>NC_058519.1:126227916-126903273 GCF_904849725.1 Hordeum vulgare subsp. vulgare
GTGGTGCGACAGCTTGGCGCAGTTCACGTTGTAGCACAGCCGGCTCTTCTCCTCCTCCGTCAACTTCCCCTTGTGGTTCTGCAGCCACATCCATGCGTAAAACGATCAGCACTGTCCAGAGCAAGTCATTTCAGATTCCACCACGAAACATTGCGGGCAAAATGAGT
This sequence comes from Hordeum vulgare subsp. vulgare, assembly GCF_904849725.1. Classification (NCBI taxonomy): domain Eukaryota; kingdom Viridiplantae; phylum Streptophyta; class Magnoliopsida; order Poales; family Poaceae; genus Hordeum; species Hordeum vulgare. The sequence goes on from NC_058519.1 coordinate 126,228,084, forward strand.
AGTTAACGATCTCCAAGATACTTGTCATACAGTAAAAGTTGGATTCAGATTTTTACCCGCCAGAAACCTTCGAGGTTTAACTGAACTTGGACAAATTTCTCACTTCTACTAGGAGATGCCCTGTCTTGAGCAATGGACACTCAACTTAGAGCCGAAGCTAGAGGAAAATCGGACGCGAAATGCCTACTCCAGGGGGAGGAATTTACTACTACTACTCCGCTAGGCTCACTAATCCACTAGGGATTAGTGCAGTCCATATCGAAATCCCGCATTCCAAACAAAAATACTGCATGTGGGCGGGAGAAAGTTTTACCTCGAGGTAGTGATCCACGATGGTGTACATGAGGTCGTGGTCGTGCGCGAGCCGCGCGCGCATGGCCTCCACGACAACCTGGAACTCCTCGAGCGGCAGGGCGGCCACGTCCTCGAGCCATCTGCCGTCGGCGCCGCCGGACGCCGCGAGCGCCTCCAGGCACCGCACGAGCAGTCCAGCGCCGGCCCCAGCGGCCTGGCCGCCGAGGAACGCCGCACACGACCGTAGAACGACCGCGGCTCGGTCGTGGTCCATGGCCACCTCCTCGAAGAAGTAGTCCTCGGCGCGGCGTGCCAGCCCGTCCTCCGCGGTCAGCTCCAGCCAGTCCGCGGCCACCCACGCCGCGGCGAGGTTGTCCGGCGACAGCGCCACGTCAGCACCGTAGCAGGACGCCACGGCGTCGGCGAACGCCTCGACCGTGAGGCCCGCCGGTAGGTCCACGGCGATGTCGCTGCTCTCCGACAGCTGCCGCTTCAGGTAGCTGCTGTCCAACGTGATCGGGTCCTGGGAACAAACGTGGTAAAAGTGCGGAATCTGTAAATACATTTTGAACATCAAGATACACAAAGTACTCCTAGAACATTTGGATCGTTTAAGTTTAACTGTCGCTTAATTGAGTTAAAAGAAAAACTACTAGTACCATTTCATTTGTCACATCAATCTCTTGGCTGGCTAAAAAATAGCAGTATTAGTGTACGAAAAACCTTGTAAGCAACGAGCTGCGGCTAAGCTGAAAACAAAATGGCAGAATGTTCCCAACTGTGAAATCCAAATCCGAGCAAAGCAGTGCTACTACGATCAAGTTTAATACTACTACTCAGTACGACTCCATAAATAAATTTTGAAATGGTCCGTCCGTCTGATCGTCACATTTACTCAGATCTCCCTTCTGTCGGCCAGCATGAATGAAATGGGCGATACCTCTCGTCGCAGTACGTCGATACTGCATGGTCCCGATCGAGAAAGAGATTCATGCTACACCACTTGAATTTCCGGCAATATCGCCTGTAAATCTACGTCGAATTCAATACGCGAGCTGCCCCAACCCATGTGTTGGATCATACATTCATGTGTACTGGAGGGGCCAAAAGCCTAATCGCTACACGTATTCACCATTTTTACGTGAGATCTCCTCGACCTCTTATTGCAACACTCCTTACCATGTCAAAGTTCAGTTAAAACCAACACAGAGCACAGCAGGTGAAAGAGATGATGCAGGAGCAGGAACAAATATGCTACGGTCAATGTGCATGTAAAGCCAGGATGGCAGGCAGTAAACTTTTCTGAAGGCGCCAGTAACTCCTGCGACAGAGGTTACTGGAAGTTTACGATCGCTCCTGCTGCACGCATGCCAGTGCGCTAATCAAGGCAATGGAGTAAATGTGGTACAGAATCGTCCATCAATTATTGCCTGTTAGAACGCCATTGGTAGCTGTTGATCGTGGGGGCAGAGGCTCTGGCATTTGTCTACTTGGGGCACTTTTTGCCATGACGAAAATTTAAGCTAATCCAGAGGTTACTGAACTGTTTCCTGCAGGAATTTTACGCGAATTCGGGGAAGAATCCCATAATCCAAATGAGCATCTTATGTGGATCCCATTGTTCAGTGTGGTGCTACAGTGATAGTATTGGCCGACACCTAACAGGGAGAAGGGTACGCCCAAAGAATTCTCAGTGCAAGGTTGAAACTAAGAGCCAAGTTACCCGCAATCCCGCATTGTTATCTTTTTGAAAGTCCCATGGTGAACCTGCTATGGGCACTGCCAGGAGTACGCGGTAACTATTTTGTCAGTTACTCCTCGTTCCTTAGACCGTCACAAGAAACGTCTGACGACGTGGGCGTGGACTGCGCTATCATCTCTGCGCTGCGCACGTATCCAGCAGGGTTCGTATTGATTTGCCATAAATTAAAAAAATTCCTACTAACGGAAAACATGCAGCTGCAGCACGGTCTATACATTATTTTTCCCTATTGGTTAAAAGAAAATTGGCAGGAGTTACTAGTGCAGGAGACTAGGAGAAGTCGGTTCCGTTTTGCTCAGGTCTAGATGCCATAGGAGATCCCAAGGAAACGCTTGGCATGTGGTAAAAATCGACTAATATGGCAGTTTCGAAGAAGAAAGAAGTAATTCATCATCACTGCCGTCGATTTTTAACTGGGGTGGTGAATTTCTCTCTGAAGTGTTGGATCGTTCAAGAAAAGAAGGAAATGGACAGGCCAATGTTGGTATGTCTTACCCTGTGCAGATGGAAGCAGTGTTCTTGGACACGCACGATCACGTCCGGCTTGCGCAATCCATTCTCCCGCGACCTAATTGAAACACGGAGGCAAGAAACCGATCTCCAGTCAGTCAGATGATGCCGAATTCTAAACACCGCGTACGTCCTAGGATTCAAGGACAGATCACAACGAACTGAACTGTGACATTGACTGACACACATACCATCCTTGCACCGCGTTCCTGAGCGCCGGCGGGAGGGAGGAGGCGGACGGAGCCGCGGGCGAGCACGACGCCGACGTGGGCGCCGAGGAGGACATGGTGGGCGAGTTGAAGCAGTCCTCCGTTTCCTCCTCCTCCTCCTCCTCGTCTTCCTCCTCTTGGTCGTCCTCGTAGATGGTGTCGACGACGCCGAGCTCTTGCCAACTCCTGCCCATCTCCATGCCTGTTGGATCCTACTCCTTCTCGATCTCCGACTTCTTGTCCTATCTACCGCTACTACGACCCCTGTCCCTGTGGAGGAGGAGCGACGGCTGCCGCTGCGGCTCTTGTAGTCCTAGTACCGGGCGATGCCATTAGGGAGCCGGGTGTTGAATCGGGATGGCAATGAATGCGTGCATGTGGCTGGTAAATGCGGTGGCACCCCCCGCGTCCCCGATCGAGCGCTGTCCTTCGGTCTGCACCACTGCTCCTGCTCGTGTTTGTTTTGTTTTGTTTTGTTTTCGTCCTCCGTGGGGGTAAGGGGGTCGATCGTGGTCGTGGATGCAGCCCAGTCCATTTGTGTGAAGCCTGAGATTAACTGAAGTGGTTGCCGACACGGGTCTCGGGCCGTCCGATGGTGCAATGGATGGCCCAACTTGTCGCCCGCCACGAAGACACCAACGAATAAGGGGCCAACCATGGCTCGACCGACCGGTAGCTTCAAAATTTTCGTGTAAAAATTAAGTTACCCTTATCAAGAGTGTTACTGTTCGCACACGAACGCGTCATCGTGTACACCTGACACCGATCACGATATACACGATATGTTGTTGGAGGAGTCTTGTCGGGAGCACAATACACAGGACACGCCAACAAGGTCTTTTGAAGATCCGAATACCCACATGTCTGGAAAGGACGCCGTCAAGGTGCACGACAGTTATGGGATGCTCTAAGCTGACCTGGTCATCTCTTGGGCCTCTTTTTTTTTTGTTTTTTCATAACAGAGGCTCAAGACGAATCTAACTTTGAATGCACGAAGACATCAACTGGCCAGAAACTCTAGGGACTCCCGCATCACTGTCGTCAACCCCGAAGAACAACCAAGAATGAGGAAGGTAAAAACCAAGGTAAAGAAGAAAATGTAAAAGAAAACTCCTGTCGGCCGACCGATACCGACGCGGTGGCGTCTTTGGGTGCCGCCGAACCTTTCTGGAGGGCGTCAGGTCTACCCTTCCTCGCGCCTCGTCGTGTATTGGGGGAAACCCTTGGTAGCAACGTCGTCATCGTCGCAGTCCTTTTTGGATGTGTTGATTGGTACCGGCGCTTCGGAGTCGTGGAGCTTGGTGGAAGATCCTTGGTGGGCGCAGCGGTCGCGAGGCTTCTTCGTTTTTGTCGAAGTGTCAGTTTCGGCATTTGTTTATTTTGTATTTCCTTTTTCAATTATTTTGGGTGTGACTATGCTCCTTCCGCCCTAGCACCTATCAATGAATGTCTCGGTTGGTTGCTTTGTAATATAAAGTGGGGAAAACCCCTTTTCCGTGAGCTCCGGACTAAACCCGAAGGCTCAGGGATGCAAAATGGATAGAGTAACCCTCTTGTTCCAATTTTGCAGGGCGCATATGTTGTCAGATCACGATGGTGCAAAAAGCAGACTTGTTCTTCTCCAAGAGGTGAATAATTTTCATGTTCAACACTTCTCCATCGGAGGTCATCTTGAGATTGCACTAGTGCTCGTAAATCTGTAAAATATATTCAAAAGTCAATTTTCCCCATGAAAATGTGCCAACCTTCTGTTAAGGTCCGACGATTCCATGGAGGCTCTCGGGTGCAGAGGGTCCGGCCCAGCCCTCCGGATCCAAACTAATTTTTCTACAACCCAGTTTTGGATGTAACATTTGCACACGATTTAGGATTGAGTGATTAAAAAAAAATTGTTCACCTCGATGAGATAAAGCCTTTTTATTTTAAACACTTTTTCATTGCAGGTCAAGGTTATCATTCAAGCCAAACAATGGTGTGAACACAACCCCTATCTTTTGGTGAAGCTAGCGTGTCAAACAATAACTTGCACTGAGTTTGTACTAAGCACGATGTCAACACTCCATGGCTATTTTGTAGTGTTACGGGCTATAAGTATATATCACTTATGTTTATGATTAGGACGATAAGTACTTGTTGGCCATTTGAATTAGAAATTTTTTCTTTTGCAGCTAATCAAATGTATAGTGATTTGGTAATACCATCTCATGATCTGAGACATTATGTTGCATCCATGGATCAAAATAAACCCACTCAGGATAACCAATTATACACGGGGATAAATTCCATTGCAAAGGCATGAGTGAAATGATTGAAAAATATGAATGATGTAGAAACCAAAGATTTTTATGGGCATATGTAAACCTTCGCCTTAGTTGCTTCTCTGCTTCATGATTCACTTTCTATACTTTTGTTGCACTTGTTACAACAGAAGTATGCACGTCATTCTTATTTTGACTGCACACTTTTGGAATCCACGCCATGGTCCTCTTTTTCAGCTCATGTGCATTGAGACTTCGCAATTCTTCTTTCGTCAAATGGGAGTGGGTACCTCGGGAAAGATTCTCTTTCAAGCAATGGCAATTCACTTTTGTATTTATGCACTATTAATTTCCCTTGCTCAGATTTGACACATTGATTTTTAACAACTGGTTGCTTCATCTCATTGCCTTATTAGCCAATATCAACATCTTAATTAGTTAGTTGTCATAGGAATCGAATCTGAAGTGGCGCACTTAGAACCATCATTCTGGACGTGGTATACTTGCTTGCCATCTGTTTATTCTTTCTTGAGCTCTCAAACATTTTTTAGTGAAACGAGCTTTGCTATGTATTTTTTCATCGAATATTGACCTTAGTGTAGTTGCATAGCCTTGTATAGACAGTCTAAATATGATGGATAATGTGTCGTTGAACTTTACGTGTCCCATTATGGCTACAAATGATACTTGGTCCCAAATGAGGTATACAAGACCTTTGGTTGGTGTCCCAAAAGGAGTATACAAATATGCTACATTAAAGTTCTCCCTCTGCCAATACCAATCTTCAAACTTGTGTCTTGGGGTGATCTTGTTGTCTTGTATTGTTTGGCCGATAAGCACATCTTCTTGCACTCTCCTTTTGATACTTATCTAATAATGTGCGAAAGTGGCTTTCGATTTTCTGCTCTCATGCTTGTTATAGCCTTTATCTCCTATGGTTTCCCCCATTAATCTTTGGATTTTCATGTTGCCCTTGGCGCCTTTATTATAACTTTGGTGGCAATCTGGCCCTAAAAAGTATCTTCATTTGCTCTTGAGCAATCTCTTTACTTGAAAGTTTGATCCCATCGCCTCCAGTTTTACCTTCTAATGTTTAAATGGGACGATGATACGTCTCCAATGTATCGATAATTTATCAAGTATTCATCCCATATTTACCCATGTTTACAATATTTTTATATGGTTTTGATGCACTTTATACGATTTAGTTGGAAAACCCAGACTCACATTCTTTTTCAGTAGAATTAATGTGGTGTTGTTTTTGTGTAGAAAATAGAAGTTCTCGCAATCACCCGAAACTTTTTGATGACTTTTTCTGGAACATAAAAGAAATACTAGAGCAAAGAACCAACGAAGGGGGGCACCAGGTGCCCCCTAGGGCGCGTTCTCATGCCTTGGGACCGCCTCGTGGCTCCGTTTAGAGTGATTTCAACGCTGAAAAATGCTATAAATAGATAAACCCTCGGGAATAAACCTAGAACTTATGCCCCGCCGTTGCAAGCCTATGTACCAAGAAATCTCATCCACATCCCTATTCTGGCACCCTGCCAGAGGGGGCAATCATCACGAAGGCCGTCTTCATCATCTCGGTGGTGTCCATGACAAAGAGGGAGTAGTTCACCCTCGGGGCTGAGGGTATGTACCAGTAGCTATGTGTTTGATACCTCTCTCTCTCTCTCTTGTGTTTTTGAGATGTCACGATCTTGATGTATCATGAGCTTTGTTCATATAGTTGGATCATATGGTCTTCGTCCCTTGCTATGTTGATGTGATGAATTGAATCTTTCCCTTTGAGATTTTTTATGTTGGATTTGAGATCACTTGATGTATGTCTTGCATGTGGATACCTCTCGGATTTCAGGCTCCGCACAACCCTAAGGATTCGAACACAGGGGCGTGTACGCAGGTTCCTCCCTACTTCACCCCGCCTAGCCCGCTACTGATACGTCTCCATCGTCTCTACTTTTCCAAACCCCTTTGCCCTTGTTTTGGACTCTAATTTGCATGATTTGAATGGAACTAACCCGGACTAACGTTGTTTTTAGCAGAGTTGCCATGGTGTTGTTTTTGCACAGAAATAAAAGTTCTCGGAATGACCTGAAAATTTACAGAGAATTTTTGTGGAATATACAAAAAATACTGGCGCAAGAATTAACCGGAGGCGTGGAGCTGTGAGCCCACAAGCCCACGAGGCGCGGCCCCCCTGGCCGCGCCTGGCAGACTTGTGGGGCCCACGTTGCTCCACCGCCTCCAATCTCAGCTCTATTTATTCCCTTTCATCCGGAAAAAAATCAAGGAGAAGAGTTCATCGCGTTTTACGATACGGAGGCGCCGCCACCTCCTGTTCTTCCTCTGGAGGGCAGATCTGGAGTCTGTTCTGGGCTGCGGAGAGGGGAGATCGTCGCCATCGTCATCACCAACCTTCCTTCATCGCCAATTCCATGATGCTCTTCACCGTTCGTGAGTAATCTCATCGTAGGCTTGCTGGGCGGTGATGGGTTGGATGAGATCTATCATGTAATCGAGTTAGTTTTGAGGGGGATTGATCCCTAGTATCCACTATGTTTTGAGATTGATGTTGCTACTACTTTGCCATGCTTAATGCTTGTCACTAGGGCCCGAGTGCCATAATTTTAGATCTGAACCTATTATGTTGTCGCCAATATATGTGAGTTCTTGATCCTATCTTGCAAGTTGTAGTCACCTACTATGTGTTATGACCCGGCAACTCCGGAGTGACAATAGCCGGAACCACTCCCGGAGATGACCATAGTATGAGGAGTTCATGTATTCACCAAGTGTTAATGCGTTGGTCCGGTTCTTTATTAAAAGGAGAACCTTAATATCCCGTAGTTTCCATTAGGACCCCGCTGCCACGGGAGGGATGGACAATATATGTCATACAAGTTCTTTTCCCTAAGCACGTATGACTACATACGGAATACATGCCTACATTACATTGACGAACTGGAGCTAGTTACATATCTCTCCGTGTTATAACTGTTGCATGATGAATAACATCCGGCATAATCATCGATCACCAATCCAATGCCTACGAGTTTTTCCTACTGGTCCTTGCTACGTTACTTTTCCGCTACTGCTGTCACTACTGCTACTGTTACACTGTTGCTACTGTTGTTACTTTGCTCCTACTGGTTATTGTTGCTACTACTGCTATCATACTACCTTGCTACTGATACTTTGCTGCAGATACTAAATCTTTCAGGTGTGGTCGAATTGACAACTCAACTGCTAATACTTGAGAATATTCTTTGGCTTCCCCTTGTGTCGAATTAATAAATTTGGGTTGAATACTCTGCCCTCGAAAACTGTTGCGATCCCCTATACTTGTGGGTTATCAAGACCTTTTTCTGGCATCGTTGCCGGGGAAGCATAGCTATATTCTCTGAGTCACTTGGGATTTACGTCTGCTGGTCATTATAAGGAATCCGAAAGATCGAAGAACTAAAGTCTTGCCCTCAACTACGAGGACAGGTAAGGAACTGCCATCTAGCTCTGCACTTGATTCACCTTCAGTTATGAGTAAGTTTGCGACACCACCTCCTGCTAGAAATCTTGATATGTCGCCTGAGCTTGATGATGCTACTTCTGCTGCCCATGATGCTTATGTTGATGCTATGCTTGATACTTCTTTGCCACTAGGTGCATTCCTTGATGCACAAATTTCTAGAGTTGCTGCTAGATGTGATGATACTTCTGAAACTGCTGATACTATTGAAGTAGAACCTGCTATTTTGCCTGCTAGAACTAGCTCTCCTAGATATGAATTGCCTGATATGCCTGAGGGTTATGTTATGGAGGGAGAGATAGCTAAGGACTTTCTTGCGTGTAAGGATAGCTATGATGTTGATAAATTACTGCTCAAGTGGAAAGAAAAATGTCTGAACGCTAGGATGAAATACGACCCGAAGTTTGCCACTTCACCTATCTTCGTGACCGATAAGGATTATGAATTCTCTGTCGACCCTGAGTTAATCACTCTCGTCGAATCTGATCCTTTTCACGGTTACGAGCCTGAAATGGTTGTAGCCCATCTTACCAAACTACACTATATAGCCACCCTATTCACGAGTGAGGAAAAGATCCGCCACTACTATATCCTTAAGTTGTTTCCTTTCTCGCTAAAGGATGATGCTAAGACTTGGTTCACTTCTCTTGCTCCTGGTTGTGTGCGTAGCCCCCAGGATATGGTATACTACTTCTCTTAAAAATATTTCCCTGCCCATAAGAAGCAAGCTGCCTTGCAGGTAATATACAACTTTGCGCAAATTGAAGAAGAGAGTCTCCCACAAGCTTGGGGGAGGCTCATCCAGCTGCTGAATGCTTTGCCTGATCACCTTCTTGAGAAGAATGAGATACTTGATATCTTCTATAACGGACTTACCGATGCTTCTAGAGACTACCTAGATAGTTGTGTTGGTTGTGATTTTAGGGAACGAATTGTAGAACAAGCTGAGATCCTATTGAATAACATCTTGTGCAATGAGAATGCTTGGACTATTCCCGAACCACCTCCCAAGACAACTAATAAGAAAAGAGGTATCCTATTCCTCAGTCCCGAAGATATGCAAGAAGCTAAGAAATCTATGAAGGAGAAAGGCATTAAATCTGAAGATGTCAAAAATCTACCACCTATCGAAGAGATCCATGGTCTTGATAACCCGATACAGGTAGTAGATGTAAATTCTCTTCGTAGATTCAATGAGAGTGATATTCCTTTTGATAAACCTGCTAGCTTATGCGTGGATGAATTTGATAACTTTGTTGCCAAACAACAAAGTTTCAATGATTATGTTAGCAGACAATTGGAACAGAATGCTCGTATACTTAGTCATTTAAGTGCTTGTGTGGACAGAAATGTCAATGATCTTAAGCTTCTGAGTAAGCATGCCTCTATGGTTACTACTCAGGTAGAACAACTACTTAAGGCTCAAAATGACCTGCTCAATGAGTTGAATGACAATTCTGTTAGAGTCCTCACTAGAGGCGGTAGAACGACCGAGGAACCTTTGTATCCTAAGGATCATCCTAAGAGAACTGAACAAGATTCTCAAGGAGTTAGCACTGATGCACCTAGTCATCCTAGAAAGAAGAAGAAAGATGATAGGAATTTGTACGCTAGCAACCCTGTTGTTGTTACACCTGAGAGTCCAAACGATGTCTCTGTTTCTGATGCCGAAACACAATCTGGTGATGAGCCTGAGCCTAATGATAATGATGCTCATGAAGATGCTCAACCTAGCAATGATAAGGATGTGGAGATTGAACCAGCTGATCTTGATAACCCACAGCCTAAGAATAAGAGATATGATAAGAATGACTTTGTTGCTAGGAAGCATGGTAAAGAAAGGGAACCATGGGTCCAGAAACCCATGCCCTTTCCTCCCAAATCATCCAAGAAAAAGGATGATGAGGATTTTGAGCGCTTTGTTGAAATGATTAGACCTGTCTTTCTGCAAATGCGTTTGACAGATATCCTCAAAATGTCTCCGTGTGCAAGTACATGAAGGATATTGTGACTAATAAGAGGAGGATACCTAAGGTTGAGATTTCCACCATGCTCGCTAATTATACCTTCAAGGGTGGAACTCCTAAGAAACTAGGTGATCCCGGAGTGCCCACTATACCTTGCTCCATTAAAGGCAACTACGTTAGAACTGCTTTATGCGACCTTGGAGCCGGTGTTAGTGTTATAATGCCTCTCTCTTTATCGTAGACTTGAACTGGATAAGTTGACACCCACTCAAATTTCTTTGCAAATGGCCGACAAATCAACTGCTTTCCCTATCGGCATTTGCGAGGACGTGCCTGTTGTGGTTGCTAACGTTACTATCTTGACGGACTTTGGTATTCTGGATATTCCCGAGGATGATGCCATAGCGGTCATCCTTGGAAGACCCTTTCTAAACACTGCAGGGTATGTTATTGATTGCAACAAAGGCAATGTCACTTTCCATGTCAATGGTAATGAGCATACGGTGCACTTTCCAAAGAAACAATATCGAGTACATTGCATCAATGCTATCGAAAAAGCTTCATCGATTCTTACTGGGAGCTTCGAATGCCCTATACCTAGTGTTAAGATGAAGTATGATTTGCTTGTTGGGGATATGCACATCCCCATTGAGGTAACCTAGTAAGTATTCGAAAATTCTCCGTTCTTCTTTTTGCGATTCGAAAAAGTTTGTCAAGGAGACTTGATCAACCTCATTAATGGATTTCTTTCGATGACCATGAGATGCATGAATTGACGAGTCATAAACCTCTGTTCCAAGCTTTCACCTTCGGTTGCTTAGAAGAAAATTGATAGAATTAGTTTAGTTTTCCCTGTTTTCTGCTTTTAGCGTCCCGTAGAAAAGTACCCCGAAAATAAAAGTTCTCCGAATGTCCTGAAAATCAAGTATGATTTTTTCTGGAATTTTTGAAAATACTGAGACAGAGAGCTAGTTAGGGGGCTGCACCAGTGGGCCACAAGCCCTGGAGGCGCGGGCACCCCCCTGGCCGCGCCTACCAGGCTTGTGGGGCCCACGTGTGCCCCCTCCACCCATTCTAGCTCCCATCTGCTTCTCCTACCTCCAGAAAAAAATCGTTTCGCAGATCAAACCCGTGTTCTTGCTCTTCTTGCTGGGATTTTCGATCAACTTGTGCAAAGCACCATTCACCAAACTATTTTGGGGAAATTGCTCCTTGGTAAGTGACTCCTCCATTGGTCCAATTAGTTTTTGCTCTAGTGCCTTATACTTCGCGTATTTTTGCTGCCTTGGTGACCCTGTTCTTGAGCTTTGCATGCTAATTTTAGCTGGTCCCAAGTTCCCAAGTAGTTTTGATGCGTAATATGGCCTCTAGGCACTTGTGGGAGTAGTTGCTACGAGTTTCGTTGGGCCTTATTCACTTTTCCTTAGAGTCACTAAAATTTCAGAAATTTTCAGAGATAGAAAAGGGAAAAGATGAGGAGGTTCTTAAGAGGCTCTTCAAGCCGTGACCCCAAGGATGATGGAAGTGAGAAGAAGAAACCCAAGTATCCGGTCCCTCGAGTTGCAGAAGTTCGAGCGTGCGAGTGGCCAATCGATGTGTTCTTATGCGCCGCTGGGCTTTATGTGGACTTTTATTACTTGGTAGAGAACGCAGGCCTTACCGCCTTCGTTGAAGATAAGTGTCCGCAATACCTCCTCCTCACTAATATTTCGTGCAAAGCTTTAACTTCTATCCAAGGAAGAATCCTCCTATGGTTGAGTTCAAATTATATGATATCCCCCAGCGCATGTCACTTCAGGATTTTTGCAATGTTTACAAATTACCTTATGTTGGGGATATTTATGAACCTCGTCCACGGGACTCGGAGGCTTTCATAGATACTATTATTGTAGGTGAGGAGAGAGGAGTGTCTTGCGCTAGAGCTGCTAGCATACATTTTCCCGTGCTTTGGTACTTCTCATTATTCGTGGGAAAATGTTTGATTGGCCATGGGAAAGATGGGTCCCTTAGCTCGCCATATCTTGCGGTTTTGCGCGAAGCCCTTTATAATGATAAAACTTATAGCTTGGGCGCTATAGTAGCTCAACGGTTGAACATGAACTGTTCTAAAGGCGTTGTCTATGGAGGTATCTATGCTACTCGTCTTGCTAGACATTTTGAGATACCTATTAGACTGGACGAGGAAGAAGAGATTCTTCTCCCCGAGAGATATCTAGATTATGATAGCATGGTTCGCCATGACTTTATTGATAGAGATGTAAATAGAAGGATGATTTATAACCTGGTATTTAGTCAGGGTACTCGTGAGACTATTACTTTGCTTGCTCCTTCTTTGTTCAATCTTCATACAGGTAGGTACATTATTATGCCCTCGGACATCTACGCATATTGGGGCATAGCCCAACCACAGGTGCCCGTGCCCGAGCCACCAGTCGAGTACCAGACGCCAGTTTATCAGTGGGAGCCAGAGGAGCTCACACAACAGTGGCACCCTCAGTACACTCCGGAGTACCCCGGAGCTAGTTATTTCCCTCCTTGGGAGTAGACCAACTTAGGCCAAAAGCCTAAGCTTGGGGGACTACATGTTTCTCACCGACTTTATATTCTTGCTTACACTTTCACTTTGTTAGTCGGTGTTCACACTTTGCCACTGTATCATCCATGCTAGTTTATTTTCTTTTTTTCTCGTATTTTTCATGTGTTTGTCTAGTTTGAGAAAAACCCAAAAATATTTTCTTGTTCTTCTTTTGCTTGTTGGGAGCTTTCCCGTGTAAATAGTTTTCTTTTTCTTTGGGTCAAGGTAGAAGACCATGGTTACAATGTTAGTGGCTCTCGCATGCATATCTGTTTATCTATCAAAGAGCCATATTACTTAGCCTTCTCCTTTGTGTTTGCTTGCAGATTCCAGCTTAGTCCAATGCATGAGCACTCTTATCATTGTTCACATCATTCGGTCGTGCAAGTGAAAGGCAATAATGATGATATATGATGAAGTGACTGAGCCTGGAAAAGCTGGTATGAACTCGATCTATTTTGTTTTTGCAAATAAGACTAGCTCATCGTTCCTGATTCAGCTTTGTTGTGAGAGAAACATGTTTGCAATGACAACTTAGAGATCATAGTTTCTGATGCCATTCTTAATTAGCTAGGAGCTTATAATGGTTAGTCTTGGATGCCAACATGAATTTTGAGATGACTATGATGTAGTATGATAGGATGGTATCCTCCTTTGAATGATTCAAGTGGCTTGACTTGGCACATGTTCACGCATGTAGTTGAAAGAAAATCAACATAGCCTTTATGATATTCATGTTCATGGTGATTTATGCCCTACTCATGCTCGCACTCAATGTTGGTTAATCTCAATGCATTTTGATGACTGTTGTCGCTCTCTAGTTGGTCGCTTCCCAGTCTTTTGCTAGCCTTCACTTGTACTAAGCGGGAATACTGCTTGTGCATCCACTTCCATAAACCCAAAGGTGTTCCATATGAGTCCACCATACCTACCTATATGCGGTATCTACCTGCCGTTCCAAGTAAATTTGCATGTGCCACTCTCTAAACCTTCAAGAACTAATCTGTTTTGCATGCCCGAACCGCTCATGTGGTGATAGGGGGCGATCAGTATCTTCCATGCTAGGCGTGTTCTACTCGATATGTGTTTATTCACTATCATTCACGAGAAAGGGGCCGGTAATTGGAATGCCGAGTTCCATGCTCAAATCGAAAAGATAATTGCAAACAGAACTCCCCCTGGATTGTTATTGGTATGGACGGCACCCGAGGATTCCTCTAGTCGTGGAGTGTGATTGATCGATGGTGGAGGAGTCGAAACTTTAGTTTTCTGTTTGGGAACCGCCTATAGCATGTGTAGCGTGGAAGATGGTGAGAACTCTTGGTCATTGCGTTGACAATTGAAGCATGCCACCCAAAATTATTTTCTCTATTTTAAAATCTTGAGCTTTGGCACCTCTACAAATCAATGCTTGCCTTTGCGAAGGGCCTATCTATTTATGTTCCTGTTGATTCATCCTCTTCTTATAAAAGCACCAATTAGAGAGCACCTGTGTCATTTTTATGCTTTGCTTTTGACTGATATTGAGTATGTCTGTGACTGGATCTTCTTTGCCATGAATTACAATGTTTAGTCAGCCCTTGGTCTTTGAAGTTGCTCTGCATTTATGTTTTGCGGTCTCAGAAAGAGCTAGTGAGATACCATCTGTTTGCACTACTTCATGATTGTTTTGATTGAAGTGTTGACGTTTGAAACCTATTATTATTGCTCGCTAGTTGATTATGCCATTCATATGAGTTTACCGTGAGACCTAGATGTCATTTGCTTATGTGGTTAGCTTGTGATCTTGCTGAAATTCTGGATATGAGTTAGACATATTTGCAACAACAAGATCAAATAGAGTTCGTAAAAGTTTTTCTTTTGTCTCTTTCAGTTTGTCAACTGAACTGCTTGAGGACAAGCAAGGTTTTAAGCTTGGGGGAGTTGATACGTCTCCATCGTATCTACTTTTCCAAACTCTTTTGTCCTTGTTTTGGACTCTAATTTGCATGATTTGAATGGAACTAACCCGGACTAACGTTGTTTTCAGCAGAATTGCCATGGTGTTGTTTTTGCGGAAAAATAAAAGTTCTCGGAATGACCTGAAAATTTACGGAGAATTTTTGTGGAATATATCAAAAATAATGGCGCAAAAATCAACCGGAGGGGTGGAGCTGTGAGCCCACAAGCCCACCAGACACAAGCCCCCCTGGCCGCGCCTGGCAGGCTTGTGGGGCCCACCTTGCTCGACCGCTTCCAATCTCAGCTCTATTTGGTCCCTTTCGTCCAGAAAAAAATCAAGGAGAAGAGTTCATCGCATTTTACGATACGGAGGCGCCGCCACCTCCTGTTCTTCCTCTGGAGGGCAGATCTGGAGTCCGTTCTGAGCTGCGGAGAGGGTAGATCGTCGCCATCGTCATCACCAACCTTCCTTCATCGCCAATTCCATGATGCTCTTCACTGTTCGTGAGTAATCTCATCGTAGGCTTGCTGGACGGTGATGGGTTGGATGAGATCTATCATGTAATCGAGTTAGTTTTGATGGGGATTGATCCCTAGTATCCACTATGTTTTGAGATTGATGTTGCTACTACTTTGCCATGCTTAATACTTGTCACTAGGGCCCGAGTGCCATGATTTTTGATCTGAACCTATTATGTTGTCGCCAATATATATGAGTTCTTGATCCTATCTTGCAAGTTGTAGTCACCTACTATGTGTTATGACCCGGCAACCCTGGAGTGAAAATAGCCGGAACCACTCCCGGAGATGACCATAGTATGAGGAGTTCATGTATTCACCAAGTGTTAATGCGTTGGTCCGGTTCTTTATTCAAAGGAGAACCTTAATATCCCGTAGTTTCCATTAGGACCCCGCTGGCACGGGAGGGATGGACAATAGATGTCATGCAAGTTCTTTTCCCTAAGCACGTATGACTACATACAGAATACATGCCTACATTACATTGATGAACTGGAGCTAGTTACATATATCTCCGTGTTATAACTGTTGCATGATGAATAACATCAGGCATAATCATCCATCACCGATCCAATGCCTACAAGTTTTTCCTACTGGTCCTTGCTACGTTACTTTGCCGCTACTGTTGTCACTGCTGCTATTGTTACTCTATTGCTACTGCTGTTACTTTGCTGCTACTGTTGTCACTTTGCTGCTACTGGTTACTATTGCTACTTCTGGTATCATACTACCTTGCTAATGATACTTTGCTACAGATACTAAATCTTCCAGGTGTGGTTGAATTGACAACTCAACTGCTAATACTTGAGAATATTCTTTGGCTTACCCTTGTGTCGTATCAATAAATTTGGGTTGAATACTCTACCCTCGAAAACTGTTGTGATCCCTATACTTGTGGGTTATCAGCTACTCGATGGGAATGGCAAAGAACTCACTCGAAGGCGAGAAGAACACAGAACACAGTAGTTTACCCTGGTTCGGGCCGCTGCGAATCGTGAAACCCTACTCCTGCTTTGGTGGATTGCCTCTCGTGGAGGTTGGTGGATGAATTAGTACAGTGCTCTTGGAGCTCCGGAGGTGGGGTGGCTTTGTGTGTTGCTCAAGGGTGAGAATGAACTAATCCCCCCTACGAAGTATCCTACCCTATCTATTTATAGTGGAGGCCAGGGTCCTCTTCCCTTATCATAGGCGGGAAGGGATCCCACAACGACCAGTTTTGGCGGGAAAGAAGGGAACATGTCTTCCCTGTCAAAACTGGTCTTCGCCTGCAAAGCCGCTGCCAGCACCGCAGAGGTGAGCGCAGGGATGACGTCCGTCCTACCGGCGGGCGACCAGGGTCCTGTTGCACCGGAAGGGAACCCTTGAGAAGATGCCTTTGGGGTCCCGGTTCGCTCCCGCCTTTTTGGACGAAAAGGGGAAGTTGTCCTATCCTGCCATGTTCTGATCGCCTGCCCTTTCCTCTCGTCACCCTTGACTCCTGAGGCCCAACCTTACCTCAGAATAACCGCCGCTCCAGAGGGGACCTGAGGAGGTCCCCGTGCAGGACTTGACGCTGCTCTTCCTCGTGAGGCTTGGCCCCTCATGAGGGCCTTGTTCAAGGTGGTGATGTTCCTTGCCGATCTTGTGTTGACGAAGTGGACCAGCCCCGGGGAGCAAGCAGGCAGGTCTGGGTACCCCGGTTCCCAGAATGCCGACAGTAGCCCCCGGGCCCAAGGCGTACCTGGGTTGGCTTCCTGGGGAAGCCTTGAAGACGGCCTGAAACATCGTGGGCCCCATTTGCCTGCGGTTCTAGCAACCCACATGTCTTGAAGCTGCGCAGCGAGACCCTCGCTCCTCGAGGCGCCATGGTGGTGCCAGGCCACGATGGTGCGATTCCCAAGAGTCACGCAGGCCATCATTTTGCCCATTAAATGCGACCGCACCCAACGGCTTGAGCGGATGCGAATGATCGATGGACAGGCGAGGCGACGTGGGCGACTACGCTTCTGTCGGCCCACCTTGCGGCCTTCGCGAATCGTGCGACGCCCACACTCCCGCGACGGTTGGTGGCTAGGTCTCGTCAATAAATACGCCCAACCCCCTGTGTGGGGAGGCACCACAACCTTGAGCTCCTTCTCTGCTTCACCCGTCTTCTGCGAGGAGACTGCCTCCCCTCCTTCGCTCTTCATATTCATGGCATCCCCCGGAGATGGCTCTGGCCGGGAAAGCGTGCGGCGCCACATGCGCCTTCGTCCACCCCCGCGGGCAGTGGCGGAGGGCCTTCGGGGCCTTCGCGCTCCCGCCCCTGCTGGGTGATGGCTGACGTGTAAGTCCTTCGTCGAGTTTCCTTTGTTGTCCAGTCCGTTGTCCTCGGGTTGATTCTCGTTCTTTTTCAGCACGCCCGCCTCCGAGAAGCCGAGGTTGGGAGGGCTTCATGAGGAGGCAGAGGGGCTGTGGGCCCAGCTTGCTAACGCCGAAGCCGCCCTCCGGAGCGCTCGTGGGTAGGAGGCGGAGGCTGTAGAGGAGCTAGCGCAACTACGGAAGCAGGTCCAGGAGGCGACCGACGCCGTCCCGGCTACCGATGGTGAGGCATCGAACGCCTGAACGATGGCCCGCGAGCGCACTGATACGTCTCCATAGTATCTACTTTTGCAAATTCTTTTGCCCTTGTTTTGGACTCTAATTTGCATGATTTGAATGGAACTAACCTGGACTGACGCTGTTTTCAGCAGAATTGCGTTGGTGTTATTTTTGTGCAGAAATCAAAGTTCTCCAAACGTCCTGAAAATTTACGGGGAGCATTTTTGGAAAATAAGAAAAATATCTGCGCCAAGTTCCACCCAGGGGGTGGGCCAGTGGGCCACAAGCCCTTGCTCCGCCACCACCCCCTGGTGGCGATGGGCAGGCTTGTGGGGCCCACACGGCTTTGCCGCCCCCAATCTAAGGTCTCTAAGATCCCTTTCGTCCGAGAAAAAATAAAAAGAGAAGTTTTCATCGCGTTTACGATACGGAGGCAAAGCCACCACCTGTTCTTCATCTGGAGGGCATATCTGGAGTCCGTCTTGGGCTCCGGAGAGGGGAAATCGTCGCATCGTCATCATCAACCTTTTTCCCTCTCCAATTCCATGAAGCTCTTCGTTGTTCGTGAGTAATCTATTCGTAGGCTCGCTGGGCGGTGATGAGTAGGATGAGATCTATCATGTAATCGAGTTAGTTTTGATGGGGATTGATCCCTAGTATCCACTATGTTCTGAGATTGATGTTGCTACTACTGTGCCATGCTTAATGCTTGTCACTAGGGCCCGAGTGCCATGATTTCAGATCTGAAATTATTATGTTCTCACCAATATATGTGTGTTTTAGATCAGATCTTGCAAGTTGTAGTTACCTACTATGTGTTATGATCCGGCAACCCCGGAGTGACAATAACCGGAACCACTCCCGGTGATCACCATAGTTTGAGGAGTTCATGTGTTCACCAAGTGCTAATTTGTTGGTCCGGTTCTTTATTAAAAGGAGAACCTTAATATCCCGTAGTTTCCTTTTGGACCCCGCTACCACGGGAGGGATGGACAATAGATGTCATGCAAGTTCTTTTCCCTAATCACGTATGACGACACACAGAATGCATGCCTACATCATATTGACGAACGGGAGCTAGCCACATATCTCTCCGTGTTATAGCTGTTGCATGATGAATATCATCCAAACAAATCACCGACCCATTGCCTACGAGTTTGTCCTATTGCTGTTACTTGTCTTGCTCTGCTGCTGCTACTACTACTGTTGCTACTGTTGTTACTTGTCTTGCTTTGCTGCTGCTACTACTACTGTTGCTATTACTGTCGCTTGCTACTGTTGCTACTTGCTACTGCTGTCGCTACTGCTGTTCCTTGCCGCTGTTATTGCTCGTTACACTGCTACTACCTGTTACAATTTTGGTTCACTGGACGTTGACGGGAACTGACAATTTCCGTCAACGCGACAACTTGGCGCCATTGATACAATCGTTAGGAATAGTCTGCCGTCAACAGATCGTTTCTGACACCGTTGTTATCATATTACTTTGCTGTTACTACTGTGCTTGCAGATACTAATCTTTCAAGTGTGGTTGAATCTGACAAATTCAGCTCCTAATACTCGAGAGTATTCTCTCACCTCCTGCCTGGCTAACGAACAAATTTGGGTCGAATACTCTACCCTCAAAAACTGCTGCGAACCCATGCGCTGGTGGGCCATCAACAACATTCTTCTAGTTTCGTTGCCGGGGAGTGCTAGCAGCATTCTTCTGGTGCCGTTGTAGGGGAAGGTTTGTTGTTATCAGCATTCGTCTAGCCATCGCTAGAGATTGCAATCAACATTTTTCTGGCGCCGTTGCCGGGGAGGTATTGCTATATTCTCTCAGTCACTTGGGATTTATATCTGCTGATCACTATGAAGAATCTGAAGGATCCGAAGATCAAAGTCTTGCCCTCAACTACGAGGGGAGGTAAGGAATTGCCATCTAGCTCTGCACTTGATTCACCTTCAGTTATGAGTAAGTTTGCGACATCACCTCCTGCTAGAAATCTTGATTTGTCGCCTGTGCTTGATGATGCTTGTGATACTACTGCTAGAGATTCTATGCTTGATACTATGCCTGATGATACTATGCCTGATACTGCTAGAGATGCTATGCTTGATACTGCTTTGCCTGATGATGGTAGAGATACTATGCCTGATGATACTATGCTTGATACTGCTAGAGATGATATGCCTGATATTACTTTCCCTGATGATGCTAGGATGCTATTTTGCCTGATGATGCTATGCTTGATACTGCTAGAGATACTCCTTTGCCTGATGTTCCACTAGGAGTGTTCCTTGATGCTCATATTGCTAGAGTTACTGCCAATGCTCGTGATGCTTCTGATACTGCCGATACTATTGAGATAGAACCTGCTTTTGCTCCTGCTAGATCTAGCTCTCCTAGATATGAATTGCCTCATATACCCGAGGGTTACGTTATGGAGGGAGAGATAGCTGAGGATTTTATTGCGTGTAAGGATGCCTATGACGCTGAGAAATTACTTCTCAAGTGGAAGGAAAAATCTCGGAAGCTAGGATGAAAAATGACCCGAAGTTTGCCACTTCGCCTATCTTTGTCACCGATAAGGATTATGAATTCTCTGTCGACCCTGAGATAATCTCTCTAGTCGAATCTGATCCTTTTCACGGTTATGAGTCTGAGACGGTCATAGCCCATCTTGCCAAACTATCCGAAATAGCCAACCTTTTTCACTAATGAGGAGAAGATCCGCCGCTACTATATCCTTAAGCTGTTTTCTTTCTCTCTAAAGGATGACGCTAAAGTCAGGTTCACCTCTCTTGCTCCTGGATGTGTGCGTAGTCCCCACGAGATGGTCTATTACTTCTATGAGAAGTATTTCCCTGCCCATAAGAAGCAAGCTGCCTTGCAGGAAATATACAACTTTGCTCAACTCCAAGAAGAGAGTCTTCCACAAGCTTGGGGGAGACTCATCCAGCTACAGAATGCTTTGCCTGATCACCCTCTTAAGAAGAACGAGATACTTGATATCCTCTATAACGGACTTACCGATGCCTCTAGAGACCACCTAGATAGTTGTGCCGGTTGTGTTTTTAGGGAACGAACTGTAGAACAAGCTGAGACCCTACCGAATAACCTCTTGATCAACGATAATGCTTGGACTATTCCCGAACCACCTCCTAATCCAACTCCGAAGAAAAGAGGTATTCTATTCCTCAGTCCCAAAGATATGCAAGAAGCCAAGAAATCTATGCAAGAGAAAGGTATTAGATCTGAAGATGTCAAAAATCTACCACCTATCGAAGAGATCCATGGTCTCGATAATCCGACACAGGTAGTAGAAGTGAATTCTCTGCGTAGGTTTGACGAGAGTGATATTCCTTTTGATAAACCTGCTAGCCTATGCTTTGATGAATTTGACAACTTTGTTGCCAAACAACAGAGATTCAATGTTTATGTTAGCAGACTGTAACGACCAAGATGCGGTCCTTTCCGATCTGGGGGTCGAGGCCCCCGAATAGGAAAGAAGCGCATCTAAGTGTTTTGCAAGCAAGTAAACATAGCACATAGTAATAATTTCTGTAGACAATCTGGGATTCAACTGTCTTCTTATTATTAATACAGAGTACAACGCAGATACAAACAAGGTAGTTCCGGTACGGACTACAAAACAAGGAAAATGCTATGCTACCCGCTGCAGGCCCACGATCACGACCACGACTCAGTCCTCTGGATAGTTCACGTAAAGGCAATCTGTCTCCTCGTCATACTGCCACGTCAGCTGAGTGCCACCGGGATCATTTGTCTCTGGGGTACTTGTACCTGCTGGGAGTTTTGGGGAAATCCGTGAGCCACGGGGACTCAGCAATCTAAGACCTTGGTGTCAGAACTAGTCATGCTATTGGGTAAGGAAGGGGGAAGTGTTTCAGGCTGCCGCAACCTATGATTGAGTAAGTGGCTAACTTACGCGAGAAAGAAGTGAAAGTGGTCTACGCTAACGATCGGGAATACTTGATCAGAAAGTGATCCTGAACACCTACCTACGGCAATCATAACCCCACCGTGTCCCCGGTCGAAGAGAGATCTTCGAAGGGACAGTCACGGTTACGCACACAGTTGGCATTTTTATTAGATTATGTTTAAGTTCTCTAATACCGGATGTTAACAAAATATTCCAAGTTGCCACATAACCGCGGGCACGGCTTTCCGAAAGAGTAAACCCTGCAGGGGTGCTCCAACTAGTCCATCACAAACGAACACAGGCCGCAAAGGCATCGTCTATCACGAATCTCGTGATCTCGTCGGATTCCTTAGAGGAAAACCTCGACTATGGGGAAAACCAAAGCTTCACCGGGATTCCTAAACGCAAGATATACCGCTAAGGCAAGACAAGACTAGCAGGACCTCCCGACGTGTCGACGACCCTGATAAGAGCCGCATATCTCAGTCTCAAGACACGCCGGATGAGTCACACTACAGGTCTACCAAACCTCAGGTTGCCCTATGGTGGCCCCATAGTCTGCCCAGGTTGGACCAACACTCATGAAGAGCACTGGCCCGGGTTGTTGATTAAGAAACCTCGGGGTAGCTACTCCCTATGCAGATTATTATTAAGTTGTTAGCAAATTAACACCAATGTTGGGTCCTGCCGGACAAGCCTTAACACTACGCAATTTATCAAGGGGGTCCCCATAACAACCCCGAACGTGTTAGGAGCGATCATTATGGAATCAAACACCGGTAACCGGTAACTAAGGCGGCAATAACAGAACAAGACACCCGGCAAAAGGCTAGGCCTCCCGTCATTTACCAAGTATATAGATACATTAATTAAATAACAGAAATTAATATAATGATATCAATCTCATGCCATCACATGAGTTTAAAACACCTGCAACTAACAATGCTAACATTAGTAGCTGAGCAAGCCTACCTAGCCATGCAAGTTTGCTAGGAAAGGGTAAGGTGTTTAGGCTCATGGCATATGAAGAGGCAATATATTTTCAGTGGTAGGCAGCGAGCAATATGACGTGGAATCGAAACTAACATAACAAGTCTAGAGATGGAATCAAGGTCATATCATCTTGCCTGTGATATCCTCAGCTTGGAATGGTTCTGGATCGTCCTCCACGTACTCTCCTGACTCCACGTATTCGTTCTCCGCTCCCGGTGCTACCCAACACAAGAATAACAGCCAATGAACAGCAGCACCACAAAATGCAACAATCACATGATGCATGAGATGAAAGTGGAGCATGCACTACTATTTCCATCACTAGCACAAGCACAATAAACTACAACAAGTTCCTGGGCAGAACTTTGCACTAACTTATCTGGACATGCATGGGAATGATATGAACAGATGCATCTCGTAAAAACGGTGCAAAACCATATAAAGAACTTTGCAAACGGAGCTACGGATCAACGGGAATCAATGAAACACGATATGAAGCTCTACGTGAAAGATCCAACACCACACACACAATTGGCACAAATCTGGTGTTCCCAGGTTGCCAATACATATATTAACCCAACATGAATGAAATGGATCAAGGTAGAACACCCCAACAACAATTAAACACAAGCTTTGAACAAAAATGGCAAAACTACGTAATCTGCCAGTTTCTGCATCTTAGCTGTTTGTGAGCCACATGCAACATAGCTACATGTCTTCAAATATGACAAATAATATATGTCGCTGTTGCCAACCAAGAACACTACAAGATCCAACAAGAATCACAGCAAAAGGAATTAATCTCTAGAAGATACAAGGCCACAAACTTTCCCAAAACCATCAGTTCTCAGGGACTTGGTGAAAATTCATGCACCTGAGTTTTTGTTTCTGTTCTGAAGCTTTTTGACAGCAATAAAAACACAAGCTACTGGACTCCAAATGACTTTACAATTGACAGGAAGCTTCACAAACATCCCAGGTTCAAAACACTAGCACTGAACTAAGTCCAGTTCTCAACAGAATGACCAGCACATCCTCATCTACAGGGGAAGAAAATGTTTTCAGCATTCCAGACTTAGTGAAATTTTCAGAGTTCAAAAATCTGGAATTATACAGCCACATGCCCACTTTGTCTAGGCATAGTTTGCACACACATGTCACCAAGAGGTGATTGACACCACTATGGTGTTGAGTACAAACCCCTACTACTAACACACAAAGATCCATGCCCTTGGGCTCCATCTATACCAAGGAAACAAAGCCCACACTTTCAACAAAGTGCAAATGCAATTCCATAAGGTATGCTTCTAAGATGACAAATACATAGGTGAATCTTATGTGCACAATGACAAAGTGGCATGGGGGTTTGAACCCCATGTTTGTGTCATGCACATCAACAACACCAACACACACAATTCCTCACAAGCACTAGCATCAAGCTCAACACAAATTAACACTAACTTACCAAGAGGGTATGCACACCCCCACATATGGCCATGTGATGGTGCACACTCTCACAAGCACCCCTAGGATCTTTCTAGGATTCATGTCATACTCAAGGAGCAATCCCCACAACAATCTACCCAAGTTTAACTAGGAACCACACCTCCACATGCTAACATTGAGCCACCTAGAACATCACATCACATCAAAACATGTGGTGAGGGGGAGGCACCCATATCAAAGTATTTCCATGCAAAACAATTAAAGCTACAAGGTCAACTTAGCCCACACCAAAGATCAAAAGTTAGGGCTATGCAAGATTAGCTAGTGCAACTTATCACCTCCAAGCATTACACACATAATTGTCAAGGCATCTAGCATCATGCCCTTATCAAGATTGACTCCTCTTCACTAAGGTACAACCACCATAAACATCACAAGTTAGCAATACTATTTATCACCTCCTAGTGTGCAAAACATACTCTCAACTATATCTACTCCACTATTCTAGCAGGAACAGGAACAATCACCACTTTGTGAAGGAGTTAAAAAAACAACAGGAATAACAAAACTGACAAGCCACTTGTGTAGGAGTTAGGATACAGAAAATCATAAGCAGAAAAAGAAAAAGAAAAAGGAGTAGCAAAAGAAATAGTGGCCCCTGGGAATCGAACCCAGCACCCCTAGTGTCTAGCAGCAGCAACACACCACCACGCCTCTGTCGTCTAATCGACAGGGTGGAGGAAGGGAGCAAGGTAACATCTACACAGATCTCTCTGCACTGAAATAGCAAAACTCCAAAAGAGGCCGAGGGGGGATCGAACCCGCGCCCCTCCATCAGGCACAAACACACTCTACCACTGCGCTACGATCCGTTGTCTGAACATATATGCGCAGCAAAACAGAAGAGCACACCCTTCCTACTACTGCTACCGTCGACTGGCCGGAACAGAGGAGGTGCCTCGCCGGCGATGTGGGTCGATTCCGTCTCCGATTCGTGGAGGGGAGGAAGCCCTCGTCCACACGAATCCATTCCCGCACCTAGCTATGCTTGAAAGGCTCTACCGAGACGTGACCACGGCGACCTGCGGTTCCGGTGACAGAGACGTCACGCCGGCGATCCCTACGGCTACGGCGCCCGATCTGAGGCAGGGAGGAAGGAGGGGGTGCGCTACCTCGTGTTCGAGTCGAGGAGGGAGCAACCGAAGGGGAAGTAGCGTGAAGAAGAGCGCGTTGCGGCGGAGCTCGTCGGAGAAGAAGGGCTCCTGGAGGAAGAGGAAGCAGCGCCGGGAGCGTCGATCTGGCGGCGGGAACGAGCCCGTGGTGAAGCCCGCGTGCTCCTGGAGCCCTTGATGCGCAGGAGAAGGTACCACGGCGTCGACGGTGACCTCCTTCACCCGTCGGCCATGGCGGAACCAGCGCCTACCTCACCGCGTCGAGAGAGGAAGGAGGGAGGGGAGATCTGGTGGAGCGGCGGCGACGGCAGGGAAACCCTAGCCAAGGCACGGACGCCAAGGGGTTTTATAGGGCGAGAGGGGAACGAGGGGCGCGCCGCTGTGCCATGTGCGGGGAGCTTCGGCTCGGGGAGGGAAGAGGAGTGAGACTGACTGGTGGGACCGCCTACCTCGCTGGAAAGTGGAGGAGGAAGACGCCCGCGCGCGTGACTCCGGGCGAAGTGGGCTGGGCCGCGGCGTCGGATGCCAAAGGCGATAGATAGGCCGAGACTGCGACGGGTTTGGTTTTCTATTTTTAAAAAGAAAGAACTACTCAGATAGGATTTAAAAACTATAGCAGTCCTGTTGGGGTAAAAAAATCAAAGAAAAAAGCCCCTAGCCATAAGGAATTATGGCCTGCTCAAATAAATTCGAAATAAAATATTTGGAGCCATTTTGGTTTAAACGCAAAACAGTAATTTATTTACTGTTTGGGTTTATTTGCTCCTATAAAGACAAAGAACAAATCAGCAAAAATTCACCTCCTCATAAACACAATTTACTCTAACCACCAGACATTTTTAAAATCACTTTGGAAGAAGGAATTTTTGACATGAAATAATAGAAGGGAAAAGGAGTTTAAATAGCAAGAGCTTAAATGACTAGCACTCACTCCTACATTGCTCACACCATAATCACATGGGCATCAATCAAAATATTACTAAACCACACCCTCACACCTATCAATATCACATGCATACAAAAGGTAGGGCAATGAATGACATGGCATGGATGCATGCATGCTAATAACCAGAGAGTAAGAGTCACATGAAATCACAAGAATAAGGGGATGAGATGACATGATGTGTTGTTCTAAGCATGCATGCAAGGAAGATATGCAATGAACTCAGGGTGGCACAAGGAAACATAGACATAAGTGTCATCAACATATCTCTGACAGGGTGGACCCACATACAACAGGACCCAAAAGGGAAAGTTCCACACTTGGGGCATTACAAACTCTCCCACACTACAAAGAAGATCTCGACCCCGAGATCTAAGACTGAAAGAAATCGGGAAATTCGGAATGGAGGTGATCCTCGCGTTCCCACGTAGCCTCTTTATCGGAATGGTGTGACCACTGCACTTTGAGAAACTTGACAGACTTGTTACGGGTCTTGCGCTCAGTCGTCTCGAGAACCGCGACTGGATGCTCGCGATAGGAGAGGTCAGGCTGAAGATCGCTATCCTGAAGATGCACAGTGCGCTCGGGGTTCTTGAAACACCTCCGAAGCTGAGAAACATGGAACACATCATGGACATTTGCAAAGGTTGACGGAAGCTCGAGCTGGTACGCGAGGTCGCCCCTCTTGCCAACCACTCTGAACGGACCAACGAAACGAGGCGCAAGCTTGCCTTTGATGCCAAAACGCTGCATACCCTTCATAGGTGACACCTTGAGATAGACAAAATCATCAAGCTCGTACGACATGTCACGGTGCTTGCTATCATAATAGCTCTTCTGACGGGACTGAGCTGCTCTGAGGTTGTCGCGAATGATCTGACACATCTCCTCAGCTTCTTCTATCATATCATTGCCAAGGATCTGACGCTCGCCTGTCTGGGACCAGTTGAGCGGAGTACGACACTTCCTGCCATAGAGAATTTTCAAACGGAGCCTTGCCAGAGATAGCTTGATAACTGTTGTTATACGAGAACTCCGCGAAAGGCAGACAATCCTCCCACTTCATGCCAAACGAGATAACACAGGCTCTCAGCATGTCCTCAAGAACTTGATTCACTCTCTCCACTTGACCACTAGTCTGAGGATGGAACGTTGTGCTGAAGCGGATCTTCGTGCCCATAGCAGACTGAAAAGAGTCCCAGAACTTGGAAGTGAAGATACTCCCACGATCTGATGAGATCATCATAGGTACACCGTGCAACGAGACAATCCTTGAGGTGTACAACTCTGCCAGCTGAGCTGCTGAAATGGACTCCTTGACTGGAAGGAAATGCGCCACTTTGCTCAATTTGTCGATGACGACGAAGATAGTGTCATTGCCCTTTTTGGACTTCGGAAACCCTGTGACGAAGTCCATCTCAATGTGATCGAACTTCCACTCGGGAATCGGCAAAGGCTGCAAGAGGCCTGCTGGTCTTTGATGTTCTGCTTTCACCCTTCGACATACATCACACTCATTGACGAATTGTGCAATTTCACGCTTCATACGGGTCCACCAGAACGACTGCTTCAAGTCATGGTACATCTTAGAACTTCCCGGATGAATAGAAAGCAGATAATTATGAGCTTCTTCCATGATCACCTTCCTGAGATCGCCTTTCGGGACGACAAGGCGGTCCTCGAAAAACAAAGTGTCCCTGGCATCCACAGTGAAACACTTATACTTGGGAAGACTCTTTCCCACACCAATCTTGACCTTCTTCACCATAGTATCAAGTAGCTGAGCTGCTCTGACCTGATCTTCCAAGGTAGGAGAGATCTGAAGGTTCACAAGAAAACCCTGAGGAACCAGCTGAAGATTGAGCTTCCTGAAAGACTCAGAAAGACCCGGCTAGAGAGGTTGCAGAATCAGACTGTTGCAATATGCTTTCCTGCTCAATGCATCTGCCTCAACATTTGCCTTGCCTGGCGTATATTCCACACTCGGATTAAAATCCTGGAGCATTTCCACCCAACGTGTTTGCCGAAGATTCAAGTTAGGCTGAGTGAAGATATACTTGAGGCTCTTGTGATTGGTGAAAACTTCAACCTTACGTTCCAACAAGAGATGTCTCCAAGTCATCAAGGCGTGCACAACAGCTGCTAGCTCGAGATCGTGTACAGGATAGTTCTTCTCCGCAGGCTTCAGTTGCCTGGAGGTATAAGCAACCACCTTCTTATCTTGCATCAAGACTGCACCAAAACCCTGGAGAGAAGCATCGCAAAAGACCTGGTACGGCTTGGAATCATCCGGAGGAGCCAATACCGGAGTAGAGGTAAGCTTCTCTTTGAGTGTATCGAAAGCCAGTTGACACTCTGGAGACCACACATACTTGACACCCTTCTGAAGAAGACTAGAGAGCGGCTTGGCGATTTTGGAGAAGTTCTCAACGAATCTTCTGCAATATCCGGCAAGACCGAGAAAGCTTCGAAGCTGCTTCACATTATGCGGAGGTTCCCATTCAACAATGGCCTGAACCTTGGACGGGTCAACCTTAATGCCCTCGGCAGAGATAATATGCCCAAGATACACCACTTCTTTCAGCCAGAACTCGCACTTGGAAAACTTGGCATACAGTTTGTATTCTCTCAGTTTATCAAGCACCAACCTGAGATGTTTCTCATGTTCTTCCTCATCCTCAGAAAAGACTAGAATGTCATTGAAATAGAGCAAGACAAACTCATTCTTGAATGGCGAGAAAATATAGTTCATCAATCGGCAAAAAGTGGGAGGAGCATTAGCCAGACCAAAAGACATGACTGTATACTCATATGAGCCAAAACTGGTCCTGAAAGCCGTCTTTGGAATGTCTTCCTCACGAATGCGAATCTGATGATAGTCCATTCTGAGATCAAGCTTGGAGAATACTTTAGCACCTTTCAGCTGCTCGAACAACTCATTTATGTTCGGAAGCGGATATTTGTTCTTGATTGTCTTCTTGTTCAATGGGCGGTAATCGACACACAACCGTTCCGTACCATCCTTCTTCTTGACAAACAGAACACCACATCCCCACGGAGACGAGCTTAGTCTGATCAAACCCAAACGCTCCTGCTCATCGAGTTGCCTCTTGAGTTCCTTCAACTCTTCTGGACCCAGCTTGTACGGCCGCTTGCACACTGGTCTGTGCCTGGCTCAAGCTCAATAACGAACTCCACTTCACGGTGCGGAGGCATCCCTGGCAGCTCTTCAGGAAACACGTCCTGATATTCGCAGACTACTGGAACTTGCTCAATGGGATTGATCTCACCCTTTTCATTCAAGGAGAACAAGCGGATTGTGTCATCGCGCGCCGCGAATATAATCACATCCTCCGAAGAGTGGGTAAGTTTCACCTCTTTAGCTTCACAATCGATTGATGCCTTATTCATGGCCAACCAGTCCATACCAAGGATCAAATCAATGTCGGACTTTCCCAAGACATACGGAGAGACCAGGAAAGCATAATTGTCCATTTTGATAGAAACATCCAGAGCAAACCAACGAGAACTCATAAGCATGCCCGAAGAAACAATATCGAAACACCTGGCCAACTCTTGAAGATGGATATCGTGCTTTGCCGCAAACGGATAAGACAAGAAAGAATGCGATGCACCAGAATCAAACAAGACTTCAGCAGGAAAATCATTAACTAGGAGATTACCCATGATCACATCCGACGAATTTTCTGCCTCAACTG
Source organism: Hordeum vulgare subsp. vulgare (assembly GCF_904849725.1). Taxonomy (NCBI): domain Eukaryota; kingdom Viridiplantae; phylum Streptophyta; class Magnoliopsida; order Poales; family Poaceae; genus Hordeum; species Hordeum vulgare. Next base: position 126,258,409 of record NC_058519.1, read on the forward strand.
CATTCACCATGTTGACTCGAGCTGATCTGGGGTTGAACTTCACAAGAGCGTTGCTAGGAGGTTTTCCTGGAGGAGGAGGCGGCAGACGGAGCTGAGAAGTGCATTTGTTGGCATAGTGACCCTTCTGCCCACATTTGTGACAAGTGACATCTGCTGGCTGCTGGAACTGAATCTGAGGAGGCCCTTGCTTATGATGCTGATATCTCTGCTGGAATCCAAGGTTGGGTGGGCGGGAAAAACCACGTCCACCTGAGTGCTTCGGCTGCTGAGAGTGCCGAGGAGGAGGAGGAGAAACCCAAAACCTCTGTTGCTTCTGAACCACCTGAGTCGAGGAAGAGCTGGAATCTCTGAAACGTTTCTTGGAGTTCTCCACCCTGAGCAATGTTGCCTCTGCTCTGAGAGCTAAGTTATAGAATTTGTCAAACTCCTCAGGATCGTGCAAAGCGAGTGCTAACTGCAAATCCTCCTTCAAGCCACCCCTGAACTGGTATATCTTGCTCTTCTGATCCGGAACATCCTGCAACGCGTAACGGGCCAGCTCGTGGAACTCAATATTGTACTTGTACACAGAATTGCTGCCCTGCTTGAAGCGCCTGAACTTCTCACGCATCTCCTCAACAAAACTGGAAGGAATGTAGTGGGACCTGAAGTCACGACAAAACTCGTCCCAAGACATCACCCTGCCACCTCTGGAGTCCTTAAGCTGCTGCCACCAAATAGAAGCCTGCCCCTTCAACTGGAATGTTGGAAACTTGACATAATCCTCTGGACGCACATTGCTACACTCGAAATGCTTGTTCATATCACGGATCCAATCTTCCGCATCAAACGGCTGGTCGCAAGAAGTGAACGTCCTAGGCTGGTTTGACAGGAACTGACTCAGACTAGCGAAGTGATTGCCACCCTGCTGGAAATTGCCTTGCTGATGATTGGCTCTCTCCTGGATCAACTGCAACAGCATCTGAGTATTTGCATTGGTAGCTGCCATCATTGCCTGCCAAGCCTCTGCAGGAGGAGGCGGCGGCGGTGGCGGAGGAGGAGGTGGAGGGGGCATATCCTCACGCGCTGGGGTCTGACGAGTTGGTGGAGCCATCCTGAAGACGGACTGCATATTAGTCCACAGAATAATTGAAGATAAGCTGAATCAAAAGATAGAATATCTGAATAGAACTTAGCATTGCACTCGAACAACATAGCAAGAGTGCATTCTCAAAGTAACAGACGACAAAATTCCGATAAGGACACAGCAAACAAGTGTGAGCTAGAACTGCTCGGAACAAACATATGATCGAGATTTCGCAAACCTCAATCAAGCGTCTGTAGGAAGATAGTCCTATAAGATACTACCAGATATCCCACCTATGAATTCCCGAAAAAAAACTGGTCATGCAATCAGGCACCCGGATACAAGGAGTATTTCACACAACTCCTAAACTAAACCGTCACCTGTACCACATCCTTCAACACACGACCAGCATCTCGGACCTTCGTCTACCACAGATCCTCGTGATCACCCGATACAAAGTGTGGTAGTACCCCCGAACAATCTACACCAGTACAGGGGACGTCGGGGTTATCTCACCACTACCCGTATTGCAGCAATAACGAACACCCTCCGTTCTTAGGTACTCAGAAATCTGAATGATGGCGATGTGCGCGATAATCCCTGGAGCTCAACTCCCCTGATACTTAGAGCAGATAGGAGGCACCAGGACATGATTCAGTCACATCGAAATCATATAGATTTCGCAAACACCCGCGTGATCCTAAAAAAAAAAGTTGAGCGAGAAAAGGAGTAGAGTTAAAGATTTCCTAAGAGGAAGCCTCACCAGAGCAAAGAAGAGGAGAAAAATGAAACCTACTCTCCGATATAACTAAGACTCAAAACATTTACTAGACTCGACTCGGCCAAATACGATCACACAAAGGCTCCTATGGTCGTAAGGCTCTGATTACCAACTTGTAACGACCAAGATGCGTTCCTTTCCGATCTGGGGGTCGAGGCCCCCGAATAGGAAAGAAGCGCATCTAAGTGTTTTGCAAGCAAGTAAACATAGCACATAGTAATAATTTCAGTAGACAATATGGGATTCAACTGTCTTCTTATTATTAATACAAAGTACAACGCAGATACAAACAAGGTAGTTCCGGTACGGACTACAAAACAAGGAAAATGCTATGCTACACGCTGCAGGCCCACGATCAAGACCACGACTCAGTCCTCTGGATAGTTCACGTAAAGGCGATCTGTCTCCTCGTCGTACTGCCACGTCAGCTGAGTGCCATCGGGATCATCTGTCTCTGGGGTACCTGTACCTGCTGGGAGTTTTGGGGAAATCCGTGAGCCACGGGGACTCAGCAATCTAAGACCTTGGTGCCAGAACTAGTCATGCTATTGGGTAAGGAAGGGGGAAGTGTTTCAGGCTCCCACAACCTATGATTGAGTAAGTGGCTAACTTACGCGAGAAAGAAGTGAAAGTGGTCTACGCTAACGATCGGGAATACTTGATCAGAAAGTGATCCTGAAGACCTACCTACGGCAATCATAACCCCACCGTGTCCCCGGTCGAAGAGAGTTCTTCGAAGGGACAGTCACAGTTACGCACACAGTTGGCATTTTTATTAGATTATGTTTAAGTTCTCTAATACCGGATGTTAACAAAATATTCCAAGTTGCCACATAACCGCGGGCACGGCTTTCCGAAAGATTAAACCCTGCAGGGGTGCTCCAACTAGTCCATCACAAACGAACACAGGCCGCAAAGGCATCCTCTATGACGAATCTCGTGATCTCGTCGGATTCCTTAGAGGAAAACCTCGACTCTGGGGAAAACCAAAGCTTCACCGGGATTCCTAAACGCAAGATATACCGCTAAGGCAAGACAAGACTAGCAGGACCTCCCGACGTGTCGACGACCCTGATAAGAGCCGCGTATCTCAGTCTCAGGACACGCCGGATGAGTCACACTACAGGTCTACCAAACCTCAGGTTGCCCTGTGGTGGCCCCATAGTCTGCCCAGGTTGGACCAACACTCATGAAGAGCACTGGCCCGGGTTGTTGATTAAGAAACCTCGGGGTAGCTACACCCTATGCAGATTATCATTAATTTGTTAGCAAATTAACACCAATGTTGGGTCCTGCCGGACAAGCCTTAACACTACGCAATTTATCAAGGGGGTCCCCATAACAACCCCGAACGTGTTAGGAGCGATCATTATGGAATCAAACACCGGTAACCGGTAACTATGGCGGCAATAACAGAACAAGACACCCGACAAAAGGCTAGGCCTCCCGTCATTTACCAAGTATATAGATACATTAATTAAATAACAGAAATTAATATAATGATATCAATCTCATGCCATCACATGAGTTCAAAACACCTGCAACTAACAATGCTAACATTAGTAGCTGAGCAAGCCTATCTAGCCATGCATGTTTGCTAGGAAAGGGTAAGGTGTGTAGGCTCATGGCATATGAAGAGGCAATATATTTTCAGTGGTAGGCAGCGAGCAATATGACGTGGAATCGAAACTAACATAACAAGTCTAGAGATGGAATCAAGGTCATATCATCTTGCCTGTGATATCCTCAGCTTGGAATGGTTCTGGATCGTCCTGCACGTACTCTCCTGACTCCACGTATTCGTACTCCGCTCTTGGTGCTACCCAACACAATAATAACAGCCAATGAACAGCAGCACCACAAAATGCAACAATCACATGATGCATGAGATGAAAGTGGAGCATGCACTACTATTTCCATCACTAGCACAAGCACAATAAACTACAACAATTTCCTGGGCAGAACTTTGCACTAACTTATCTGGACATGCATGGGAATGATATGAACAGATGCATCTCGTAAAAACGGTGCAAAACCATATAAAGAACTTTGCAAACGGAGCTACGGATCAACGGGAATCAACGAAACACAATATGAAGCTCTACGTGAAAGATCCAACACCACACACACAATTGGCACAAATCTGGTGTTCCCAGGTTTCCAAGACATATATTAACCCAAGATGAATGAAATGGAGCAAGGTAGAACACCCCAACAACAATTAAACACAAGCTTTGAACAAAAATGGCAAAACTACGTAATCTGCTTGTTTCTGCATCTTAGCTGTTTGTGAGCCACATGCAACATAGCTACATTCTTCAAATATGACAAATAATATATGTGGCTGTTGCCAACCAAGAACACTACAAGCTCCAACAAGAATCACAACAAAAGGAATTAATCTCTAGAAGATACAAGGCCACAAACTTTTCCAAAACCATCAGTTCTCAGGGACTTTGTGAAAATTCCTGCACCTGAGTTTCTGTTTCTGTTCTGAAGCTTTTTGACAGCAATCAAAACACAAGCTACTGGACTCCAAATGACGTGAAAGTTGACAGGAAGCTTCACAAACATCCCAGGTTCAAAACACTAGCACTGAACTAAGTCCAGTTCTCAACAGAATGACCAGCACATCCTCATCTACAGGGGAACAAAATGTTTCCAGCATTCCAGACTTAGTGAAATTTTCAGAGTTCAAAAATCTGGAATTATCCAGCCACATGCCCACTTTGTCTAGGCATAGTTTGCACACACATGTCACCAAGAGGTGATTGACACCACTATGGTGTTGAGTACAAACCCCTACTACTAAAACACAAAGATCCATGCCCTTGGGCTCCATCTATACCAAGGAAACAAAGCCCACACTTTCAACAAAGTGCAAATGCAATTCCATAAGGTATGCTTCTAAGATGACAAATACATAGGTGAATCTTATGTGCACAATGACAAAGTGACATGGGGGTTTGAACCCCATGTTTGTGTCATGCACATCAACAACACCAACACACACAATTCCTCACAAGCACTAGCATCAAGCTCAACACAAATTAACTCTAAGTTACCAAGAGGGTATGCACACCCCCACATATGGCCATGTGATGGTGCACACTCTCACAAGCACCCCTAGGATCTTTCTAGGATTCATGTCATACTCAAGGAGCAATCCCCACAACAATCTACCCAAGTTTAACTAGGAACCACACCTCCACATGCTAACATAGAGCCACCTAGAACATCACCTCACATCAAAACATGTGGTGAGGGGGAGGCACCCACATCACAGTATTTCCATGCAAAACAATTAAAGCTACAAGTTCAACTTAGCCCACACCAAAGTTCAAAAGTTAGGGCTATGCAAGATTAGCTAGTGCAACTTATCACCTCCAAGCACTACACACATAATTGTCAAGGCATCTAGCATCATGCCCTTATCAAGGTTGACTCCTATTCACTATGGTACAACCACCATAAACATCACAAGTTAGCAATACTATTTATCACCTCCTAGTGTGCAAAACATACTCTCAACTATATCTACTCCACTATTCTAGCAGGAACAGGAACAATCACCACTGTGTGAAGGAGTTAAAAAAAACAACAGGAATAACAAAACTGACAAGCCACTTGCGTAGGAGTTAGGATACAGAAAATCATAAGAAGAAAAAGAAAAAGAAAAAGGAGTAGCAAAAGAAATAGGGGCCCCTGGGAATCGAACCCAGCACCCCTAGTGTCTAGCAGCAGCAACACACCACCACGCCTCTGTCGTCTAATCGACAGGGTGGAGGAAGGGAGCAAGGTAACATCTACACAGATCTCTATGCACTGAAATAGCAAAACTCCAAAAGAGGCCAAGGGGGGGATCGAACCCGCGCCCCTCCATCAGGCACAAACACACTCTACCACTGCGCTACGATCCGTTGTCTGAACATATATGCGCAGCAAAACAGAAGAGCACACCCTTCCTACTACTGCTACCGTCGACTGGCCGGAACAGAGGAGGTGCCTCGCCGGCGATGCGGGTCGAATCCGTCTCCGATTCGTGGAGGGGAGGAAGCCCTCGTCCACACGAATACATTCCCGCACCTAGCTATGGACGAAAGGCTCTACCGAGACGTGACCACGGCGACCTGCGGCTCCGGTGACAGAGACGTCACACCGGCGATCCCTATGGCTACGATGCCCGATCTGAGGCAGGGAGGAAGGAGGGGGTGCGCTACCTCGTGTTCGAGTCGAGGAGGGAGCAACCGAAGGGGAAGTAGCGCGAAGAAGAGCACGTCGCGGCAGAGCTCGTCGGAGAAGAAGGGCTCCTGGAGGAAGAGGAAGCAGCGCCGGGAGCGTCGATCTGGCGGCGGGAACGAGCCCGTAGTGAAGCCCGCGTGCTCCTGGAGCCCTTGATGCACAGGAGAAGGTACCACGGCGTCGACGGTGACCTCCTTCACCCGTCGGCCATGGCGGAACCAGCGCCTACCTCACCGCGTCGAGAGAGGAAGGAGGGAGGGGAGATCTGGTGGAGCAGCCGCGGCGACAGGGAAACCCTAGCCAATGCACGGACGCCAAGGGGTTTTATAGGGCGAGAGGGGAACGAGGGGCGCGCCGCTGTGCCATGTGCGGGGAGCTTCGGCTCGGGGAGGGAAGAGGAGTGAGACTGACTGGTGGGACCGCCTGCCTCGCTGGAAAGTGGAGGAGGAAGACGCCCGCGCGCATGACTCCGGGCGAAGTGGGCTGGGCCGCGGCGTTGGATGCAAAAGGCGATAGATAGGCCGAGACTGCGACGGGTTTGGTTTTCTATTTTTAAAAAGAAAGAACTACTCAGATAGGATTTAAAAACTACAGCAGTCCTGTTGGGGTAAAAAAAATCAAAGCAAAAAGCCCCTAGCCATAAGGAATTATGGCCTGCTCAAATAAATTCGAAATAAAATATTTGGACCATTTTGGTTTAAACGCAAAACAGTAATTTATTTACTGTTTGGGTTTATTTGCTCCTATAAAGACAAAGAACAAATCAGCAAAAATTCACCTCCTCATAAATACAATTTACTCTAACCACCAGACATTTTTAAAATCACTTTGGAAGAAGGAATTTTTGACATGAAATAATAGAAGGGAAAAGGAGTTTAAATAGCAAGAGCTTAAATGACTAGCACTCACTCCTACATTGCTCACACCATAATCACATGGGCATCAATCAAAATATTACTAAACCACACCCTCACACCTATCAATATCACATGCATACAAAAGGTAGGGCAATGAATGACATGGCATGGATGCATGCATGCTAATAACCAGAGAGTAAGAGTCACATGAAATCACAAGAATAAGGGGATGAGATGACATGATGTGTTGTTCTAAGCATGCATGCAAGGAAGATATGCAATGAACTCAGGGTGGCACAGGGAAACATAGACATAAGTGTCATCAACATATCTCTCACAGGGTGGACCCACATACAACAGGACCGAAAAGGGAAAGTTCCACACTTGGGGCATTACACAGACATTTGGAACACAGTGCTCGTATGCTTAGCCATTTAAGTGCTTGTGTAGACAAAAATGTCAATGATCTGAAGCTTCTGAGTAAACATGCCTCTATGATTACTACTCAGGTAGAACAAGTACTTAAAGCTCAGAATGACCTGCTCAATGAATTAAATGACAACTCTGTCAGAGTCATTACTAGAGGAGGCAAAATGACTCAGGAACCTTTGTATCCTGAAGGTCATCCTAAGAGAATTGATCAAGATTCTCAAGGAATCAATGCTGATACACCTAGTCATCCTAAGGAGAAGAAGAAGGATGATAGAAACCTGCACGCGAGTTCACCAAATATTGTCACACCTGAAGAACCTAATGATATATCTGCGTCTGATGCAGAAACACAATCAGGTGATGAACATGAACCTGGTGACAATATGGACAGTGATGTTCGTAATAATGCTCAACCTAGCCATGACGAGGATGTGGAGATTGAACCTACGGTTAATCCTGATAATCCAGAACCTAAGAAGTACGATAAGAATGACTTCACTGCTAGGAAGCATGGTGAAGAGAGGGAGCCTTGGGTTCAGAGACCTATGCCCTTTCCTCCTAAGCCATCCAAGAAAAAGGATGATGAGGATTTTGAGCGCTTCCTTGAGATGATAAGACCCGTCTTTCTGCAGATGCGGTTAACTGATATGCTCAAGATGTCTCCATATGCCAAGTACATGAAAGATATCGTAACTAATAAACAGAAGATACCAGATCTTGAGATCTCCACTATGCTTGCCAATTATACTTTCAAAGGTGGAACTCCTAAGAAACTTGGTGATCCCGGAGTGCCCACTATACCTTGCTCCATTAAAGGAAACTACGTAAGAACTTCCTTATGTGACCTTGGAGCCGGTCTTAGTGTTATGCTGCTCTCTCTTTATCGTAGACTTGAGTTGGATAAGTTGACACCCACTGAAATTTCTCTGCAAATGGCCGACAAATCAACTGTTTTCCCTATCAGCGTTTGCGAGGATGTGCCTGTTGTGGTTGCTAATACCACTATCTTAACAAACTTTATTATCTTGGATATTCCCGAGGACGATGCCATGGCTATCATCCTCGGAAGACCCTTTTTAAACACTGCAGGGGCTATTATAGATTGCAACAAAGGCAATGTCACTTTCCATGTCAACAGTAATGAGCACACGGTGCACTTTCCGAAGAAACGATATCCAGTACATTGCATCAATGCTATCGAAAAGACTTCATCGATTCTTATTAGGAGCTTTGAATGCCCTATTCCTCGTGTCAAGGTGAAGTATGACTTGCTTGTTGGGGAGATACATATCCCCATTGAGGTGACTTAGTGGCTATTCGAAAATTATCCGTTCTCTCTTGCAATTCGAGAAGGTTTTGTCATAAGGACTTGATCAATCCCATTGACGGATTTCTTTCGATGACCATGAAACGGATGAATCAAGGAGTCACATACCTCTGTTTTAAGTTTTCCTTTTCTTTTGCTTAGAAGAAAAATGATAGAATTAGTTTAGTTTTTCCTGTTTTCTGTTTTAGCATCCCGGAGAAAAATACCTCAAAAATAAAAGTTCTCCGATGGTCCTGAAAATTTAGTATGATTTTTTCTGGAATTTTTGAAATTTTTTGGGCCTGAGAGCTGGCCTGGGGGCGAGGCGAGTGGGCCACAAGCCCTGCCACCGCCACCTACCCCCGTGGCACCCCAGGCACCCCCTCCACTCATTCCAGCTCCCAGCCTCTTCTTCCACCTCCAGAAAAAATTGATTCGCAGCTCAAACCCGTGTTCTTGCTCATTTGGCTGTGATTTTCGATCTCCTTGCTCAAAGCACCATTCTCCGAACCGTTTTGGGGAAATTACTCCTTGGTAAGTGACTCCTCCATTGGTCCAATTAGTTTTTGCTCTAGTGTTTTATCCTTCGCGAATTCTTGCTACCTTGGTGACCCTGTTCTTGAGCTATAAATGTTGATTTGAGCCGGTCCCAAGTAGTTCTAGCACGTGATACGGTCTCTAGGCACTAGTAGGAGTAGTTGCTACAAGTTGGGTTAATCTTTATTCGCTTTTCTTTCGAAGTCTCTAAAAATTTCAGAATCTTTCAAAGCTAGAAAAAGGAAAAGATGAGGAGGTTCTTGAGAGGCTCTTCAAGCCGTGACCCCAAGGAGGATGAGAAGAATCACCCCAAGTACGTAGTCCCTCGAGTCACAGAAGTTCGAGCGTGCGAGTGGCCAAGTGATGAATTTTTGCGCGCCGCCGGACTTTATGAAGACTTTTATTACATGGTGGAGAACGCAGGTCTTACTGCGTTCGTTGAAGATATGTGCCCACAATACCTCCTCCTCACCAATATTTTCGTTCAAAGCTTCAACTTTTATCCGAGGAAGAATCCTCCCATGGTTGAGTTCATGATTTACGATGTCCCCGAGTGCATGACGCTGCAGGACTTTTGCAATGTATGCAAATTACCTTATGTTGGGGATATCCGTGACCCTCGTCCACGGGATTTGGATGATTTCATTGGTTCTATTGCTGTTGGAGAGGAGAGAGGTGTGTCTCGCGCTAGAATTGCTAGCGTACATTTTCCTATGCTTCGATACTTCTCACTATTTGTGGGAAAATGTTTGATTGGCCGTGGGGAGGCTGGATCACTTAGTTCTCGAGACCTTGCGGTTTTGCACGAAGGCCTTTATAACGATAAGACTTATAGCCTGGGCGCTATAGTAGCTCAACGGTTGAACCTGAACCGTTCTAAAGGTCTTGTCTATGGAGGTATCTATGCTACCCGTCTTGCCAGACACTTTGAGATACCCATTAGACTGGGAGAGGAAGGAGTCATGCTTCTCCCTGAGAGATATCTGGATTATGACAGCATGGTTCGCCATGATTTTCTAGATAGAGATGCTAGTAGACGGATGATTTATAACCGGGTGTTTAGTCAGGGTACTCGAGAGACTACTACTTTGTCTGCTCCTTCTTTGTTTGATCTTCATGCAGGCAGGTACACTATTATGCCCGCGGACATCTACATATATTGGGGCTTGGCCCAACCACAGGCGCCCGTGCCCGAGCCGCCAGTCGAGTACCAGACGCCAGTTTATCAGTGGGAGCCGGAGGAGCTCACACAGTAGTGGAATCCGCAGTCTGCTCCGGAGTATCCTGGAGCTGGTTATTTCCCACCTTGGGAGTAGACCAAGCTAGGCCAAAAGCCTAAGCTTGGGGGAGTACGTGTTCTCACCGACTTTACATTCATGCTTATGCTTTCACTTTGTTAGCAGGTGTTTACACTTTGCCACTGTATTATCCATGCTAGTTTATTTTTGTTTTCTTGTTTTCTTGTTTTGTGTCCTTTTGAGAAAACCCAAAAAGATTTTTCTTTCTTCTTTTGCTTGTTGGGAGCTTTCCCGTGTAAATAGCTTTCTTTTTCTTTGTGTCGAGGTAGAATATATTGGTTTCAATGTTTATTGGTTCTTGCATGCTTACCTGTTTAGCTTTCAAAGAGCCATATTACTTTGTCTTCTCCTTTGTGTTTGCCTACAGATTCAGCTTAGTCCAATGCGCTTATTATTGTTCACATCGTTCGATCATGCAAATAAAAGGCAACAATGATGATATATGATGAAGTGACTGAGACTGAAAAGCTGGTATGAACTCTATCTATTTTGTTTTTGTAAATATGACTAGCTTGTCGACCCAGATTTAGCTTTGTTGTGAGAGAACCATGTTTGCAATGACAACTTAGAGATCATAGTTTCTGATGCCATGCTTATTTAGCTGAGAGCTTATAATGGTTTGTCTTGAATGCCAACATAGATTTTGAGATGACTATGATGTAGTATGATAGGATGGTATTCTCCTTTGAATGTTTCAAGTGGCTTGACTTGACATAGCCTCTATGATGTTCGTGTTCATGGTGATTTATATCCTGTTCATGCTTGCATTCAATGTTAGTCAAACTCATTGCATCTTGATGACTGTTGTCGCTCTCTAGTTGGTCGCTTCCCAGTCTTTTGCTAGCCTTCAGTTGTACTAAGCGGAATACTGCTTTTGCATCCACTTCCATAAAACCAAAAGTTTTTCCATGAGAGTCCACCATACCTACCTATTTGCGGTATCTACATGCCGTTCCAAGTAAATTTGCATGTGCCATTCTCTAAACCTTCAAGAAATAATCTGTTTTGCATGCCCGGACCGCTAATGTGGTGACAGTGGGCTATTGGTATCTTCCATGCTAGGAGTGTTCTCCTCGACATGTGTTTATTCACAGTCATTCACGAGAAAGGGGCCGGTATTTGGAATGCCCAGTTCCATGCTTAAATCGGAAACATAACTGTAAAACAAGACTCCCCCCGGATTGATGTTAGTATGGACGGTACCCGAGGATTCGGCTAGCCGTGGAATGTGATTGATTGGTGGTGGGGGAGTTAAAACTTTACTTTTCTGTTTGCGAACCGCCTATAGCATGAGTAGCATGGAAGATATTGAGAACTCTTGGTGATTGCGTTGACAATGAAAGCATGCCACCCAAAAATTTTATCTCTGTTTTCAAAGCTTGATCTCTGGCACCTCGGAAAATCAATGCTTCCCTCTGTGAAGGGTCTGTCTATTTATTTTCCTGTTGAGTCATCCTCCTCTTATATAAGCACCAATTAGAGAACACCTCTGTCATTTTTATGCTTTGCTTTTGATTGATATTGAGTATGACTATGACTGGATCTTCGTTGCTATGAATTACAATGTTTAGTCAGCCCTTGATCTTTGAAAGTGCTCTGCATTTATGTTTTGCAGTCTCAGAAAGAGCTAGCGAGATACCACCTATTCATATTGCTTCATGCTTGTGTTTGATTGAAGTGTTGGTATTTGAAACTCATTATTATTTGCTCGTTAGCTGATTATGCCATTGACATTAGTTTACCGTGGGACCTTTATGTCATTTGCTTATGTGGTTAACTTGTGATCTTGCTGAAATTCTGGTTATGAGTTAGACATAGTTGCAACAACAAGATCAGACAGAGTTTGTCAAAGTTTTTATTTCTCTCTCAGTTTTTCAACTGAGTTGCTTGAGGACAAGCAAGGTTTTAAGCTTGGGGGAGTTGATACGTCTCCATCGTATCTACTTTTCCAAACTCTTTTGCCCTTATTTTGGACTCTAATTTGCATGATTTGAATGGAACTAACCTGGATTGACGTTGTTTTCAGCAGAATTGCCTTGGTGTTATTTTTGTGCAGAAATCAAAGTTCTCCAAACATCCTGAAAATTTACTGGGAGCAGTTTTGGAAAATAAGAAAAATATCTGCGCCAAGTTCCACCCTAGGGGGTGGGCCAGTGGGCCACAAGCCCTTGCTCCGCCACCACCCCCTGGTGGCGGTGGGCAGGCTTTTGGGGCCCACACGGCTCTGCTGCCCCCAATCTCTGGTCTATAAGACCCCTTTCATCCCAGAAAAAATAAAAAGAGAAGTTTTCATCGCTTTTACGATACGGAGGCGCCGCCACCACCTGTTCTTCATCTGGAGGGCAGATCTGGAGTCCGTCTTGGGCTCCGGAGAGGGGAAATCGTCGCCATCGTCATCATCAACCTTCTTCCCTCTCCAATTCCATGAAGCTCTTCGTCGTTCGTGAGTAATCTATTCGTAGGCTCGCTGGGCGGTGATGAGTAGTATGAGATCTATCATGTAATGGAGGTAGTTTTGATGGGGATTGATCCCTAGTGTCCACTATGTTCTGAGATTGATGTTGCTACTACTTTGCCATGCTTAATGCTTGTCACTAGGGCCCGAGTGCCATGATTTCAGATCTGAAATTATTATGTTCTCACCAATATATGTGTATTTTAGATCTGATCTTGCAAGTTGTAGTTACCAACTATGTGTTATGATCCGGCAACCCCGGAGTGCCAATAAACGGAACCACTCCCGGTGATGACCTTAGTTTGAGGAGTTCGTGTGTTCACCAAGTGCTAATGCGTTGGTCCGGTTCTTTATTAAAAGGAGAACCTTAATATCCCGTAGTTTCTTTTGGACCCCGCTGCCACGGGAGGGATGGACAATAGATGTCATGCAAGTTCTTTTCCCTAAGCACGTATGACGACACACGGAATGCATGCCTGCAGCATATTGACGAACGGGAGCTAGCCACATATCTCTCCGTGTTATAGATGTTGCATGATGAATATCATCCAAACAAATCATCGACCCATTGCCTATGAGTTTGTCCTACTGATGTTACTTGTCTTGCTCTGCTGCTGCTACTACTACTGTTGCTACTGCTGTTACTTGTCTCGCTCTGCTGCTGCTGCTACTACTGTTGCTATTACTGTCGCTTGCTACTGTTGCTACTTGCTACTGCTGTCACTACTGCTGTTCCTTGCCGCTGCTATTGCTCGTTACACTGCTACTACATGTTACAATTTTGGTTCACTGGACATTGACGGGAAGTGACAATTTCCGTCAACGCGGCAACTTGGCGCCATTGATATAATCGTTAGGAATAGTCTGCCGTCAACAGATTGTTTCTGACACCGTTGTTATAATATTACTTTGTTGTTACTACTGTGCTTGGAGATACTAATCTTTCACGTGTGGTTGAATCTGAAAAATTCAGCTGCTAATACTTGAGAGTATTCTCTCACCTCATGCCTGGCTAACCAACAAATTTGGGTCGAATACTCTTGATGACCCACAAGTATAGGGGATCAATCTTAGTCCTTTCGATAAGTAAGAGTGTCGAACCCAACGAGGAGCAGAAGGCTCTGATAAGCGGATTTCAGCAAGGTAATAAGTGCAAGCACTGAAAGTAGCGGTAACAAGTGATTGTGTAGCGAGGTGAAACATAGCAAGCAAAGATTAACAAGTAACAAGTAATAGCAACGGTGCAGCAAGTGGCCCAATCCCTTTTGTAGCAAGGAACAAGCCTAAACAAACTCTTATAGGAGGAAAAACGCTCCCGAGGACACACGGGAATTTCTGTCATGCTAGTTTCATCATGTTCATATGATTCACGTTTGTTACTTTGATAGTTTGATATGTGGGTGGATCGGCGCTTGGGTACTGCCCTTACTTGGACAAGCATCCCACTTATGATTAACCTCTCCCGCAAGCATCCGCAACTAAAAAAGAAGAATTAAGACAAAAGTCTAACCATAGCATTAAACTAGTGGATCCAAATGAGTCCCTCACGAAGCAACGCATAGACTGGGGTTTAAGCTTCTGTCACTCCAGCAACCCATCATCTACTTACAACTTCCCAATGCCTTCCTCTAGGCCCAAATATGGTGAAGTGTTATGTAGTCGACGCTCACATAACACCACTAGAGGGAAAACAACATACAACATATTAAAATACTGAACGAATATCAAATTCACATGACTATTATCAGCATGACTTATCCCATGTCCTCAGGAACAAAAGTAACTACTCACAAAACATAATCATAATCATGATCAGAGGTGTAATGAATAGCATCAAGGATCTGAACATAAACTCTTCCACCAAGTAATCCAACTAGCATCAACTATAAAGAGTAATCAACACTACTAGCAACCTTACAAGTACCAATCGGAGTCGTGAGACGGAGATTGATTACAAGAGATGAACTAGGGATTGGAGAGGAGATGGTGCTGATGAAGATGTTGATGAAGATACCTCCCCTCCGACGAGAGGAGTGTTGGTGATGACGATGGCGATGATTTCCCCCTCCGAGAGTGAAGTTTCCCCTATAGGATTGTCCTGCGGGAGCTCTAGATTGGATCTGCTCAAGTTCCGCCTCGTGGCGGCGGCGAAACCACGAAAAAGCTCCCTATTGATTTTTTTTCCAGACCAAAACCCTTCATATAGCAAAAGAGGGGGGCTAGTGGGCCGTCAGGCAGCCCACAAGCTTGCCCTGCGCCACCAGGGGGGTGGTGGCGGAGTGGAGCCCTTGTGGCCCCCCTCCGGTAGTTCTTTCACCCGGTATTTTTTATATAATCCAGAAAAAATCCACGTAACTTTTCAGGGCATTTGGAGATGTGCAGAATAGTGGACTAGGATTTGCTCCTTTTCCAGTCTAGAATTCCAGCTGCCTGAATTCTCCCTCTTCAAATAAACCTTGCAAAATAAGAGAGAAAAGGCATAAATATGCTACCACAAGTAATATAACAGCCCCAAAAGCAATAAATATCAACATGAAAGCATGATGCAAAACGGACGTATCAACTCCCCCAAGCTTTGACCTCGCTTGTCCTCAAGCAAAAACCAAGTTCCATAAACATGTCCACATGTTGAGGGACGAAGGTGTCGATAAAATATAATACGAACATGAGGGCATCATGATCACACATAGGACAACAACATATCACAAAGATTCTTATGGGAAAGTAACAATTCCTTCACAAAGCAAAGCATGAAGCAAAAACCTTACCGAGAAGTAACCAACAATAATCCATAGTCATTGAAGCAATTGAAATTTATCACAACATCAGAAAGAGTCAAATAAGAGCTTGTAAGGAAAACCCACATACTCAATCATCTCTTTCGTTTTCCACAATTGTTACAACTCACGTGGTACTCATGGTGTCAAAGTTTCAGCTGGACACAGAGGAAGATAGGGGCTTATAGTTTTGCCTCCCAACGGTTTACCTCAAGGGTAAAGTCAACAACAATAAATCATAAGTACTCAACTCCAAGTTGATATATGAATATAGATCTTTCCTAAACATGTGACGGTAGCCAAGACAAAGGCAAAAATAGGGAGTTGGTGATGATCACCATGACTCTTACAAGGGCAAAAAGTAAAGATACAAGATAGGCCCTTCGTAGAGGGAAGCATAGGTTGTCATGCACTTTTGAGGTTTGAATGCGTGTCCTCTTAGTTCGGAGGAACGTCACTTTATATTGCCTCCTGTGATAAATAACTTTATTATGCAGTCTATTGCTTTTATGTCTTCCTCATCACAGGTTCGTACAAAGCTTATTTTCCACACACTAATAGATCATACATACTAGAGAGCAATTTTTATTGCTTGCACCGATGACAACTTACTTTAAGGATCTTATTCAATCCATAGGTAGGTATGGTGGACGCTCATGGCAAAACTGGGTTGGAGGTTTATGGATGCACAAGTAGTATCTCTACTTGTTGTGGAAGTTTTGGCTAATATGAGGTGGAAGCAATCGTCACATGCTAAGGGATCTCTAATCATATAACATTGTTTGGAACCAAGCAAACACAATTCATTATGTTGTCTTCCTTGTCCAACATCTATCCTAGGCATGTAATAGTTTGGTGAGAGCTCACAATTGTAAAAAGTGTCTAAGATGATATATTTATATGTGAACCTCTCTTTCCTTATTACTTCTTATTAATTGCAACAATGATTGAGGTCTATGTTGATTTATTCTCAACAAGTTTCAATCATCATACGTGTCATAAGTGAAGTTATCACTTTCCATAAGATCGTCTCATGATCTTTCATGCTATAGTTCTTTCCATACTTTTGATCATGGCACAAAGCAAAGCCCTTGACTAAGACACTCTTTATTATATAGCTCGTAAGCTCGAATACAACGGGGGAGAGACAAAAGCAAAAGACTCAAACTAAAAACTAAAGACTTATTCCTCTAAAAGAAGAAATAAAAACTGAAAAGGAAAGAACTAAAACAAAGGTAAAAGCAGAAGATATAAAGGTGATACAATACCAGGGCAACTCCCCCAACCTTGGAACAAGCCAAGGGGATTGCCCATACCAATGCTTAGTTGTCTTCCTTTGGTGGTGGTGGTGTTGTTTTGTCGCCTTTGATTCCAAGAGAGCTATCAATCTTTGATTTATACCTTTGAGATCTGTGACATGGTTTTCCAGCAAAACAACTTCACGAGAAAGAGAAATATTGCGAGCACGAGTTGTTTCGCAAAACCTCAAGAGTTCAATCAAGGATGGAGAAAGCACATGGAGGAAGGGTTGGAGAAAATCTACTCCTTCAACGTCTTCAATGTTGAACATAGGTTGAACTTCCTCCCTAGCTTGGGTTTTCTCCTTAGCTCGGTCCCTGGCTTCCGTGACTTCTACTCTTTTCAGATCAGCATCTACTTCCTCATGAACTTGGTGAAGATCATTCTCCCCAATAGATTCCTGAGACATCTTTGCTCTAAATCTGCGGCAGACAACAAGCTCGAAACGAAAATAGAGGAAAACTGTGTGATACGGAGATCAAAACCTTCGGGCGACTATATATTGATTTTTTTCTGGGCCAGAAGGAGTCCTCCGCAAGAAAACAGAGTCCGGGAGGCATACGAGGTGCCCACAAGCTTTCCCTCCGCCACCAGGGGGTAGGGGGCGGTGGCAGGGCTTGTGGCCGCCTCGTTCGCTCTCCAGACTGCTTTTTATTTTTCTAATTTTCCAAAAATTCCAAAAAAAAGTAATTTCCTATTGAAGTATTGGAGTCCAATTTCTTGCCGATACAGATACATCTTCGTTTTCAAGGTCTGAAACAGGCTGATAAACATCCCTTATGTACTCCTCTGGAGGTATGACATTGATGATATTGGTCTCAACATTTGTGGGAGTACCAGAGATGTAATGCTTGATTCTTTGCCCATTTACCACTCTAGGAAAATTTCCTTCCGTGTTGTTGATTTTGATGGCACCGGAACGATATACTTCCTCGAAAACATAGGGACCTTCCCATTTAGAGAGAAGCTTGCCTGCAAAGAATCTCAAACGAGAATTGTATAGCAAGACATAATCACCTACATTGAACTCTCCTTTTCGTATTCGTTTGTCGTGCCATCTCTTAACCTTTTCCTTGAACAACCTGGCATTCTCGTATGCCTGGGCTCTCCATTCATCTAACGAGCTGATATCAAACAACCGCTTCTCACCGGCAAGTTTGAAATCAAAGTTGAGCTCTTTGATTGCCCAATAAGCTTTGTGTTCCAGCTCAAGAGGTAAATGACAGGCCTTACCGTAAACCATTTTATACGGTGACATGCCCATGGGATTCTTATAAGCAGTCCTATAAGCCCATAGTGCATCGTCAAGTTTGCTAGACTAGTTCTTTCGAGATCTATTGACGGTCTTTTGTAGGATCAACTTGATCTCCCTATTACTCAACTCCACTTGACCACTGGACTGAGGATGATAAGGAGATGCAACTCTATGGTTGACATCATACTTAGCTAGCATCTTGCGGAAAACACCATGAATGAAGTGTGAACCACCATCAGTCATCAAGTATCTAGGGACTCCAAATCTTGGGAATATGACTTCTTTAAGCATCTTAATAGAGGTGTGGTGATCAGCATTTTTAGTGGGGATAGCTTCTACCCACTTAGTAACGTAATCCACATCAACTATGATGTGAGTGTACCCATTGGAACTCGGGAAGGGTCCCATATAATCAAAGCCCCAAACATCAAATGGTTCAATGACAAGTGAATAGTTCATAGGAATTTCCTGACGCTTACTGATGTTCCCTATCCTTTGGCATTCGTCACAAGACAAGACAAACTTACGGGCATCCTTGAAGAGAGTGGGCCAATAGAAACCTGATTGCAATACGTTATGGGAAGTTCTATCTCCAGCATGGTGTCCTCTGTAGGCTTCGGAATGACACTTCTGCAGGATCTGTCCCTGTTCATGTTCAGGCACACAACGTCTAATAACACCATCTACTCATTCCTTATAAAGGTGAGGATCATCCGAAAAGTAGTGTCACAGATCAAAGAAGAATTTCTTCTTTTGTTGATAGGTGAAACTGGGTGGTATGTATTTGGCTACGATATAGTTTGCATAATTGGCATACCACGGTGCACTAAGTGAAGTGCGGATGACATTTAATTGCTCATCAGGAAAGTTGTCATCAATTGGTAGTGGGTCATCAAGGACATTCTCTAGCCTAGACAAGTTATCTGCTACAGGGTTATCAGCACCCTTTCGGTCAACGACGTGCAAATAAAATTCATGTAGCAGGAGAACCCATCTGATCAGCCTAGGCTTAGCGTCCTTCTTCTCCATGAGGTACTTAATAGCAGCATGATCAGAGTGAATAGTGACTTTGGAGTGAACTATGTAAGATCTGAACTTTTCACATGCAAACACTACTGCTAAAAATTCCTTCTCCGTAGTGGCATAGTTTCTTTGAGCACTGTCTAGAGTTTTACTGGCGTAGTGAATGACATTCAACTTCTTGTCAACTCTTTGTCCTAGAACAGCACCAACAACATAATCACTAGCGTCACACATGATTTCAAAGGGCAAGTTCCAGTCAGGTGGTTGAACAATAGGTGCGTCTATCAAAGCCTTCTTAAGTATTTCAAAGGCTTCTTCACAATCCTCCTCAAAAACAAAAGGAACATCCTTCTGCAAGAGGTTGGTAAGAGGCCTAGAAATCTTAGAGCAGTCTTTAATGAACCTTCTATAGAAACCAGCATGACCTAGGAAACTTCGTATACCTCTGATATCTGTGGGGCAAGGAATTTTCTCAATTGCATCAACCTTAGCCTTATCAACTTCAATGCCTCGTTTAGAGATTTTGTGTCCTAAGACGATACCTTCATTAACCATAAAGTGGCACTTCTCCCAATTCAAGACGAGGTTGGTTTCTTCACATCTCTGTAAGACTCGATCAAGGTTGCTGGGGCAATCATCAAAGGAAGACCCGTGAACAGAGAAGTCATCCATGAAAACCTCGATGATTTTTTCACAAAAGTCAGAGAATGTACCCATCATACATCTTTGGAAGGTGGCAGGTGCATTACATAAGCCAAATGCATACGTCTATAGGCAAAGGTACCGAAAGGGCAGGTGAAAGTGGTTTTCTCTTGATCAGATTGTGCAACAGGTATCTGCGAGAAACCTGAATAACCGTCTAGAAAGCAGAAGTGTGTGTGTTTTGATAGCCTTTCTAACATTTGGTCGATGAACGACAAAGGATAATGATCTTTCCTGGTTGCCTTGTTCAGTTTCCGGAAGTCTATCACCATTCTATAGCCGGTAATAATCCTTTGTGGGATTAGTTCATCCTTATCATTAGGAACGACGGTGATACCTCCCTTCTTAGGTACGCAATGTACTCGACTTACCCAATCACTATGAGCAACAGGATAAATGATTCCTGCTTCCAGAAGCTTTAATATTTCTTTTCTAACGACCTCTTTCATCTTAGGATTTAATCTCCTTTGATGATCAGCAACTGGTTTAAAGTCAGGATCGGTTTTAATCTTGTGCTGACATAGAGTAGGACTAATACCCTCAAGATCATCAAGAGTATATCCAATAGCAGCGCGGTGCTTCCTCAGAGTTTTTAGTAACTTCTTCTCTTCGCGCTCTGAGAGGAGAGCACTAATAATGACAGGATATATCTCCTTCTCATCAAGATAGGCATACTTAAGAGTATCATGCAACTGTTTAAGCTCGAACACAGGATCACCCTTTGGTGGGGGAGGATCCCCAAACAGTTCAACACGCAAATTATTCTTGAGAATAGGATATTGTTCTAAGACAATTTTATCTATCTCATCTCTCTCCTCCATATGCATATCATTTTCATTCTCAAGCAGATATTGCTCTAAAGGATCCATAGGAGGTACGGCAATAGAGGCAAGAGGAATGATTTCATCTCTACCAGACGACTCTCTTTCATGGATTTGTCTTCCAAACTTGGGGAAGTTAAATTCATGAGACACACCCTCGAAACTTACTGTGATAGTCTGCTTAATGCAATCAATGTGAGCATTGACAGTGTTGAGAAAGGGTCTACCAAATATGATGGGACAAAAGCTATCTTGTGCAGTACCAAGGATGAGGAAATCAGTAGGATACTTCGTCTTACCACACAGGACTTCTACGTCTCTTACAATTCCCAGAGGGCAGATAGTGTCTCTATTAGCTAGCGTATAATAGTGACATCAATGGGTTCTAACTCAGAAGGTGCAATCTCATCTTTGATTTCATCATATAGAGAACGGGGTATTGCACTAACACTAGCTCCCATATCACATAAACCATGGTAACAGTGATCTCCTATCTTAACAGAAACGACGGGCAGGCCAACTACAGGTCCGTGTTTCTCTTTCGTGTGAGGTTTAGCAATTCTAACGGAGTCCTCACAGAATTTGATAACATGCCCATCTATGTCTTCGGCTAAGAGATCTTTGATAATAGCAACACTAGGTTCAACTCTAATCTCCTCAGGGGGTGCAAGTGATCTAATGTAACCCCTACGTATCACAGTTGAAGCTTTAGAATAATCCTTTATCCTAGCAAGGTATGGTGGTTTCTCAGTGTAAGCACAAGGACCAACAGGATCACTAAAAGCTATGATTTTCTCCTCAACTAGATTGGTTTTGGCTATGTTGATTTCTACAGGAGGATGATATTTAAACCACTTCTCTTTGGGAAGATAAACATGAGCAGCAAAAGATTCACATAGAGAAGCTACTATCTCAGAGTCAAGTCCATACTTAGCGCTAAAATCTCTAGAAGTGTTTGTCTCAACAAAAGATTTAACGCAACCAAACTGGAAATTCATACCCGACTCCTTACCTTCCTCTAGCTCCCAATCTTCAGAGTTGCATTTGATTCTCTCCAATAAATTCCACTTGTGATCAATATCCTTCTTCATAAAAGAACCGGAACAAGAAGTGTCAAGCATGGTACGATCTTCATGAGAAAGCCGACCATAAAAGTTTTGAGTGATGATTTCTCTCGAGAGCTCACGATTGGGGCATGATTATAGCATTGATTTAAGCCTCCCCCAAGCTTGAGCTATGCTTTCCCTGTCACGAGGCCAAAAGTTATAAATAAAGTTCCGATCACGATGTACTAAATGCATAGGATAGAACTTTTTATGAAATTCCAATTTCAACCGATTGTAGCCCCATGATCCAGTATCATCACATAGCCTATACCATGTCAACACCTTATCCTTCAAAGATAAAGGAAAGACTTTCTTCTTTACCTCATCCTCGGGAAAACCTGCAAGCTTAAATAAACCACAAACTTCATCTACATAGATTAGATGCAAGTCTCGATGTGAAGATCCATCTCCTGTGAAGGGATTAGCGAGCAGTTTCTCAAGCATACCCGAAGGGATTTCATAGAAGATATTTTCAGTAGGTACCTCAGGTTGAGGCGCAACTCCTCGTGCTTCCGTTCGTGGTGAAGATACCCCGAACAAATTCCTCAAAGGAACAGTTTCCATAGTGACATGTGACAATAAATTTCAGCACAGTATAAAAATGTTTCCTTACCAATTTCCACTTACCAAAGGCGCTTCACTCCCCGGCAACGGCGCCAGAAAAGAGTCTTGATGACCCACAAGTATAGGGGATCAATCATAGTCCTTTCGATAAGAAAGAGTGTCCAACCCAACGAGGAGCAGAAGGCTCTGATAAGCGGATTTCAGCAAGGTAATAACTGCAAGCACTGAAAGTAGCGGTAACAAGTGATTGTGTAGCGAGGTGAAACGTAGAAAGCAAAGAGTAACAAGTAACAAGTAATAGCAATGGTGTAGAAAGTGGCGCAATCCCTTTTGTATCAAGGGACAAGCCTGAACAAAGTCTTATAGGAGGAAAAACGCTCCCGAGGATACACGGGAATTTCTGTCATGCTAGTTTCATCATGTTCATATGATTCGCGTTCGTTACTTTGATAGTTTGATATGTGGGTGGACCGGCGCTTGGGTACTGACCTTACTTGGACAAGCATCCCACTTATGATTAACCTCTCTTGCAAGCATCCGCAACTACAAAAGAAGAATTAAGACAAAGTCTAACCATAGCATTAAACTAGTGGATCCAAATCAGCCCCTCACGAAGCAACGCATAGACTGGGGTTTAAGCTTCTGTCACTCCAGCAACCCATCATCTACTTACTACTTCCCAATGCCTTCCTCTAGGCCCAAATATGGTGAAGTGTTATGTAGTCGACGTTCACATAACACCACTAGAGGAAAAACAACATACATCATATCAAAATACCGAACGAATATCAAATTCACATGACTATTATCAGCATGACTTATCCCATGTCCTCAGGAACAAAAGTAACTACTGACAAAACATAATCATAATCATGATCAGAGGTGTAATGAATAGCATCAAGGATCTGAACATAAACTCTTCCACCAAGTAATCCAACTAGCATCAACTACAAAATTCACCTTCACCACCTATGGTGATGTGTGGAGACCATGTATTTCTTCGATAAGTGGTAAGTTCTTAACATCTTCAACTTTAGTGTCTTTTTCCTTCAGACATTTATTTGCCTCTTGCATAGTTTTAGGAATAAGGAATAAGATACCTCCCTTATTTGGAGTGGGTTTAGGTGGTGGTTTAGGAAGTGTCCATTCATCACGATTCTTCAATATATTAGTCAATAATTCTTTAGCTTGTTCGACAGTCCGTTCCGTGAAAACACAACCAGCACAACAATCTAGGTGGTCACTAGAAACATCCTAAGTCCACTATAAAATAAATCAATTATTTCATTTTGTAAAGAGGATGATTAGGCAAATCATTAAGTAATTGGAGAATCCTCCCCAAGCTTGTGGGAGACTCTCTTCTTCAATTTATACAAAGTTAAATATTTCCTATAAGGCAGCTTGTTTCTTATGAGCAGGAAAATATTTTTCAGAGAACTAATAAATCATATCCCGGGGGCTACGCACATAACGAGGAGCAAGAGTATTGTAGCAAATCTTAGCATCACCCTTTGATGAGAACGGAAATAATTTGAGAATATAGTAGTAGTGAATTTTCTCATCATGAGTCAATAGGGTGGCTATATCATTTAAGTTAGTGAGATGTGCCACAATAGTTTCATTTTCATAGCCATAAAAGTATCAGATTCAACCAAAGTAGTTATCTCTGGGTCGACAAAGAATTCATAATCCTTATCGGTAACAAAGATAGGTGAAATAGCAAACTTAGGATCATATTCCACTCTATCATTCAAGGATTTTTCTTTGAACTTGCATAGTAGTTTCTTAAGATCTTCTCTATCCTCACAAGCAAGAAATTATCTAGCTATTTATTCATCCATAACGTAACCTTCAGTTATTTCAGGCATTTCAGTTCTAGGATAGTCATGTCTAAAATGTATTTCAATATTTTCAATTGCGAAGACTTCATCACTTTCAATAGTATCATCAATTTCAGCATGCTCAATTTCCTTAGCTCTAGCAACTTGTTCATCAAGAAATTCACCTAGTGGCACAATATCATCAAGCAAGGTACTAGCATCATCATAAGCATCATTCATAGCAGAGGTAGCATCATCAATAACTTGCGACATATTAGGATTAATAACATGTGGCGTTGGTGTTGCAAGTCTTTTCAAAACAGAAGGTGAATCAAGTGCAGAGCTAGATGGCAGTTCCTTACCTCCCCTCGTCTTAGGGGGAACGATCTTGGTTTTTGGATCTTTCAGTTTCTTCATAGTGATCAATAAATAGATATCCCAAGTGAGTGAGCAAATATAGCGATGCTCCTTGGCAACGATGCCACAAAAAGTTTTTGATAACCCACAAGTATATGGGATGCAATAGTTTTCGATGGTAGAGTATTCAACCCAAATTTATAGATTCGACACAAGGCGAGCCAAAGAATATTTGCAGTTATTAGTAGCTGAGTTATCAATTCAACCACACCTGGATATTTAGTATGTGCAGCACGGCGATGAGTAGCACAGTAATATGATAGTTTTGATAGTAGTGGTAACAGTAAAAACAGTAACGCTAACAGTGATAGCAATTTTGTAGCAGTTGTAACAACAGTAGCAATAGTAGTAACTTAGCAAGAACAATATGTGGAAAACTCGTAGGCACTGGATCAGGGATATGTCTGGATAATATTCATCATGTATCAGTCATAACTGAAAGCACAATTGCTCCCTAAGATGGTTTTGGTAATTAATCACAACATATGCATCATTGGACTAATGAGTTTATTCAAGTATATTTAAAAAAAGTTCAAAGATGCTTTGGCTATAGGATTGTGAGGAGATGCCCCTTGATGCAAGGAAGGTATAGGATTGGCTCAAGCCTCAAGCAAGAAGACTCTTCATTTTACATTTGTGATAAATTACTTTGAGTCCATAGGAAAGCCAATCCTATTAAAAGGGGATGAGGTATTATGATGAATTGTTTGCTCAAGTGCTTAGAGATAGCCATCGAAAATACTCTACCATTATGCCACAAAATAACTTTGTCCATACACATATCACCAAAATCGATGCCACCAACAATTTCCATTCGGCCCTACAGATTTTACATTTCACAGAACCTATGCCAAATCTTACATCTCGGTACCACCAACATTCCTATTGGTGCCACCTATATACTGTGACCAACTTTCTGTTGAGAAGATTTCAAGAGTCGGAATTTCTGAGTATGAAATATGTCCCACCGAGATTTGGAAACTAGTCTAGGTCATCGTATCGGTACCACTGAGATTCATATATGGATCTCGCCGAGAATTCAAAAGTTGGCACATTTAGTGCAACTCTGTACCACCAAGATTCTTTTCAGTGTCATCGAGTTGGGCAATAATGTTGTAACTATTGAATATTGGGGAATGCCTATTTATACCCCTCGACCTACCACTCACTCTCAGAGGAAGCACTCAGAACACACACACACACACACACACACTTGCCAAATCTATTTTTTTGAGAGAGCCACCTACTCATGTGTTGAGATCAAGAGATTCCATTCCAACCATTTGAACCTTGATTTCTATCCTCCCCAAGTTGCTTTCCACAAGATAAATATCTCCTACCCCTTCCAAATTTGAGAGAGAATAATTGAGTGTTGAGGAGACTATCTTTTGAAGCACAAGAGAAAGGAGTTCATCATTCTACCACATCTATTACCTTTTGAAGTGTGGTGCCTCCTAGATTGGTTAGGTGTCCCTTGGGAGCTTCCTACTTCGAGTTGTGGAGTTGAACCAAGATGTTTGTAAGGGCAAGGAGATCGCCTACTTCGTGAAGATCTACCGTGAGTGAGGCTAGTTGTGTGTGGATGGAAGCCATGGTGGAATAGACAAGGCCGCTTCTTCGTGGACCCCTTGTGGGTGGAGCCCTCCATGGACTCTCGCACCCATTGCCCTCCATGGGTTGAAGTCTCCACAAACATGGACGTACAATAGCGCCACCTATTGGAACCATGCAAGTAATCGCCGTGTTAACCTTTGCATTTGATGCCCCTATCTTACCCTCTATTTTACACTTGCATGTTTTACTTTTTGCTACTATAATCTTAGATGTGCATGTGTAGGGTGTACTTGACTAGTCATAATTGCTAAAACTGGCCCACACTTAAAATTGGGAAAAGGCTAAGTTTTTATCCTGTCAAGTAGTCTAATCACCCCCTCTAGACATACTTTCAATCGTACAAGTGGTATGAGAGCTTTGGTCTCCATTGCATTGGTTTCACAACCTATGAGAGTATGGCATCTAGTGAGGGAAATTATCATCGTAGAGGTCCATATTTCGATGACACTAATTTCGGTAGTTGGAAGCATAAGATGAAAATGCATATTCTTGGTCAGAATCCTTCCATTTAGGTTGCTGTTCGTGTTGGTGTGCAAGGTGATTTCTTCGTAGAAGGTAAAGAACCGGATTGTGATGCGACAACGGATGGGCTGAAGATGTGGCAATACAATGCTCAAGCCTGTGATATCCTGTTCAACTGCTTGTGTCCCGAAGAATTCAAGAAAATCACCCTCCTTGAGAATGCAAAGTAAATTGGGGAGACTTTGATTGATATGCATGAAGGAACTGATTGTTGGAAGGATTGTTGCTCATGAAATGTCTCTCAAAGACAAATATGAGTTGCACAACAAATCAATCAGTGCTTACAAAGCTTCAAGTGATACTCCCACTACTTCAAGTGACAACCTTGTTACCAATGAAGAGATCAGCCTCATGGTTAGAAAATTCAACAAGTTCTACAAGAGTAGAGGCACATAGAGAAGCTCAAGCTCACGATATGATGAGAAGCGTTCGTCTAGTTGTGACCGAAACTGCTACAACTATGGAAAGCCCGCACACTATTCCAATGAGTGCTCAGCTCCCAATAAACAAAGAGAAGAATCACCTAGAAGACGGAGCTCAAGATATGAGTCACCTCATAGAGAGAGAAGGAGTAGAGAAGATTATTATGAACGAAGACACTCGCGAAGAGGCAAAGAATCAGAGAAGAAGGACAAGTACACTAAGAGCAGTTCAAGAAGAAGACATCAAGCTCATGTTGGTGAATGGGTTTCCGGCTCTGAGTCTAACAACCAATCCGAGAGAAGCTATCACTCCAACTCTGACTACAGTCAAGATGAAGGTCTTGCTGGTCTTGCACTCATTTCCTCTAACTCCTACGACTTATTTGATTCACCATATGAAGGAATTGGAAACTGCTTCATGGCAAAAGGCCCCAAGGTATCACACCCCGAGTACTTTGGCTTTGCTAGTTAGGTGGATGACTTGTTAGGAGATGATGACTTGCTCTTTGATAACACTAGTGATAACATTAAAAATGAACTTGAAAATATTTGGGAATCACTGATCCTATTCCCAAGTTTATTCCTCAAGAGGAGAAGTATGATCCTACTCTTCCCAAGGGAACAAGCTCTCAATAAAGCCTTCTACCACAAGACCACAAGGGTAAGGGGAGGCTTCAAGAGGAGATTGACTCATTTGAGGAAGAGCCCCAAGCCAAGGTTGAGTGGGTTCCCAAGGACACCTCTAGTACTACCTCATCTAGTGCTACCAAAACTCCAAGGATCCCCATCAAGGTGATGTGGGTCCCCAAGAGGAAGAACTAGAAAGTTCTTGAGGGGTGACTCCGCCAATGAAATGCACTCCTATTTATTTTGGCAAGAACTATATGCAATCAACTCCAACCATATGCATTAGTTAAAGGAGTCACACATTCCCTCAAACTTGAGCAAGGGACAAGGTAATTAATGCATATTTGGACATCACTGATGACGAGATGATGTATATACTTCTCGCACCTCGTTGGTTACCCCAAGTGGAACGTTAAGATGTAGTCAGCAGCAAGTTTTCCCTTACACGGAGACTGTAAGGTTTATCGAACCAGGAGGACTCCTAGGACCAACAAGTAGGTGTCTTCCAACCTGGCGCTAGCAGAAGACGTGGACCTGCACACATAACAAATAACTTTGCTCCCAACGAGCACAGAGAGGTTGTCAATCTCTCCGGCCTTGTAGTTCGCAAAGGTTCAAAACACAAGCGGGAAGGTAATAGTGATTTTTAACAGAAAAGTAAATGAAAGCGGCAAATGATGGAGGTGTAAACAATGATGTTGATATGGACCGGAGTCACATGATGTTCACTAGTGATGTCTCTCTCCCAAAAGACGATAAACAACTATGCTTGGGTAAAAACATCATAGTTGGGCAATTGACAGAATTATGAACGGACCGCAATGCTAATTATGCTACTTGGTAGTGAGAGGTTCAATAGTAATGGGTAGTACACCAAGACAAATAGACCGTTTATTCATCATCATTTACTTACTAATTTTCCACCTTGATATATCTATCTAGAACATCTCTCTGGTATTAAGTTGCGAGCCCCACCCAAATTGTAAACTCAAAGCAATGGACAACTGCATTAATGAACTATGCGTAAGGTAAACAATCCTTGCAACCGTGGTCACAAGCAGCGTTGTTTTCTCCCTAGTGGCAACCTCACATCCCCTGGTCTCATGTTTCTGTCACTCAAGCTAGACATCGAGGGGCATGAACCCACAATCATGCATAACGCTCCCTCTTGGAGTTGCAGTCTACTACTCGTCCAAAGCTATAAATAACAACGGAAAACATGCATGAATCACTAAGGAACATAATATAAAAGGATGATCAAATATGTAACTCATAACAATCTGAACATAATCCATCGGATTCCAATAAACCGAGCATAGCAATAGCAAGAGAATTACATAGAGGCCTTGATCATGTAGGACAGTTCACAAGGACTAACCATTGAAGCACAAGATTGGAGAGAAAACATCACAAGCTACTGGTCATGGACCCATGGTCCAAGGAGGACTACTCACGGCATGTACGGGAAGCGTCCATGGAGGTGGAGAAGCTCCCGGAGGTCAATCCTCCCTCC
Organism: Hordeum vulgare subsp. vulgare; assembly: GCF_904849725.1. Lineage (NCBI taxonomy): Eukaryota > Viridiplantae > Streptophyta > Magnoliopsida > Poales > Poaceae > Hordeum > Hordeum vulgare. The sequence goes on from NC_058519.1 coordinate 126,287,865, forward strand.
GACAGGGTGCCGGGAAGAGGCCTCCTGACGCTCCCGATCTCGGAAGCGCTGGGGCGGCGGAACGATGGAGAAATTTGCGATTCTGGAATTTGTGTAAAGGTTTCCTCTCGGGACTCTAAATATAGGCTAAAGGAGGGCACCGGAGGAGGTGGGGCCCACCCAGGCGGCCTCCTGGCGCGGCCTAGGGTCTGGTTGTGCCAGCAGGCCGCCTAGGCAACCCGTGGCCCCCCTCTGGCCCATCTTCGGTGACCCGGAAGCTTCTGTTTCGCTGATTTGTTTTTTATTTTTCCTGGAATTTTTCAAGCTTTGGAAAATTGGGTCAAATCCCCTGCAAAATAGACATCAGCAGACAGAAACTGGCACCCGGTACACTGAGTTAGTAGGTTAGTCCAAATATGTGAAAAATGGTATAAAAGTGTAGCAAAACATATAACATTGTCACCCAAAAGATCATGGAACAAGTAGAAATTATAGATACGTTTGGGACGTAACAATCACCTCCCATGTATTTCACTCCATGTCCATAGATATCCTTGCATTTGTTCCTTTTGCTTTGGGACTAACCCATGTAGGTGAGAAGAGTAAGAAATAACAAGGATTGCTCCCAACTCAAAATGATCTTCATCAATAATGAGCATCCACCACTACTAAACCTACTTGAAGTTTTCTACCACAAAACCAAAGGTTAGTTTATCCCACTTAGGGGGGATGCCACATCTAGGGGAGCTTTACTCTAAGACTTGACTATAAGCGTCTCCAAAATGGTGTGAACACATTAATGTATTATGTGAAAGTGCTAACCCCACTTGTGCTTAATCGACAAGTATGACCTATGATCAAGTATTCTTACTTGGCTCCTAAGTTAGTCTACTCATATATAGATGACTTCTTCATCACCAAAATGCTTGATAAATGCTAGAATGATTGTGAATGTTCACCATCTTTTATGTGACATTCTATTGTGTGAGCATATTGGTATGCATGTTTTTCTCATTCGAGGATATCCAATTGTTCTTATTTGGCTTTATATTTCATTTGGCCAATTGGGTATACGAGAATCCCTAAGTACCCTTCTTTAGCTATCGATACTTTCTCGTCAAAAATTATATTCATGATTCATCACAAAATTTGAGCAAGCACTTTAGGGACACTTTGTGTGAGGAGCACTCGGATATCCGTCTCGACAAGGGCTAAATTCTAAAACCTCCCAAGTGCATCTCGGTGTGACCAACCTCAAAATCTCGGTCCCACCGAAGCCTAGGGTTGATCAGGTTTTATCATCACGGTGCAACCGAGTTTTGCTTTTCGGCCTCACTAAGTTTCACTGTGAGTGTACAATTGTGGAACTCGGTGGCACAGAAAATTTCATATCGGTGTCATCGACAGCAAAGGAATATATATACCAGCGGAGCCCGAGGGTTGAAAATTTCTTCTAACGTCGAAATCTGCACCGCTTTGCTGTCGCGCCCTAGTCCTCAGACATCTACTTGTTTCTCTCGTGCCTATTCACCAGGAGTCCTCGCCGTCGACGGATTCTTCATCGCCGTCGCTGTCGTAGCGAATCCATGCCGAGTTAGGGTATGGATTCGATTTCCTTTTTGCACTACAATCTGATTCCTTGCGCAATTAGGCACTGCCATTATCTTCCCACGGTTGGTACAAGTTCTATCGTGCACAAAAATTCCTTAGATTAGTGAGCAAAGAAAAATTTAGGGTTAGGTGTCCACAAGATTGAATCTCGGTGTCACCGAGTTGCAAAACTCGGCCTTACCCATTTAGGTTTTAGGGTTACTGAGAATATTCTCGTTGGAACCGAGTTCTCCTTTTCGGTGAAACCGAAAAGGGTGCCAAGTTTCTATTAAAGAGAACATATCTCTCGGTGGCTCCGAAATTTCTGACTCGGTGGAACCGAAATCCAATTTTACTGAAAGTTAAAACTAAAATTTACAGAGTTCAAATTTGACAAAACTTCTGCAATTTTGTGATGCTTATCTTTTCAATCTCTTCTATATCTTTTCACGCGGACTGCTTGTCTACCTGTGTGCCAGTCTTCTTGGTCGTGCAAGATGTCACGTACACAGGATAGTCATAACAACTTCAGTGAGCCCCATGCTGAAACTCACTCACGCACTAGTCCTGAGAGGACCCCTTCTGACCCAGGTACTCCCATATCCCATGGCATGCCCAAGGCAGCTACCAGGACCACGACCAGAAGGAATCTCAATTTTCATGAATAAGATGCTGATTTTAGCCATGAGGAATCTACTGTGCAGAAGCAGAAGGAGAAGACCACAGTCAGGAAGACTATGACGAAGGAGTATGATGGACCTTCTAAAGCAGGCTTACCAAGAAGGTAGGTGTGAAGAGATCCCAACAGAGAACTATCCATGTCATTGGAAGGCAAACCTCGATGTATGAATATCCAGCAGAAACTGCTGAAGCTGATGATGAGGAAGAAATTCCAGCTGAGGTTCCTCCTCCAAAGAAGATAAAGCTGATGGTTGATGCTATGACAAAGAAGCCTTCTTCTCCCAAGTCTTCTGCTCCTAAGAAGTCTATAGCTCCCAAGAGAACCACAAAGGATATTCATGGAGCTGAGAAAAACAAGGCTTTGTGTAACGACTAAGATGCGGACCTTTCCTTATTTGGGGGCAAGGCCTCAAAAGGGGAAAGAGGCGCATTTGAGCGTTTCGCAAGAAGAATAACATCGCAATACATAAAAGATGTAAGAGTAATAAGATTTGTCTTACACTCGCCACAAGCTAAATTATAGAGTCTCAGTCATACAATATTCAAATGGGAAAAACAGGGTCCGTCTACGGACAAGATAAACGACAAAAGTCGATGCTATCCCGCCTTGCTAGGCCCACGATCACGACCAAGCGCGTCTAATCCTCGGGATACGTCATGTATAGCCTTCCACTGGCCTCGTCGAACTCCCACCTCGGCTGGGTATCCTCGGGGACGTGTGCATCTCGAGTACTTGTACCTGTGGGTGGCTGTAGTAAACTCTGAGCCACGAGGAGTCAGCAATCTCATGACCTTCATATCGAGTATAACTAACTTAATAGGTGAGGTAGGGTTAAGAGTTTGAGTTTGCAGCATCCTAAGCATATATGGTGGCTAACTTATGAAGAACAGAAATAAGTTATGGTGGTCTACATAAGATGGTCGAGATCTAAGAATGATCACTAAGTGATCCTGAACACCTACTTACGACATTCATAACCCCACTGTGTTCTCGATCAGCGAAGGAGCTATGAAAGAAACAGTCATGGTTACGCACACAGTTGAAAGGTTTTATTTATGTTACTTTAAGTTATCTAGAACCGGATACTAACAAAATATCCATGATTACCACATAACCGCGGGCACGGCTTTCCTAAAGATCTAACCCTGCAGGGGTGCTCCAACTAATCGATTACAAATTACCACAGGCCGCATAGTCATCCTCGACCACGGAACTCGCAATCTCGTCGGATTCCTTAGAGGAAAGCCTCAAATCTAAGAAGACCCAAAGTCTCACCGGAATCCCAATGCACAAGATATATCGCTAAGGTAAGACAAGTCCAGCAAGACATCCCAACGTGTCGGCGAACCCGATAGGAGCCGCATATCTCGTTCTCACGACACGATGGATGCGCACTACGTATAGTGGTCGGATAGACATCCCGTAAGTTGCCCCACGTGGCCCTGCTGATGCAACAAAAGACCTTCCAACTGCGCTAGAAACGTGCTGACGGGAGACTGTTCTTGTCTTGATACTCCTCAGCAACGGCACCAGGAATCCTTCTGCTATGGCTATGCATTAAGGGACTTCCTAGGCAAATATGCAAAGGATCTCCCCCGTGGCCTTGGAGCCTTGCGTTGGTGTTCCCTCGAAGCGGAAAGGGTGATGTAGCACAGCGGTGGTAAGTATTTCCTCGGTTTTGAGAACCAAGGTATCGATCTAGTGAAGGAGTATCACAAGTGCCTGCACAAACACAAAACGCTTGCTCCCAACGCTATGAAGGGGTTGTCAATCCCTTATAGATTGTTCGCAAAGTGAGAACTAAAAGCAACAAAGTAAGAAAGCAAAGTAAAAGCGAAAGTGGAAACGATAGGTGTGAATAGACCCGGGGGCCATAGTGTTTACTAGTGGCTTCTCTCATGAAAGCAAGTAGATGATGGGTGAACAAATTACTATCGAGCAATTGATAGAACCGCACAAAGTCGTCACGTCGTCTATGGCAATGATTATATCTATAGGCATCATGTCCAAAACAAGTAGACCGATACTTTCTGCATCTATTACTATTACTCCACACGTCGACCACTATCTAGCATGCATCTAGTGTATTAAGTCCAAAAGAACAGAGTAACGCCTTAAGCAAGATGACATGATGTAGATGGACAATCTCATATCTACGACAAAGCCCACCTTGTTAGCCTTGATGGCAACTACACGATGTGTGCCTTGCTGCCCCTACTGTCATTGGGAAAGGTCACCACACGGTAAGAACCCAAAACCAAGCACTTCTCCCATTGCAAGAATCATAGATCTAGTTGGCCAAACAAAACCCAAGACTCGGAGAGACTTACAAGGATATCAAATCATGCATAAAAGAAATCTACAAAGACTCAAATATATATCATAGATAATCTGATCACAAATCCACAATTCATCGGATCTCGAAAAACACACCGCCAAAGAGGATTACATCGGATAGATCTCCATGAAGATCATGGAGAACTTTGTATTGAAGATCGAAGAGAGAGAGAAGAAGCCATCTAGCTACTAACTACGGACCCGTAGGTCTGAAGTGAACAACTCACGTGTCATTGGAGGGGCGAAGATGTTGATGTAGAAGCCCTCCAACTCCAAAGTCCCCTCCGGCAGGGTACCGGGAAGGGTCTCCAGATGAGATCTCGCGGAAACGGAAGCTTGCGGCGGCGGAAAAGTGTTTTCTTGCATTCCCTGATTTTTTCTGTATTTTAGGGAATATATAGGTGAAGGAGCTAGGTCAGGGGGGTGCCAGGGAGGCCACAAGCCTGCTAGCCGCCGCCCCTGGTGGCGGCTAGGGGGCTTGTGGGCCCCCTGTGGCCCTCCTGGCTTGGCCCTCAAGCTCCCTGATCTTCTTCCGTTCGGGAAAAATTTATTTTGGGGATTTTATTCCGTTTGGACTCCGTTCCAAAATCAAATCTGAAAAGAGCCAAAAACACAGAAAAAACAGGAACTGGCACTTGGCACTGAATTAATAATTAGTCCCAAAAAAGATATAAAAGATACATAAAAAATCCAAAGAAGACAAGATAACAACATGAAACCATCAAAAATTATAGATACGTTTGAGACGTATCAAGCATCCCCAAGCTTAACTCCTGCTCGTCCTCGAGTAGGGAAGTGATAAAGAATGAATTTTTGATGCTTTCATGCTACCTAGCATAGATGTACTTTGTAACTCCTCTTATGTGACGTGAATGTTCAGATCCATTAGATTCAAAACAATAGTTTGCTATTGACGTGGAAACAATAATAATTCAAGCAAACTAGCAAGGTAATCATGAACTTTGAAAATAACAAGGCCAAAAGAAAGTTATCCCTACAAAAGCATATAGTCTGGCTATGCTCTATCATCATTGAACAACAAATTTAAATCATGCACAACCCTGGTATTGGCCAAGTAATTGTTTCACACCTTTACTTTCTCAAACCTTTTCAACTCTCACGCAATACATGAGCGTGAGCCATGGTTTTAGCACTATAAGTGGTGTGGAGTGTGGTGGAGGATGCAAGAAAAACAAGGAGAAGATGGTCACATTAACTAGCATATCAATGAGCTGTGGAGATGCTCATCAATAGATATCAATGTGAATGAGTAGGGATTGCCATACAAATGATGCACTAGAGCTAAGAGTATGTGAAAGCTCTTAAAGAAAACTAGTGGGTGAGCATCCAACTTGCTTGCTCACGAAGACCTAAGGCAATTTTGAGGAAGCCTATCATTGGAATATACAAGCCAAGTTATATAATGAAAATTTCCCACTGGCTATATGGTGGTGACAAAACGAGAGACTCTCAATCATGAAGATCATGGTGCTTAATATGCACAAGTGTGGAAAGGTGGTAGCATTGTCCCTTCTCTCTTTTTCTCTCATCATTTTTTTTGAATGGGCTCTTTGGCCTCTCTTTTTTGTGTGTGGGCTCTTTGGCCTCTTTGTTTTCCTCACATGGTACAATGCTCTATCAATGATGATCATCACACTTTCAACTCAAAACATAGAGCAACGATGACTCTATATGTAATGCCTTCGGTAGTGTACCGTGACAATGATCTAGCATGGCATAGACATTAACAGAAACATCATGCTAGCTATCTTACGATCATGCAATGGCAATGTAGAAGCGGTGGCACATGTCATGGTGGTAGTTGCATGGCAATATATCTCAGAATGACTTTGAAAAAGCCATAGTAGGTAGGTATGGTGTCTGTTTTGAGGGAGGCTAATGGTGGGTTTTGTGCACCGGCGAAAGTTGCACGGCACTAAGAAGATAGTGATGGTGGAAGGTGAAAGTGCATCTAAACCATGGACTCAACATTAGTCATGAAGAACTCATATACTTGTTGCAAAAGTTTTATTAGTAATCGCAACAAAGCATTCAACGCATACTCCTAGGGGAAGGGCTGGTAGGTATAAACCATCGCGCGATCCCGACCGCCACGCAAAGGATGACAATCAATAGACTAATCATGCTCAGAGTTCATCACATAGCGGTTCACCATACGTGCATGCTACGGGAATCACTAACTTCAACACAAGTATTTCTAGATCCACAACACCTTACTAGCATAACTTCAATATTACCAAAACCACAACTCAAAACTAATTGAGATGAATCAAACTTCTCTAACTATTCAATGCACATGAAGGTGGAAGTTTTCATATCCCTTTGGATAACTACCCCTTTTGAGACTACTTTCAAAGCATAGATCAACTACCAAGCCACGCATCGCTGTGCTCTAAAAGATGAAAGTGAAGCACATGGAGAAAAATCAACTAGCTCAAAAGATATAAGTGAAGCACATGTGAGCTGAATTGTCTACCAAAGGATATAAGTGAAGCTCGACAAAATCACGGTGAGTGCATGTCTATATCTCTAGGTGTGCAGAAAGGATGATTGTGACACAACAAAAATAGAAGACTCCTACGATACAAGACGCTCCAAGCAAAACACATAACATGTGGTGAATAAAAATATAGCCCCAAGTACCGTTGCCGATGGATTGAAGACGAGAGAAGGGATGCCTTCCCGGGGCATCCCCAAGCTTAGGCTTTTACGACATCCTTGAATATGTTGGGGTGCCTTGGGCATCCCCAAGCTTGATCTCTTTCCACTCTTTATCTTTTTTCCATAAGAACTTCACCCAAAACTTGAAAACTTCACAACACGAAACTTAAACAGAAACTCGTGAAAACATTACTATAAGAAAGCAAACCACCACTTCCTTAGGTACTGAAGCAAACTTAAATTCTACTTGTGCTGATGTTGGGTTACTGTATTTTCAATCTTCCATGGCTAATACCCCCCGATACTATCCATAGTTTCATCAAAATAAGCAACCAACACAACAAAAACAGAATCTGTTAACAGCAGACCAGTCTGTAGCAATCTGTATACTTTGTATAGCTCTTGTACTTCAAAAATTCTAAAACATTACGGCTGTCTGAAGAATTTGCGTAGCAATCAGCAGCAAAAAGAATCAACTCAAATGATCTTACGGAAAAAACATGAAAATTCTTTTCGTGAGCAGAAAGTTTCTATCTTTTCCAGCATGACCAAACGATCATCCCCAAGACTAATCATAACGGTTTTGCTTGGGACAAACGCAAAAAGAAACACAAAAAACATAATCATAACAGAGTTATGAAAGTGTGGAAAACACAAAACGGAATGAAAAAGGATAGATTCATTGGGTTGCCTCCCAACAAGCGTTATTGTTTAACGCCCTTAGCTAGGCAAAAGGTGATGGAATCACTTATAGTCATCTTTGGTGCTCAAGCCATAAGTAGCCCTCATCATAGATTCATAAGGAAATCTTATTTTCTTTCTAGGAAAGTGCTCAATGCCCTTCTTTAAAGTAAATTGAAATCTAATATTTCCTTCCTTCATATCGATGATAGCACCAATAGTCCTTAGGAAAGGTCTACCAAGAATAATGGGACATGAAGGATTGCAATCTATGTCAAGTACAATGAAATCCACGGGTACATAGTTCTTATTTGCAACAATAAGAACATCATCGATCCTTCCCATGGGTTTCTTGAAAGTAGAATCCGCAAGATGCAAATTAAGAGAACACTCTTCAATCTCATGAAAACCAAGAATATCACATAAAGACTTTGGAATCGCGGAAATACTAGCACCCAAATCACACAAAGCATTGCACTCATAGTTTTTGATCTTGATTTTGATAGTAGGTCCCCACTCATCATGAAGTTTTCTAGGTATAGAGACTTCTAGTTCAAGCTTCTCTTCAAGAGATTTCATCATAGCATCTACGATATGCGCGGTAAAGGCTCTGCTTTTGCTATAAGCATGTGGAGAGTTTGCAATGGATTGCATCAAAGAAATGCATTCAAACAAGGAGCAATTATCATAATTTAATTCCTTGAAATCCAAAGTGGTAGTTTCATTACTACCCAAAATTTTGATTTCTTCTACTACACTCTCCACACCTTTATCATCAAGATGGGTGGACTCCGAATCATTGGGGCGTTTTTCAACCAAAGTGGATTCATATCCAGCCCCTTCATCAATAGGTTTGACACGCGAAAACAAAGATTCAAGAGGAGTCACACCAAGCACTTTAAGATCTTCGTGATTTGCATCACTAGAACGCACCCTTTTAAACCATTCATGCCTAGCACGAATTTGGGCGGTTCTTTCTTTGCTCTCATTCATGGAGACACGCATAGCTTTCAAAGTTTCATCCAAGTTGACCTTGGGAGGAGCACATCTAACTTTCAAAGCATCAATATCACAAGACATCCTATCAACGCTCCTAGCCAAATCGTTTATTTTGAGTAGTTTTTCCTCTATGGACGCATTGAAAATATTTTGAGAGTTGATGAACTCTTTGATATTACTCTCTAAATTAGAGGGTAATTTGTTGTGATATCCATAAGTGTTGTTGTAGGAATTGCCATAATTGTTAGAGGAGTTACTAGGAAAAGGCCTAGGAACATAGTTTCCTCTAAAAGCATAGTTGTTGTCAATATTGTTCCTACCAACAAAATTCACGTCCAAACTAGCGTTGCTACTCTAAGTCAAGGAAGATAGTGGCATGTCATTAGGATCTACAGTAGTGTTTCTACTATTAACCAAATTCATCAACTCGTCCACCTTAGCACTAAGCGAGTTAATTTCTACTACAGCGTGTACCTTTTTGCTAGCAGGCGACCTTTTAGTGTGCCACTGAGAGTAGTTGGTCATGATATTGTCTAGGAGTTTTGTAGCGTCTCCTAACGTGATTTCCATGAACGTTCCACCTGAGGCGGAGTCCAAGATATTGCGAGAAGCGAAATTCAAGCCAGCGTAAAAGATTTGTATAATCATCCACAAACTCAAGCCATGAGCGGGACAATTTCTAATCATAAGCTTCATCCTCTCCCAAGATTGTGCAGCGTGTTCATGATCAAGTTGCTTGAAATTCATGATTTCGTTACGTAAGGAGATGATCTTAGCCAGCGGAAAATACTTGGATATGTAAGCATATTTGCACTTATCCCAAGAATCGATACTATTTTTAGGCAAAGAAGAAAACCAAGTTTTTGCGCGATCTCGCAACGAGAAAGGAAAAAGCTTCAACTTAATCACGTCATTATCCACATCTCTTTTATTTTGCATATCACAAAGCTCAATGAAGGTATTGAGATGGGATCCGGCATCTTCACTAGGAAGGCCAGCGAATTGCTCTTTCACAACAAGATTCAGCAAAGCTGCGTTGATTTCATACGATTCCGCACTAGTGGCGGGAGTAATCGGAGTACTAATAAAATCATTAAAATTTGGTACTCGATAAGTCGCAAATTTTGGTGTTTTCAGCCATGATGACTTCAACAAACAAACAAGCACACAAGAAAGCAAGAAAACCGGCGAAGGAAAACGGCAAAAAGGCAAAAGGCAAAAGAAAAAGGCAAAGGAGAGAGGCAAATGAAAACGGCAAATGTGAAGTGGGGGAGAGGAAAATTAGAGGCAACTGGCAAAAAAGTAAATGCAAGAGATGAGTTTGTGACACCTACTAGGATAGATCTCTCCTTCCCCGGCAACGGCGCGAGAAATACTTCTGCTGATGCAACAAAAGACCTTCCAACGGCGCCAGAAACGTGCTGACGAGAGACTGTTCTTGTCTTGATACTTATCAGCAACGGCACCAGGAATCCTTCTGCTACGGCTACGCCTTAAGGGACTTCCTAGGCAAATATGCAAAGGATCTCCCCCGTGGCCTTGGAGCCTGGTGTTGGTGTTCCCTTGAAGTGGAAAGGGTGATGTAGCGCAGCGGTGGTAAGTATTTCCCTCAGTTTTGAGAACCAAGGTATCGATCCAGTGAAGGAGTATCACAAGTGCGTGCACAAACACAAAAAGCTTGCTCCAACGCTATGAAGGGGTTGTCAATCCCTTATAGATTGTTCGCCAAGTGAGGACTGAAAGCAACAAAGTAACAAAGCAAAGTAAAAGCGAAAGTGGAAACTATAGGTGTGAATAGACCCGGGGGCCGTATTATTTACTAGTGGCTTCTCTCATGAAAGCAAGTAGACGATGGGTGAAAAAGTTACTATCGAGCAATTGATAGAACCGCGCAAAGTCGTGACGTCATCTATGGCAATGATTATATCTATAGGCATCACGTCCAAAACAAGTAGACCGATACTTTCTGCATCTACTAATATTACTCCACACGTCGACCGCTATCCAGCATGCGTCTAGTGTATTAAGTCCAAAAGAACAGAGTAACGCCTTAAGCAAGATGACATGATGTAGATGGACAATCTCATATCTACGACAAAGCCCACTTTGTTACCCTTGATGGCAACTACACGATGTGTGCCTTGCTGCCCCTACTGTCACTGGGAAAGGTCACCACATGGTAAAAACCCAAAACCAAGCACTTCTCTCATTGCAAGAATCATAGATCTAGTTGGCCAAACAAAACCCAAGACTCGGAGAGACTTACAAGGATATCAAATCATGCATAAAAGAAATCAGCAAAGACTCAAATATATATCATAGATAATCTGATCACAAATCCACAATTCATCGGATCTCGACAAACACACCGCGAAAGAGGATTACATCGGATAGATCTCCATGAAGATCATGGAGAACTTCGTATTGAAGATCCAAGAGAGAGAGAGAAGAAGCCATCTAGCTACTAACTACGGACCCATAGGTCTGAAGTGAACTACTCACGAGTCATTGGAGGGGCGAAGATGTTGATGTAGAAGCCCTCCAACTCCAAAGTCCCCTCCGGCAGGGCACCGAGAAGGGTCTCCAGATGAGATCTCGCGGAAACGGAAGCTTGCGGCGGCGAAAAAGTGTTTTCCTGGATTCCTTGATTTTTTTCTGTATTTTAGGGAATATATAGGCGAAGGAGCTAGGTCAGGGGGGTGCCAGGGAGGCCACAAGCCTGCTAGCCGCCGCCCCCTGGTGGCGGCTAGGGGGCTTGTGGGCCCCCTATAGCCCTCCTCGCTTGGCCCTCAAGCTCGCTGATCTTCTTCCGTTCAGGAAAAATTTATTTCGGGGATTTTATTCCGTTTGGACTCCGTTCCAAAATCAGATCTGGAAAGAGCCAAAAACACAGAAAAAACAAGAACTGGCACTTGGCACTGAATTAATAAGTTAGTCCCAAACAAGATATAAAAGATACATAAAACATCCAAAGAAGACAAGATAACAGCATGAAACCATCAAAAATTATAGATACGTTTGAGACGTATCAGGCCCCGCAAGTGGCTCTGGTTTGGACCAACACTCATGAGGAGCACTGGCCCGTGGGGTTGATTAGATTCCTCGGGGTAGCTATTCCCTATGCTTTTTTTATTATCAAGTTGTTAACAAATTAAGACCAAAGTTGGATCTTGCCAGACAAGCCTTAACACTAAACGATTTACCAAGGGGGTCCCCATAACAACCCTGAACGTGTTAGGAGCGCTCAGTTATGGAATAAAACACCGGTAGCCGAAACTAAGGTGGCAACAGCGAAACAAATCACCCGGCAAAAGGCTAGGCCTTCCACTATTTACCAAGTATATAGGTGTATTAATTAAATAGTAATTTAAATAGGATGATATCAATTGCCCATGTTATCACATGGACCAGCTGGCACGTTCAACTAGAAACGCTAATAATAATGGTTGAGCAAGCCTAACTTAGCCAAACAATATTTGCTAGGAGGGGAGGTGTTTGAGGTTTCATGACAATGTTTGATGGCCTATATATCATGTGGTAAGCAACAAAGATATAAGGATTGAAACATATAACCTAAGCATAATAAAGCTAGCAACGGTGTCAAGGTCACGATCATCTTGCCTCAGATTTCTTCAGAGTGGAACTGTTCCTGATCTTCCTACACGAACTCACCGGACTCCTCGAACTCGATTCCGGACCCAGTAGCTACCCAAAAGAAACAAACAACAAATAAACACCAGCAATTGATAATAAAACAATCAATATGATTCATGGATGCACTACCCCTAATTATGCACATAAACAATCCTACACAGATAAACAAGTGCCACCTCACCACAAAGTGACACTTTTGCGGAACTCCTCAACTGTGGAATCCAGTGCCATCATTGGATTCCATGGGTTTTTATACCCCAATTCCATATATCATATACTGCTATATATGCATGCAGAAAACACCACAAACAGCAAAGGAAACACTACACAGGTTCAAACTCTGCTATTGTCCAGAACAGGAGTTGTTCTTGAACCTGCCCAATTGGGTATATTCCTCTTCTAGAAATATTCCAGATTTGGAAATCCATCATAAACGATAAAAATCACATATAAACAATAGGGGAGGGTCCCACTGGTCATACTCACCAGGGTTTCCTAGAGCATGACATGTGGGCCCTGGACCCACCTGTAAGTGGCACACTACAACATAAAATAACACAGAGTAAAATGGGAGTAGTGGGGGTCAAACCCACTACCTCTCGACAACAAACACTGCCCCTAACCACTGGGTTACACTAGAGTAGCTGTTCTACTGGGGGCAGTAACTCAGATATGCTGCCTCTCCTACTTAACAACAACATGGGAAAATCAAAACAAAAAGGGGTGCCAGGGAATCGAACCCACGACCTCGACGTCATCACGCGCGCAGCTAACCAGTCTGCTACAGAGGAGGGATCTGACCATACGGGGGTTTCACCGCAGATGACCACGCATCAGGGTGTCTCCCTCCTGGAGGAGAGGAACACTGGCAATGATCCTGCCGGTGCAACTCTTGCACACACACACACACACACACACATGAAATCGCTATTGGGTGGGGTGGGGTGCGCACTCGAACTGTGTTGCTGCTACTGCAACGCCAGCCATTGTTGCTGCAGCAAGCTATGCTGCAACTACTGCTAGTGCAGCTTGCCACTGAGTGGTGCAAGTCTGACAGGTTTTGGACACGCGCACAACGGGTACCAATGGCTCAACACAACAAGGATAGGGAAGAAGGCGCGGGATTACACAGGGGACGCACGGAGGCGCGGGTGAGGAGACATTGGTAGGGAGGAAGAATGTGATGACGACCTGCTGCGCTCCTGCTTCTGCTCACCGGCGCCCGAACCAGAGGATGACGTGGACAGAGCGGATGGCATGGCCCTGGTGCCTCCACTCCGCGGGAATGGAATCGGCCGACTGCGCAGGATCTGCGGGCGCAAGTGGGGGCGTCAGGCTGCTACTCTAGGTCGACGGCGAGCTACTGCAAGGCCCGGGCGTGGCAACGGCGGCAGGGGCTCCTCCCCGATGGCTCGAGAGGGAGAGCCGGCAAAAAATGGAGCGGGGGCGATGGTTAGGGCACCGAGGAGCTTTTAAGGGCTTGAGGGACGTTGCGTGGCCACTGGATACGACCAGGGAAGGATCAATGGCTCTCCCCCTGGTTCGTATAGATGATGATGAACGCATGAGAAAGAGGAACGCGCCACTCGGCTGGCTGGGCCGAAAACTATTGCACCTTGGCGTAGCTCTCTTTCTCTGGTTTAAAACAGTTTGGCTAAACAAATAACACAGGGTGTGATAAAAAACGCAGGGGCTAAATGGGAAGGGTTTTGGTAAGACAAAAATTAAAATTGAACTTATAAAATCTTGCACCAATTTATAAAACAAATTGGGGATTTTTAGAAGAGAAAAAATCCTTTTATTTAAAACGGGGTTGTGTTTTAATTAAAACCAAAAGGGAAAAAACAAAGGGGTTGTCTCGAGAATTAATAAGAAGATTTTTAGAAGAGGAGGAACATCTTTATTTAGGCAAAATAGAAACTTATAAATTGGCTCAAAAGAAAATAGGAGAGGAGAGAAAGGGTTTTGGTCCTATGGTGCAACTAGTGGGTTTTGAAACGCACTTGTTGCAGCCACACATCAAACAAACACAAAAGCACATGCACATGCACTTGCACAGCACATCACACAAACTAAACCACAACGAAAAGATGTATGCATGATGACATGATGCACATAATATGATGACACAATTGGGCTCACCCACTTATCATTACCATATCAAGGTTGCCATACAAGGAAAGATTACAAGAGGGGGAAGCGATTGCATTGGGGCTGTCACACTGTGCATCTATCGATTTTGCTATTGAGGAAGATGAGGATGCCCCTATGCTTATGAAGTTGAGACCCCATCTGCCAACTCATGATGCATCTCACCTAGTTACTGAGGACACAAAGAAGAGGAAAGATACAGGATTGAGGAAGTGGAGATTTGTTGATCCATATGCTATGAGAAGGAAAACTGTTGTTGATCCGTGCTTTCACACAAGGGAACAACAAGATTTCTATGAGACTATTCTGCTTGACAAGAATCCTACAGTCAGCAACATGAGATATGTCTATTGGGAATACATCAAGGCCAATGAACACTATTTCCTCATGTGAGAGAAAATCTCAGGATGGTTGATATTGAAGATTTTGTTGTCAAAGAAATGAATGCATGGAATGATGAGATGATCATGCAATTCTGTTCCACCGCTCATTTCTATTCGAGTGGAAGAATTGTTTGGATGACTGAGGGTCACCGGTATAAAGCCAATGTTGATGAATGGGCCACTATCATTGGTGCTCATAAAGCACATGAATAAGACTTGGATGTGTATTCACAGCTCAAGATGAATCGCAACTCCATGGCCAACATGTACAAGGTTGTGCCTAGTGATTATCTGTCATCTCACAAACTTGGCTCTATCTACTTTTGCAAGCAGGAATACCCACTACGAACACTATCATGAGACACACCCTGATACCCAAATCAGGTGATGACAAGATGATTAGAGGTTGTTCCATCAACATGCTGCATCATCTAGACACCCACACCCGATTCCGAGTGATGGACTTGATAGTTGAGACTGTCCAGAGGACTGCCGCAGATAAGAAGAGATCTTGTGGATATGCTCCATACATTCACATGCTCATCAATGCCAAGATTGGCAAGCATGCATATCAATTTGATCGTCCCCACCTGCCACTCCAACCTGATTTCAAGGATAATGAAGTTGTGATGGATGATACACATCCCATCTCAGCTACTCCTAGAGAGGTAGCAGCTGCAGAGGCTGCTAGGAATGCTCCAGCTCAACCCCCACAGGTCAAAACCAGAGATGAGGAGATGTCCTTCTTAGTCAGCCCCATACAAGGGATGAAGAATAAAGTTTCTGGGATCCTGGTGAACCACAAGAGCTAGAGAGGATCGTGGAGACAAATTTCCATGACCTGGATGTTAAGGTGACAGAGTTGACCACCACTATTCAACAAGTTCAACATGAAGTTGATTGAGTGAAGATTCCACGCTCGAGCAGTGATGATGATGATGATTCTCCTCTTCCTACTAACACTCAGTTCAGGACCCAGACCAGGTCAGCAGGTGTGCTAGTACCGGAAGAAATAACATCTTCGTCAGCTCAAGCTTCAGCTCCTGCTCCTAGACCTCCAACGTCTACACCTCAAGCTCCAGCGACATCTGCAGAAGCCTTCGATGATGCTCTCTTGCCCACTCCATCTTGAGCTACTGGAGCAGATTATGCCCAGAGAGACGCTTATTTCTAGACCTTTGAACTTTTTCGTAACTTGTTGCCAAAGGAGTAGAGGTGTATAGATCAAATAGGGCTTCAAGAGAGAGAGAGAGAGAGAGCTTTTCAGTTTATTTGCACTCTTTTGGTTTTTACAAACTTTTCGTCTTTTGGATGACTTTATCCGTTTAGAGGTGTGTTTGATCATACACTATGGTTGTTAGATGCTACCACGTTATTATCTGTGAGCTATCTACATGTTTATCATTCATGTCTTGTTTGGTGTTATGTGCATTAGTTTTCATTCAAATCATTTATGCACACCACCAAGTTGTATGTGACATGGAAGAGTAACCCATGACCCTAATCGATTGTGCATTTGCATTCACAATTTTAAAATAATGCACAAATTTAGGGGGAGCTCTTGTTTTTCACATACTTCTCAAAGCGTCGATGCTAATAATTAATTATCTCTTTTGTAGAATCTTTTATCTATATGTTGTCATCAATTACCAAAAAGGGGGAGATTGGAAGCACAATTGCTCCCTAAGGTGGTTTCGGTAATTAATCCCAACATATGCATCATTGGACTAATCAATTTATTCAAGTATATTTCAGAAAAGTTCAAATATGCTTTAGTTATAGGATTGTGAGGAGATGCCCCTTGAAGCACGGAAGGAATAGGATTGGCTCAAGCTTCAAGCAAGAAGACTCTTAATTTTACATTCGTGAAAAATCACTACGAATCCATAGGAAAGCCAATAATCTTAAAAGGGGATGAGGTATTTGTTGGAAATATGCCCTAGAGGCAATAATAAAATGGTTATTATCATATTTCCTTGTTCATGATAATCGTCTATTGTTCATGCTATAATTGTATTAACAGGAAACAGTAATACATGTGTGAATAAATAGATCACAATGTGTCCCTAGCAAGCCTCTAGTTGGCTAGCTCGTTAGTCAATAGATGATCATGGTTTCCTGATCATGGGCATTAGATGTCATTGATAACGGGATCACATCATTGGGAGAATGATGTGATGGACAAGACCCAATCCTAAGCATAGCACTAGATCGTATTGTTCGTATGCTAAAGCTTTTCTAATGTCAAGTATGTTTTCCTTCGACCGTGAGATTGTGGAACTCCGGATACCGTAGGAGTGCTTTGGGTTTATCAAACGTCACAACGTAATTGGGTGACTATAAAGGTGCACTACGGGTACCTCCGAAAGTGTCTGTTGGGTTAGTACGAATCGAGATCGGGATTTGCCACTCCGTGTGACGGAGAGGTACCTCTGGGACCACTCGGTAGAACATCATCATGAGCTCAATGTGACTAAGGAGTTAGTCACACGATGATGTGCTACGGAACGAGTAAAGAGACTTACTAGTAACGAGATTGAACAAGGTATAGGTATACCGACGATCGAATCTCACGCAAGTTCTATACCGACAGACAAAGGGAATCGTATACGGGATTGATTGAATCCTTGACATCGTGGTTCATCCGATGAGATCATCGTGGAGCAAGTGGGAGCCACCATGGGTATCCAGGCCCCACTGATGGTTATTGGCCGGAGAGGCGTCTCGGTCATGTCTGCCTGTCTCCCGAACCCGTAGGGTCTACACACTTAAGGTTCGATGACGCTAGGGTTATAGGGAATTGTTATACGAGGTTACCGAAAGTTGTTCAGAGTCCCGGATGGGATCCCGGACGTCACGAGGAACTTCGGAATGGTCCGGAGGTAAAGATTGATATATAGGACGGATGGTTTTGGACACCGGAAGTGTTTCGGGCGTCACCGGTAACGTACCGGGACCACCGGGACCACCGGAGGTGGCCCCGGGAGTCCACCGAAGGGGGGCAACGACCCCGGGAGGCTAGATGGGCTAAGTGGGGAAGGGAACGAGCCCCTAGGTGGGCTGGTGCACCCCCCACCCAGCCCATGCGCACCAGAGCAGGGGGAAGGGGGAAACCCTAGGCGCAGGGGAGGCCCAAGGCCCACCTGGGGCGCCCCCCCCCCCTTTCCTTGCCCTGGCCGCCGCCCCCCTCCCATCTGGTGGCTGCCGCACCACCTAAGGGGAAACCCTAGGGGTGGCGCACCCCCCTCCCCTCCTCTTATGAATAGAGAGGGGTTTTGGCCCTTGGGAGACAGACTTCTCCCTCTCCCTCGGCGCAGCCCTGCCCTTCTTTCTCCTCCTCTCTGCCGGTGCTTGGCGAAGCCCAGCCGGGAGACCTCGTCTCTCCATCGACACCACGCCGTCGTGCTCCTGGAGTTCTTCCCCAACCTCTCCCTCCTCCTTGCTGGATCAAGGTGCGGGAGATGTCACCGGGCTGCACGTGTGTTGAACGCGGAGGTGCCATAGTTCGGCACTAGATCGGAATCGCTGCGAGTACGACTCCATCAACCGCGTTCTAGCAATGCTTCCGCTTAGCGATCTTCAAAGGTATGAAGATGCTCTTACCCCTCTCTCGTTGCTGGTCTCTCCATAGGAAGATCAGAATATGCGTAGGAATTTTTGTGAATTTATGCTACGTTACCCAACAGTATTATGATGAATTGGTTGCTCAATGTGACAGCCCGAGACCGACGTTCCAGAAGATTGCCCTTTATTTCCTTTTCCGTCGTGTGGTTATTTTATTTTGTTGCATCATCATTTAGTTTGCATCATCGCATCATGCATGGCACCATGTCAACTGTGTTTTGTCGGTGTTGCTTGTTGCTCCGTGTTGTTGCTTGTGAGTGCTTGTGAGTGTGGGGTTGTTCGTTGGCGTGACGAGAGTGGGTGCAACAGAGCCGCTTCAAACCCTGTTGCACCGAGGACCTAAAACCTTCACTCCCCTCCTCTCCTCTTTCATTTGTTTTTGTGGTTTGCTAAAGTTTCCATTTTAACCCCTACTTAAAAAAAGGTTTGTCTTCTTTTAAAGAAAATCATTTTATTAAATGTTGGGGGCAACCCCTTGGGTTTTCATTTTATTTCTCCTTGTGTTTTATTTTAAAACCGTCTCGTTTTATTTTCTCTTTTAAAGAGCTTTTATTTTATTCTTTAAATAAAAGAGGTTTTATTTTATTCTTCAAAAGGGTTTTATTTTTAGTTGTTTTAAAATGCCCAACTATTTCTTATAGTTGGGGTGTGGTTTTAAAAGGAGCCAAAGTTTTTTTTTGTATTTGTTAAATCCTTATATTATTATTTTTTGTGTGTGTGTTTCTCTGGGTTTTTTTTAAAGGATAAAAACCCCAATGAGAGAGAGGCCTAGCCGGCCAAGGCCCAGCTGGACCCCCCCCTCCAACCCTAGCCGCCGAGCCCTCGTCCCCTCGTCCTCCCCTCGTCCCCCCCGTGCGCCTCCTCTCCCTCTGTTTCTGTGCCTCCCCCGATCCCTAGCACTGGCCTCCCGTGCTCCCTCGCCGCCATGGCCGAGCCGCCCTGGCCTCCCTGCCCCGCAACGCTCCTTCCCTCGTCCTGCCGAAGGAGCTCGTCCCGAGCACGTGCGTGCTAGCCCTGCCCCTGCGCCCCGCGAGCCGCCACAGCAGCTTCCCCGAGCAGCCCCTGCGCCGTTCCCACGCCCGCCGTGCTAGCTCGCCGTGCCCTGCACGAGGTGCGCCACACCTGCCGACGCGCTCTCAGCCGCCGCTCGCCTCGCCTGGGCCTCGGTCGCGCCTCCCCCGCCGGTTAGCCACTGCTGCAGCTCGCCAGGGACCAGCCCCGTGGCCGCGGTCTCCCTCTTCCCGTAGGCCGCGCCGGATCCCACCTCGCAGGGCCCCGTCGGGAACCTCCTCGGTGGCCGCAGCAGTTCCGGCCAGCACCCGCAGCGCCATCGAGCTCGTCGTCGTTGCCTGTTGCTGCTGCCGCCACTTGCGCTTGCTGCCGTTGCGTAGCCTGCTAGATGTGCCTCCTTGCCTGCTGTCGTTGTTGTTTCTATGCTGCGTGCTGTCGCTGGTGCTGCGTGCTGTTGCTGAACCTTGCCTGCTGCCGAGCTGCTGATGCATGTGCCGCTGTGTTCCTGATGTTTGCCTGCCAAGCTGCTGCTCTTGTTGCTTGCCGAGCCCTGTTGCTGTTGCTGGCCGATGCTTGCTGTGCTTGCTTGCTGGCATGCTTGCCTGCCTTGCTATAGCTTGCTATTGCTAGTAGCTGCTATAGCTAGTTGTTGTTAGATGCGGTTGCTAGCTGTACTGCTAGTTGTGGTAGCTTGCATGCTAGTAGGTGTTGCTTGCTTGTGCTGCCGCTTGCCGTCGCCGCGTGCACGACCCCCTGCTTCTTGGAACCGACAAGATCGCCGTGTTCAACTACGTCGTCGACGACCCCCGGAACGTGTTCGACTACCGACGCCGAGGACCCGTGAACCGACGCCGAGAGTACGACTACCGTCGACGAGACGACGACAACGACTTCTACGACGTCCACTACAAACCAATCCCCTCCGATATGCACGCGTCGAAGGTATACCGATGAGACGTGGCCGAGAAATGTATTCATGTGATGTATGAGATGAATGTATGTTTGCGCCTTATGTTGTCCGTTGCACGTGTTTTTTGTTTGTTGTGTCCCCGACACATGGGAACCCGGTAGCGGGATCACCCCATCATTATTTGACGTTCCCGCACACGCTCCCTATTTGTTGGCACCGATATCTCGATGAGTTATCGTGATAGGAACGTTGTCGTGGCATCGTTTCTGTCTTGCCGCCATGGTTCCCTCTCGCTCGTTGGGGCGACACCTGTATTTTTCTTTTCTTGCACGTGATGTTTGAACTCGCATGCATGGCTCATTCATGGCATGATATATTGTGTTGCATGTCCCTTGTGTCGTAGCTCCGTTCTAAGTACCGTGTGTTAACCGTCTAGGATGCCATGTAGGATCACCGCTTCACCCCTTGCCATGATAACAACAATTTAACTTTGTCGTGTAAATTAACTGGAGTGAACTAATAATTAATCGTGGAGTTTCTTCGAAATGTAACTCGTTGCATATCGAGCTTTACTTAATGTGTAGTGTTGCGTTATGTGAAATGCCATTCCATGCCATGCATAATTGAACTGCTCATGCATCATATTAGGTTGTGCATCATGTTGTGCATCGTGTGGTGAATATCTGTGTTGATGCTTGTTTCCGGTTTGCTCCGTCTCGATAGAGTTCCGCAAGCGTGTCGGAATGTGAGGACCCGTTTGACTACATTGGTTCGCCGACTTCTCGGAGTTGTTCTTCTTCCAATCGGGATCTCAGGCAAGATGACCATTTCCCCAGATACCATTACTATCATTGCCATGCTAGTTTTACCGTTTCTATCGATTATGTCTCGTTACCTACCACATGTTAAATATTAGCCTCACAACCATGCCATGATAACCTTCAACCTGTTCGACCTAGCAAACCACTGATTGGCTATGTTACTAGTTGCTTAACCCTGTTGTTAGCATTGCTAGTTGCAGGTGTAGTTGCTTCCATGTGATAACACGGAATCCTTGGCATATCACCATATTAATGCTATTTAATTTAATGCACATATATACTTGGTAAAAGGTGGAAGGCTCGACCTTTCTAGCCTGGTGTATTGTTCCACCTTTGCCCCCTTAGTTTCGGCTACCGGTGTTATGTTCCATAAATGAGCGCTCCTAACACGATCGGGGTTGTTGTGGGGACCCCCTTGATAATTCGTTTTAGAATAAAGCTGGTCTGGCAAGGCCCAACTTTGGTACTACATTTGCCTAATAACTAATGAACTGCATAGGGAGTAATTAACCCGAGGAAATTTAATCAACCCCCGGGCCAGTGCTCCTCATGAGTGTTGGTCCAACCCAGAGCACTGTGCGGGGCCAACCCAGAGCAACTTGGGTGATTTCTATCAGGCCACCGTACGCGTCGCTTATCCGTCGTGTCCTGAGAACGAGGTACGCGACTCCTATCGGGATCGCCGACACGTCGAGCGGCCTTGCTGGATTAGTTTTACCTTTGACGAGATATCTTGTGCATCGGGATTCCGGTGATGCTTTGGTTAATCTCAGAGTTGAGGTTTCCCACTAGGGAATACGACGAGATCGCGAGCTTCGTGATTGAGGATTTCTATGCGGCTTGTGGTAATTTGTGATGGACTAGTTGGAGCACCCCCTGCAGGGTTAAATCTTTTGGAAAGCCGTGCCTGCGGTTATGTGGCAACGTGGAAACTTTTTTAACACTGGTTCTCGATAACTTGAAGTTAACTTAACTAAAATATGCCAACTGTGTGCGTAACCGTGACTGGCTCTTTCGTGAGTTCCTTCTCCGATCGAGGACATGGTGGGGTTATGTCTGACGTAGGTAGGTGTTCAGGATCATTCATCTGATCATCAGTAGTTCATGTCCGTTATGCGTAGATCTTTCCCCCTCTTATTTCTTGTACACGTAAGTTTAGCCACCAAACATATGCTTAGCCGCTGCTGCAACCTCACCATTTAACCTTACCTCACCCATTAAGCTTTGCTAGTCTTGATACCTTTGGAAATGAGATTGTTGAGTTCGCCTGTGGCTCACAGATTACTACAACACCAGTTGCAGGTACAGGTAAAGGTTACTTGACGCGAGCGCGTTGGTTGTTCATTTGGAGTTGCTTCTTCTTCATCTTCTTCATCGATCTAGGATGGGTTCCAGGCCGGCAGCCTGGGAAAGCAAGGATGGACATCGTTCTTATTTTCTCATTTATTTTCGTCCGTAGTCGGACCCTGCTCTTACTCTTGATGAATATGTAATGTACTGATGTGACTCTGATGTAGCTTGTGGCGAGTGTAAGCCAATTCTATTATATATCTGTTCTTTTCAGTACATGTACTTGTAACGATATCCATTCTTGCGATACAACGAGATGCGCTTCTATCCCCGACGAGGCCCTCGTGCCAAATTGAGGATAGGGTCGCATCTTGGGCGTGACAAGTTGGTATCAGAGCAGTACCAACCTTGGATCCCCCTTGATTGATCGAACTTGGCCGAATCGAGTCTAGTGAAAAACTGTTTTGAGTCTAGTTATATATCGGAGAGTAGTATTCTTTTTTCTCCTCTTCTATGCATTGGTGAGGAATCTTGACGTAATAATTTAATTCTACTCCTCTTCTCACTCGATTTTTTTAGGATCATGCGAATATTTTTGGAATCTGTATGATGCCGATGTGACGGAGTTCTGTCTTGGTGCCTCCTGTCTGATTTGATTTTCTTCCGGGGAGTTGAGCTCCAGGGGATTCTCGAGCACATCGTTATCATTCAGATTTCTTAGTATCTCAGGACGAAGGATGTTCGTAATTGCTTCAATACTAGTAGTGGCGAGATAACCCCGATGTCCCTAGTACTGGTGCAGATTGTTCGGGAGTACTGCCATACTTTGTATCGTTGTGATCACGAGGGTCTGTTGTAGCTGAAGGTCCGAGATTCTGGTTGTGTGTTGATGGATGTGATACAGGTGACGGGTTAGTATAGGAGTTGTGTGATTATTAGTCCTTGTATCCGTGTACCAGATTGCATGACCAGATATTTCGGGAATTCATAGGTGGGAATTCAAGTAGTTGATTATAGGACAATCTTCCAACAAATGCATGATGTTAGGTTGGGGTTCAACATCTAGTGGATTCGTTTGTTGACGGTCGACTTACAGCGGTTCTCGTTGTGTCTTAAAGAGTCCTTGTAGCTTGCTACGACTCGGGGACGCTTCGTATGTCAGGTGCACTGCCTTGCACTTGATGTATACTGTAAGGATCGAGCCCATGCGATCGTGTCCACGAAAATATCGGACGAAATCTCTCTCATGAGTTTGTTCTAGCTTGTTTCATAAGCCTCTCCCTTTGTTTTGTTGATTATGGTTATTCGTGTTGCTTCGATGTCAAGTGGTGATTTCAGATCTTTCCTAAGTGGTGTTCTCATATTTTATGAGAGTACTAATCCTTTTGCTTAATCAATTGTCTTGTCAATTCCTTTTCAACCGGAGTCATCGTATCAATTCCATTCAACCAGTGTGTCTCTCTTCAAGTAATTCTATCCTTTCCAATTTTGCAAGATCATACTGTCATTTTGTTCCGGAGTTTGTCTCATCTGTCCCAAGTTGTCTTTGCTTTTCCCCGCCCTCCCACCCTTTTTCTTCACTGATTCAATTTTCATCCAAGAGTTTTCTTTTCATTGTTGCTTCCGCAATCTTTTCTTCCGTGTCCTATCCGGTGATTCATTGTGAAGATTTTCAGGAGCTTCGTGCTCATCTTTATTCAATCTTGTTATCTTTCCGGTGAATTTAATTCAGCTATCCGTGTTCATCATATCCTATTTATCCTTGTAATTCTTTCTCATGTTGGAGATTCTTTTTAGCCTATCTTGGTTATTCATTCATCTCTTTCCTATCCGGAGTGCTGAAGTTATCTCTGAGTTTTGTGTTTTCAATTCTTTTAATTATTTCGAGGTGCTAATCTCATCTAGTTCTCTTTGTACATGTGCAATATCTCTCTTCTAAGTAATCTTTTCTAACGGTGGTTTCTTTGAGTGGGCCCATAACCCACAGATTCTTTCCTAGGATCTTACATGGCTCTTTTAATTTTTCCCAGGAGATCCTTAATTCGTTTCAACTATGATGTAAGTATGAATTTCATCAGTCATATTCCTTCTTCAAGATCTATTTGAATTAATTCTCATATTGGCTCAACCTTTCATTCTTCTTTATTCCGGAGTGTCTCATTAATTCTTGGTGGTGTTGTTCTCATCATCATCCTCAGCTTGCAATTCGAAGGAGTGTTCCTCTCAATCTTGTTCCATTTTTGTGAAGATTTTCATCTTAGCTTCGTGTTATCCTCTCATTTGTTCCAATCATGAGAATCCATTTCTCGCTATCCGGTGCTTCTCTGAGTTGTTTCCATTCTCGATCCTCCGAAGGCCATCATTTTAGAAGATTCTTCGTTCTCAGCTTTCAGCTTTCATCCTCAATTCTTCTCCATTGTTGTCTCTTCGTTCGTCTCTTGATTGTCCGGTGCCTTGTTTAAGTTTTCTTCTCTCAGGTGGCTTATGATCTCTTCATTCTCATGTATCTCCATTAATTCGTGGTGTTCCCATTTATTTGTGAATTCTTACTGGTGCGTACTTCAATTATGCTGTGGTGCTTATCTCTCTGTCTCTTCAAGATTCTTTCTAGAGGAATAAGGTGTATGCTAAATCCGTTGCTTGTCATCAATTAAACTTGATGAAGGATAAGCCTAACATAATTCTTATTCTTACTTCATCAAATGGTTTCAATTCTTCTCCCAGAGTGGCTCATGATATCAATTCTTCCCATGTGCTTATCTTTCTTTTCCGGAGTTCCAAGTTTTCTCAAGTATCTCTTCATGAGGCTTCATCTAAGTCTTCGCTAGGTCTTAATCTTATTCTGTCATCCTTCTTATCTTTGCATCATTCATTTTGATACGGAGGCTCGTCATGGTGGTTCTTCAAGGATGTGATTCATTCTCAAGTGTTCTTCAACATTCCTGTTGGAGTACCTCAAGTATTCTTTCTCTTCCATTTTCAGTGCATTTGTTCTTCCGTTATCCTTTGAGGTGGTATTATAGCATTCTTGTTAGTGTAGGAGCCTCGGAGATTTTTCCTTTCAAGAATGAGATAATTAAATCCACCAATTCTATGATCATGAGATATTTTCAACCCATGATTTCTTCATTGAGCTATCTTGGTTGGATTTCAGCTAAAGCTTTTCCTATGGATTGTTACTATCATGGTGCTTGTCGTTAATCCAAGTTCTCAATGGATCCTCTTGGTGTAAGAAATTGTTCATATCTTGTTTCTCCCAATCAATCCTTGTTTCTGTTAGTGGTTGGTTGTCACTTCATTAGTTTGAAAAGGTTTCCATAAGCCCACTACTGTCTCGTTCTTTTCGTTGTTGTTTTTCCAACAACTCCGTCCAATTCTTCTTGCAAGGATGCTTGCCAAGTTCATTGGAGTTAGTAGTTGTCATTCTTTTCTCATTCTCTTCTTCCTCTTGAGCTAGTACATATTCTCTTGTTCCACATGCATTCTGATGTTGCTCTTTTGGGTCTATCATGTTGTTCTATCAAGATCATGGTGTTCCCTTCTTCTATTTAGTTGTCTGTTATTTATATTGTCTAATTTTCTCTTCTTATCTAATTTTTTTGTCCCATTTTCCTACCGAAGTGCTGCCGAAATTTTCCGTGAATTCTTGCTTGTTTCACATATCATTCCTCATCTCTTTGCAACCTTCAAGGATCGTTGGTTTCACTCATTTGTCAAAGAAGCGACTTAAAGTTTTTACCTCTTGTTCTTTCTCATCCTCTCCCCCTTTCATTCTTGGATCTCGGGGCGAGATCCTCTTGTAGTGTAGGAGAGTTGTGACAGCCCGAGACCAACGTTCCAGAAGATTCCCCTATATTTCCGTTTCCGTCGTGTGGTTATTTTATTTTGTTGCATCATCATTTAGTCATCATGCATGGTATCATGTCAACTGTGTTTTGTCGGTGTTGCTTGTTGCTCCGTGTTGTTGCTTTTGAGTGCTTGTGAGTGTGGTGTTGTTCGTTGGCGTGACGAGAGTGGGTGCAATAGAGCCGCTTCAAACCCTGTTGCACCGAGGACCTAAAACCTTCACTCCCCTCCTCTCCTCTTTCATTTGTTTTTGCGGTTTGCTAAAGTTTCCATTTTAACCCCCACTTAAAAAAGGTTTGTCTTCTTTTAAAAAAAATCATTTTATTAAATGTTGGGGGCAACCCCTTGGGTTTTTATTTTATTTCTCCTTGTGTTTTATTTTAAAACCTTCTCATTTTATTTTCTCTTTTCAAGAGCTTTTATTTTATTCTTTAAATAAAAGAGGTTTTATTTTATTCTTCAAAAGGGTTTTATTTTTAGTTGTTTTAAAATTCCCAACTATTTCTTATAGTTGGGGTATGGTTTTAAAAGGAGCCAAAGGTTTTTTTTTGTATTTGTTAAATCCTTTTATTATTATTTTGTGTGTGTGTGTTTCTCTGGGTTTTTTTTAAAAGGAAAAAAACACAAAGAGGGAGAGGCCCAGCCGGCCAAGGCCCAGCTGACCCCCCCTCCAACCCTAGACGCCGAGCCCTCGACCCCTCGTCCTCCCCTCGCCCCCCCCCCCCCCCGTGCGCCTCCTCTCCCTATGTTTCTCTGCCTCCCCCGATCCCTAGCCCTGGCCTCCCGTGCTCCCTCGACGCCATGGCCGAGCCACCCTGGCCTCCCTGCCCCGCAGCGCTCCTTCCCTCGTCCTGCCGAAGGAGCTCGTCCCGAGCACGTGCGCGCTAGCCCTGCCCCTGCGCCCCGTGAGCCGCCGCCGCAGCTTCCCCGAGCAGCCCCTGCGCCGTTCCCGCGCCCGCCGTGCTAGCTTGCCGTGCCCTGCTCGAGGTGCGCCGCGCCCGCCGCCGCGCTCTCAGCCGCCGCTCGCCTCGCCTCGGCCTCGGCCGCACCTCCACCGCCGGTTAGCCGCTGCTGCATCTCGCCATGGACCAGCCCCGTGGCCGCGGTCTCCTTCTTCC
Organism: Hordeum vulgare subsp. vulgare; assembly: GCF_904849725.1. Taxonomy (NCBI): domain Eukaryota; kingdom Viridiplantae; phylum Streptophyta; class Magnoliopsida; order Poales; family Poaceae; genus Hordeum; species Hordeum vulgare. The sequence continues at coordinate 126,315,623 of NC_058519.1, forward strand.
CCTAGGCCGCGCCGGATCCCACCTCGCAGGGCCCCGCCGGGAACCTCCTCGGTGGCCGCCGCAGCCGCCGCAGTTCTGGCCAGCACCCGCAACGCCATGGAGCTCGTCGTCGTTGCCTGTTGCTGCTACCGCCGCTTGCGCTTGCTGCCGTTGCGTAGCCTGCTAGATGTGCCTGCTTGTCTGTTGTCGTTGTTGTTGCTATGTTGCACACCGTCGCTGTTGCTACGTGCTGTTGCTGAACCTTGCCTGCTACCGAGTTGCTGATGCTTGTGCCGCTATGTGCCTGATGTTTGCTTGCCAAGCTGCTGGTCGTGTTGCTTGCCGAGCCCTATTGTTGTTGCTGGCTGATGCTTGCTTGCTGGCATGCTTGCCTGCCTTGCTATAGCTTGCTGTTGCTAGTAACTGCTATAGCTAGTTGCTGTTAGATGTTGTTGCTAGCTGTAGTGCTATTTGTCGTAGCTTGCATGCTAGTAGGTGTTGCTTGCTTGCGCTGCCGCTTGCCGTCACCGCGTGCACGACCCCCTCCTTCTTGGAACAGACAACATCGCCGTGTTCAACTACGTCCTCGACGACCCCGGAACGTGTTCGACTACCGACACCGAAGACCCGTGAACCGACGCCGAGAGTACGACTACAGTCGACGAGAGGATGACCACGAGTTCTACGACGTCCGCTACGAACCGATCCGCTCTGATATGCACGCATCGAAGGCATACCGATGAGACGTGGCCGAGAACCGTATTGATGTGATGTATGAGATGAATGTTTGTTTGCGCCTTAGTTGTCCGTTGCACGTGTTCTTCGTTTGTCGTGTCCCCGACACATGGGAACCCGATAGCGGGATCACCCCATCATTATTTAACGTTCCCGCACGCGCTCCCTATTCATTGACACCGATATCTCGACGAGTTATCGGGATAGGAACGTTGCCATGGCATCGTTTCCGTCTTGCCGCCATGGTTCCCTCTTGCTCGCCATGGCGACACCTGAATTTTTCTCTTCTTGCCCGTGATGTTTGAACTCGCATGCATGACTCATTCATGGAATGATATATTGTGTTGCATGTCTCTTGTGTCGTAGCTCCGTTCTAAGTCCCGTGTGTTAACCGTCTAGGATGCCATGTGGGATCACCGCTTCACCCCTTGCCATGATAACAACAATTTAACATTGCCGTGTAAATTAACGGGAGTGAACTAATAATTAATCGTGCAGTTTCGTCGAAATGCAACTCGTTGCATATCGAGCTTCACTTAATGTGTAGTGTTGCGTGATGTGAAATGCCATGCCATACCATGCATAATTGAACTGCTCATGCATCATAGTAGGTTGTGCATCATGTTGTGCATCGTGTGGTGAATATCTGTGTTGATGCTTGTTTCTGGTTTGCTCCGTCTCAATAGAGTTCCGCAAGCGTGTCAGAATGTGAGGACCCGTTCGACTACGTTGGTTCGCCGACTTCTCGGAGTTGTTCTTCTTCCAAGCAGGATCTCAGGCAAGATGACCATTTCCCCAGATACCATTACTATCATTGCCATGCTAGTTTTACCGTTTTTATCGATTATGTCTCGTTACCTACTGATGGGGTCATAGTCCCAGGGTAGGGTCATAGGCCTGCCCTATAGGTCCTACCCAAGGACTACCCTTCATAAGGGACAAGGCCCTTAGTCAGTTTCGACTGAATTAAGGACTTCCCATCATCCAGTCGGCGACGATTCCTCCATCATCCAGTGGGAGATGAGCATTCGGAACGTATCAAACTTACCGACTGGATTCCACTCTGTACATCGTAACCCCCCTGGAGGTCAACGGTCATACGTTTTCATGTACCATTATTAGCATTTAAGGCATACGTTACCTGTAACATAGGCATTTATTCGCCACTACACCACCCCTGTGCACCGAACCGTTGTGAAGTGCAGCGCACTCTATATAAGCCGCCCTTTCCCACTGGTGCAGGGGTTGGCATTTCACTGTAATCCATATTCCACTCGACATCAAGCTCCCAAGAGCACTGAGACGTAGGGCTTTTACCTCCACCGTTGAGGGGCCTGAACTCATACAACCTCGCCGTAGCTAAGGCTCTGCCCATCCTTTCGTACCCTACACATCTACTGTCACCTTGGGGCAGGCGTCTAAGCGACTTCCAGCGAGTTTGCGACTACATCTTTTCATCATGTCATCCGGTGGAGATATGTGCATGGGTCATGAGATCCTCTTCGACGCTCTCTCCTTCATCGTCGACGATCCGGCGTGGCTTCGGGATGCCCTTCTCGACGTCGAGCCGCTCCCCAGTCGCGGGGCTACGCACTTCCGTGCTGGCGCCCGCGGCATCCTTCTTCTCCAGCAGTCGGCTCCGATGTTGATCTACACCCCCGTCACGCGCCGCAACAAGCGGTCTCGCCGTCCGCGGCTCCCGCGTTGGGTGCAACACGCCCAGGCGCGCCAGAACGCGTCTTCACAAGTGGCGGTCCTTGAGTCGGTTGTAGTTGCGCCGCCGTCCTAGCACTCGGACTCAGTTCCGACTGAGTTGCCTTCCGAGTACGTGGGTCGCGGGCCTGCAGCCGAAGTTCACATGGCCAACTCCCATGAAAGTCCCCGCCAAACCGGTCGGAACGAGCACGAGGTCGGCGAGACATCCGGTGCTCACCGTCAGCCTCGCCGTTCTGCCAGTCGACGCACTCGTGAGAGCAACGTGGAGGTGTTCCGCACACCCGTCCTCAACTTGGCTGCCGCCGCCAAGATAGCCGATTCTCTCCAGCCAACTGATTCAAAGGCTGGCACAGGGATCAAGCAGATTCGTGCCCTGTTGCACACGGCGCAGCCGCAGAATTCGGCGGTCTCCCAGTCGCACAACAGGATCCACAACGGTTTTGTTCACGCGAACACGCATCGGTCAGTTTTCAGCCCCGATTCTCATCAGCGACACAGAGGAGGTGGCCGTTCCATGAACCCCGAAGATCGTCGCCGTTCACGCACTCCTCCGCGGGGTGGGCCCTACGGGCCCCGACATCATGATGATCGGCGTTCGGTCGGTGACACTTATGATCCAAGGCCCGACGCAAGAGGATACATCGCCCAGAGGAAGGTCGACAGGAGCCGAGCCCACCGTGATGGTCACGATAGAGACCGTCTGAGTGGAAGCAGGATCATCGTCTCTGGTCCCGAGTGTTTCAGTCGGGCCATCCGTTCGGCTGACATCCCTCCCAACTTCCGATTGGCGACGGGGATCAGCAAGTTTACAGGAGAATCCAAGCCAGAAACGTGGCTGGACGACTACCGGGTGGCGGTCCAGATCGGTGGTGGTGATGACCAGGTCGCCATGAAACATCTCCCCCTGATGCTCGACGGCTCGACACGGGCGTGGCTGAACCAGTTAGCCCCTTCAAGCATCTACAGCTGGGCAGACCTGGCCCGAGTCATCATCAGGACCTTCGAAGGGACGTACAAACGCCCTGCTGGTCTCGTGGAGCTCCAGCACTGTGTCCAGAAGCATAATGAGCCCCTGCGCGACTTTATCCAGCGTTGGACAACCCTCTACCACACGGTGGAGAACGTCACAGAGCATCAAGCAGTCTGCGCTTTCAAGGCAGGCGTGCGGTACAGGGATCTGTACCTGAAGTTCAGTCGAATAGACGACATCTCCATGAGCAAGATGATGGAGATAGCAGCACGCTATGCCAATGGCGAAGAAGAGGATCGCATTCGTAGCGGCAAGCATAAGGCAGTCGCTGATGGAGATGGGAACAGCACTCGGAAGCAGAAGCAGAAAGCGTCGTCCACTCCGCAGGCAGAGGCCGCAGCCGTTACCAATGCCAAGTTCAAAGGCAAGGGGAAGGCTCAGTTCACCCCCAAGAAGAAGCAGTTCGGAAACCACATCCTGGATCAGCCATGTCCAATCCACACGAAGATGGATGAAGAAGGCAACGCCATATTTCCGAAGCATACCACTCAGCAATGTCGCCTCCTGATCCAAGGGTTCGGCGAAGGGCAGCCGAGTGAAAAGGACAATGAACAGGATGAGCAGGACAAGGAGGATCCGTTCCCCCAAGTCCATGCAACACTGATGATTTTTGCTGACGTGGAAAGCAAGAGTCGACTGAAGCTGGTGAACAGGGAGGTGAACATGGCCACCCCAACCAACCCCACGTTCCTCAAATGGTCTCAGACTGCGATCACCTTTGACCAGTCGGATCATCCAGCACACGAGACCACCCTAGGGAGGCAGGCTCTGGTCGTCGACCCGGTGGTGGAAGGAGTCCGACTACGCAAAGTCCTCATGGACGGCGGCAGCGGCTTGAACATCATGTACGCCGACACTCTCAAGGGGATGGGCATTCCGATGTCCAAACTTAGCGAGAGCAGCATGCAGTTCCACGGAGTCGTCCCTGGACGAAAGGCCAAGTCACGCGGCCAAATCGCGTTGGACGTCGTCTTCGGCTCCGACAAGAACTTCCGCAAGGAAAAGCTGACGTTCGAGGTGGTGGACTTCCAGAGTGCATACCACGCGATTCTGGGCCGTCCGGCGTATGCGCGTTTCATGGCCCGTGCATGTTACGTGTAGCTGAAGCTGAAGATGCCAGGTCCCAAAGGTTTGATCACTGTCACAGGCAATCGGCAGTGGGCCAAAGAATGTCTGCAGGAGGGTTCGAGGCTCGCCGATCAGCAGATGGCTATCCTCGAGCTCGACGAGTACAAGAAGACAGCCGACCCCGTAACTTGATGCGTTCGAAGAAGCCAGCTTCGGAGTCCACATTCCAGTCGGCGGGAGAAACGAAGAAGGTCAGCATCCACCCGACGGACGACACCGCTGCCCCGACGAACATCTCCACCACCCTCGATCCAAAATAGGAAGCCGAGCTCATCCAATTCCTCCATGAGAACTGGGACATTTTCGCATGGAAGCCCGCTGACATGCCAGGTGGACCCAGGGAGTTGGCTGAGCACCGACTGCATGTGGATCCTGCTGCTGGCCTATCCGAGAACGCCTGCGTTGGTCCGCCGCGAACAAGATGAAGGCAATCGGAGAAGAGTTGGCTAAGCTTTTGGCAGCCAACTTCATTCGCGAGGTACACCACTCCGAGTGGCTCGCCAATGTTGTCATGGTGCCCAAGAAGGACAAGTCTCTCCGAATGTGCATCGACTTCAAGCATCTCAATAAGGTATGCCCGAAAGACCATTTCCCGCTCCCCCGCATTGATCAAATTGTCGATTCGACTGCGGGTTGCGAGCGTTTGTCATTCCTTGATGCATACTCGGGCTATCATCAGATCCGTCTGTATGGCCCCGATGAATTAAAAACAGCCTTCATCACCCCATTCGTCTGCTACATCACTATGCCATTCGGTTTAAAAATGCAGGAGCAACTTTTATGCGCATGATCCAAAAATGCCTCCTTGACCAGATCGGTCGAAATGTGGAGGCGTATATGGATGATATCGTAGTCAAGTCACGCAAAGGTTCCGACCTGCTGACTGACTTGGCAGAAACATTCGCCAACCTTCGTAGGTACGATATCAAGCTCAACCCAGCCAAGTGTTCATTCGGTGTTCCCAGCGGAAAGTTACTCGGTTTCTTCGTTTCCGAACGAAGGGTCGATGTCAACCCCGAAAAGATCGGGACCATCGACCGAATGGAGCGGCCGGTCAGAATACACGATGTTCAAAGGCTCACAGGTTGCCTAGCGGCTTTGAGCAGGTTTATCAGTCGACTCGGCGAGAAGGCGCTACCTCTGCACCAACTCATGAAGAAATCAGATACTTTCGAGTGGACAGACGAAGCCCAAATCGCATTCGACGACCTCAAAGTCCTACTTTCCACCCAGCCGGTTCTTACTGCTCCGCTCAGTAAAGAACCCCTTCTTCTGTACATCGCGGCTACAAATCAAGTCGTCAGCACTGTTCTCACAGTCGAACGCGAAGAAGAAGGCAAAGCATACAAGGTTCAGCGGCCAGTGTATTATGTCTCCGAAGTCCTGACTCCTTCCAAGCAGAGGTATCCCCACTATCAAAAACTTATTTACGGGATTTACATGACTGCGAAGAAGGTGGCTCATTATTTCCAAGACCACTCGGTGTCTATCGTTTCTGATGCTCCGTTGTCGGAAATCCTCCACAATCGGGACGCATCAGGCCGAGTGGTGAAGTGGGCAATGGAGATGTTATACTGCGACATCAAGTTCGAGGCCAAGAAAGCTATAAAGTCTCAAGCTCTGGCTGACTTCATAGTAGAATGGGTATAACAACAGCAACCGACTCACATCTACTCGGCTCATTGGACAATGTTCTTCGATGGGTCCAAGATGTTGAATTGCTCTGGCGCTGGCATTGTGATCATATCGCCAAAGGGTGACAAGCTCAAGTATGTGTTGCAGATACATTTCGATTCCTCCAACAACGAGGCAGAGTATGAAGCCCTCCTTTATGCATTGCGCATGGCCATCTCACTCGGCGTCCGTCGCCTGATGATCTATGGCGATTCAGATTTGGTGGTTAATCAAGTAATGAAGGAGTGGGACGTAAGGAACCCCACCATGACTACATACTGCAACGCGTTGAGGAAGCTTGAGAAAAAGTTTGAAGGTCTGGAACTCCACCAGGTTCCGCGACTGAAAAACCAAGCAGCTGATGAATTGGTGAAACTTGGATCCACTCGGAGACCAGTTCCGAGTGATGTCTGCCTCGACCACCTACACCTTCCCTCAGTTAAAGAAGATCCCTTCACAGAGGAACCAGTACAACCACAGAGCTCGACAGATCCGACTGAAGTCGAGGTCCCCGCTATGGTTGATCTGATCATGGAGATTCTTGCTATCATCCCCGATTGGACTGTGCCGTTCATTGCGTACATCCTAAGGCAAGAATTACCAGAAGATGAGGTCCAAGCCAGACAGATCGTCCGCAGGTCGAAGTCGTTCACCGTCATTGATGGCCAGTTGTACAAAGAAAGTGTTTCACGCATCCTTCAACGATGCATCTCCCCTGAGGAGGGGCAGTTAATCCTGGAAGAAATTCACTCGGGAACTTGCGGTCATCATGCCTCCTCAAGAGCAATCGTCGCCAAAGCATTCAGAGCTGGTTTCTTCTGGTTGCAGGCGAATGAAATGGTGAAGGAAATGGTCGACCGATGCGAAGGCTGTCAATTCTACTCGAACAAGTATCACAAGCCAACATCCGCACTGAAGACAATCCCTATTGTCTGGCCGTTTGAAGTGTGGGGATTAGATACAGTCGGTCCATTCAGGACAGGCCAAGGTGGATTCACACATCTGTTGGTGGCAGTCGACAAGTTCACCAAGTGGATTGAAGCCAAGTCCAGCAAGAAACTTGACGCCCTTACGGCCATCAAGTTTGTCAGGGACATCATCTCCAGATTCGGGGTACCGCACAGCATAATCACTGACAATGGCACAAACTTTGACTCGGACAAATTCAAAGGTTTTTGTACATGCCAAGGTATCCGAGTGGATTTTGCATCTATGGCGCATCCCCAAACAAACGGGCAAGCGGAGCGGGCGAATGGACTTATTCTTCAAGGGTTGAAGCCTCGACTCCTGCGAGAAGTAGGACATGCTGCCGGCGCATGGGTCACCGAGCTACCTTCGGTGTTGTGGGGTCTCCGCACAACCCCAAATAGATCTACAGGGCGATCCCCGTTCTTCCTCGTTTACAGAGCAGAGGCAGTCCTTCCGAGTGACTTGCTTCACAATGCTCCACGAGTCGAACTCTTCTCCGAAGCCGAAGCAGAGCAAGCCAGGCAAGACAGAGTGGATCTTCTAGAAGAAGAGCGCGAGATGGCACTGACTCGCTCAACCATTTATCAACAAGATCTGCGGCGATTTCACGCGCGGCACGTCAGGAGTCGTACATTCCAAGCAGGCGACCTGGTGCTCCGAGTGGATCAGCAGAGACCTCACAAGTTGGCTCCCGCCTGGGAAGGACCATTCATCATCTCCAAGGTGCTGAACAACAGTGCATATCGACTATACAACCTCGACAGGGAAACGGACGAGCCACGAGCATGGAACGGAGATCTCCTGAAGCGCTTCTACACGTGACCGCCGAATGGGGCAATGTAAAGAACAAGTATCATTGAAGTAATACAAAGCAGATTGATTTTTTGCAGATTCAAGATTCTTCCGCGTTGGCAGAGTCCGGTCTCAAAAAAAAACTTAGTTGCGATCCAGAATCGCCTAAGTACAAACTCTCTCCGAGTGTGCACTAAACGTCACACTCGGGGACTTAGCTGTGATCCAGAATCGCCTAAGTACAAACTTTCTCCGAGTGTGCACTAAACGTCACACTCGGGGACTTAGCTGCGATCCAGAATCGCCTAAGTACAAACTCGCTCCGAGTGCGCACGAGATGCCGCACTGGGGACTTAGGTGCGATCCAGAATCGCATAAGTACAAAAGATTCCTTTGAGTGTATCCTCGAGATCCACTCGAAAGCTTAGCAGACCCTCATCGAGGCTCATGTGGATGTCAAGACAACTGACAACTACATGAGTATCGACTCGCTCCGAGTGCGCACGAGATGCCGCACTCGGGGACCTAGTTGCGATCCAGAATTGCCGAAGTAAAAAGCTTCCTTCGAGTGTATCCTCGAGATCCACTCGGAGGCTTAGCAGACCCTCATTGAGGCTCATGCAGATGTCAAGACAACTGACAACTACATACTCCGCATGTTTGCCACTGGCTTCACCCAGAAACGCCAAACTGAAACCACGAGCCAAAATCGTGTCAAGAATTTTTTGGCGAAGGAAGAGCAAAATATTCGATTCGAATTCAAAGTTGGTTCAACGATAGTTGGTTCGGTGTAGATCAAGCTTATCCACACCGAACCACGAATATGACGGCCAACAGTAGTGGCCAAAGTTTTATACAAATACCACTCGGCATACCGAGGTTAAGTTTTTCAAGCGCCGTCAGGACTGGCACTGGGACTGGCAGGCTCCATGAAAGTGTCGAGGTCGATCCCGTCTGCGATGCGAGTGGCGCTCTCAAGAAAGGTCTCCATGAAATCTTCGAATCGAAGCTTCTTGGTGTTGGCGACCTGCAACGCCTTCAACTTCTCTTCGCGAGCTTCCTTGCAGTGCACTCGGACCAGCGACAGCGCCACGTCCGCACCACAGCAGGCAGCAGACTTCTTCCACGCCTACACTCGGTTCGGGACGTCCTCCACCCGAGTCATCAACCCCTCTATCTCCCGCCGGGACTCGTCTTCGGGCCACAGCTCCTTGTCGATTCGGCCGACGACTTCTCTCAGGCGACCGATGAAAGGTCCCACTTTGCCGAGGCGAATGTGCGCTCGGAGCATGTCTCGATTGGCTTCGTCGCCGAGTGGAACGTTCGGAATAACCGACCGCTCAACGTCAGCTTCTTCAGCCTCAGCGTCCATACAAAAATCTGCAAAGACAAGACGACCAGAAAGTAAGCGCAGAATGAAATACAAAGTCAACAAGCACTCGGAATAAACTTACCACCGAGCAGCGCAATCATCTTCCTTGCCCAGTCACTCACGTACTTCTCCTGTGATATGCACCAACTGTTCATCACCTTCATCTGCCCCATCAGCTCAGTTCTTTGTTTGCCCATTTTCTCAATTTCAGCCACCAATGCCTTGTTTGCCTCACGGGACTCCTCCAAGGACTTCTCTCAGTCAGCAAGAGCACCCTTCACGCCAGCTAAGTCATGCACAGCTGCCTCTAGTTCCGCAGCAAGCTGAATCTTTTCAACCTTCAGAGCGTTGTACGCTGATCCCATCTCGCAAGTCTTCTGCAAATCAGCGCCAAGAGAAGATCAGACAAATTCAACAAGGAAAACAATAAAAGCTCAAAGTTCTTCAGACCCCTGCCGACGCAAGCAGTCAACAGCGGTCTCGGGGACTACACCCAGTGGGTTCACTAAGAGTGACCCCACTGGCATGAATCTCGAACAGGTCTGCCCTAATGAGCTACATAACAAAAACAAGCCTATGAGGCTACTACTACCCGACCTGAGTAAAATTACTCTCGGGGACTACTTCCAGTAGGTGCACTCGGAGTGCCCCCACTGGTATCATTCGGATAGATTAGTTCTGATCCGATTACGTCAAGGAAAATGTATATAAAGACAACTGCCGGTGCAAGCACTCGACAGAAGTCTCGGGGACTACACCCACTGGGTTCACTTAGAGTGAACCCACTGCAAAATAATCCTACTGTATTCGAGTGCTTCGCTTAAACACCCACTAGGTTACAAGAGGAAAGCAAATACTTACTAGCGCACTTACTCGGATATCGTCACGGAGTTCCAAGCTTCGCTTGTACAAAGATGCGATGGAGTCGTACGCACTCTTGGCATCACCCGCCATCAACTCCACCTGCACCATGGCCTCCTTGGCAGCTCCCACTTGATCTTCCGGGAGGCGTTGGACGTCGTACTGGACGGTCGATGGACCTGGCGCGACAAGAGACTCCTTGGGCATCCCAAGTCCTGCTCTAGTCGGTTCAGCCACGATGAGCACCGTTTGAGTCGACGACATCGTCTCGGTTGGCGGCGCGTCCATGACGAGAGCGGTAGCAGATGGAACAACCTCAAGGACAGGCACCGAAGCTTGCTTGGACCTCTTCTGGTCGTCCTCCTCCAGATGAATCACCTCTGAAGGAAGCCCGACTGAACGACGTGAGACCACAGAAAAAAGGGCAAGATCAAAGACAGAATTCGCGAAACAATAATTTAAGCTCTCGGAGTCGTCACGACGTACCTTGCTGGGATGTGGCAACGTTGTCCGTATCCATGGGATCGTCTTCCTGGCGTGGCGGAGGTAGCAACTCTGTCGAGTAAAATCCACTCGACCAATAAGCATGAGTTCAATCAAATACTGAAAGAAGATAGGAGAACAAGACACTTACGCGGCAACGGGAACGGCGATCCTCATCCGAGGCAAAGCCTTCCGAGGCTTGAATCCACTCGGTTTGGCCACCTTGGAAGGTTGGCCCGCGGGCTCGGCAGCAGCGTCCCTGGTCCTCTTTGTGCTCCAAGCACTCGAAACCACGGGAGTTGCTGGCAAGGCGCTCGGAACCACGGGAGGGGCTGGCGGGGCACTCGGGGCCGCTGGAGGAGCCGACGGAGTCACGGGTTCATGACGGCGCTTAGTTCGAGGCTCTGGTGGTGGGGGTGGCGAGCTCTGCTCCCCATCTTCCTTCTCCTCCTCTTCGGACTCCTCCTCCGTCTCCCCACTGTCGGAGACGTACTCGGCGCTCTCCACGCTGCCCTCCTGGCTGCCTTCCTCTTCCTTAGCCGGATTCCCGTTCGAGACGGGGGAATACCAGTTGGTCCACGCCTGCACAAGATATAGTTGAAAACATCAGATGTCAGACGGTGATGCAAGAAAAAACGGCAAATCTAAGGGAATTGTAAGCACTCGGCAAGATATGCTCACCTCATTCGGAGGAGGGTTGTCAGCGCGGAAGGGCTTCACTGGCCGGGCTCCTCTGGGGTTACCGCAGGCACCCGTGATGCCGCGGACCTGGGCCGTCACAACCTCCCTGGTCACGCATTCGGGATGAGTCCGAGTGGAGTCCCCAGTCCCCGCGTAGTGCCACATGGCGTGGTGTCGAGCTTGCAGAGGCTGGATGCGCTGACCCAGAAAAGTCTCCAGCAGATCCGTGCCGGTGACTCCCTTGCGGACGACATCTATCAGCGCTTCGACCAGAGGTTGGATCTGGATCTTTTCCATCTTCGTGAGCGCAAGGTGCCTGGGCGGAGCCGGTCGGTCTAGAGTAAAGGGCGGCAACCCAGTCGCAGCATTCGGACAAGCTATGTCCTGGCAGTAGAACCAGGTCGACTGCCAGTTCCTAACTGACTCGGACAACTGGAGAGGGGTGTAGCTACTCTTCGTTTTCTTTTGGAAGCCTAAGCCCCCGTAGAGCTGGAGAAGATGGATTTTATCATCCGACTGGCTAAGTTTTTTGACAGTCTGGGATCTAGCGGAGAAGATGTACTTAAAGAGCCCCCAATGGGGAGGACAACCGATAAAGCACTCGCAAAGCACGACGAAGGCAGAAAGATGAGCTATTGCGTTGGGGGGGAAATGGTGGAGCTGTGCCCCGAAGTGATTCATGATACCTCTGAAGAAGGGATGAGGCAGAGAGAAGCCTCGGTACACATGACTAAGCAGCAAGACGCGTTCCCCCTCCTGGGGCGCCGGCTCCGTCTCGCCCTCCGCCGGCAGCCTCCATGAATTGTTTTTGATCATACCTTGCTCCACCAGCTCCAGCGGGTCATCCTTCGTCACCGTGGAGGGGAGGAAATCCCACTGGATCCAACCCGCCGGCAGAGCATGCTGTCGCCGCTGAGCAGGAGCCGCCGCCTTCTTCTTCTTCTTCTGTGACTCGAGCTTGCTCGTCTGCCCCTTCGTCATGGTGAAGGCTGCAGATCCGCAGGGGAGGAGAGGAAGGAGGAGGCGTGGAGTGCGCAGGGAGCTACGGGAGAAGCAGGGCGAGTGCGAGCTATCAGGCGAGCGCAACGAGAAACCCTCACTGGGGAGGTTTAAATAAGGTTCCGACTGGGTCACTAGCAGGTGGCCCCGAAATCTTATCCCCCGACCGGTTGCTGCGATATTAGTGGAGGAGATGAAGGCACGGTAATCGAGGCGGCAGAAACTACTCGATGACGATGTCGTCACTCCCGCTGAGCGCGCGGCAACCGAAATTTGAGGATCCCAGAAAATCCGCCACTGTCAGTTGACCGGTCACGTCAAAAGATTCCGCGGAAGCACTCGGTCTCTGACGGTTCGTTTCACAGACAAATCCACTCGGATCATTGGTCAAGAGGATAAAATGGATCGAGGCAAGCAACGCCAAAGTCGCATCCATACCAGTCGGATCCGTACTCCAAGCATCGTCTCGTCATTCCAACCCCGATCCATTCGGGGACTAATGATGGGGTCATAGTCCCAGGGTAGGGTCATAGGCCTGCCATATAGGTCCTACCCAAGGACTACCCTTCATAAGGGACAAGGCCCTTAGTCAGTTCCGACTGAATTAAGGACTTCCCATCATCCAGTCGGTGACGATTCCTCCATCATCCAGTCGGAGATGAGCATTCGGAACGTATCAAACTTACCAACTGGATTCCACTATGTACATCGTAACCCCCCTGGAGGGCAACGGTCATACGTTTTCATGTACCATTATTAGCATTTAAGGCATACGTACCTGTAATGTAGGCATTTATTCGCCACTACACCACCCCTGTGCACCGAACCGTTGTGAAGGGCAGCGCACTCTATATAAGCCGCCCTTTCCCACTGGTGCAGGGGTTGGCATTTCACTGTAATCCATATTCCACTCAACATCAAGCTCCCAAGAGCACTGAGACGTAGGGCTTTTACCTCCACCGTAGAGGGGCCTGAACTCATACAACCTCGCCGTAGCTAAGGCTCTGCCCATCCTTTCGTACCCTACACATCTACTGTCAGACTTATACCCATGACACCTACCACATGTTAAATATCAGTCTCTCAACCATGCCATGATAACCTTCAACCTGTTTGACCTAGCAAACCACTGATTGGCTATGTTACTGCTTGCTTAACCCTGTTGTTAGCGTTGCTAGTTGCAGGTGTAGTTGCTTCCATGTGATAACATGGGATCCTTGTCATATCACCATATTAATGCTATTTAATTTATGCACCTATATACTTGGTAAAAGGTGGAAGGCTCGGCCTTTCTAGCCTGGTGTTTTGTTCCACCTTTGCCCCCTTAGTTTCGGTTACCGGTGTTATGTTCCATAAATGAGCGCTCCTAACACGATCGGGGTTGTTATGGGGACCCCCTTGATAATTCGTTTTAGATTAAAGCTGGTCTGGCAAGGCCCAACTTTGGTACTACATTTTCCTAATGACTAATGAACTGCATAGGGAGTAATTAACCCAAGGAAATTTAATCAACCCCCGGGCCAGTGCTCCTCATGAGTGTTGGTCCAACCCAGAGCACTGTGCGGGGCCAACCCAGGGCAACTTGGGTGATTTCTATCAGGCCACCGTACGCGTGGCTTATCCGTTGTGTCCTAAGAACGAGGTACGCGACTCCTATCAGGATCGTCGACACGTCGGGCGGCCTTGCTGGATTAGTTTTACCTTTGACGAGATATATTGTGCATCGGGATTCCGGTGATGCTTTGGGTAATCTCAGAGTTGAGGTTTTCCACTAGGGAATCCGACGAGATCGCGAGCTTCGTGATTGAGGATTTCTATGCGGCTTGTGGTAATTTGTGATGGACTAGTTGGAGCACCCCTGCAGGGTTAAATCTTTCGGAAAGCTGTGCCCGTGGTTATGTGGCAACATGGAAACTTTGTTTAACACTGGTTCTAGATAACTTGAAGTTAACTTAACTAAAGTATGCCAATTGTGTGCGTAACCGCGACTGTCTCTTTCGTGAGTTCCTTCTCCGATCGAGGACACGTTGGGGTTATGTCTGACGTAGGTAGGTGTTCAGGATCATTCATCTGATCATCAGTAGTTCACGTTCGTTATGCGTAGATCTTTCCCCCTCTTATTTCTTGTACTCGTAAGTTTAGCCACCAAACATATGCTTAGCCGCTGCTGCAACCTCACCACTTAACCTTACCTCACCCATTAAGCTTTGCTAGTCTTGATACCTTTGGAAATGAGATTGCTGAGTCCCCATGTGGCTCACAGATTACTACAACACCTGTTGCAGGTACATGTAAAGGTTACTTGACGCGAGCGCGTTGATTGTTCATTTGGAGTTGGTTCTTCTTCTTCTTCATCATCGATCTAGGATGGGTTCCAGGCCGGCAGCCTGAGAAAGCAAGGATGGACGTCGTTCTTATTTTCTCGTTTGTTTTCGTCCGTAGTCGGACCCTGCTCTTACTCTTGATGAATATGTAATGTACGGATGTGACTCTGATGTAGCTTGTGGCGAGTGTAAGCCAATTCTATTATATATCTGTTCTTTTCAGTACATGTACTTTTAACGATATCCATTCTTGCAACACGACGAGATGCGCTTCTATCCCTGACGAGGCCCACGTGCCAAATTGAGGATAGGGTCGCATCTTGGGCGTGACACTCAAGGTCTTAGAAGTAGCCACAAAAAATACTCAGCCATTGTCCCACAAAATATCTCTGCCGAAATCCATATCACCAAAATTGGTGCCACCAACAATTTCCTTTCATCCCTACCGATTTTACACTTGACAAAACCTATGCCAAACCCAACCATCTCGGTACCACCAACATTCCTATTGGTGCCACCGAGATTCAATGACCAACTTTATGTTGAGAGATTTCAAGAAACAGAATTTCGAGTATGAAATCGGTCTCACCGAGATTTGTAAACTTGTCTAGGTCATCATATCGGTACCACTGAGATTCATATATCGGTCTCACAGAGAATTGAAAGTTGCCGCATTTAGTGCAACTCGGTACCACCGAGACTGTTATCGGTGTCATCGAGTTGGGCAATAATGTTGTAACTATTGGATTTTGGTGGATGCCTATATATACCCCTCCACCTACCTCCCACTCGCAGAGGAAGCACTCAGAACACACACAGAGTTGCCAGATCTATTTTTTGAGAGAGAGCCACCTACTCTTGTGTTGAGGTCAAGAGATTCCATTCAAACCATTTGAACCTTAATTTATAGCGTCCCCAGTTGCTTTCCCCAAGAACAATCTCTCCTACCCCTGCCAAATCTGAGAGAGAGTGATTGAGTGTTGAGGAGACTATATTTTGAAGCACAAGAGCAAGGAGTTCATTGTTCTACCACATTAATTACCTTTTGGAGGGTTGTGCCTCCTAGATTGGTTAGGTGTCGCTTGGGAGCCTCTCACTTCATGTTGTGGAGTTGAACCAAGATGTTTGTAAGGGCAGGGAGATCGCCTACTTCATGAAGATCAACCGTGAGTGAGGCTAGTCTTGTGTAGACAGAAGCTGTGGTGGCATGGACAAGGTCGCTTATTCGTGGACCCCTTGTGGGTGGAGCCCTTAGTGGACTCCCGCAGTCGTTACCCTCCGTGGGTTGAAGTCTCCACTAACATGGACGTACGATAGCGAACCTATTGAAACCTTGCCAAAAATTGTCGTGTCAACTTCTTTGTTTTTGATCTTCCTAAACTCTACTCCTTACTACACGTGCAGAGTCTGTACTTCCCAATACCATATTTGTTAGCGTGGTAGGGTGAAATAGACTTGTTAGAATCGCTAAAATCTGCCAACAACTAAAATTGGGAAAAGTCTAGGATTTTAATTAATGCAAGTAGTCTATTCACCCCCTCTAGACACCTCTTCTAATGATCCCACAAATTGTATCACAGCAAGGTCTCCATAACCTTGGTTTAAACAACATTGGTGGAAGATCGCCATGTCAACCTTTTGAGTTTGATCTCCCTACCTTACCCTCTACTTTACACTTGCATGTTTTACTTTCCGCTGCTATACTCTTAGATGTGCATGTGTAGGGTGTCGGGGCTATACCCGACTGTGTAACCTGGATTGAAATATGACCCGCCAAGGACTTGGCGACTCACCGGCGACTTAGCAGTGACCTGGCGGCGATTCATACTTGACCCCACAGGCGGCTAAGACAAATGAAGAAGGCCCGAGGCCCGGCGTACACCCTGGCATAAGACGGCTCATAGAGAGGCCAGAAGGGCCGACTCACAAGAGAAGGCCCAAGAAGAGGAGAGACTCCCTCAAAAAGGAAACAAGACCCGGATTAGGATTCTAGAGAGACTAGTCCTAATCCTACTCCTAGTAGGACTCTAAATGTAAACCCACCCCTTCCACTTATATAAGGAGGGGTAAGGTGCCCCAAGAGGGACATATTGACAACTTAGGTCTAGACAAGACAAATCATGAGATAGACAGATTAGACACCCACGAGATTAGAGGTGGCGAGTCTGCACCCTTTTAATCAAGATCATCATCTTCATCAATGAAACACAAGCAGGATGCACACTTTTACCTCCATTGACGGGGCCGAATCTGGGTAAACTCGCGTCTCTCGATTCCGACCAACCCCTCTCAAGCCGCCACATGGTAGCGATGGCTCCAAACCTAAGTCCATGCACGAGGACATATGCCGTGACAAAACCACGACATTTGATGTCCACCATGGGGCCGATGGCACGGTGGTATTGTGTTCTTGGAGGGAAATTTCTAGGGATCAAGGAGCTAGAGATTGTTCAGATGAAGAAGAGTCGGGGACTTGTCAATTATGAATTAGGGTTTGCTGTTCTGTACACTCGGATGCGACGACGATCTTTTGAAGCCTGAATAGAGGATCTATTTTTACTGTTTATATCGCGCGTCGCGAAGATGGTTAGGATTTTTTGCTGAGCCGCCGTACGCAGCGCCACTGCACCATCGACCAAGATCGATTCTATGGTGCATCTGGCATGCGAAATTATCTACTTCACCCAAGGCGTATCTGTTTGAGTTTGATGTGGAACCGTCAAAACCCATGGCTATAGAGCACTATAGCATCCGTAGAGGATTAGGCGACTGTTTCCTGAGATCAAATCGAAAGCAAAACAACATCCAGTATCGACATCGTGTACTGGCAGCTATTGGAAGAAAGACCACAGTCAGAGGCGGACTCGGTCCCGTTGCGCCCACAGCTGGCTTCGCCGCAAGCCGACCGCGACCTAGACACGGGCTCGCCACTCCGCTGCTGTTTGCCTCACCTCGCGTGTCTGCGCCTGCACGACTCCGTCACGCGCCCTACGCGTGTTGCTGTGCCGCCCTACCTGCGCTGCTCTGGCTCCACCCGAGTCGTCCATGGACTCACCCATTTGTTTCGCCTCGCCCCTGCCGTCCGCACGCGCCTCCGCTGTGGTGGCCTGCCCCGCTGTGTTCCATCTCCACAGCCATGGTTCCGTCGAGCCAGCTTCACCGCCACCACGGACTCGCCCCGGTGCGTCGGGTGCCCCGCCACACCACACCTGAGGCCGCTGCCTCGACCCGCCTTGCCCGCCGCGCCGTGACCTCGCCAGCTCTTCGCCACACCTCACCTCAACCGTGACCCGCCTGTGCCACTGTCGTGCTCCACCTCTCCCCCTGCGATGCCGCACCTGCCGTGACCACAAGGGCTCGCCCTGCTCCGGCTGCTCTTTTCTTCACGCACGCCTCGTCGTGCCTCGTCGCCTGTCCACTAGACGCGCCTCTGCCTACGGCCGCGCACCCGCGACACCCCTGGTGCTGCTGTCTATACCGCCCCATGCCTTGACGCACTCCTCTTTCGATTTCGGGCCGCCTCGCTCCGCGTCTGCTTGGCTATGCTGAATGCTTGCAGATGGCCTCATCCATACTTCCGACTCGCTCCGCCTTGCTCGCTTATGCCGCCGTGGCTTCGCTTCAACCAGAGGGAGACAACTAACATGCCACTTGGGTATTTAAATTGCGACATCTACAACCAAGGATACCAGGTGCTATTTACTCAATATTTTATGCTTACATTGCAAATTAATTCCATCAAGAAATTCTCTACTATTTCATATTATTTTGTCGTTGCAGATCTATCCTGGCAAGGGGTTATTTTCTGGCGTTCGTTGAGCCGTAAAAAGCATGGATAATATATTCTGATGGGGAGTTCTGGTCTACCTCGCCTCTAGTTTCGCGATGAAGGTCAGAGTCATACGCTTCGTCCGACCGCTCATGAAAATCTAAGCAGATGCCTCCATTGCAACTTGCGTCAACAGGAGTGACCTAAATTACTATACCAACCTTGCATCTAAACAAATTATCGAGACTAGCACAAGAATCAAATTCAGTTGAACCAAAGATGTTACCACGCCGCGTCCGTCTAGCGCGACCACACCAAATTAAAACTCCACGGTCAACTCTCACGTCCGCGCGACCAAGACGACTTATAATGACGCGGCGAACTTTCACGTCACACGGTCAAGATGGCTTACAACGCCGCAACCGATTCTTGCATTCGTATCTAATTGCCAGACGACTCTCACATTCAACTCAACCCGCTGGTGCAGTACTTGCCTGTACGAGCCGCCCAACAGACGGATACAAGATGTCGCCCTCGTGGTCTGGACGACATCAACCCACCGGTGCAGTGCTCTCTTATACGAGCCGTCCAACAGAAGCGCGCAAGTTGCTGCCCCCACGGTCCAATCTACATCAACATATCGGTGCAGTGCTCGCTTATACGAGCCGCCCAACAGACGCATGGAAGCTGTCGTCCCCATGATGTATTGGTCAATACTATCTACTTCAACATATCAAAAGAAATAGGAGAGGTTTTCATGAAGGAAACATCCCTGACGAAGCCACAATTTGAGCCAGCCATTATCGAACCGACAATTCAAAAACAACTACAAAGGAGAAGGAAAGTGATCCTCACAGAGTTACGAGAGCCGGACTACCTGAGAATTAGGCACGGGCAAAAGTCCATTATTCACCATCGACCCTATATCGGCTTATGTCCCAATCAAGTATGGAGATTCTCAAGCTGCCTCTTTGAGTCGACTTAAGACTCGAGGACGACATGGACATGGCTCGGTAGACTCAACTGGGATGAATAATTCAAGAACCCCGGGTTGTTACAGCAATAAAGCCGGCGCCCACGAAATTCGGGGTATCTGCCGTTCCAACTTCTTGAAAGAATGAGTCTTTATTGTTTCATAAGCCGTCCAAGCATGGACGCTATAAGTATCAAAGAGCATAAGTCGCCATGCTGCGCTTATTTCAAAACTGGATGCTGGTACGTCAAAGAGGACCAAAGTTGCCATGTTGCACGATTCAAACATACGCGCCCTATATGGTTTTGAGAACCAAGCCGTCTTACTTGGGGGCTACTAGCTCCCAAGTCATTTTGCAGTAAGAGCGTAAACGCTTCTGTAATCCTATGGCTGGCTTTTCCCTAACCATAGGTCACTTGGGGGCTTCTGCTCATTGAGTTCAGCCTGAATACCTCTTGGCTAGCGAAAAATTAACGCATTACAATGGTTATAATGGACTGTGTGTTTGGCGACTCGCCCTATGGTCCCATGTACTCTTGGCGAGTTAATCCAGTTTGGACCCTGAACTCGCCTTGGTTAAAACATGAAGGGTGCTTGCGGGAGCCGGCATATGGAAAATAGACAAACCATGGGTTCACTGAACCTGCTTCACTGAAGGTTGACTCGCGCCTGATCAACCGGTCCAAAAAACTAAGGCTGTTGCAAAAGCCTCTTTAGGGTAGCACTAGAGCCTTGCAAGCTCATCCTACCCTGTCGTGACTCACTGAGTCGGCTTAACCTTTTTTAAGTACCACTAGAGCCTTGAGAGCTCGTCCTACCCGCCGTGACTCACTGAGCCGGCTACCATGACTCACTGAGTCGGCTTAGTTAAAATAACTTGATGCCACTCTATGGTGTTGCCAGCATTATTCTATCATATACATGCATCATATTGCATTGCATCATGCATCATACATACGTATCATGCCGGTCTTCAAACCGGATCAAAGCATAAATTCTTCCAGGTGCAAATAAATATTTGAATAGCCAATTTGGATGGATTTTCATCATGGTTTATCATAACCAGTGCTAACTGATTGGGTTTCTAAGCCAGCTCGGAAGAATTGACTATTGTGGAAGAGCCGCCCTATCACATATAATGTCGGGTCATCTAATTGACCGGCTCATGGATTTTTTTCAACTTGTGCTCTGTAGAAAACTACAACACTTACGGATTTCTCTGACATATGGATTTCTCAAGTATATATTTGGAGGGTTACATTACAACCATGGTCAAGGATTTATTTCATCACCAAAGGCATAATAAGAGTGGATATGATTCTATAATGGAAGGAATAGTCCCAACTCGCTGCAAGCACGCAACCCGACACTTGGGGGCTACATTATTCAAATCAAGATTACATCAAAGTATGAAAGTCCCATGTCACTTCAAGCATGCGCTATGACACTTGGGGGCTAATGCAATCTGCTTTTAAAATCATTACATCATCAATAGACCTGGCTATTTCAAGGAGATAAGCCGGCCCTGGGGGCTACATCACTCTTTATTCAAATATGGATTCAAGGAAGAACCGGTTCATCGTTTTTATAACGACTCGACCCTTGGGGGCTACACATTGCCGCTCAAAGTTTACATAATGAGATCTACAAAGTCCATGCTCATTATTGCATAATGACCCGGCCCTTGGGGGCTACATCATATGATGTTTTATTTTCAAAGGGGAAGAACGTAGAAGTTCCGAGTTGCCGCAAGCAATCGACCCGGCACTTGGGGGCTACAACACTCAGTTGTTTCACAGATCATGAGGTCCAAATTGAAGACCCGGCCCATCACACACTGACGAGCCGACCCTTGGGGGCTACACCAGATGAAGCTTTATAAGTATAAGATGATTACAAGTCCTAGGCTACTGCAGGCAAGACAACCTAGCACTTGGGGGCTACATGGTCAAAGATATTATTGCAAATCTCCAAGTCATCATGAGCTGCTAAACTTGGAGCTGGGGGCTACAGGTAATATGGATATATCAAAAAATTGAAGAGCACTTTCAATATGTCAATTATGAGCAAGACCGGCTCAACATATTTTTATCTAGTTGAAGCATTGAAAGACTGGTTCAGCATTACATGGATTTCTTTATCCCCAATAATTTGATTAAGTCAATTGGAGTTGAGTTGTTTGATGGGGCATTACCAACAGTCATAACCCGCTATTATCAATCATAACCCGCCGAAGCAAAGAGAAGTCGGTTCAACATTGTGTGGATTTCTTATTCCCCAAATTTACATCAAGCCAAAGCATTGAAGCCCGATTCAATGGCATATGTATTTTATTACGGAGGACACATACGTGCAAAATGATTGAAGACAGTTGAAAGAACAAACCCGGATTTTTCAAGGAGCCACTTCAGTAAATCAAGCCAGACAGAGGAGCAAGCCGTTCCCTTAACATATTTATTATTCTTATTTCAAGAGCTTACCATGAATAAATTCAAGCTAACCTGGGGGCTAATGTCGGGGATATACCCCGCGGTGTAACCCAGATTGATGTATGACCCGCCAAGGACTTGGCGACTCACCGACGACTTAGCATTGACCTGGAAGGCAAATCATACTTGACCCCAGGGGCAACTCAGACAAATGATGAAGGCCCAAGGCCCGGTGTACACCCTGACATAAGACGGCTCATAGAGAGGCCAGGAGGGCCGGCACACAAGAGAAGGCCCAAGAAAAGGAGAGACTCCCTCACAAAGGAAACAAGACCTGGATTAGGCTTCAAGAGAGACTAGTCCTATTCCTACTCCTAGTAGGACTCTACATGTAAACCTACCCCTTCCACTTATATAAGGAGGGGTAAGGTGCCCCAAGAGGGACAGATTGACAACTTAGGTCTAGACAAGACAAATCATGAGATAAAAAGATTAGCCACCAACGATATTAGAGGTGGTGAGTCTGCACCCTTGTAATCAAGATCATCATCTTCAACAATGAAACACAAGCAGGGCATAGGCTTTTACCTCCATCGGAGGGGCGGATCATGGGTAAACTCGCGTCTCTCGATTCCGACCAACCCCTCTCAAGCCGCCACATGGTTGCGATGGCTCCACACCTAAGTCCTTGCATGAGGACATATGTCGTGACAAAACCATGACATAGGGTGTACTTGACTTGTCATAATTGCTGAAACTGGCCCACACTTAAAATTGGGAAAAGGCTAAGTTTTTATCCTATCAAGAAGTCTAATCACCCCCCCACTAGACATACTTTCGATCCTACAATAACATAGGGCGACACAGAACTAGCTCCCGTTCATCGATATAATGTAGGCATGTATTCCGTAAATAGTCATACGTGCTTATGGAAAAGAACTTGCCTAACATATTTTGTCCTACCCTCTCGTGGCAGAGGTGTCCTTAAGGAAACTAAGGGATATTAAGGCCTCCTTTTAATATAGAACTGGAACAAAGCATTAGCACATAGTGAATACATGAACTCCTCATACTACGTTAATCACGAGAAAGAATCCCAATTATTGTCACTTTGGGGTATGCGGATCCTAACACGTAGTAGGTGCATATAACTTGTAATATCGGATGAAGAACAAAGATATAATGGTGAAAACATAAACGGTTCAGATATGAAATCATCACACTCAGGCCCTAGTGAAAAGCATTAAGCATTTCAAAGTCAAAGCAACAACAATTTCCGAACATAGTGGATATTAGGGATCAAGCCCTAACAAAACCAACTCGATTACATGATGAATCTCATCCAGCTCATCGCCAAGCAGCAAGCCTACGAAGGGATTACTCACTCCCGGTGGAGAGCATCATGAAATTTGCAATGAAGGAGGCTGATGATGACGATGACCGAATATTCCCATCTCCGAAGCCCCAAACGGACTTGAGATTTGGCCTCCCGATAAAGAAGAGGAGGTGGCGGCGGCTCCATATCATGAAACTTGATGAAACTTCCTCCCTTATATTTTCTCCGAAAATAGGATTTTATAGTGCTGGAATTAGGGTCAGCCGAGCCCCGTGGGTCCCACTAACCACCAAGCAGCGCTAGTGGGTGCTCACGTGCCCTAGTGCCAAGTGGGTGCCTCGGGCCTCCCTCCGGTGGGTCTTGGTTCCAGTATTTTTCTTTTATGCCATACAAAATCTCCAAAAAAATTCATTCCGATAAGTTTTATTTCTGGACAAAAACAACACCATGGTAGTTCTGGTGAAAACAACGTCAGTCTGGGTTAGTTTCATTCAAATCGTGCAAATTAGAGTCCAAAACAAGAGCAAAAGCATTAGTAAAAGTAGATACGATGGAGACGAATCAGTGGCTCCTCGTCATCGTTCTCCTTGTTCAACCATTTCTCATCTCCTCATCATTGGCATTTTCTGCATCCTTGTGCCGCTCCTCGTCCGTCTAGTCGTCGTCCGATTACTCCGGCGGCGGCCCTTCCATGAACTGGATAAAATAGAGGCCATGGCTCAACGCTGGAATCATGGAAGACGAGCACGATGATTCTGAGGTTGATCCCAGATCGGACACGACACGAGACTGGAGGAACTGGCATCCTTGGTGTTGCTCGACATTGCTGCGCTGCGTAAGTAAAAAATCGGTGAGAAAGCGAGATTGCAGAGTGTGTGGAAGTTTAGAGTGGCCGGCCAGGATGATGGAGATGGTGGTAACTGAAGCATGGTGTGAAGACAAGAGGAATGTCAATTGAAACAGGGATTCATGGATTATATTGGCACCTTGGCAGGCGGTTAGAATCCCTATATAGTCAACAACAATTGTGTGTACCCGGCCCGTCGCTCTAAATTTCCGCTATTGTGGAGTTCTCAATGTGATAATTACGCTCCAGGGTTGGAGCGTCCAATGTGTGCAATATGCCAACTGTTTCACATGTCTATATTTTAGCAGTCCACACAGTTCGCAAGATGCATTGGTTAAATACCCACACGCTTATATGAAACACAACGGATGTGCAACAAGAATTTAACATATGACAGTTGGTAAGCAGTAGATGAGCTCTCCTTATTGATGTAGCCATTAATAATCAAACAAAACCCCTAATGATCATTGCAAACAACGCATAGAAGACGGCTAATGCGGCACCTACAACCACACATGCTAGTTCCTTCTTGTCTCTTGCTTTCATCTGTAACATGTGATTGATTCTTTTGCTTCACGATAGTGATTTTACACTCCACATCAGTCAGTTTCTTCTTCAACTTTACATTATCTTCTGCAAGCCTGGTGATAACACTCCGAGCCCTACCATGCCATTCATCATCCAACTAGTTAACAAAGGCACAAGCCTCATATCCCTGCGAATGTTAAATAATCAGGATGAGTGGGGGCATTAATTGAACTTAAGGGATGAACTTATAACTAACCTCTAAGTGACAACCGAGAAACCGTCCGCCAATGTCTAATCCTTGCACGCATACACGTCGAGCGGGAGCGTGTTTGTGCACACAA
This sequence comes from Hordeum vulgare subsp. vulgare, assembly GCF_904849725.1. Classification (NCBI taxonomy): domain Eukaryota; kingdom Viridiplantae; phylum Streptophyta; class Magnoliopsida; order Poales; family Poaceae; genus Hordeum; species Hordeum vulgare. The sequence goes on from NC_058519.1 coordinate 126,340,589, forward strand.
ATCATCTTTTGGTACTTCTTTGTGGCGCAAAACTCGAAATCGAACTCATGTTGCGGGAATCTGCTAGTGTCATACTCTAGATCCGACAATTGATCACTTTCCTAAGAGAGATGGAGGAGTCCAATTCAAGACAGATTCAGTGAGCTGCATGCTTTTGGACATGATAAAAAGATGAGGAATGATTGGGACCTGACATGACGATTCGAATCTGTAGTACACCGGCCTCCTGATGGCCTTTGGTAAGTGCTCGACGGTGACCGCCGTCGTGGTGGTACTGCCAAGAGTGAATGTACAAACCGGAGCAACCACCCTCAAACCATCAAAACCACTCGTCCACATTCCCCCAATATGTGTGCCACGCTAGGGAATTTGAGGGCTACAAATTTGTAGACTATTTATCGATTTGGGGAATACGGGGAAACTATGGGGATATGATAACCCCTCGGGGAACTATTTATCGCACTGTGTTGTATACGACACACGGTTTCCCAAACCAAATCGTGTCATATGGAACATGACCATTTGTGATGTGCTACCCGGTACATACGGGTTGGTAAACAACCGCCCTTCAGAAACGCATAAAACATTATCCTGATAGAGATGTGGGCGGCGAACGAGGTAGCGGACACCGGATAGGAGGTCAATCCATGGTCGGTCGGTGGTGTTGGCGTTATAGGAAGTCCATCCTTGGTCTGTCAATGGTGGTGGCGTGATAGGAGGTCAATCCTCGATGGGCGGTGGGAGATATTGGAGGAGCTCAATCCTCGTGGTCAACACCGGTGTGACTCGAGCACGTCCCTCGTGGTCGTAGGCGGGATAGTTGAGCCCGGACTTCAGGTAGGTGCCCTGGTAAGCTCTGCTCCTTGACAGTGGTGTCTCACCATGTCACTGTTAATTAAGGTATTGTTTTCGTTGAGTGGCCTATTAAGGTATTAAATTTATATAAGGGTACTACTAATGATACATGTAAATTGGCTGGTCATTGATTAGTGTCATTGCACGGTTGGATAACATTATGTAAAACCCTCTATAAATTTTGAAAATAAAATCTCGTGATTTATTCACGCAACTTTGTGCATTCACAATCCATATGTTAATGTTTTTTGAATTACTCATCGCGTGTGCATATGGAATAATCTGAATGGATGGGGGGTTGGACAAGCTCAAGGTATGTGGATGACATGTAGGAGTTCATGGCTTTTGTTGAATAGACAAATAAGAGAATCAGCAAAGAAGATTACGTCCTCTATCCATGCAAGGATTGTACCAATACAGTGTCACTTCCAATTGATGTTGTCGAGTTACACTTATACAAGAGGGGATTCATCGGTGGTTACAAACGATAGACTAGACACGATGAAGAGCCAGTTATGGATGAAGGTAATATCCTGCATGTCGGCGAGGTGCCAAACCCCATTCAGAGTTGCATGGGTGTTGAATTTAACCTTGGGGCTCACACTTCAAGCTACAGACAAAATACTGGCATGCCAAACCCCAAAAGAAAAACCAACAGTGTGAAGCACACGGCACACCTTGATGCTATGCCAGATTTTACTGCTACGAATGTTGATTTCGAGGGCCTAGAAGTGGATATAGCCGAGTACAAGAAGCTGCCAACGATTGATGCGGCCTCCAAGAAAGATTTGTATCCAAGTTGAAAAAAATATACTCCAAGAAAGGCATTCACAGAGTTGTTGAGTCTTTTCAAAGACATTCTTCCAAAATATAATGTGCTCCCAAAAAGCACGAATGAAGCGAAGAAAGTTCTTTGTCCATTGTAACTTGAAGTCCAGAAGATACACGCTTGTGTGAATTATTGTATGTTGTACCATGGTGCCTATGAAGATTTACGTTCATGTGCAAGCATGCACAATACAAGTGCGGGAGAGCAAATGACAAGTACAAAACGAACGAAGAGATCAAGAGAGGAAGCCTGTTCAAGGTTGTTTTGTACTTGCCTATAATTCCAAGGTTGAAGTGTTTGTTTCCATAATCCTGGAAAGGCAAAGAGGTTGCACTGGCATCATGATGAGCAAGCTACGAATAAATATATGAGGCACCCAAAAGATGGGACTCCATGGGAACAAATCATGAAGAGGTTTAAATATTTTTCACATGATCCTAGAAATATATGGCTAGGGGAGTGTATGGAGAGATTTAATCCATTTGGCGATATGAGCACCCAACACAGCACTTGGCCGGTGCTTCAGTGCATATATAACCTTCCTCCTTCGTTGTGTATGAAGAAAATATCCATCATGATGTCGATGATTATCCAAGGCCCGAAGCAACCTGGAAATGATATCGACATTTACTTTCAGCTACCGGTAGAAGAACTGCTGGCATTGTAGAAGACCGGTGTGAACTTTTATGATGCCTACGGAAAGTACTTTTTCTTGCTACATGCATTGCTACTGCACACTGTTCAAGATATGCTGACATTAGGCAACACTTTAGGCACAAAACAAAGGAACCAGTAGGATGTGTCACATGCATGGATAGGACATCGAGTAGATTTATTTTCAAATCACGCAAAACCATGTATTGTGTCATCGTTGGTTCTTAAGGAGAGGTCACCCTTACCAAAAACAACAACTGAATTTGATGGTACGCTAGAGAAAGGAATGACCCCATCCCCCGATGATGGGAAGGTAGTCCACAACATGGTTAAAAACATGAAAGTTGTGCTTGGCAAGGGATCCGGTTCGACGTAAAAAAAACACCCAGGGACCAAGTGTTTAATAAGAAATCAGTGTTCTGGAATTATCTTACTAGGAGTTCCTAAGTGTATGCCACTCCATTGATGTCATGCACGTAGAGAACAACATCTCTGAAAGAATCCTTGGTACTCTGCTCAAGATTAAAGGCAAAAGAAAGGATGGTGATGGTGCATGACCCGATATGCTTGGTGATTAATCAGAACGCATGAATGAAAGAGAAGATGATGCCAAATTGCTCCACCTATACCAGAGTTACAATTTTACTAGAGCGGAAGTAAGAGGGTTCTTCGAGTTTTCATTGTCCATTGAGACACCCTCTTCCTACTCCGCAAACATCACAAGTATCATGCATGACATCTTGCCTAAAAAGAAGTTGTCTCACATGATTGTCACGTAATGTTGACACAAATCCTCCCGGTGGCCATAAGGAATATTGTGGACATTGACAAAAGAAATACACTAATTGATCTATGTGATTTCTCAAACAAACTATGGCACAAGGTGGTAGATATTGAAGAGTTGGACCGTATGCAAGCTGATATTACAAGAATATTGTCAAACTTAGAGATGTTCTTCCCACCGTCATTCTTTGATGTCATGGTCCATATCACCGCGCACCTTGTCGATGAGATAAAGTATTGTGGTCATGTGTTTCTTCGCAACATGTATCCCTTCGAGCGGTACATGGGAATATTGAAGTACTATTGTTGGAACCGATGTCATCGAGAGGCAAGCATCCTACAAGGTTATACCGCAGAGGAGGTGGTTGAGTTTTGCCACGAATACATGAAACTCACACCTATTGGTGTGCCCCTCTCTCACCATGAGGGAAGGCTGGCAGGTAAGCCGGTCCTTGATGGCATGCGCATTTGTTCACCTGGAGAAATGCCCGATCAAGCCCATTTGACGGTACTGCTTAATAGCCCTCGAGATCACGTCAAGATGAAAATTGACGGTGAGTCCTTCTGCATTTCTTGTAATTAAATTACCGACATTTATTGTGTAGGTGGATGCATCTCCCATCTAAAATGTTCGAAAATTCTTATCATTGCTTGGACAATGATGAAAATCACACAAAGTGGCACACAAATGCTTTATAAGAAATTCTTTGCGAGCACCCACATGTAATTACAGTTGGGATTTTATTTGTATGCACTAATAATGCATGGTAAATGTAAAAATGACTTAGATATAGTAAACGAGACATGTAATCCACCAAAAGATCAATAGTAGGAGTACAATGGTGTTTGCATACCATGGGAAAATTTTATGCAAAACAATGAGGTTGACATCGATTGGAGTCCCACATGCCAACTCTACTTTTGGACAGTATGATCCTTAATTGTGAGATGCCTTTGTTTCTAAAGGGGCGGTCATCACAACTTCCACCACACATTACCATTTTTTTCCACGGGGTATTCACATCATGCCACGGAGACACACCCATCTTCGTGATTTTTGGAATACATGTACATTTGCTCCAATTAAATTACTAACAATCCCTATGTTGGTAAGGAAAATATCTTCAAATTAGCAAACAAGTCATGAAATGCAACTGAAAATCAATACACAGGTTAAAAGGTGATTGTCTACTAATGAAAATAATTCAAGGCGAAATGATGAACTCACAAATTCATTTGAAATGTAAATATGATTGTTGTGCATAAACAAATAGCACACAGTTCATTCACTCAAGCCGTGTGCGTCCCAAACCATGGCTTATGACCCCTAGTGGGCGTAACATGAGCCATGTGTTATGATTGGCCACAACCCAAGCCATGCGGATCGTACATGTGCACCGTTGGATCCACCCTAATTGGACGGCAATCCTTATCCCCTCGTTAACACACGATGTTAAAGTTGGGATTTGATTTAAATGCACTAAATGTGTAACACCCTCAATTTTTTCGTTTGAGATTTCCTGATTTAATTTATTTTATATACAATTTCCAAAATTTTGATAAAAACCCTTTTTAGCATCTTCTTGAAAATCCTATCTTGAGCAAATTCCTTTCGAGTTTTCTTGGCAGCAATTCTCGTTTGGCAAAAGCTTTGCATAATTTCTTTCTTGACAAAATTTTCAATCTTAAGAATCCCTCTCTCCTTCTGTTCAAAATCCCTTAGTTTATGTCCCAAATTTTGCTAATTATGATCTACACTAAAATTCTTCCCTCTCCCCCTTTTATTGATTTCTTACCTATGACCCCCCTCTATTGACAAACTTTGCATAATCTCCTTCTTGACAAATTTTTCAATTTTAAGAATCCCTCTCTCCTTCTCTTCAAAATCCCTTAGTTTATGTCCCAAATTTTGCTAATTATGATCTACACTAAAATTCTTCCCTCTCCCCCTTTTATTGATTTCTTACCTATGACCCCACTCTATCATCACGGCATCTTTTAAAATCAGATTCTCGAAGTTTTGGGGTTGTTTTACAATTTTTCCTATTTTAAAATGACCCAAAGTAATTTCTATAATCAGTTTTGAACCTTAAAAAATTGACAAAGGAACTTATAGTTCCCTTTGGTTTCTGAATCCAAGTCCCCTATCCATTGTAGCCATATGTACCCTCAACCCATTGCAGCAAAAACCTTTTGGTTGCCAATTCAATATTTTCAAATTTTGTTTAACCAAAGTTTGGACCAGATTTGCTCTTTTTTAAAAACCCACCTCGACCAATTTCAAAAATTCTAAAAATTTGCAAGAAGCTTCTAGAACCAAAGAGAGACCTCTACAAATATTTTCAAACTCTAACTCTTTTTCTCATGCGTGTATCGTTTAGTCGAGAAGGTGGAGTGCACTTTTCTAAGGAGGACGAACTTCAGCGTCAATCTCGCGAGTACCTGCATTGGTGGCTTGTGCACTGTGCCTCCTCCTTATCCACGGTGTTGCACAGTCTCTTGGCTAGTTGCGGTCATCGAGGGTGAGCTGGCTTCGCACCGTCGGCCCTGGCAGCAGCACCAGCGGCGCCTCCCTCGGCCACCAGATCTCCTCGCTACAAAGCCGCACCACACAGCTCCACCCAATCCGTTGAGAGCCCGTGTGTCCGTCCCCCACCCTGTGCATGCTGATGCACCATCGTCGTGTCCTGGACAACACATAGCACGGTCTCTGCAGCCTCCACGCCCGTGAGGTGCCATTTCATCGAGCGATGGCCTCAACACGTAATTGCACGGTGTCAGTAGTGTAACGGAACCCCCGAAGGCCACTGTAATTAGCCCGACCACCGTAAGCACCTACAGAACCCCATGGCTCGCCGTAATCGACACTGGAGTCGAACCTGTCATGGCACCCCTCTCCCCCGCCTATAAATAGAGGCCTCGAGTCCTTTTGAAGCCATCACCTCCACCCTACTTCACCAGAGTCTTGCCAAAACCACTCGGAGGGCCTCGGGAGGGTCATCTTCCCCACCTCCGTCTGCGCCGATTCGCTTCGGGCTCCGGCTAAATTCACTGAGGTGAGAATGTTCCGGCGGCCCAAATTTAGCCAATGATTTCCTTGAGCACTCGGTCGTCTAAGGCACGCATCAATTCTGCGTTTGCAGGCTTCTCTAACGAGACCAAACTGCACCCAAAAGCGCCGCCTGCCAGAGTTGGAGGTACCGTCAACGTGGTACTTATCGGCGAATTTCTCAACCTCCCTAAGTTGCGGAATCATCCAGTGAGTGCGTCTGTCCCCTTCTCCCCCTATGGTTCGCAGCAGAACACCGCCGACGACACCACGAGTCCCCTGTCACCGGTGAGGTATTTCAAACCTAACAGTGATGGCCCATTGTGAGGGTTCTCTTTATTTGTGAACCATTTTTCAAAAGCGTATTCTACCAGAGTGTGTTTTCTCCTCTAGCTTGCGCACTTTCATCAGGGTGTTTTCTTCCTTTTCTGTCATCCCCCTCGGATAATATTTGTTTATTAGAGAGTGACATCTAAACTCCTTTCTTTCATAACTTTTAAACTACACGGGCTTTTGTGTTGATTCTTTTTGCCAAAAAAAATGTTGTTATTTTTTAATATTTGTTCAAAAATATTTTGAGACATTATTTTGGACATTTGGCATTTACATTAGAATCCGATGTGTGTGACGTAGATCCTGAAGGGGGATACGCTGCAGTCAACTTCACCGAGATAGACCCCGACTTCGTCGACCCACGCAAGCATGTTTGAACATTTGATGTGATTGTCTAATGATATAACTACGTGATAAATTGCTGCATAAGATAATCTGCATATCATATGGTATGATTTCATGCATGGCAAAGATGATAACCTATGTGATAATGAGAAGCCGTGGGCAGCCTAGTCACGTGTGGGACGTGATACGTTATGGCCTGATCATGCCGGATGCATGACACCATGTGGATGAACTTAACAACTCCATTGTGGGCATATACCAAGTCTTGTCAGTGCGTCACCTTAACTTTCGTGCTACCACAAGTCTTTTCGAAAGGGAATGCGGTGTAGTAGGTCGTAAACCTATTGTCACACACACGCCGAGTAGAGGGGCCGGGTTGAAGGTTCCATGGTCGTGGAATAATGCGAGTGATCTGGTCAGGGGCATGGGTTTTTTTGATCTAGGACCAAGAGGGGGCTCCCCCTTGTACCGCACGGTAGAAATTTGATCCCATGCTAGTCGAGGATTTTGGCCTCCCTGTCTTACAATTTTTCCCTTAGAAGCGTAGTTCGGGTGATTTTGGACCTTGCTGGGTAAAAATAGGTGTGTGCTGGTTTTGAGTGTTTAGTTCTAAAATACTTTATGCAGGATTGGTCCTAGTGACTATTAAAACCCATTGGCTGTGGGTAAAGAGTACACCCTCTGCAGAGTCAAAACTATTCGAGTAGCCGTGTCCACGGTCAAGGACAACACGTTGGCAGGTCAAGTATTCGGTCTTAGTGTTGGGCTCTCGAGAACAACTATTTTTCTATGAAAGTGCTTATTTATTGACATCTAACTGTGACATTGGGATTAATTGATGAAACGTGGTTGTACTGTATATCCCGAAGGTTGGTTGTACCACCCGGATATTCACTTACTTTATTATGCCCTTTCCGTGGTGTCGCTGAGATGTCGAACTGAGGCAAGCATTTACTTCATTATGCCCTTTCCATGGTGTCACCGAGACACCCAACTAAGGCAAGCATTTAATTTATTATGCCCTTTCTGTGGTGTCCCCTAGACGCCCAACCGTGGCTTGATAATCTATTACTAAGCCATGTACGCGGTGTCGCTGAGACGCGTGACGGTGGCTGTTTATTCTTAACTGTCAACCTTTCGAGGTGTCGCTTCAGACACCTGATCGGTGCCTTTTTACTTTCTTGGATGTTTCGGGAGGAATACCGCCAACCTATCTACACTAACTTAACTTCTGTTAGATGTTCTACCATGACTAATTGTGCAAATTAACCCTGCATATGAAATTGTTGCACTCACTTATCTTTTGTGCAAACTGTCTTGCGAGTACTTTCAAAGTACACACTCGCTTATTGATGTGGGTAGATATGGATGAAGGAGACCACATGGATAAAGAGTACGACATGAGTCCGATGCCTAGAGGAGTCCGAGTCAGTATTGCGATCTTCGAGTTTGTCGTTGTATCATTTCATCGCTTCAGCCACCATTAATAAGTGGTCAAGCCTAATTCTGATGCTTGGCATGCAGTAGTACTTAAGTTGTGTTACCTCATTTTGATGTGACACACCTATCTTTATGTGAGCAGTAGTGCTATCCATGACCACTTTGATATATCCGTTTGTATGCCAAGTTTGGATGTGCTTGTAATAAACTATTAAGCGGCCTCCGCTCTACCCTATTTAATACTAACTACTATTGGTTTTGTATATCAAGTTGGTCTACCAATGTGAATTATTTTCTATGTTGGGTGACATTCATGGATGATTTCCAATGATCATGTTATTTGGAAACCGGTCTTGACAACCTTGGTATCAGAGTGAGGTTGACCGGAGGAAACCACTAGGTGCGATCGCTAACTAGATAACGAATTTAGTTTAATTTGAGTGTTCTACATACTGTAGAGATTTTTCTGTTAGTCAACTTATATTTATGTTATGACTATTTTGAAATTTTTGTCTACTATGTAGATGGCTAGCAACGACTGTTCGTCTTAGGTTTTCGCCAACGAGCCGGCAGGATTTTCGCGACTCCTCCCCATCATTATGAGCATCGCAATTAGACCAACGACTCGCACCGAGTACATGTTTTACCACCAAAGGGTCAACGACACTCTGACTATGCATGAGGCCTCGGTGTAGTTCATTGGTGTGTGCGTTGAAACACGTAGTCTTTGCTTTATCGGGAGAGCCATGACTACGGAGAGGCAGGCTATGCAGACGGCTGCCAAGGAGGCAATTTCCCGTCTCCGGGACACCCTCCTAGTGATGAAGAGTCCTCCTTATCACTACCTCCCGTGCCATGTCTCATACACTAGTCACTACGCTTTTTCCTGCCCTAGAGGAGATGATGATGAGGCTATTAGAATGCTCATGCAGTACGTCATGGCCCTGGAGTCAACCTTCGACGGCTTAGTGGATGATTTGGTGGCTGCTCGTATGGAGGCTACTCAGGCACGTCCTCCTAATAGGACTGACCTTCTCCGTCCCGCGCCACCACAATCATTCCCTTCCTCCTCTGCTTCTTGCACACCGTCAGTCCAGCCAGTTAGCCGCCAGCTGCCTTCGCTTGAGGAGTTCAATCATGTTATTATTTTGACCCCTATTAGAGTGGCTCCGCGTGCTAGCCCCGTGCGTGCTTCACCGCCTCACGCCATCCGCCTAGAGACTCTTTAGGAGGAGGTTGTGTCACACCCTATGTTTTGACGCTCTTCACTAATTAACATATCTCGAAAATTAGGACCAGTTAAAACTTTTGTGAGTGCTTCTGATGCTTGGTGTGATTGTTGCTTGTTTGCTTGATTGCTTGCGTTTTAAAATCACAAGTTCCTACTACTCTGTAGATTCACCTCCTTGATCCAAACACTTGCCCAATGATCATGCCATGTGTATAGGACGTAAAAAAATATTTTTACCAAACAATATTTTCACCAAAAAGTATTTATTTCATATAGGTTTTCAAAACCCCGTGAGTTGGGATTTGTACTACAAGTCCTCAAATTAGGGAAGTTGTTTTGCACCAAATATTTTATTTAAATATCATAATCAAGAATACTTCCCGAAACCACAAGATTATTATTTTAAAAGCTATTTTACTATTTTATTTAAACATCTTTTTCTGAGGCAAGAAATGGTCTTTTATGAAGGAAAAATATGTTTCTTGCGTTAAAAATATTTGAAAAAATTTAGGGAAACTTAGTGGACATATATATTCAATATATAAGAGTTTCAACACATGGTGATGTTCAAAATATTGGACAAAACCCTTGATAAACCTTTCTCTCTATTTCAAGCTTTTGGAATATTTCCATAAGAAATATTGTCAATAAATCCCATTAAAATTCTAGGATGTCACACATGATATATGTGATGATCTTGCCAAGTTTCATCTCAATCCATGTTGATTTGATTCACCTAATTATTCAAAAACACTATTTGTCCATATCCAAATTTGAGCAACTCTACTTTGCCATGTGTCACCAATTGTGTTCAAATTTTGTGGACATGTTCTGATGCTCCAATAATAAATCCACACCAAGTGGCGCATCAAGGAAAATGGATGAACTTGTCCAAAACCCCTCAAAACCTTCTATGCTGATTTCTAGAATTGGGAATTAATTTGCATGGTTTTATCTGTAGAAAGCCATTTCTGTCCATTTCATGTGTTTTTCAAGTCTACATTCGAAACTTTCTCCGCAAAAACCCAAATTTGGTGTACAAGCTCATTTTGACCTAACATGTGATCATGTTAAGTTTAATTTTGACCTAACACCCATCAAACACCTTCTGTTCACTTACCAAATTTGCTGCTTTGCCCCTTCCACTTTTAGCTCAAATTCTTACCACAGCCCCTCCTAGTCCCCCTTTACTTCTAGTAACTTTGCCATGGCCCCTGGTCAATTATTGGAGGGTAACTTCCTCTCTTTACCTCTCCTTTTTACAATCTCAACACCTCTTTTACCCTCTTACAATATTTTTGTTCAAGACAATCCCCCCACATCCATCCAGATCACCTCTAGAATGCTAATGCAGTATTTCAAACAAAGATATGGCATGCTCATGTGAAAATATGAGAAGCCCATCCGAAACTTGATTTTTGGCAAAATTGTAGCCTTGAACTGCAAGTGCTAGATACTCTCACCCTCCTAGAATTAAAACTTGGTGTACTTGCAGCCTTTCCATACCTAATCCCCCTAGACAAGGTCTCATCCCCTATGCCCAACAGTAAAACCACTTTTGAGAGAGCCCAAGTTTGTTGCTACAAACTTAACCAGAGATGAAACCCAGCCTAAGCAGTATCATACGATACCAAACTCCTACATCACTCTCGTGCACGCATGCCTTGCATGCCAAACATCTTTGACAAACCAAAAGGCTACTGTGGACAGGTGTGGGCATGGTGACCATGCTGCTCGCATGCACTAACGGTGCTGTGTGCCTTGTCCTTGTCTCGTAGCTCATGGCAGGGTGCAGCCAGATGCCCACATGCGCCACAGAGCCTCCCTCGAGCTGCCACATCTCCCCTACACCAGCAAGCCTCCAAGGTGGACTTGACGCGTGTGCTCGCCGCATCAGAATGCACCCGAGGCAGACCCAAGCTCCCCTTCGTCGCTCCCCCTCCATTTGGCCCTGCTCGAGTCCCCTCTCGGCCACTTCACTCCCTCTCCCTCCTAATGGCCTCCCGGACCTCCCCATTCTCTATCCCGAGCCCTGCGTCCATCCCCGTGCCCGTAGCTTCTCCGCCAACCGCAGCTCAAATCCGAGGCCGCGGTTTCTCCCTTCCCCCTCTAGTCCATGTTGGAGTCCCCTCAGAGTCGTGTCCCTCCTCCCCCTCGGCCCCATCTCCTCTTCCCTTGGTTGTGCCCCCCTATCCAAGTTCGTCGTCGCTGCCACCCGCTTGCCGTCGCTGGCGTTGTTCTGGTGGTCCTCGACGTCCGTAGGGTGTGGGAATGCATGCGCTGCATCCCCCCACGCCCGAGGATGGCTAGGCTAGCACCGGAGGAGGCCAGTGCCGCCGGGGCAAGCGCCAGGCGCCGCTCACCTCTGCCTCCCCTGCACCATCTCCATTCGAGCAGGGGAGGAAGAAGACTCTGACCGTCGGGGCTCGGGCACCAGCGACCCAGCGGGTCGGGCCCACTCATAAGTGGAGACGGGTTCCCCTCCTCGTCGCCTCCCCGCATAGGATTAGTAAAGCCCGAAGGTGCCTCCTGCGTGGCCCCTTTTGCTCACTTCCCCGGGCAACTGGACCGTCCCAGTTCGCTGCAACACTAAGTTGCGCCCACTGCGTGTCTTAGGCCCGCCTAGGTAATTGGCTTTTCTTTTTTCTTATTTTCTAGAGAGAGTAATTAAATCCTAGCAAATTCATATGGCATCCAAATTTGATGATTCAAATTTCTAGGAGCTTCTAAAATCCTTTCCTATCCAGATATGTATATTGCACATTTTTCGAAAGAACCATTCCGTAGTGTTAATATTCAAATCCAAATTGGAGTATTTCAAATCCCACCTTGCAAAATCCCTAGAAAATCTAAATCAACTCCAAATGGAGCGATTCCAATTTCCAGAGACTTAGAATATCATGCTATATTTTTCTAGCTTTAGTCAACATTTTTCTCTGGCATTGTGTCTCCTGGATCAAATAGATAGCACCTATTTCCATTTATTTCATGTTACAAAATCCATAGGAAATCCATACCAACTCCAAATCCAATGAAACCACTTCCTAAATGTTTCTAAATTCATGCCCTATTAAATGAGTGCCTCCACTCATTTTTATGAAAATATTTTCTGTATACTTCTTGTGGGGCCAGTGATGCCTCCACTTCCTCCGTTCAAAAATCTCTAGTGATCCGAATCTCTTAGAACAAGGTTTAGGTTTTTTTCTTATGACCAAAGATGTCCAAGAAAAATAAAAAATCTATTTAAAGAAAACTTTTTTTTTGCTTGTTGTGTGGCTTATCATGGTTGTTTCTCGCGATAGTAGACGGAGTAGATTAAGTGCTCGAAGTGGGAGGAGAAGCGTTAGAATACATCAAAGACCTTGCTGAACCAGGCAAGCAGCCCTCGACCATGTATGAGAAAATACTTTTGTGCATGTCATATGAAGCATTTATTTCCGATGCATAAGACTATTTTGGATCGGCAACTACCTCGGTGAGGTGTTACCGGTAGTTCCTTTTGACACTTGCACTTGGGCATAACCCAACCATCTATGAGGGTTGTGCGGGTGCGTGTAGTTAGGTTGCTAGTAATGCTACACATGGGAATGGGTGCATGGGTGCATGCATGGTGGCGGTAAAAGGAAAGGTGACTTAAAACGTTTTTTTAAAAACCCCGTCGGGTGCCACTAATGCCTAAGGGAGATGGTGTGAGAAGAGTGACCACTTGAGAAAGAAGTGGTGTACCGAGAAAGGTTTTATGTGTGCATTTCGGAAATGGGATTGGATTTAAGATTTTTCGACCGTCCCAACCTTACATGTGCGACCACAATACCCATTATGGGACGGGGCATTGTTAATTACTTTGGTCGATGCTTGCAGAGAGCCCTTTACTAGTGGTGGGAGTGCCGTGGCTACTCTCGAGACGCAGTTGTGCGAGGTAGGGCGACCATAAGCTGTTTTTACACGCACTGGACACACCGTTGTGTGTCCTCATGGATGGTACAATCTAGAGCGAGGCTCGTATGATGTACATCATGAGGTATGGCACCAACGAGTGGACTCTTTGTTTAGGGTCGCCAGAGGAAAGGCATTGTTGGGGTGCTTACCTCGGGTATGTTGTATACCGCGAGTCATGGATGACACGATAGTTCCCTGAGTCTCGTGGGTACAACGTGCAAGCCTGTGCAGAGTGTAAAACTATTCGAATACCTGTGTCCACGGTCAAGGACAGTTGGGTAATCCTGCTTAAACTATGTCCAGTTGTTTCCGAATAAACAAAGTGTGTGTGTGGGAGAGTATGTGAAAAATATGATGATATGGGAAATATGATACTTGAGCTAAGTCATGTGACTTGGCATCATGGGTGAACCAGGGTCGTTGAACCCTCTGTTCGTATTGATATATGTAACCTGTTCACTCGGTTACCGCTATGCCTTGTGATGCATGTCGCACAAGAATTTGATCATGTTATTGCATCAGGAAAAAAAATCTGCTTTTCGCAAAAATGGCATACCACTGTTATGTCATGTTTCATTATTACCTTGTTCCACTTCATGGTTGCCCATGAGTACATTGAAAGTACTCATTGGCTTGCCACTGGTTATTTAATTGACCATGTAAGAGAGAACATGAGATGGTGAATAATACCTTGGTGATGTTCATGCAAACTAGTATGCTTCCCAGTTAGAATGGCTGTAGGTTAAGGCTGATGGCATGGGTTCACGCTTTCAACCAAGATTTCCGCTATTAGTCGGGTTGGTTTTGTTGGCCTTCAAGGCCTATCTATGTAAGACTTGGCCGTAATGGTCACTATTTGTAACAAACGATATGTATGGATGTAAGACTCTTGTTATTCAGTTTATGTGTATTCGGTGGGCATTGATCTCTGGGATCACTAAGCACATACATTCGATGATCATGACTTACGAGTCGGGGTCCCCATAGGTTGAGTCCACAACACCTCACCCGGTACTTGCCCTGGGCCAGCCGATCGAGGTCCCCTCCACCTCCACCTAGTAGTGGTGTAGTAGTGCGTCAGGACGCTTCTATGATATGTATGATTGTGTGCTCTTAGGCCGAAGAGAAGTAGTCTTGTTGCATCATGTAGGATTAGAAGAAGTGCACTAGCTAAATAACATGTGACGTATGTGTGAGCACAGTGTGAATGATGTATTGTATAATTATGATTGTTGTAATATATGTACCTGCAATCCTTCTCCGAACACGACAAATGTTTTATGAAAAATATTTGTTGTTTCTCTTGGCCCGCAAAAATATTTATTTCACCTTATACTCGGATTTTCTCATTTGTTTTTTGCAACAATGCCCCAGAGTTAAGAAATGCATCGTCCCTGGACCCGCTCTATGCCGCGTCCGCTGGAAGAAAATCACTTCACTCACACACGTGACACCTTTACCCAAGGGTAGTCAAGTCAGCAAGACAACGAGTCAATGTTCTCACAAGTTTGTCGCCTGTATGAGCAAAGTCAACAACAACACCAAGAGATGATGAATCATCTTTTGAATATGGAAAATCATCGTGGACCTCGCCAACAATGCTCCCGATTGGCTGAATTATAGAAGACTCGTCCATCGGTTTTCTCACACATCAATAAACCAATGGAAGCTGATGACTGGTTCTTGATATTGAAAGGAAACTAATTATTGCCCAGTGCTCCGACTACGAGAAAGTGTTATATGCACCTCATTACATGACTACAGCAGCAACCTCGTGGTGGGAAAATTTCCTATGCATGCACCCAAACAAGAACAACATCACGTGGGCCGAATTTAAGGAAAGCTTTTGTGGGGCACATATCTCCAATAGCGTCATGAAATTCAAGAAGAGGGAATTCGAAGACCTCAAGCAACGGAGCTCGACTGTAATGGAATATCTGGATGAGTTCAACCAACTATCTCGCTATGCTGGTGATGAACATAAAAGAGAAGAGAAGAAAATGGAAAATTTCCTAGATGGACTCGCTCCCGCGTTGAAGTGTCAACTAGTTGCCCACACATTCCCACATTTCAATACACTCATAGACAAAGCAATTATGCTTGAAACTGAGCGTCACAACATGGATGACATTCATAAGCGTGTAATAATAATTCGGCGCAATCTCACAACAACAGCAGAAGAGTGAGACCCCGAAGAATTGAGCGCGCCACGCTCCAACACCAACGAACAACCCAAGCACCCATTTATATGCTAGGAACAAGGATGTCACTCCCCGTGCAGGCAACAACTGTTTCGCTTGCAGAGAAGCAGGACACTATGCCAGATACTACTGAAAGTCAGGAAATGCTATGCAAAAGCCAAACAACCCCAATAACAACTCATCACCAAGGCGCAACTATTTCAACCCCAACAATAACCACATGAAAGGTCATGTGAATCATGTGGCCAAGGAAGAGGTTATGAAGACACCAGATATAGTACTCGGTAAGTTTCGTGTCAACAAAATTCCTACCATGGTTTTATTCGATTCCAGAGCTTCCCATTCGTTCATTTCGGAAAGATTTGCCTTGAAACACAATTTTCGATTCTCCCCTTGGAAAATTCAATGACCAACAAGTCCCCGAGAGTACAGCAAGTTACTGAAAGTTACTACAAGGGTCTTACTATTGAAATCAAAGGTTTGACGTTCTGGGCAAACCTAATTGTGATGGAAAGCAATAGTCTCGACGTTATTCTGGGAATGGATTGGTGAAGTACGAACAAAGTATTTATTGACTGTTTCAACCGGACTGTGACACTCACCCATCATCAGTGAGAAAGGGTAAGAATTGCATCCTTACAGAGACCCACACCACCTCAAGACGCACTCAATAAAGTGGTCATCTCTGAATTAAAGAAGGTTCCGGTAGTGTGTGAATTTCCAAACGTGTTTCCAGAAGAATTGCGAGGTATTCCACTAGACCGAGAAATAGAGTTCGTCATTGAACTTGCACCCGATACAATCCCATTTTACAAGAAACCTTACCGAATGGCACCAACCGAATTGGTAGAGTTGAACAAACAAATAAGAGAATTACTGGACAAAGAGTATATCAGGCCCGGCTCCTCACCATGAGGATCACCGGTACTATTTGCTAAAAAGAGAGATGAGATATTGATTATCGAGATCTCAATATGCCCACCATCAAGAACAAGTATCTGCTGCCTTGGATAAATGAATTATTCGACCTACTCGCAAAAAAGCAAAAGTTTTCTCAAAGATGGATTTATGGTCGTGGTATCATTAGTTAAAGATACGCGTAGAAGATATTCCCAAGACAACTTTTACTTCCCGATATGGACTATACGAGTTTATAGTGATGCCGTTCGGACTAACGAACGCCCCGACATATTTTGTGCATCTGATGAACAAGGTCTTCATGAAGTACATGGAGAAGTTTGTCATACTTTTCATCGACGATATATTGGTCTACTCCAATACACCCGAAGAGCACGCACAACACCTAAGGATTGTATTAGGTGAGCTAAGTAAGCATCAATTATGCACCAAATTCAGCAAATGCGAATTTTTGCTAAAACAAGTCGGATTTTTGGGTCGCGTACTAACTCAAGAAAGCATTTCCATGGACCCTGAGAAGGTAAAGGTCATAAATGGATGGAAATAACCAACAAACTTGATAGACGTACGGAGTTTCCTTGGATTGTAGGATGCTACCGAAGATTTATTGAGGGTTTCTCCATAATAGCCAAACCAATGACCCAGTTGCTCAAGAAGAATAAGAAGTTCGAGTGGATCGAAGCATGCGAGAATAGTTTCCAAGAATTGAAGAAGAGATTGACCATCACAACGGTATTGACCGTTCCTGATCTGCAAGACTTTGAAGTATATTGTGACGCTTTAAGGAAAGGCATCGCATGTGTACTGATGCAAGAGGGAAAAGTCGTGGCTTATGCCTCAAGGAAACTGCAACAGATGCAGAAAACTATCCCACTCATGATTTGAAATTAGCCACAGTAATAAACGTTCTCAAGGAATGGAGACATTTCCTGCTTGGAAATTCCTGTGAGATATACACAGACCCCAAGAGCCTCAAGTATATCTTCACTCATCCAGAAATAAACCAATGGCAACGTCATTGGTTAGAGTTGATCAAGGATTATGATGTGGGAACTCATTAGCACCCTGACAAGGAAAACGTGGTAGCTGATGCTCTCAGCAGGAACCCAACCCGAGACAGTAGCCCTCCGTAGAATCTAAGACCTCAGTTTATCCAAGAGTTCGCCAAACTCAACATGCCCCTCATCCTTGAATGCACTATTGCATGCGTGAGATACATCGCACATTAGACGAGAAAATCGAGGAAGCTCGGAATGGGCATCCTGCTAGTATTGAGGGAATAAAAAGGAAAATGAGTCTCGGTGCAGCCCGAGAGTTTAATATGGATGAGCAAGGGATAGTACGGTATAGAGACAGACTGCGCGTATGTGACCAAGAGGACCTCAAGGTGAAAAATTTATAAGAAGCCCACACCATGATATACTCGATCCATCCGGGATGCACAAAAATGTACAAACACATCCAAACAAAATATTGGTGGCACAAAATGAAGAAAGATATCGCCTCTTTTATTGCATGATGTGATTCTTGTCAGCGAATCAAGGTCAAGCACGAGAAACTAGCACGCCCATTGCGCCTATGAAAGTACCTGAGTAGAAGTGGGATGAGATCGACATGTATTTTATTGTCGGCCTACCCCGGTCCCGACATGGGCACGACGCTATATGGGTTATCATAGATTTACTCACCGTGGTGGGCCATTTAATTCCAATGAAAACAACCTAGTCCACATAGAAGCTGGCCAGATTGTACCTCGCTCGTATTGTGTGCTTACACGGGATACCGAAGGCATACTATCCGACCGAGGCACTCAGTTTACCTCAAAATTTTGGGATTACCTACAACAATCCTTGGGAACAAAGTTAGTATTCATTACATCATATCACCCCCAGACATGAGGACAGACCAAGCGTATGAACCAGATTCTTGAATACAAGCTCAGGGCATGTGTGCTAACTTAAGAAGTAGTTGGGAGGACAATTTGACATACGCCGAGTTTTTCCTACAACAACAACTACCAGGCAAGTCTACAAATGTCACCCTTTGAAGGAATGTACGGATCAGGTGTCGTACACCAATAAATTGGTCAGAGACCGGCGATAGCCGTATCTTCGGCCCACAGATACTCCAGTTGTGTGAGGACAAAGTAAAATTCATCAGAGACAAACTCAAGACGGCTCAAAGCCGTCAAAACAGTTATTACGATCGAAGGCATCATGCCGTCAGTTTTGATCCAAACGATTATGTGCACCTCAGAGTATCACCAATGATAGGTTCGCAAAGGTTCACGGTCAAGGGCAATCTGGCTCCTCGCTTCATCGTACTATTCCAGATAATCACACGGAGAGGCAAGGTTGACTACCACCTAAACCTACCCGATGAGTTGTCAGACATGCATGGCATCTTTCACATATCCAGTTAAAGAAATGTGTGAGTGATCCAAACAAGAAAATACCACACGACATCATAGATGGGCAACCACATCTCACTTACCGTGTACACCGTGTAAAAATACTAGAGGACGTACAAAGGAGGACACGTCTAAAGGTCACAAAGTTATTCAGGGTGTAGTGGAGTAATCGCTCAAAGGATGGAGCCACTTCGGAAAGAGAAGAGTTTCTGCAGAAACAACAACCACACTTGCTTGAGGAATGGCTGAAATCTTGGGGACGAGATTTTTCTTAAGGGGGTAGTGTTGTAACACCCTCAAATTTTTAATTTGGTATCATATAATTTAATTTATTTTTAAAGAGAATTTTAAAAAATGATTAAAAAAACTCTTTTGGAATCTTCTTGAAAATCCTCTCTTGAGCAAATTCCTTTTGAGTTTGCTTGGACACAATTCTGGTTTGGCAAGAGCTTTGTATAATCTCCTTCTTGACAAAATTTTCATTTTTAAGAATCCCTCTCTCGTTCTCTTAAAACTCTCTAAGTAGATTATGTCCCAAATTTTTGCTAACTATGTTCTACACTAAAATTCTTCCCTCTCCCCCTTCCATTGATTTCTTACCTATGAGTCCCCTCTATCATCAGGACATCTTTTAAAATCATATTCTCAAATTTTTGGGGTTGTTTAACAATTTTTCCTATTTTGAAATGACCCAAAGTAATTTTCGTAATCAGTTTTGATCATCAAAAGTTTACAAAGGAACTTATAGTTCCCTTTGGTTTGTGACTCCAAGTCCCCTATCCATTGTATCCCTACGTACCCTCAACCCATTACACCAAAAACCTTCTCATTGCCAATTCAAAATTTTCAAATTCCGTTTGACCAAAGTTACCATCTCTGATGTTTTTGTTAAAAAATCTCCTCAACCAATTTCAAAAATTCTGAAAATTTGCAGGCAGCTTCTAGAGCCAAAGAGAGACCTCTCCAAAAAAATTCACACTCTAACTCGTTTTCCTTATGCCTGAATCATTTCGTCTAGCACGTGGCGTGCACTGTTGTGAAGAGGATAAACTGTAGCATCAATATCGCTAGTACCTGCCCTCGAGGCTTGCACATTGTGCCTCCTCCTTATCCACGGTGTTGCACAATCTCTTGGCTGGTTGTGGACGTTGGGATGAGCTGGCCCGGCACCGCCAGCCCTGGTAGCGGTGCCAGTGACGCATGGATCGGCACCCAGATCTCCTCGCTGCAAAGCTGCGCAGCACGGCACGGATTTTTTCACTGTTTTGATCCTTAAGGCGTAAGTTCATCACATAAGGAACTCGGTTCGAAAGTATTTCACGTTTTGACCCTTTTGGAAACGCCAGAGTCCGTGGCGTTGCAGGCCTTAGCATAAATGCCAGTCTACTAGATATTGCAGGCCTCATGTGCAACGCTAGTCTACTGGACGTTGCAGCCCTTAGCAGAAACGCCAAGGGGGCTGGCGTTTCCTTAGTCCAGTACCGCAGTGCTGGGGTCCTCGCCAACGTTGCACCCAGCGCAGAAACGCCAGACATGCTCCAACTGTCTCCCTAATTGAATTGTTGAATGCAGCATCAGCAGCCTCACTCGGCAGTAAGTCCAAGCAATCGAAACGAGTCCAGGCAGCCTTATGGATAACTCTGTACTCTGTACGCATCCACTCCAAATGCCTTAAGTATGCCGCCTCGTCAGTGTCTGGTGTTTCATCATTTTCAACTCGATGTTGTCTCTGAGCATTCCACATGTCCACCCAAGTAATGCGGTGCTCCTCCCAATTGATGACAGTCTTATTGCTTTGCCGGTTTGTCCTACAAAGCATTAGAATACTACATCAGTTTCATTTTTTTCATGTTAGACATTGATCAACAGGAGAAACACGTGATACAAAAGACTCACTTATGTAGCTTCACACTTGTCTCGACGTAATCCGGCGGGGTGCGTTGTTGTACCCCGAACTGCTTTGAAACACGATGAGGAAGATGCCACTCCACCGCATAAAAGCATATCATCGGGCACCGCACACGCCAAAGATGCTGGTCACGAAGGCACATGTTGCTCAGAGGATACTGCCTAAGTACCGTGTACGGCCTCCAATTAACCTACATAACAACAAGTCACTCAACCATCCATGAAAAAAAATATGCAAATTTGATAAAGCATTTACCTGTTCGTAAGTTAGCATGTCAAGCTCACTTATGTATGCCTTATACCGCCCCATAGCCGCGATACTCGTCCATTGGACATTAGCCCATGTGTGTGCGATAGTGGGGTATCGCTCCTCATCCCCGTCAAACGGGTACTTCCAGGGTTCTTCCGGAGCAAGGCTGAAGTTCCAGCCAACATGGATACGCTCCCACATCGAAACCTGTAGGGCCCAGACGAAACCTCCAAGACAGGACGTCAGCTTACTCCTCATGCATGCTCCATCCAACTACAGATTTAATAAAATGAAAATGCATCATATCCCATTGAATAAAATGAAAATGCATGATATTAAGCCATACCTGACGGTACAAGAAGGCTAGTGCCACCGAACCCCAACTCCACTTCACATCCCAGTCACGAAGCAGATCCAAGAACATCCATGAGGCTGTGTCCCCAGTGCCATCCGGAAACACCACTTGGGTGAAAAGATTCCAGAGATAAGCTCTCGCGAACCTCTCCACAACAAGCGGACTAGCATCCCTTGGGCATATGTGAAAATGTCTCTGTATCCAAGAGAACAACACACCGGATGGCCTAGGATCCTTCCTAGTTTCATCAGTCCATGGCTCGGATTCAACACCAACCAATGTTGCAATCCGTTGTCGCCACCCGGCGGCCCTAACCTTCCCTCTAAGAGCCTTGCCCTCGATAGGAAGCCCGGAGATCATAGCAATATCCTCCAAGGTTATGCTCATCTCACCAAGAGGAAGGTGAAAAGAGTGCGTCTCCGGCCTCCATCGATCCGTAAGTGCTGTTAGGGCAGTGGCGTTCAACCATGGTGGTGTGCCTTTAAAGTTGAGCACAAATTGAAGAAGATCCATTCTTCTAAAATATGGCTCGTAACAAGGGTCATATACAAGAGTTTCATTGGGGTTGTGCCCCCTCAAACGAAGTAGTGGAGGAACCTAAACAAACAAAGGAATAATTTGTTAATTGACTCTACTTGTGAAAATATACAAATCATGGAGTATATAAAAATAATCATCAACAAAATCATAATTACCTCTCCTCTTTCAACTAGCATCGCACGATGCTTCTGCTCATAGTAGTCATCAAGACCCGGATATTGATCGGGCCGAAACATCCTACATAATATGAAGAAAATTATTACCGGCCTCTTCGAATAATATGAACTAAACCTAGGCATAAACCTAATGCGGATAATATGAACAAAACCTAGGTTATACATATAGCCACCAAAAACTACACCTAGACACACCATAAACTACAGCTATTAACAATCACAAAATAAATTTTACTTCAAAACATACGTACACCTAGTGCAAAAGAAATCTACACAAATACAAAATCATTACAAAAACTAATTGGAGGGATTGGAGGAGCTTACCGGCCTCTTTGATTTGCCCCAAAGAACCAACAAAACGGTTTGGGGAGGAGGGAGATCGAAGGGGGGATCTGGAGGAGGAGGGAGAGCTTTTTCGTGGAAGAGGAGGAAGAAAGAAGTGGAGGTGGACGAAGGGGCCGCGGGGCAGTTACTTATGAGGCCAGCAATGCCAGCCCCCTTGGCGTTTCTGCTAAGGGCTGCAACGCCAGCCCCCTTGGCGTTTCTGCTAAGGGCTGCAATGTCCAGTAGACTGGCGTTGCACATGAGGCCTGCAACGTCCAGTAGACTGGCGTTTCTGCTAAGGCTTGCAACGCCACGGACTCTGGCGTTTCCAAAAGGGTCAAAACTTGAAATACTTTCGAACCGAGTTCGTTATGTGATGAACTTACGCCTTAAGGATCAAAACAGTGAAAAAATCCGCACGGCACCGCCCAATTCACCAGAGACCCTGCTTGTCTATCCCCCACCCTGCGCATGGTGCAGCACTATCGCCGTGTCCTGGACAACGCAGAGTGCGCTCTCTGCAGCCGTCACGCCCATGAGGTGCCATTCCATTGAGCGATGGCCTCAGCGCGTAATTGCTCGGGGTAAGTAGTGTAACTAAAACCCCGAAGGCCGCTATAGCTAGCCCGACCACTGTAAGCACCTGTAGAACCCTATGGTTCATCGTAATCAGCACAGGAGTCGATCCCGCCGTGGCACCCCTCTCGCCCGCCTATAAATAGAGGCCACGAGTCCTTCTGAAGCCATACCCTTCACCCACTTCACTAGAGCATCGCCAAAACCACTCGGAGGGCCTCGGGAGGGTCATCTTCCACACCTCCAGCCGCCCTAATCAGCTTCGGGCTCCGGCTAAATTCGCTTAGGTGAGCGTGTCCCCGCGACCCAAATTTAGCCATTGATCTCCTTGATCACCTTCTCATCTATGCCATGCATCAATTAGGCATTTGCAGGCTTCTCTGACGAGACCAAACTGCACCCCAATGCGCCACCCGTCGGAGTTGGAGCTGTCGTCGACGTGGTACTCACCGGCGACATCCTCCACCTCCTTAAGTTGCGGAATCTTCCAGTGAGAACGTGTGTCCCCTTATCCCCCTCTGGTTCGCAGCAGATCACTACTGGCGATGCTGTGAGGCCCGTGTCGCTGACGAGGTATTTCAAACCTGAGAGTGATGGCCCACTGTGAGGGTTCTCTTCATTTGTGAACCATTTTTCCAAAGCGTATTCCACGTGAGTGCATTTTTTCCTTTGGCTTGCACATTTTCATCAAGGTGTTTTCTTCCTTTTCAGTCAGACCATTGGGATACTTTCTGTTTATTATAGATTGACCCATAAACTCCTTTTTCATAACTTTTAAACCACAGGGGCTTTTAAGTTGATTCTTTTTGCAAAAAAATCTTTTGCTATCTAGTTTTTTATATTTATTCAAAATATTTTGAGACATTATTTTGGACATTTGGCATTTACGTTAGAATCCGATGTGTGTGACGTTGATACCAAAGGGGGAGACGTTGTAGTCCACTTCACCGAGCTAGACCCGACTTCGTCAACCGAGGCAAGCATGTTTGCACATTTGATGTGATTGTTTGCTGATATAACTGTCTCATAAATTACTGCGTAAGATAACATGCATACCATATGGTATGATTTCATGCATGGCAAATATGATAACTTATGTGATAACGAGGGGCTGTGTCCAGCCTAGTCACGTGGGACGTGATAGGTTGTGGCCTAATCATGCCGCATGCATGACACGGTGTGGATGAACTTAACAACTCTAGTGTCAGCATAGATCGAGTCTTGTTAGTACATCACCTTACTTTTTGTGCTACTAGAGGCCTTTCTAAAAGGTGATGTGGTGTAGTAGGTCGTACACCTATTATCAGGTACACACCTAGTAGAGTGGCCGGGATGAAGGTTCCATGGCCCTGGAATAATGTCAGTCATCCGGTTAGGGGCATGGGTGTTTCCGATCTAGGACCTAGAGGGGGGCACCCCCTTGTAGCGCGCGGTACAAATTTGATCCCATCCTAGTCAAGGATGTTGGCCTCCCCATCTTATAATTTTTCCCCTCGAAGCGTAGTTTGGGTGATTCCGGACCTCGCTGGGTAAAAATGGATGTGTGCTGGTTTTGAGTGTTTATTTCTAAAATAACGTATGTGGGATTAGTCCTAATGACTCTTGAAACCCGTTGGGTGTGGGTAAAGAGTACACCCTCTGCAGAGTCAAAACTATTAGAGTAGCCATGTCCACGATAAAGGACGACTGGTTGGCAGTTCAAGTATTCGGTCTTAGTGTCGGTGTCTCGAGAACAAGTATTTGTTTATGAAAGTGCTTATTTATTGTCATCTGACTGTGACGTTGGGATTAATTGATGAAACGTGGTTGTAATAAATAACTCGAAGGTTGGTTGTACCACCCGGATATTCATTTACTTTATTATGCCCTTTACATGGTGTCGTTGAGATGCCCGATTGAGGCGAACATCTACTTTATTATGCTCTTTCCATGGTGTCTCTCAGACGCCTGGCTGAGGCAAGCATTTACTTTATTATGCCCTTTCCGTTGTGTCTCCTAGACGCCCGATTGTGGCTTGTTAATCTATCACTAAGCCATGTATGTGGTGTCGCTCACATGCCCGACGGTGGCTGTTTATTCTTAACTGCAAACCTTTCGAGGGTCGCTTGAGACACCCGATCAATGCCTTTTTACTTTCTTGGATATTTCGGGAGGACTACCGCCCGACCTATCTACACTAACTAAACTTCAGTTAAATGTTCTACCATAACTAATAGTGATAATTAACCATGCTTATGAAATTGTTGCATTCATCTTATCTTTTGTGCAAACTCTCTTGTGAGTACTTTCAAAGTACTTACTAGCTTGTTGATGTGGCGAGATATGGATGAAGGAGACCTCATGGATGAAGAGTTCAATTGCAAGTCCAATGTCTAGAGGAGTCTCGGTTAGTCTTGCGATCTTGGATTCTATCGTTGTATCATTTCATCGCTTCCGCCACCAATAATAAATGGTCAAACCTCATTCTGATGATTGACATGTAGTAGTACTTAAGCTTTGTCACCTCACTCCGATGCGACACGCCTACCTTTATGTGAGAAGTAGAGCTACCCTTGAGCATTGTGATATATCCACCCGTATGCCAAGTTTGGGTGTGCTTGTAATAAACTATTGAGCGGCCTCTGTTCTACCCTGTTTAATACTAAGTACTACTAGTTTACTATATCAAGTTGGTCTAGGAGTGTGAATTAATTTTTACGCTCGATGACATTCATGGATGATTTCCAATAATCATGTTTTTTGGAAACCCGTATTGACAAAATGCCCCGTAAATTATAAAAATGACTTAAATATAGCAAACGAGCCAATAAATGCGCGAGTATATCAAACCTGGTTATAATGATGATTGCCTACAGTGTGTAAAATTTGAGCAGAGGCAATGAAGACACTCTGGATGAGAGTTTGATTTGCCACTTCTCCCTTTGAAACTATGATCTTTCTACTCACATGCTATGGTTTCCAAGGAGCCATCATCCTAACATGTCTCAAAATTTACGAAAAAAATTCCACGCTCTCTCGAGATCACGCCACGATGACAAACCGATTTTAGTGATTTTCTGAGTTCATCTATGTTTCCTGTAATAAAATTACCAACATGCCTTATGTAGGTGGACGTATCTACGTAGCCGAAATGTTTGAAAATACTTTTCATTCCTTAGACAACGAATGAAAACATACAAAGGGACACAGAAATGATTTGTACTACCTTCTTTGCCAGCGCCCACATGTAGTTGCAGTTAGGATTTTATTTGTATGCATTAAACGTCCGGTAAATGAAACAATGGGTGAAAAATATCAAACTGTACATGAAATATGACACAAAATCAATACTAGGGTACAACTATAGCTGCGTACAACAAGAAAAATTTCGAGACATAACGATGAGGGCACACCTCCATTTCAAAGTTGTTAGGTTTTCATTTCAAACGAATTTATGCTATTTGTGCACACATGTTACTATACAAACCCGTTTGCATAGGCCTTTCGACAGGGCGCCCGGCACTCTTTATTCACCATTTTTACCAAAGTTGCCAACGTACCCCCCACACCCTCCCTCGTTTTTCTTAACAGCCCGCATATTCTACCCAAACTCCATGTCGACAACTCCCTACCGTCCCCTAGATCCACACCAGACCCCAGATCCACACCAGAACCCTTTCCCACGCTGTCGTACTCAACCCAGTTGTGTTCCCGCTTCCCGACGTCAACCCTACCCTTCATTACCGCTCCAAATACGCGGCTACCTGTGCCTCACCATCTCTATTTGCTTGCAAGCCGCCCACGAGCATATCGATCTTGTACCCTCGCCTCTCCTCCCAGATTTGGAGATAAAACCCTATCAGTTTCTACCCTTCATCGCGATGAGGTCTATTATCTCGCGATCCCTTTTCCTATTTGGTTCGGTTTGTCCCCAAATTGGTTATAAAATAATGGAGAGGGTATTTATGTTTATCATCTACTTTGTAACTACATATAAGTTGTATTTGTTCCAATTAGTTATTGTCGAGTTGCATGCCATTTAGTGAGTTACACAAAATGAACAGATTAGCCGTACATTTCCAAATTATCACATACCATGTTTAGACAGCTTGCAGCCAAGCTGTTACCTTTAATTTCGCATATGTCCTTTGTAGATGACTACTAGGAGCGACGATAGTCATAATTTTGTCGATGTATCTTCATCTGAGTCCAAAGACAACATGTGTGCAACACATGATCATGTATCCAGAAATGATGAACGGGATAGAGCTGCCACAATCACCCTTTCGGTCCAGAGACGAAAGAACAGTCCAAGAAAGCCCACACACCAGTCTAAAGGTGTATATAAAGTAACTCACATCAATTTGAAGTCTTGGGCTCCAACTAAACTAGATAAAGCTCGCACGATGTTTAGGAGTGTGCGTTGGGCAAGGCTCAACATTAATCTGCCGGGGTTTCAGAATGCTGATACAAAAACATGCCATAGGATAGTCTGGGACATCATGGCACACTTCAACGTTTCGAAGGAGTGGAGAGGTCTGGTGGAACACGCTGCACTGAAGAAGGCCACGGTTGCTTGGAGAAACTACAAGCATGTCTTGTATAAGAAATACTCGAGTCAAGGCAAGGACCCAATCCCCTCATACCCCCAAATTAAGACTAGACAGAATTCAAAGGGTCCATATTGGAAATATGCCCGAGAGGCAATAATAAAGTGGTTATTATTATATTTCCTTGTTCATGATAATTGTTTATTATCCATGCTATAATTGTATTGATCGGAAACTCAAATACATGTGTGGATACATAGACAACAAAGTGTCCCTAGTAAGCCTCTACTGGACTAGCATGTTGAACAAAGATGGCTAAGGTTATAAACATGAACTGTCAATTGATAACACGATCACATCATTAGGAGAGTGATGTGATGGACAAGACCCAAACCATAAGCATAGCGTTTGATTGTATCAAATTTACTGCTATTGATTTCTGCATATCAATGTATGTGTTCCTATGACCATGAGATCATGCAACTCACTAACACGGGAGGAATGCCTTGCGTGTATAAAACGTCACAACATTACTGGGTGATTATAAAGATGCTCTACACGTATCTTCGATGGTTTTTGTTGAGTTGGCATAGATCCAGACTGGGATTTAACACTCCGTATGATGGAGAGGTATCTCGGAGCCCACTCGGTAATACAACATCACAATAAGCTTGCAAGCAATGTGACTAAGGAGTTGGTCACAAGATCTTGTATTATGTAACGAGTAAAGAGACTTGTCGGACGAGATTGAACTAGATATGGACATAGCGACGAGCGAATCTCGGGCAAATAACATACTGGTGGACAAAGGGAACTCCATACGTGATTAGCTGAATCCTTGACATCGTGGTTCGACCGATATAGATCTTCGTAGAATATGTAGGAACCAATATGGGCATCCACGTCCTGATATTGGTTATTGACCGTAGAGGTGTCTTGGTCATGTCTTGAGACGTCTCCAACGTATCTATAATTTTTTATTGTTCCATGATAATGTATTATCATTTTAAAATACTTTTGGGGTATTTATTTACAAATTTATATTATTTTTGAGCATTAACATATTGACCAAGTGCCCGGTGCAAGTTGTTGTTTTCTACATGTTTTTCACTTTTCAGGTTTTCCATACGAAACGAAGCCCAATTGATGTGAAACAGTTTGATGATTTTTCGGACCAAAAGAAGACCAAGGAGTATCGGAAGAAGGCTAGAGGCCGCATGAGGGTCCCACGTGCCAATAGGGCGCGACTTGGGGGTGCCCTGATGGCTTGCGCCTCCCTTGTGGCCCTCCCGACTCCGTTCTCTGGCTTACAAATTTTGTTTTACCCTAGAGACACCAGAAGGAGTCTCGAAACACTTTGTATGTTGCCGCAAGTCTCTGTTCCAATGGGAGGCCATCTGGAGCTCCGTTCCGGCACCCTACCGGAGGGGGATCGATCACGGAGGGCATCTTCATGATGATGTGTGAGTAGTTCACCACAGACCTATGTGTCCATGTCGACTACCTAGATGGCAATCTCTCTCTCTCTCTCTCTCTCTCTCTCTCTCTCTCTCTCTTTGATTTTCAATACAATGATCACCGCATCTTCCCTTTGATCCACATGATGTAATTCCTTTTGTGCGGTGCGTTTGTTGGGATCCAATGAATTGTGGGTTTATGTTCAGATTATTCATGATAAATATTTGAGTCTACACTGACTACTTATATGATTCTAATGTGCATGATTATGATAGCTTCGTAATTCTCTTCGATTTGTTTAAATAGTTTGGCCAACTAAATTAATATTTCTTCAGTGAGTGAGGTGCGTTGTAGTAGGTTCAACCTGGCGAATTTCTATATCCCAGTGACAGAAGGGGACAAGATGCGTCTTTGTGTTGCTGCTCCTAAGGACGAAACGATGGGGTTTATTCATATTGCTTCAGCTTAATTTTGTCTACATCTTTTCATTGTTCTCCATGCATTACTCCGTATTTACTAAATACTCTAGATGCATGTTGGGTAGTGGTCGATGAGTGCAGTAATAGTAATAGGTGCCGGGAGGAGTGAACCCATTTTTTATGGAACTGATGCCTATATACACATGATCATGACGTGAATATCGCATAACTATCCGCTTTTTTGTCAATTTACCAACAATAATTTGTTTACCCACCGTATGATAGTTTTCATGAGTGATGCCATTAGGGTAAACTATGGTCCTCAGGTCTATTCACAACATATTGATAAAACCTTCAATACCTTGCTACCATTTACTTGTTTTTATTTTATCTTGATATCTACAATTATCTACACACCTTACTCGCTTGCAAATAACAAGAACAAGATGATTGACAACCCTCTTTCCCGTGTTGGGCGCAAGTTGTTTATTCTTTTGTCTGCAGCCATTGGAGACGGTTGTTGTTGATATTCCTATTGGTTCTATAAACCTTGATTTCATAATTGAGGGAAATACTTACCCACATTATACTGCGATAACCCGTTCCTCTTCACAGATAACCCGACGTAGATCCGAAGTATGAGAAACAATTTCTGGCGTCGTTGCCGGGGATTATCATCACCAACTACCAAGTACCTCCACACAAATTTTCATTCACTTGCTCTCCTTTTTATTTGCTGGTATATTCAGTTTGTCTCGTGAAAAATAGAAATACAAAAATTTCTACTTTTGCTTGTCACTAGTTTGCATCTTTGCTCTCTAGTTTACTTGCCTAGCTATGCTATCTTTATCCTTGTCGCAGCAAAACATAATGTAAAATATAGAGATTAAGATAAATGGATCCTCATACACTAGCTAATCTTTCCAAAAATACATTTTTATGTTGAAACAATTGCTAGTGGGAGTACACTAGATTATCTTTATGAGGTCTTTCTTGAAAATCATGGATCCAAAACTTGTGAAATTTATAAAGTGATTCATGACAGTTCCTTGAATGAAAAGCATGATTGCTATATTATTGGATTTGAATATGATCCTACATGTAATCATTGTGAGATATGCAAATGTGGTTATAGAAATTTTCATGTTACTCACTTACCTCTCTTGATATTCAAATTGTTAATACTTTATTCTTCCTACTTGCTTATGTTAGACACTTCTTGTCTTGATAAATTGTTTGCTTATAAAATTCCTATACATAGGAAGTATGTTAGACTTAAATGTGCTTGTCTCATGTTTCATGATGCTCTCTTTGTTGTTCAATTCTTGTCTTCTATGTGAGCATCATTCAAATTTCAAGCCTATCTTAATGGCTATGATGAAAGAGCTTGTTGGGAGACAAACAAATAGTTATCATTTATTTGTTTGTTTGTGACATCATGATTATTTCCTATGTAGTTATTGTGTTTTATGTTTTAGTTAGTGTTTGTGGCAAGTAAAGCTTTTGGGATGATTTGCATGATGAGTAGAATTGATCCGGTGCAAAAGCAGAAACTTTGAAGTCCAATGCAGAATTTCTCTGATTTTGCTGGAACGTTTTATTAACATGGAATTATTATAATGTATTTCTATACAAATTCCTCAGGTTGTCCTAATTTTTCAGAATTGTTGGAGTTACAAAAGTATAGGTTCATTAGAGATTACTACATACTGTTCTTTTTACGGACATATTCTGTTTTTTGCTTGCATAGTTTGCTTGTTTTGATGATGCTATGGATTATATAAGGGGGTATAAGCCATGGATAAGTTAGAATAAAGTACCCTGTGTTATCATAAAATAAGAATCAACTTATAACAACACCTAAAAGTATTTGATATGTTGCTTATATAAACGGATCTCACGAAGTTTTGTTGAGTTTTATGTGATTGAAGCTTTCAAGTTTTGGGTATTTTCCTGATGGACAAAGGATCGAGGAGAAGAAAAATCCTAAGGTTGGAGATTCCCAAGGCACCCCAAGGTAATATTCTAGGAAGAATCAAGCGTCTAAGCTTGGGAATGCCCCACAATCATCCCCTCTTTTCGTCTCAATCCATCGGAATGTCACTTGGAGCTATATTTTTATTCCTAACATGATATGAGTTTTGCTTGGTGCATCATTTGCTTCTAATTGATTCTAATTTCAGTTTGCCACAATCATCGTTTACTTGACACACCTATTTTAGAGAGATACCACATCATCACAATTTGTTAGAATACTCTATGTGCTTCACTTATATCTTTTGAGCTTGGCAGTTTCTCTAGTACTTCACTTATATCTTTTTGAGCATGGTGGCGTGTAGATTTTACAGAAATATTATGATATCATTCTTAACTTATATTTGTTTGAGAGTTAGATAAATAGTGATGGTAATTCTTATGGGTCGTAATACTAGATCAAAAATAATGGGTATTCAATGAGTGATAATTAAAACCATCATGTAGCACATATAGAGAAATTGTGGGTTAATGATATTGATGTGGTGATATGAAAAAGGTGTGAGTGTATTATTATTAATTCAAAGAGGTGTAAATATTAAGAGATGTTAAACTTCTTGTTCATCTAAAAAATTGAAAGGGTATGGTGGTGATGTGTGAGCATTTCTATTCCTCGTTGAAATCCTAGTGTTGTTTTGAGTCGGAGTCGCGCAATGGTTAATTACTACCAACTCTCTCCCGTGGGGAATGCGGGTAGTACTTTGGTTTGTGATAAAACTAATAAAAATGTGCAATAAGTACATGAGTTCTTCATGACTAATGTGACACCATGGACATACACAATCTCGCCTCCGCATATTACCTAGCGACTTCGGTATCGTGCATCGCCCGTTCTCACCTTGTGGATCGACGCAACGTCCGCCGATGCATCCAAACCCCGTGGCATGACACGCTCTATTGCAAATAAACCTTACCTACCTATCATGGCATTTCCATAGCCATTCCCAGATATATTGCCATGCAAATACAATCGTCACATCACATGACTAGTTCGTTCATAATCATAGTGCTTTGCATGATCATATAGAACTAACATAGTATTTGTGGCAAAGCCACCGCTCATCATATTTTTGATACATGTGACACTATATCTTTGCACATCTTGGTATACTGCCACAGGCATTCATACATAGTCATATCATGCTATCTGTTTTCATATTGATTTGTAAGTAAATAAAAGTGTGATCATCATAATAATTACAGCATTGTCCTAGTCAGGAAATAAAATTGGGGAGGCCAAATGAGCCCACCATGATAAATAGAATAGAATGGGAAATAAAGAGAGAAGGGACTTTGCTACTATCCTTTACCACACTTGTGCCTCAAACTGACATCTTGTTCTTCATATAGAAAATCTCATGTTATATCATTCATATGCTAGTGGGAATCACTTTTTCATAAACTTGGCTTGTATATTCCAATGAGGGGCTTCCTCAAATGCCCGAGGTCTTCATGAGGAAGCAAGTTGGATGCACACCCCACTTAGCTTCAGTGGAGCTTTCATACACTTATAGCTCTAGTGCATCATTTGCATGGCAATCCCTACTCCTTGCATCGATATCTATCGACATTCATCTCCACGGACCGTTGGTACGCCTAGTTGATGTGAGACTATCTTATCCACTTTTACCCCTTTGAAACCTACTACCATATTCTATTCCACCTTTATGCTATGTCCAATGGTTCATGCTCATGTATTGCATGAAGAATAAAAAGTTGATGCATATCAAAAAATTACGATCCAATTGCCTGAATTGAACACCGTGGTGCTTGGCATTTATGTTAATGTGGTGAATATGGAGCCATGCCTTGCTAATATAATAATATGGATAGGGGTAAAACAATATTTGTGGATCGTATACTTTGAAAGACTAATGTTTTGGATACTTATACCTATAAGAATTGTTGTGTTAATATTTGTTAATTCGTAGTTTCTCAATGAGCATGCATGCATAAGGTTACATCATGGATAGCATGTCACATCAAAAAATCTGTTTTTATCATTTACCTACTCGAGGACGAGCAAGAATTAAGCTTGGGGATGCTTGATACATCTCCAACGTATCTATAATATTTGATTGTTCCATGATGATACATTATCACTTTAGAATACTTTTTGGGTATGTATTAACCAATTTATATTATTTTTGAGCACTAACCTATTGACCTAGTGCCCAGTGCCACTTGTTGTTTTCTGCATGTGTTTCACTTTTCAGGTTTTCAATAACAAATGAAGCCCAATGGACCTGAATTTGTTTTGTGATTTTTTCTGGACCAAAAGAAGACCGAGGAGTATCCGAAGAAGGCCGGAGGCCGCACGAGGTTCCCACAAGTCAACAGGACGCGACCTAGGGGGCCTCATCACTTGCGCCTCCCTCGTGGCCCTCCTCACTGTGTTCTCTGGCTTATAAATTATATTTTACACTGGAAACACTAGAAGGAGTCCCAAAACACTTCTAACGCCGCCGCAAATCTCTGTTTTGACGGGAGGCCATCTAGAGCTCCATTCTGGCACGCTGCCAGAGGGGTATCAATCATGGAGGGCCTCTTGATCAACCTCGCTGTCGTCATGATGATGTGTGAGTAGTTCACCATAGACCTACGGGTCCATGGGCACTACCTAGAAAGCAATCTCTCTCCTTGATATTCAATACAATGATCATCGCATCTTCGCTTTGATCCACGAGATGTAATTCCTTTTGTGCGGTGCATTTCTTGGGATCCGATAAATTGTGGGTTTATGTTCAGATTATTCATGACAAATATTTAAGTCTCCTCTGAATATTTATATGATTCTTATGTGCATGATTATGATAGCTTCATAAATCTCTTCGATCTATTGAAATAATTTGGCCAACTAGATTGATATTTCGTCGGTGAGAGAGGTGAGTGATACGTCTCAAACGTATCTATAATTTTTGATGGTTTCACGCTGTTATCTTGTCAACTTTGGATGTTTTATATACCTTTTATATCTTTTTTGGGACTAACTTATTAATTCAGTCCCAAGTGCCAGTTCCTATTTTTCTGTGTTTTTGACTCTTTTCAGATCTGATTTTGCAACGGAGTCCAAACAGAATAAAATCCCCGAAATAAATTTTTCCAGAACAAAAGAAGATCGGGAGGCTTGAGGGCCAAGGCAGGGGGCCCACAGGGAGCCCACAAGCCCTGTTGCCGCGGCCACGGAGCTCGCGGCAACCAGGCTTGTGAACTCCCTGGCGCTCCCCTGCCCTAGCTCTTTGGCCTATAAATTCCTTAAAATCGCACAAAAAATCAGGGCATCCACGAAAACACTTTTCCGCCACCGCAAGCTTCCGTTTCCGCGAGATCTCATCTGGAGACCCTTCCCGGTGCCCTGCCGGAGGGGACTTTGGAGTTGGAGGGCTTCTACATCAACATCATCGCCTCTCCAATGACTCATGAGTAGTCCATTTCAGACCTACGGGTCCGTAGTTAGTAGCTAGATGGCTTCTTCTCTCTCTTGGATCTTCAATACAAAGTTATCCATGATCTTCATGGAGATCTATCCGATGTAATCCTCTTTGGCGGTGTGTTTGTCGAGATCCGATGAATTGTGGATTTGTGATCAGATTATCTATGAATTATATTTGAGTCTTTGCTGATTTCTTATATGCATGATTTGATATCCTTGTAAGTCTCTCCGAGTCTTGGGTTTTGTTTGGCCAACTAGATCTATGATTCTTGCAATGGGAGAAGTGCTTGGTTTTGGGTTCATACCGTGGGGTGACCTTTCCCAGTGACAGAAGGGGCAGCAAGGCACGCATTGTGTTGTTTCCATCAAGGGTAACAAGATGGGCTTTTATCGTAGATATGAGATTGTCCATCTACATCATGTAATCTTGCTTAAGGCATTACTCTGTTCTCATGAACTTAATACACTAGATGCATGCTGGATAGCGGTCGACGTGTGGAGTAATAGTAGTAGATGTAGAAAGTATCGGTCTACTTGTTTTGGACGTGATGCCTATAGATACAATCATTGTCTTAGATAACGTCACGACTTTGCGCGGTTCTATCAATTGCTCGATAGTAATTCGTTCACCCACCGTCTACTTGCTTTCATGAGAGAAGCCACTAGTAAACACTACGGCCCCCGGGTCTATTCACAATTATCGTCTCCACTTTCACTTTTACTTTGCTTTGTTTACTTTTTGCTTTCAGTTCTCACTTTGCAAACAATCTATAAGGGATTGACAACCCCTTCATAGCGTTGGGTGCAAGCTCTTTGTGTTTGTGCAGGTACTTGTGACTTGAACGCTCCTCCTACTGGATTGATACCTTGGTTCTCAAACTGAGGGAAATACTTACGGTCGCTGTGCTACATCACCCTTTCCTCTTCAAGGGAACACCAACGCAAGGCTCCAAGGCCGCGGGGAAATCCTTTGCATATTTGCCAAGGAAGTCCCTATAGGCATAGCCGTAGTAGCAGGATTCCTGGCGCCGTTGCGAGGGAAGGTCTGTTGTCGCAGTAGCAGTGCGTTGTAGTAGGTTTAATGTGGCGAATTTCTATATACCGGTGATAGAAGGAGATAAGATGCATCTTTGTTTTGGTGCTACTAAGTATAAAAAGATAGCTTCATTCATATTGCTTGAGTTTACTTTGTCTACATCATGTCATTGTTCTCCATGCATTCTTTGTATTTACTAAATACTGTAGGTGCAGGCAGGAGTCGACCTATTTGTTTATGGTCGTGATGCCTATATACACATGATCATTGTTGTGAATATCGCATAACTATCCGCTTTTGTGTCAATTGCCCAACAGAAATTTGTTTACCCGCCGTATGCTATTTTTCATGAGAGGTGCCATTAGGGAAAAATATGTCCCCCGGGTCTATTCACAACATATTGATAAAACCTTCAATACCTTGTTGTCATTTACTTGTTTTTATTTTATCTTGCTATGCACAAATATCTACACACTTTACTCACTTGCAAATAACAAGAACAAGAGGATTGACAACCCTCTTGCCCGCGTTGGGTGCAAGTTATTTGTTCTTTTGTGCGCAGCCGTTCAAGACGGTTCTAGTTGATATTCCGATTGGTTCGTTAAACCTTGGTTTCATAATTGAGGGAAATACTTACCCACATTATGTTGCGATAACCCGTTCCTCTTCACGGAAAACCCAACGCATATCACAAGTATCATGTCTGCATAGTTCTCGAACCCGCATGGCCAGCACACTTAATGTTTGGTGACAATATATTATAGTTGAGTTATTGTCTTGGTAATCGAAGGTTCTTAGGAGTTCCGAATGAGATCTCGGACATGATGAGGAGCTTCGGAATGGTCCGGAGGTAGAGATTGATGTATGGGAAGTTGGTATCCGGAAGGTTAACGGTTTTGTGACACTGGTTTCGGAAGAGTTTTGGGGGTCCACGGGAGGGTCCACGTGCCCGGGAGGGCTCCATTGGCAGTGAGTGGTGGCGGTCTAGCCCCTGGTGGATGGACGCCCCTCGCACCTAAGGCCCATGTAGCCAAGGAGGTGGGCTGGCCCAGATGTGGCCACTGCCCCACCTAGCTTGGGGGCCAAGCCACCTAGGTGGCCGCCGCCCCTCCCTAGGGGGAAATCCTAGGGCGCCACCCCTCCTTCCTCCCTCCTATATATACTAGAGGAGAGGGAGGTTAGTCACACCTCAAGACAGCCATGATGCTGCCCTCCTCTCTCTCTCTCTCTTGTAGTTCCTCTCTCGTTCTGTCGCAACACCGCTTGGCAAAGCCCTGCCGGGACAACTCCACCACCATCGCCACCACACCGTCGTAATGTCGGAGAACTAAAGCTAGTTCTTCACCATTGCTTGCTTGATCGAGGAGGTGAAGGTGTCATCGAGTAGTATGTGTGCTGAATGCGGAGGTGTTGTTTGTTCGACACTTGATCGGGATGTTCGTGATTGGATCACAAGACGGACCGTGATTGGATCGCAAAGATGTTTGACTACATCAATTTTGTTTCTTAATGCTTACTCTTAGTAATCTACAAGGTTATGTGGATACACTCCCCCTCTCGTAGTTGTTGATCTCCATAGATTGATCTTGGTGATCATTGGAATTTTATTTCTGATGCGACGTTCCCCAACAGTGGCATCTGGAGCTAGGTCTATGCGTAGATAACATGGAGGAGTAGAACACAAAGTGTTTGTGGGCGTTGATGTTCAGATTGCTTACTTCCTTATTTTTATTTTGATGAGGCGGTATTGTGGGATGAATCGGCCTAGACCAACCTTACTCGTTCACGTACGAGAGACCGGTTCCATCGAGTGGCATGCAACTTGTTGCATTAAGATGGCTGGTGGTGTCTGTCTCTCCCACTTTAGTTGAATTGGATTCGATAGAGGCGGTCCTTGTAGAAGGTTAAACAACAACTTTAATATCACCGTGGTAGCTTTGTGTAGGTAAGAACGGTTCTTGCTAGTCATCCATAGCAGCCACGTAAAACATGCAACAACAATAGAGGATGTATAACTTGTTTTTTGTAGGGTATCTTGTGATATGATTTGGACAAAAACATGATGAGATATATGTGATGTATGAGATGATCATGTTTTGTGTAGATTATCACGACTTGCATGTCGACGAGTAAGGCAACCGGCAGCATCCATAAGGTTGTCTTTAATTAATTTGTGCCTTTTTGCTTCACTTTACCGCTATCAGTTAGCAATAGTAGTAGAAGCATTGTTGGCGCAGCGACCCAATGACGCCACAATGATGGAGATCATGGTGTAATGTCGGTGACGATGGAGATCATGCCGGTGCTTTGGATATGGAGATCAAAATCACAAGATCATGATGGCCATATCATGTAACTTACATGATTTGCATGTGATTTTAATCCTTTTATGCATCTTATTTTGCTTAGGACGACGCCAGCATTATAAGATGACCCCTCACTAAAATTTCAAGATAAAATTGTAAAGGTTTGTCATTTTGAGGCACCACGTGATGATCGGCTGCGATAGACTCTACGTTCGCATACAATGGCTGTATGCCAGTTTTTGCACATGCACAACACTTGGGTTAAACTTGACGAGCCTAGCATGTACAGACAAGGCCTCGAAACACAAGAGACCAAACGGTCGAACATGAGTCATATAGTAGATATGATCAACATGGAGATGTCCACAATTGAAACCACCTTATCTCACGTGATGATCGGACTTGGGTTGGTGGATTTGGATCATTTCACACTTGAACAACCTAATTGATATTGATTTGAGTGGGAGTTCTTAAGTAACATGATTAATTGAACTCATTATCATGAGCAATAGTCTAAGTTGTCTTTACAAATTATGTTGTAGATCAATGGCTCGCGCATTAGCTTCCCCGAATTTTAATTTGTTACTAGAGAAAGCTAAGATGAAAGATGATGGAAGTAACTTTGCGGACTCGGTCCATAATCTGAGGATTATCCTCACGGCTTCACAAAAGGCTTATGTCCTTGATGTACCTGAAAGTGCATTATATCGACTAGAGGGGGGTGAATAGGCGATTTTTCGAATTTCATCACTGAGGAAATTTCTTGTGAGGAAAGTCCTCAATTATGAACTTAGTGTAGCGGAAATAGCGCAGGATTAGGAGTGCCGCAACGACTACAACAAAGTACTCGATGAAGTTTATGAGATTCGATTTGCACAGTTCGCAAGTACAGAGTACGCAGGTGAAGATTAACTCAAGTGAAGAATTTGAGGTTGAGGAAATTCAGAGAAAGTCTTCAGACAAATTCTTCATAGAGCACAGATGAAAGTCTTCAACATACAATTTGAGGAAATGAAAGAGTTGAAGAAATAAAACACGTAGCTTGTTGAAGACAGTTGTTGATGACCCAGTTCCAACTACTGTGACAGTTGTACGTCTGGTTCGGAGCGGCATGGTATTGAAACCAAAAGGACACATAGTCCCTACCGTATTCTCCTTGAGCTAAGGACACACAGTCCTCGCCCAACACTCGTGGTAAGTCTTCAGGGCAAACTTCCAAACCCTCACAAACTCGGTCACCCAGTGATCCACAATTGACTGTTGGACGCTCTAGACTATGACGCCTAACCATTTGGAGGATGCACAATCCTCAAAGGTAACAGGCTTCAGTTCCACACAGGAACAACTTCTTCAGTGATGCTCAATCACTTGGTTTTTGGTTTGGGGTTTGGTGTTTGGGGTATTTCATCACTTGATGATTTTCTCTCGAAGACTCTGAGGAATTTGGGTTGCTCTAAATGACAAGTGTCAGTTTCTCTCAGAGCAGCCAACCAGCAAGTGGTTGTGGGGGGGCTATATATAGTCTGGGAGCATCCCGACATGATTTGACATAAATGCCCTTAAATAATACGAC
Source organism: Hordeum vulgare subsp. vulgare (assembly GCF_904849725.1). Taxonomy (NCBI): domain Eukaryota; kingdom Viridiplantae; phylum Streptophyta; class Magnoliopsida; order Poales; family Poaceae; genus Hordeum; species Hordeum vulgare. Next base: position 126,380,493 of record NC_058519.1, read on the forward strand.
CGTTGGGTGGATAAGATCAGTGAGGTGGCGCGTGTCGCGACAACGGTCGGAACTTTCAACTATGAAATTCCTCATGTCTCTCATATTCCTCGCTTTGAGGCTTTGGTTGAGCATCATGAGGAAAATCATTCCGTATTTTTTACCTCGACCCCTTTTAACAGTACGGTGTTCCTATTACTCAATAGTAAATAAAATGAAATAGAAAGAGTAAATATTCACGCTTCAAAGTCTTCAGACTGTTTTCTTGAGGACACATCGAATTCCTCATCTTCAATATCTTCATGACGAATATCAATTCCTTCGCGATCAAAGTCTTCAAGGAAGAACCAAAGTCTTCACCCAAAGACATACATTTTTAGGCGTCGATATTCATCATACAACTCAAATTCCTCAGCAACTTATAGAGCATGTGTACACTGATACCTCTCCAATGTATCTATAATTCTTGATGGTTTCATGCTATTATCTTGTCAAACTTTGGATGTTATGCATGCCTTGTATATATTTTTTGGGACTAACTTATTAACTCAGAGACAAGTGCCAGTTCCTGTTTTTTCCATGTTTTTTACCCCTTTCAGAGGAGATTTTGAAACAGAGTCCAAACGGAAGAAAATCCCCGAAAAGATTTTTTCCGTAATGGAAGAAGATCGGGAAGCTTGAGAGCCAAGGCAGGGGGCCTCAGGGGCCCCACAAGCCCCCACCCCGTGGCCAGGGGGGAGGCCGCGGCCCACAGGCTTGTAGGCCCCTCTGCCATAGGGGTTGTGCCTATATATTCCCTAAAAAACCCAAAAAAATCAGGAGATCATCGAAAGTACTTTTCCGTCGCCGCAAGCTTCTGTCTCCGCAAGATCCCATCTGGCGCACGTTCTCGTATCCTGCCAGAGGGGGATTTGGGCACAGAGGGCTTCTTCATCAACACCATGACCTCTCCGATGATGCGTGAGTAGTTCACCATAGACCTACGGGTCCATAGCTAGTAACTGGATGGCTTCTTCTCTTTCTTGGATCTTCAATACAAAGTTCTCAATGATCTTCATGGAGATCTATCCGATGTAATCTTCCTTTGCGGTGTGTTTGTCGAGATCCGATGAATTGTGGATTTATGATCAGGTTATCTATGAATCTTATTTGAGTTTCTACTGATCTCTCTTATGCATGATTTCATATCCTTGTAATTATCTTCGAGTTGTGGGTTTTGTCTGGCCAACTTGATCTATGATTCTTGCAATGGGAGAAGTGCTTGGTTTTGGGTTCATACTGTGCGATGACCTTACCCAGTGACAGAAGGGGTAGCGAGGCACGCATTGTGTTGTTGCCATCAAGGGTCAAAAGATGGGGTTTTCATCATTGGTTTGAGCTTATCCCTCTACATCATGTCATCTTGCTTAAGGCGTTACTCTGTTCGTCATGAACTCAATACACTAGATGCATGCTGGATAGCAGTCGATGTGTGGAGTAATAGTAGTAGATGCAGAAAGTATGTATGATCATTGCCTTAGATATCGTCATGACTTTGCGCGGTTCTATCAATTGCTCGACAGTAATTTGTTCACCCACAGTGATATTTTCAATTTTGAGAGAAGCATCTAGTGAACACTATGGCCCCCGGGTCTACTCCACACCATATTTTCAGCCTTACACTTTTTACTTCGTTGCACTTTGCGCCTTCAGATCTCACTTTGCAAACAATCTTGAAGGGATTGACAACCCCTTTGAAGCGTTGGGTGCAAGCTTGTTTGTGTCTGCGTAGGTACTCTAGACTTGACAAGACCCTCCTTCTTGATCGATACCTTGGTTCTCAAACTGAGGGAAATACTTACTGCTCTTGTGCTGCATCACCCTTTCCTCTTCAAGGGAAAAACCAATGCAAGCCCAGTCTCCGTCAACGTGTCAATTTCTGGCGTTGTTGTCTGTTGCCGTAGCAGAAGAATTTCTAGCGCCGTTGCCGGGGAGGAAGATCAAGTCAAGAACTCATCCAAGTAGGTGTCGCAAACTCATCTCTTGCATTTACTTAGTTTGCCAGTTGCCTCTCATTTTCCTCTCCCCCACTTCACCAATTTCCCTTTTTTGTTTGCCTTTTTCGGTCGCCCTTTTCTCTCGCTTGCTCTCTGTTCGTCTGTGTGGGATAGCCTACCCGCTCTCATGGCTAGATCCACCACTTCGAACGATACTCCCGAGAGCGAAGTCCTCAATTTCAAACAAATTGAGGAAGAAAACTTAAAGGACGCTTGGTATAGGATTTGCTATGCTCAGAGTAGATCTACTCATAAGCAATCCACTACCGTTTTGCTTTGCAGTTTTTATTTGGGTGTTTCTCCTTGGAATAGGTATATTCTTGACACCATCGTAGGTGGAAATTTCTTGGGTAGTCATACTGTTGATTCTTACGGAGCTATGATAAATTTGGTAGGCTCACCCCCACTCATGGTTAATGGAACTACTTTAACTCTGGAACATGTGATGCGTAGGTTGGACGTCATTGAAAATCAAGTTGCTATGATCGAACGCATTGAGAATTTGGATAAAAAGATCGACAATCAAATCACTCAGTACGGATCCAAGGTGGGAATGGTTTTGAAACATTTAAAGGAAAAGGAACCCACAGTTAATGAAAACCTAGGTCATGATTCCGCTAGGATTGGCAAACTAGAGGATGTTATAACGAACTTGGGTTCCGCTTTTGCCGTTGTGAAGAATACTCCAAATTTTGCCCACAATAAGGTCACCAAGTCTTTTTTTGTTCCCAAGCATAGTGGTGAATCATCTAGCAATAAACATGAAAACCTTAAGATGATAAGTGATCACACTACTTATGGTTTGAGCACCAAAGACGACGATACGTGATTCTATCGCTTTTATGCGTAGCTAAGGGCGTTAAACAATAGCGCTTGTTGGGAGGCCACCCAGTGAATTTATCTTTTTATTTATGTTTTGTTGCGTCCACACCATCACAATTCTGTCGTGATTCTGTTTTTTGTGTTTCTTTTTGTGTTTGAGCCAAGCAAAACCTTTATGACTAGTCTTGGTAATGGTTGTTTGATCCTGCTAGAAAAAGACATAAACTTTGCGCTCATGAGATGATTTTTCATTTTTATTAAGAAAGAGCTTTTGAGTTGATTCTTTTTTCTGATGGTTGATATGCCTTTTTCCCAGACCGTCATAATTTTTCAGATTTTTTGAGGTACCATAAGTATACGAAGTATACAGATTGCTACAGACTAGTCTGTTTTTGACAGATTCTGTTTTGTTGAGTTGGTTGCTTGTTTTGATGAAACTATGGTTAGTATCGGGGGGTACTAGACATGGAAAAGTGAGAATACAGTATCCCAACACCAGTATAGATGGAATTCAAGTTTCCTACAGTACCTAAATAAGTGGTAGTTTGTTTTCTTGTGCTAATGTTATCACGAGTTTTTGTTTAAGTTTTGTGTTGTGAAGTTTTCAAGTTTTGGGTGATGTTCTCATGGACGATGAAATAAGGAGTGGAAAGAGCTCAAGCTTGGGGATGCCCAAGGCATACCAAGCCAAATTCAAGGACACCAAAAAGCCTAAGCTTGGGGATGTCCCGGGAAGGCATCCCCTCTTTCGTCTTCAATCCATCGGTAACATTACTTGGAGCTATAGTTTTATTCACCACATGATATGTGTTTTGCATGGAGCGTCTTGTATCTTAGGACTCTTTTCTTTTTGTTGTGTCACAATCATCCTTGCTGCACACCTTTTTGAGAGAGAGAGACATGCACTCATCATGATTTTGCTAGAATGCTCATAGTGCTTCACTTATATCTTTTGAGCTAGGTACTTTTGCTCTAGTGCTTCACTTATATCTTTTAGAGCACGGTGGTGCGTGACTTGGTAGTTGGCTTATGCTATGAAAGTAGTCCCAAATGTGATAGTTACCCAAAGAGGATGCAAAAAAACCTCCATTTTCATGTGCATTGAGGAGAAAGAGAAGTTTTGATTCCTCTCAATTAGTTTTGAGACGTGGATTTGGTAATATTAAGAGCTATGTTAGTAGGGTGTTGTGAATCTAGAAATACTTGTGGTGAAGTTAGTGATTCCCGTAGCATGCACCTATGGTGAACTGCTATGTTAGGAAGTCGGAGCATAATTGATCTATTGATTGTCATCCTTTGTGTTGAGGCCGGGATCGCGCGATGGTTAACACCTACCAACCCTTCCCCTCGGAGTATGCGTTTAGCACTTTGTTTTGATTACTAATAAAAACTTCTGCAACAAGTATGTGAGTTCTTCATGACTAATGTGAGTCCATGGTATAGATGCACTTTCACCTTCCACCATTTCTAGCCTCTCTAGTGCCGCACAATTCTCGCCGGTACACAAACCCACCATATTCCTTCCTCAAAACAGCCACCATACCTACCTACAATGGCATTTTCATAGCCATTCCGAGATATATTGCCATGCAACTCCCACCGTTCCGTCTCATGACTTGTGCCGTCACTCTCATATTGCCATTGCATGATCGTAAGATAGCGAGCTATATGTTTTCAACGTCATACGCCATGCTAGATCGTTGCACATCCCCGTACATTGCGCAGGCATTTCCTATAGAGTCATCACCATTTTGAGCTGTGAGTAAATAAAAGTGTGATGATCATCATTATTAGAGCATTGTCCCATGTGAGGAAATTTAAAAAAAGAGGCCAAATAGCCCAAAAAATTAAAATAAAAGAGAAAAGAAAAGAAAATAAAAAAGAGAGGCCTAAGAGCCCAAATGAAAAAAAAGAAAAGAGAGAAAAGAGAGAAGGGACAATGCTAATATCTTTTTCCACACTTGTGCTTCATAATAGCACCATGTTTTTCATGATTGAGAGCTTCTTGCTTTGTCACTACCATATGCTAGTGGGAATCTTCATTATATAACTTGGCTTGTATATTCCAATGATGGGCTTCCTCAAAATTTCCCTTGGTCTTCGTGAGCAAGCAAGTTGGATGCACACCAAATAGTTCTCCTTTTGAGCTTTCCCATACTTATAGCTCTAGTGCATCTCTTGTATGGCAATCCCTACTCATTCACATTGATATCTATTAATAGGCATCTCCATAGCCCTTTGATACGCCGACTCAATGTCACCATCTCCTCCTTTTTGTCTCACAACCACCACCACACTCTATTCCACCTATAGTGCTATATCCATGGCTCACGCTCATGTATTGCGTGATATTTATAAAAAGTTTGAGAAACTAAGAGTGTGAAAACAATTACTTGGCCAATACCGGGGTTGTGCATGATTTACATTAGTTGTGTGAGGATGATGGAGCATAGCCAGACCATATGATTTTGTAGGGATAACTTTCATTGGCCTTGTTATTTTGAAAGTTCATGATTACCTTGCTAGTTTGCTTGAAGTATTATTGTGTTCATGTCAATAGCAAACTATTGTTTTGAATCTTACAGATCTGAACATTCATGTCACGTGAAAGAAGTTGCAAAGCACAACTATTCTAGGTAGCATTCCACATCAAAAATTCATTCTTTATAACTTCCCTACTCGAGGACGAGCAGGAGTTAAGCTTGGGGATGCTTGATACGTCTCCAACGTATCTATAATTTTTGATGGTTTCATGCTATTATCTTGTCAAACTTTGGATGTTATGCATGCCTTTTATATATTTTTTGGGACTAACTTATTAACTCAGTGCCAAGTGCCAGTTCCTGTTTTTTCCATGTTCTTGACCCCTTTCAGAGGAGATTTTGAAACAGAGTCCAAACGGAAGAAAATCCTTGAAAAGATTTTTTCCATAACGGAAGAAGATCGGGAAGCTTGAGAGCCAATGGAGGGTGCTCAGGGGCCCCCAGAAGCCCCCACCCCGCGGCCATTGAGGAGGCCACAGCCCACATGCTTGTGGCCCCCCTCGACGCCCTCTGTCCTAGGGGTTGCGCCTATATATTCCCTAAAAATTCCGAAAAAATCAGGAGATCGTCGAAAGTACTTTTCCACCGCCACAAGCTTCTGTCTCCGCAAGATCCCATCTGGGGCACGTTCTGGTGCCCTGACGGAGGGGGGATTCGGACATGGAGGGCTTCTTCATCAACAACATCACCTCTCCGATGATGCGTGAGTAGTTCACCATAGACCTACGGCTCCATAGCTAGTAACTAGATGGCTTCTTCTCTCTCTTGGATCTTCAATACAAAGTTCTCCATGATCTTCATGGAGATCTATCCGATGTAATCTTCTTTTGCGGTGTGTTTGTCGAGATCCGATGAATTGTGGATTTATGATCATATTATCTATGAATCTTATTTGAGTTTCTTCTGAGCTCTCTTATGCATGATTTCATATCCTTGTAATTCTCTTCAAGTTGTGGGTTTTGCCTGGCCAACTAGATCTATGATTCTTGCAACGGGAGAAGTGCTTGGTTTTGGGTTCATACCGTGCAGTGACCTCACCCAGTGACAGAAGGGGTAGCGAGGTACGCATCGTGTTGTTGCCATTAAGGGTAAAAAGATGGGGTTTTCATCATTGGTTTGAGATTATCCCTCTACATCATGTCATCTTGCTTAAGGCGTTACTCTGTTCGTCATGCTGGATAGCGGTCGATGTGTGGCGTAATAGTAGTACATGCAGAAAGTATCGGTCTACTTGTCTCGGACGTGATGCCTATATGTATGATCATTGCCTTAGAGATCGTCATGACTTTGCGCGGTTCTATCAATTGCTCGACAGTAATTTGTTCACCCACCGTGATATTTGCTATTTTGAGAGAAGTCTCTAGTGAACACTATGGCCCCCGGGTCTACTCCACACCATATTTTCAGCCTTACACTTTTTACTTCGTTGCACTTTCCGCCTTTAGATCTAACTTTGCAAACAATCTTGAAGGGATTGACAACCCCTTTGAAGCGTTCGGCGCAAGCTTGTTTATGTTTGCGTAGGTACTCTAGACTTGACAAGACCCTCCTTCTGGATCGATACCTTGGTTCTCAAACTGAGGGAAATACTTACTGCTCCTGTGTTGCATCACCCTTTCCTCTTCAAGGGAAAAACCAACACAAGCCCAGTCTCCTCAACGTGTCAATTTCTGGCGTTGTTGTTTGTTGCCGTAGCATACACTCACAAACATATTAGTCTCTTAACCTATAAGTCTTCAATCCACCAAAGTCACTAAGGGGCACTAGATGAACTTACAGTACTGGATGGTGCGCCATCCCCTCTAGTGTCGTCTGTGGACGTTGTGAACGTCTAGCAGGCATGTGATGATGAATAATGGATAATTCAGTGCACCATGCTGTATCGCTCAGAATCGGGGCTTGAAAGGTGTTTTGAACGTCATGGAGCATATGAGATGTTCCAAGAGTTGAACTTTGTCTTTCAAGCAAATGCCCGGATCAAGAGGTATGATACCTCTAATAAATTCTTTGCCTATAAGATGGAGGAGAATAGCTGTGTTAATGAGCACATACTCAGAATGTGTGGGTACTACAACCATTTGACTCAACTGGGAGTTGAGTTTCCACCTGAGACGACCACTAACAGAGTTCTTGAGTCACTGTCATGTAGCTACAAGGGATTTGTGATGAACTATAATATGCAAGGGATGAACAAGTCCATCTCTGAGCTGTTCGTGATGCTGAAAGTCGCGGAAGTAGAAATCAAGAAGGAGCATCAAGTGTTGATGGTGAATAAAACCACTAGTTTGAAGATGGGAAAGGGAAAGAAGGGTAACTTCAAGAACAACCGCAAAGGTGTTGCCGCTCCCGTGAAGAAACCGAAGGCTGCACCTAAGCTTGAGACTGAGTGCTTTTATTGCAAGGGAACTGGCCGCTGGAAGCAGAACTACCCCAAGTATCTGGCCGATAAAAGGCTGGCAACGTCAACAAATGTATATATAATATACATGTTATTGATATGTACCTTACTAGTTGTCGTAGTAGTGCCTGGGTATTTGATATCGGCTCGATTGTTCATTTGTAACTCAAAACAGGAACTACAGAATAAATGAAGGCTGGCAAAGGACGAAGTGACGATGCACGTGGGAAATGGTTCCAAGGTTGATGTGATCCCCGTCGGCACACTTACTGTTCGATTACCATCAGTATTAGTGATGAGCCTAAATAAATGTTATTTGTTGCGTGCATTGAGCATGAACATTATATGTGGATCATGTTTAATGCGAGACTGTTACTCATTTAAATTCGAGAATAATGGTTGTTCAATTTATATGAGTAATATATTTTATGGTCATGCACCCAATGTGAATTGTTTATTCTTGTTGAATCTCGATAGTGATGGTACACATATTTATAACATTCATGCCAAAAGATGTAGAGTTAATAAGAATAGTACCATTTTCTTGTGGCACTACCGCTTAGGTCATATTGGCGTAAAACGCATGAAGAAGCTCCATGATGGCGAACTTTTGGAGTCACTTGATTTTGAATCACGTGACACATGCGAACCATGCCTCATGGGAAGGTGACTAAACCATTGTTTTCCGGTACAATGGAACGGGCAAGTTCTTGTTGGAGATCATACATACTGATGTGTGCGGTCCGATGAGTGTTGAGTCGTGCGGTGGATATCGTTACTTTATCAATTTCACCGATGATTTGAGTAGATATGGGTATATTTACTTGATGAAGCACAAGTATAAAATGTTTGAAAAGTTCAAGCAATTTCATAGTGAAGTTGAGAGTCATCATGTCGGTGAAGAATCGACACCTATGGGGGCCTCAAGGATCCCCTTTTGCTAGTTTGGCGGGGTGAGAGATCGTGGCAAGAGCAGAACCACTAGCAAGGCCCGGCAAGGTCGTTTTTTACCCAGGTTTGGGCCACGTGGTGCGTAAAACCCTACTCCTACATGTGTTTAGTTATCCTTTTTAGGTTACTGTAGATTTGTCCCTCTTATAGCCTTTCGATTGGTCAAAAAGCCAAAATTCCCTACTACCGAGCCTCGGTCCTCCTTTTATAGGCAAAAGGGTCACCACAGTGGCTCAGTGGGTGAACGGTGGGTTCACGAGTGGAACAGCGCCGACCGACAGCCACAGTGTTACTGCGGTGCATTAAATGCTTGGACAGACTTCCCTGACCTCGTCAGGGGGTTGGACACGTACCCACACGTGGCAACTTCGGGGTGTTGCGCTAGTGTGCAGTAGACGCGTGGTCCATGCATCGGCGGTGGCGTGTTCGTCGGTGGAGGTGTCCATAGGTCGCGAGGGCACCCTGGGCTCGTGCCTCTCCTCGAGCCTTCTCTTCCTTCTCGGCAAGGGTTACATTGTCGGGGCTCTTCTCGTTCCTCTCGGCAGGGAGGCATGGCCTGCCGAGGCCCTGTCAATTTTCCTAGCAAGGATGGCTTGCCGGGGCTCAGTCCTTCTTCCCTCGCGGGAGGGTCTTGTCGTGGTCATTGTCTATCCCCCCGGCAGGGTGCTCCTGCTAGGGTCTCTTCTTCTTTCCCAGCAAGCGAAGGCTTGCCGGGGGGCTTGCATCCTGTACTTGCGGGCTTCTGAGCCTAGCTTCCGCCCTAAGCTCCAGCGACGCACCTTGCCGCTCCAGAGGGGCTGTCGGTGTCCGCGCACTAGTCCCGGGCACTGGAGACCCCAGTCTTTAGTGCACCGACAGGAGCCCCGGGGCTTGGGCCACACACGCATGCGAGGCGATGTTGGGCGGGACCCAAAGTGGTGCGCGGACTCGCAGGTGCCGGGCTTATCGGAATCGAGCCGTTACATGCTTTCTTTCCCCACGTCACGCATAGAACACGCGAAGTGCGAGGGTGTGCGGCGTGCGCACGATGGCCCCTTTATTCCCTGAGAACGCCTCTGCCACTTGCAGGACATGCGCAGCGGCGGTCTGGCAAGTGGCGAGCGTGCCCTCCAAAGCCACGGGCGTGGATGGACCCGCCCCTGGATGCATTGGCGCATTAGGGAGGTTCCATGTTCCGCTCGTGCCTTGAGGGCGATTGGGCGAGAGGGGTGGTGGCTTCTGGAGCGAGGAGGGTGGCCTCCCAGGTTTGCCCTATAAATTAGGGTGTTTGCGCGGAGGTTTTGCCCACCCATATCACTCTCGAAGCCTTCCGCGCCTATCGCTTTGTCTTCTCTTGTTTCTTTCAGCCTTGACGGTGGCACCCGCCCCTAACCATGGTTAGGGGACGGGGCCGAGCTCCGTCGGCCGCCAGGGCGGCAAGGGGATCCCGCTTGGACCATGCCACAGCTTTAGGGGCCGCAGCCAGCGGCAACCCCGCCGACCGTGGTGGGAGAGGTTCGAGGGGCCGAGGATGCTGGGGACGTGGCCGGGGGAGGCAGAGTGCTACTCCAGGGTCTCCGCCTTCTCCTAGGCTTGGCGGGCACTCGAACGGGACAGCGCTGGAGTTCTTCGTGGAACTGCACGACGTCCTGCGGGACCACCTGCATCTCCCTCGCCCTTGTGCTAGGGCGATGGAGGAGGAGAAGCCCCCGACGCTATGGCTACGGGTACACGGGTGCGGCAATGGTGCCGTACCAGTGGCCGTAGCGCATCTGGGGCCCCGGCTCCTGTTCCTTGGCCGAGGGTGGAAGAGCTTCGCTCGTGCCCATAATCTCTGGGATGGGCACATTCTCCACTTCAAGATGACGATGGAGAACCTGCTCTCCGTCAAGCTATATGGGAGCTCAGGAGCGCGTCTCAGCTTCTGGGAAGAGAGATCGAGCGGGACTGACAGCCCTTCCTTGTCTGGGGGTGATGAGGAAGGGTCGGACCGCAGCGATAGTGGGGACGGGTCAGATCCTCGGCGGGTTAATCCTGTGTACGAGGATCTGACCTCGGACTGACCGCCGATCGCACCATCACCGTTAGCCCGCGGCCTACTTCGTCCCTGCTACTTCTCGAGCTTGTGTTGGTTTTTCCCTTGAAGAGGAAAGGATGATGCAGCAAAGTAGAAATAAGTATTTCCCTCAGTTTGAGAATCAAGGTATCAATCCAGTAGGAGTATCAAGATGAGGCACGAATGAACCTGCGCAAAGACAAACAAACTTTTACCCAACGCGATAAAGGGGTTGTCAATCCCTTCACGAGTACTTGCAATGTGAGATCTGATAGTGATGAAAGGTAAATAAGTAAAAGTGCAGCAAGGTATTTTTGGTATTTTTGTATGTACATCTGAATATATAATGTGTAAAATAGACCCGGGGGCCATAGTGTTCACTAGAGGCCTCTCTCATGATAGCAAGTATTACGGTGGGTGAATGAATTACTGTCGAGCAATTGATAGAATCGTGCAAAGTCATGACGATATCTAAGGCAATGATCATACATATAGGCATCACGTCCGAGACAAGTTGGCCGATACTGTCTGCATCTACTACTGTTACTCCACACATCGACCGCTATCCAGCATGCATCTAGTGTATTAAGTTCATAACAAACAGAGTAACGCCTTAAGCAAGATGACATGATGTAGAGGGATAAATTCATGCAATATCATATAAACCCCATCTTTTTACCCTTGATGGCAACAACACGATGCATGCCTCGCTACCCCTTGTGTCACTAGGTGAGTACACCGCACGGTATGAACCCAAAACCAAGCACTTCTCCCATTGCAAGAATTATAGATCAAGTTGGCCAAACGAAACCCATAACTCGAAGAGAATTACAAGCATACGAAATCATGCATATAAGAAATCAAAGGAGACTCAAATAATATTCATAAATAATCTAATCATAAATCCACAATTCATCGGATCTCGACAAACACACCACAAAAGAAAGTTACATAGGATAGATCTCCATGAAGATCATGGAGAACTTTGTATTGAAGATCCAAGAGAGAGAAGAAGACATCTATCTACTACCGATGGACCCGAAGGTCTACGGTGAACTACTCATGCATCATCGGAGAGGCAATGGTGTTGATGAAGAAGCCCTCCGTGTCCGAATCCCCCTCCGGCAGGGCACCAGAACGGTCCCCGGATGGGATCTCGCAGAGACAGAAGCTTGAGGCGGCGGAAAAGTATTTTTCATGGCTCTCTGTGTTTGTTTCGGGATTTTTGGGAATTTATAGGCGAAAGAGGTAGGGCGGAGGAGGCAAGGGGGCCCACGAGCCTGCTAGGCACCCCCCTAGGGTGCACCTAGGGGGCTCGTGACCTCCCACAAGACCTCCTGCCCTGGTTCTCAAGTCTTCTGGGTATCTTCTGTTATGGAAAAAATCATCCTGTAGGTTTTATTCTGTTTGGACTTTGTTTAATATTCTTTTCTGAAAAAGGTCAAAAACACAGAAAAAACAGAAACTCGCACTAGCCACTAAGTTAATAGGTTAGTCCCAAAAATGATATAAAATTGCATATAAATGCATATAAGACATCCCAAGTTGATACTATAATAGGATGGAACAATCAAAAATTATAGATACGTTGGAGACGTATCAAGCATCCCCAAGCTTAACTCTTGCTCGTCCTCGAGTAGGGAAGTGATAAAGACCAAATTTTTGATGTGGAATGCTACCTAACATATTTGTTCTTTGTAACTTCTTCACTGGCATGCATGTTCAGATCCTTAAGATTCAAAACAATAGTTTAATGTTGACATGAAAACAATAATACTTCAAGCATACTAGCAAAGTAGTCATGAACTTTTGAAATAACAAGGCCAAAGAAAGTTATCCTTACAAATTCATATAGTCTCGCTATGCTCCCTCATCCCCACACAAAGAATTTAAATCATGCACAACCCCGGTATTAGCCAAGTAATTGTTTTCACGTTCTTACTTTCTCCAACTTTTTCAACTCTCACGCAATACATGATCGTGAGCCATGGATATAGCACTATAGGTGGAATAGAGTGTGGTGGAGGTTGTGAGGCAAAAAGGAGGAGATGGTCACATCGACTCGGCGTATCAATGGGCTATGGAGATGCCCATCAATACATATCAATGTGAATGAGTAGGGATTTCCATGCAACGGATGTAGTAGAGCTATAAGTGTATGAAAGCTCAAAAAGAAAACTAGTGGGTGTGCACCCAACTTGCTTGCTCACGAAGACCTAGGGCAATTTTGGGGAAGCCCATCATTGGAATATACAAGCCAAGTTATATAATGAAAATTCCCACTAGTATATGAAAGTGACAAAACAAGAGACTCTCTATCATGAAGAACATGGTGCTATTTTGAAGCACAATTGTGGAAAAAGATAGTAGCATTGTCCCTTCTCTCTTTTTCTCTCATCATTTTTTGTTTGGGCTCTTTGGCCTCTCTTTTTTTTCATTTCATTTTTTTGTGGGCATCTTTGGCCTCTTTTTTTATTTCCTCACATGAGACAATGCTCTAATAATGATGATCGTCACACTTTTATTTACTTACAACTCAATACTTAGAACAATAATGACTCTATATGAAATGCCTCCGGGAGTATACCGGGATGTGCAACGATCTAGCTTAGTATATGACGTTGAAACATCTCGCTAGCTATCTTCCGATCATGCAATGGCAAAATGAAAATGATGGCACATGTCATGAGACGGAACGGTGGAAGTTGCATGGCAATATATCTCGGAATGGCTATGAAAATTCCATAATAGGTAGGTATGGTGGCTGTTTTGAGGAAGGTATATGGTGGGTTTGTGCACCGGCGAAAGTTACGCGGCACTAGAGAGGCTAGCAATGGTGGAAGGTGAGAGTGCATCTATACCATGGACTCACATTAGTCATGAAGAACTCATATACTTATTGCGAAAGTTTTATTAGTAATCGAAAGAAAGTGCTAAACGCATACTCCTAGGGGAAGGGTTGGTAGGTGTTAACCATCGCGCGATCCCGACCGCCACCCAAAGGAGGACAATCAATAAATCGATTATGCTCCAACTTTCTAACATAGAGGTTCACCATACGTGCATGCTACGGGAATCACTAACTTCAATACAAGTATTTCTAGATTCGCAACACCCTACTAACATAACTCTAATATAAACATATCCATATCTCAAAACTAATTGTGAGGAATCAAACTTCACTTAAAAATCAATGCACTTGAATATGAAAGTTTTTATTATATCCTCTTTGGATGCCTATCATATTTAGGATTAATTTCATAACACACGCCAATTACCAAGTTACTTAGAGAGAGCACTCTCAAAATGATATAAGTGAAGATCGAGAGTTTTTATTTTTACAAAATATGACACCGTCGTGCTCTAAAAAGATTTAAGTGAAGCACTAGACAAAATTATCTAGCTCAAAAGATATAAGTGAAGCTCATTGAGTATTCTAACAAATTCACGATGAGTGCATGTCCCTCTCAAAAAGGTGTGCGGCAAGGATGATTTTGACAAAACAAAAATAAAAGACTCCTATAATACATGACGCTCCAAGCAAAACACATATCATGTGGTAAATAAAAATATAGCTCCAAGTAATGTTACCGATGGATTGAAGACGAAAGAGGGGATGCCTTCCCGGGGCATCCCCAAGCTTAGGTTTTTTGGTGTCCTTGAATTTGGCTTCGGATGACAAGGGAATCCCCATGCTTAGGCTCTTTCCACTCTTTATATTATTGTATTCTCACTTTTCCATGGCTCGTACCCCCCGATACTAACCATACATTCATCATAATAAGTAATCAACACAACAACAAAAACACAATTTGTCAAAAACAGAATAGTCTGTGGAAATCTCTATATTTCGTATACCTCTGATATCCCAAAAATTCTGAAAAATTATGAAAATTAAAGAAATTTGCATATCAATCAGAAGCAAAAATAATCAACTCAAAAGCTCATTCTGGATAGGAATTAAAAATAATTTCGTGAGCACAAAGTTTCTGTCTTTTTCAGCATGATTAAACAACTATCACCAAAACTAATCATAAAGGTTCTACTTGGCACAAACACTAATTAAAACATAAAAACACAATTATAACAGAATCATGATGGTGTCGACTCAACAAAATAGAAAGTGAAAAGAAAAAATAAATTTATTCATTGGGTTGCCTCCCAACAAGTGCTATCATTTTACTCCCTTAGCTAGGCATAAGGCAATAGAATCAAGTATCGTCATCTTTAGTGCTCAAACCATAAGTAGCTCTCATAATGGATTCATAAGGCAATCTTACCTTCTTTCTAGGAAGTGTTCCATGCCCTTATTTAATGGAAATTGAAATTTAATATTCCCTTCCTTCATATCAATAACAACACCAATAGTCCTAAGGAAAGGTCTACCAAGAATAATGGGACATGTCGGATTGCAATCAATATCAAGCACAATGAAATCTACGGGAACATAGTTCCTATTTGCAATAATAAGAATATCATTGATCCTTCCCATAGGTTTCTTAATAGTAGAATCCGCAAGATGCAAATTAAGAGAGCACTTATCAATCTCATTGAAACCTAGAACATCACATAAAGATTTTGGAATTGTGGAAACACTAGCACCAAAATCACACAAAGCATGGCAATCATAATTTTTAATCTTGATTTGTATAGTAGGTTCCCACTCATCATGAAGTTTTCTAGGAATAGATATTTCCAACTCAAGTTTCTCTTCAAGAGACTTCATCATAGCATCAACGATATGATTGGTAAAAGCCTTACTTTGGCTATAAGCATGTGGAGAGTTTAGCATGGATTGCATCAAGGAAATACATTCAATCAAAGAGCAACTATCATAATTAAATTCCTTGAAATCCAAAGTAGTAATTTCATCACTACTCAAAGTTTTGATATCCTCTACTCCACTTATAGTATTTTTAGCATCAAGATAAATAGACTCTGAATCATTGGGGTGTTTCTCAACCAAAGTGCATTCACATCCAGCCCCATCATCATTAGGATTGACATTAGAAAACAAGGATTCAATTGGAGTCACACCAAGCACTTTAAGATCTTCGTGATTCTCATCACGAGAACACGCCCTTTTAAGCCATTCATGTCTAGCACGAATTTGAGAGGTTCTTTCTTTACTATCATTCATGGAAACTCGCATAGCTTTCAAAGTTTCATCCATATTAATCTTGGGAGGAACACATCTTGATTTCAAAGCATCAATATCAAGAGACATTCTATCAACAGTCCTAGCCAAGTCGTCAATTTTAACCAGTTTTTCTTCTATGGAAGCATTGAAAATCTTTTGCGAAATAATAAACTCCTTAATATTACTCTCAAGATCAGAGGTTATTTTACTATAGTTTCCATCAGCATTGTTGTAGGAATTGCCAAAATTATTAGAGGGATTACTAGGAAAAGGCCTAGGATTAAAGTTACCTCTATAAGCATTGTTGTTGCCAAAATTATTCCTACCAACAAAATTAACATCCAAATTTTCATTGCAATTCTCAATCAAGGAAGATAAAGGCATATCATTTGGATCTAGAGGGGCACTTTTACTAGCAAACAACTTCATTAACTCATCCATCTTAGCACTCAAAGAGTTAATTTCTTCTATAGCATGAACTTTTTTACTAGTAGGTGAGCTTTGAGTGTGCCATTGAGAATAATTTTTCATGATATTATCTAGGAGTTTTGTAACTTCTCCTAGTGTGATTTCCATAAAAGTTCCACCAGAGGCGGAATCCAAGATATTTCTAGAAGCAAAATTCAAACCAGCATAGAAAATTTGTATAATCATCCAAAGACTCAGGCCATGAGCGGGACAATTTCTAATCATCAATTTCATTCTCTCCCAAGATTGTGCAACATGTTCATGATCTAGTTGCTTAAAATTCATGATATCATTACGGAGAGAGATAATCTTAGCCGGTGGAAAATACTTGGAAATAAAGGCATCTTTACACTTGTTCCAAGAATCAATACTATTTTTGGGTAAAGATGAAAACCAAGTTTTTGCTCGACCTCGTAATGCGAACGGAAATAGCTTCAATTTAATCATATCATTATCCACATCTTTCTTCTTTTTCATATCGCATAACTCAATAAAGGTATTAAGATCGGATGCGACATCTTTAATAGGAAGGCCGGAAAATTCCTCTTTCATAACAAGGTTTAAAAAGGCAACATTAATTTCATATGAATCCGCACTAGTGGTGCGAGCAATTGGAGTACTAATAAAATCATTGTTATTAGTATTGGAGAAGTCACACAATTTAGTGTTTTCAGACATGGTGACTTAGCAAGCAGACAAGCACACAAGCAAACAGAAAGCAAGCAAAAGAAAGGGCGAACGAAAAAGGCAAATATTTTTGTCATTTTTTTAAGAAGTGGGGAGAGGAAAACGAGAGGCAAATGGAAAATAATGTAAATGCAAGAGATGAGTTTGCGATAGTTACTTGGTAGATATGCTTCACTTGAATACTCCCCGGCAATGGCGCCAAAAAATCTTCTTGCTACTTCTCGAGCTTGCGTTGGTTTTTCCCTTGAAGAGGAAAGGGTGATGCAGCAAAGTAGAAATAAGTATTTCCCTCAGTTTGAGAACCAAGGTATCAATCCAGTAGGAGTATCAAGATGAGGCACCAATGAACCTGCGCAAAGACAAAAAAACTTGCACCCAACGCGACAAAGGGGTTGTCAATCCCTTCACGAGTACTTGCAATGTGAGATCTGATAGTGATGAAAGGTAAATAAGTACAAGTGCAGCAAGGTATTTTTGGTATTTTTGTATGTAGATCTGAATATATAATGTGTAAAATAGACCCGTGGGCCATAGTGTTCACTAGAGGCTTCTCTGATGATAGCAAGTATTACGGTGAGTGAACGAATTAATGTCGAGAAACTGATAGAATCGCGCAAAGTCATGATGATATCTAAGGCAATTATCATACATATAGGCATCATGTCCGAGACAAGTAGACTGATACTGTCTGCATCTACTACTGTTACTCCACACATCGACCGCTATCCAGCATGCATCTAGTGTATTAAGTTCATAACAAACAGAGTAACGCCTTAAGCAAGATGACATGATGTAGAGGGATAAATTCATGCAATATGATATAAACCCCATCTTTTTACCCTTGATGGCAACAACACGATGCGTGCCTTGCTACCCCTTCTGTCACTAGGTGAGGACACCGCACGGTATGAACCCAAAACCAAGCACTTCTCCCATTGCAAGAATTATAGATCAAGTTGGCCAAACGAAACCCATAACTCGAAGAGAATGACAAGGATACGAAATCATGCATATAAGAAATCAGAGGAGACTCAAATAATATTCATAGATAATCTGATCACAAATCCACAATTCATCGGATCTCGACAAACACACCGCAAAAGAAAGTTACATCAGATAGATCTCCATGAAGATCATGGAGAACTTTGTATTGAAGATCCAAGAGAGAGAAGAGGCCATCTAGATACTAGCTATGGAGCCGAAGGTCTATGGTGAACTACTCATGCATCATCGGAGAGGCAATGGTGTTGATGAAGAAGCCCTTCGTGTTCGAATACCCCTCCGGTAGGGCACCAGAACGGTCCCTAGATGGGATCTCACGGAGACACAAGCTTGTGGCGGCGGAAAAGTATTTTCGTGCCTCTCTCTGTTTGTTTCGGGATTTTTGGGAATTTATAGGCGAAAGAGGTAGGGAAGAGGAGGCAAGGGGGGCCCACGAGCCTGCTAGGCATCCCCCCTAGGGCGCGCCTACGGGGCTCGTGACCTCCCACGAGACCTCCTGCCTTGGTTCTCAAGTCTTCTAGGTATCTTCTCTTATGGAAAAATCATCCCGCAGGTTTTATTCCATTTGGACTCCGTTTAATATTCTTTTCTCAAAAAGGTCAGAAAAACGGAAAAAAAGAAACTGGCACTAGGCACTGAGTTAATAGGTTAGTCCCAAAAATGATACAAAATGGCATATAAATGCATATAAGACATCCCAAGTTGATAATATAATAGCATGGTACAATCAAAAATTATAGATACGTTGGAGACGTATCAGTCCCGAGCCGAGACCCGCGCGCCGGAAGAACCGACGCTGCCTCGTCTTCCCGGCAGCATCTGGAGTTCGGCTTCGTCTTCCCTCCTAGCCTCGTTCTCCTCTGTGCAATGCTGGTCCAGGAGGCACTAGTCTGGGTTGCGCATCGGGCCCTGCCACTTTTTGTCTTCTTGAACTTCACTCCTCCGCATAGGTCGTCCCTCATCAAAAGAGAAAGTCTTTAGGTTAGGACAACAATGCTTTGTAAGTGGTTACAAATGTAACCATAAAAATGAATGAATAGATGCATCCTTTATTCGACTCTCATTTTGTATGATTATTCCTTTGCACTTTCCGGATGCGTGCCGACTTGACTTATGCTGCCGCGAGTACTTAGAGGAGCGGATCCTTAGAAAACTCGGCAAAGGAGGTCGTCACCGGCAAGACTCCTTGCCGCACTCAGTGCAACCATGTAAATCGTCGAGTGCGGCTTGATGTCAGCTGTGCTTCCCTGGCAACGGCGCCAAGAATAGTCGTGTCGACGGCACCAGGAATCCTTCTGCTGCAGCTACGCCTTAAGGGACTTCCTAGGCCAATATGCAAAGGATTTCCCCTGTGGCCTTGGAGCCTTGCGTTGGTGTTCCCTCGAAGCGGAAAGGGTGATGTAGCACAGCGGTGGTAAGTATTTCCCTCAGTTTGAGAACCAAGGTATCAATCCAGTGGAGGAGTATCACAAGATCCTGCACAAACACAAAAGCTTGCTCCCAACGCTATGAAGGGGTTGTCAATCCCTTATAGATTGTTTGCCAACTGAGAACTGAAAGCAACAAAGTAACAAAGCAAAGTAAAAGCGGAGGTGTAAATGATGGATGTGAATAGACCCGGGGCCGTAGTGTTTACTGGTGGCTTCTCTCATGAAAGCAAGTAGACGGTGGGTGAAAAAATTACTGTCAAGCAATTGATAGAACCGCGCAAAGTCGTGACGATATCTATGGCAATAATTATATCTATAGGCATCACGTCCAAAACAAGTAGACCGATACATTCTACATCTACTACTATTACTCCACACGTCGACCGCTATCCAGCATGCATCTAGTGTATTAAGTCCAAAAGAACAGAGTAACGCCTTAAGCAAGATCACATGATGTAGATGGACAATCTCATATCAATGACAGAGCCCATCTTGTTACCCTTGATGGCAACTACTTAATGTGTGCCTTGCTGCCCCTACTGTCACTGGGAAAGGTCACTACATGGTAGAACCCAAAATCAAGCACTTCTCCCATTGCAAGAATCATAGATCTAGTTGGCCAAACAAAACCCAAGACTCAGAGAGACTTACAAGGATATCAAATCATGCATATAAGAAATCAGCAAAGACTCAAATATATATCATAGATAATCTGATCACAAATCCACAATTCATCGGATCTCGACAAACACACCGCCAAAGAAGATTACATGGGATAGATCTCCGTGAAGAAAATGAAGAACTTTGTATTGAAGATCGAAGAGAGATAAGAAGCCATCTAGCTACTAACTACGGACCCGTAGGTCTGAAGTGAACTACTCACGAGTCATAGGAGGGGAAATGATGATGAAGAAGAAGCCCTCCAACTCCAAAGTCCCCTCCGGAAGGGCGCCGGGAAGGGTCTCTAGATGAGATCTCGCGGAAACGGAAGCTTGCGGCGGCGGAGAAGTATTTTCGAGGCTCCCCTGATTTTTTGCTATATTTTAGGGAATGTATAGGCCAAGGATCTAGGCCGGGGGCGGCCAGGGAGGCCACAAGCCCTAACACCGCCGCATCCCCCTTCGTGGCGGAGTGGGAGCTTGTGGGCTCCCTGGAGCCCACCTTGCTTGGCCCGCACGCCCCCTGATCTTCTTCCGTTCGGAAAAAAGTCATTTCGGGGATTTGAATCCATTTGGACTCCGTTCCAAAATTAGATCTGAAAAGAGTCAAAAACACAGAAAAACAGGAACTGGCCCTTGGCACTGAATTAATAAGTTAGTCCCAAAAAAGATATAGAAGGTGCATAAAACATCCAAAGATGACAAGATAACAGCGTGAAACCATAAAAGATTATAGATACGTTTGAGACGTATCAAGCATCCCCAAGCTTAACTCTTGCTCGTCCTCGAGTAGGGAAGTGATAAAGAATGAATTTTTGATGCTTTCATGCTACCTAGCATAGATGTCCTTTGTAACTCCTCTTATGTGACGTGAATGTTCAGATCCATTTGATTCAAAACAATAGTTTTCTATTGACGTGGAAACAATAATAATTCAAGCAAACTAGCAAGGTAATCATGAACTTTCAAAATAACAAGGCCAAAAGAAAGTTATCCCTACAAAAGCATATAGTCTGGCTATGCTCTATCATCATTGCACAACGAATTTAAATCATGCACAACCCCGGTATTGGCCAAGTAATTGTTTCACACCTTTACTTTCTAAAACCTTTTCAACTCTCACGCAATACATGAGCGTGAGCCATGGTTATAGCACTATAGATGGTGTGGAATGTGGTGGAGGTTGCAAGACAAAAAAGGAGAAGATAGTCACATTAACTAGGCATATCAATGAGCTGTGGAGATGCTCATCAATAGATATCAATGTGAATGAGTAGGGATTGCCATACAAATGATGCACTAGAGCTACGAGTATGTGAAAGCTCTTAAAGGAAACTAGTGGGTGTGCATCCAACTTGCTTGCTCACGAAGACCTGAGGCAATTTTGAGGAAGCCTATCATTGGAATATACAAGCCAAGTTATATAATGAAAATTTCCCACTAGCTATATGGTAGTGACAAAACGATAGACTGTCAATCATGAAGATCATGGTGCTTAATATGCACAAGTGTGGAAAAAGTGGTAGCACTGTCCCTTCTCTCTTTTTCTCTCATTTATTTTTTATTTTTTGGTGGGCTCTTTTGGCCTCTTTTTTTATTTTTATTTTTTTGGTGGGATTCTTTGGCCTCTTTTATTTCCTCACATGGGACAATGCTCCATCAATGATGATCATCACACTTTCAACTCAAAACTTAGAGCAACTATGACTCTATATGGAATGCCTTCGGTAGTGTACCATGACAATGATCTACCATGGCATGGACATCAATGGAAACATCATGCTAGCTATCTTACGATCATGCAATGGCAATGTAGATGTGGTGGCACATGTCATGGTGGTAGTTGCATGGCAATATATCTCGGGATGACTTTGAAAAAGCCATAGTAGGTAGGTATTGTGGCTGTTTTGAGGGAGGCTAATGGTGGGTTTTGTGCGCCGGCGAAAGTTGCACGACACTAAGAAGATGGTGATGGTGGAAGGTGAAAGTGCATCTAAACCATGGAATCAACATTAGTCATGAAGAACTCATATACTTGTTGCAAAAAATTTATTAGTAATCGAAACAAAGCATTCAACGCATACTCCTAGGGGAAGGGTTGGTAGGTATAAACCATCGCGCGATCCCGACCGCCACGCAAAGGATGACAATCAATATACTAATCATGCTCAAATTTCATCACATAGCGGTTCACCATACGTGCATGCTACGGGAATCACTAACTTCAACACAAGTATTTCTAGATCCACAACACCTTACTAGCATGTCTTCAATAGTACCATAACCACAACTCAAAACTAATTGAGATGAATCAAACTTCTCTAACTATTCAATGCACATGAAGGTGGAAGTTTTCGTATCCCTTTGGATAACTACTCCTTTTGAGACTACTTTCAAAGCATAGATCAACTACCAAGCCACACACCACTGTGCTCTAAAATATATAAGTGAAGCACATAGAACAAAAGTATCTAGCTCAAAAGATATAAGTGAAGCACATGTGAGCTGAATTGTCTACCAAAAGACATAAGTGAAGCTCGACAAAATCATGGTGAGTGCATGTCTCTCTCTCTAGGTGTGCAGCAAGGATAGTTGTGACACAACAAAAATAAAAGACTCCTACGATACAAGACGCTCCAAGCAAAAACACATAACATGTGGTGAATAAAAATATAGCCCCAAGTAACGTTACCGATGGATTGAAGACGAGAGAGGGGATGCCTTCCCGAGGCATCCCCAAGATTAGGCTTTTACGGCTTCCTTGAATATCTTGGGGTGCCTTGGGCATCCTCAAGCTTGAGCTCTTGCCACTCTTTATCTCTTTTTCCATAAGAACTTCACCCAAAACTTGAAAACTTCACAACATGAAACTTAAACAGAAACTCCTGATAACATTAGTATGAGAAAGCAAACCACCACTTCCTTAGGTACTGTAGCAAACTGAAATTCTACTTATGCTGATGTTGGGTTACTGTATTTTCAATCTTCCATGGCTAATACCCCCCGATACTATCCATAGTTTCATCAAAATAAGCAACCAACACAACAAAAACAGAATCTGTTAACAGCAGACCATTCTGTAGGAATCTGTATATTTCGTATACTTCTGGTACTCCAAAAATTCTGAAACATTACGATAGTCTGAAGAATTTGCGTAGCAATCAGCAGAAAAAAGAATCAGCTCAAAATCTCTTACAGAAAAAAAAAATGAAAATTCTTTTCGTGAACAGAAAGTTTCTGTCTTTTCCAGCATGACCAAATGATCATCCCCAAGACTAATCATAACGGTTTTTCTTGGCACAAATGCAAAAAGAAACACAAAAACACAATCATAACAGAATTGTGAAAGTGTGGAAAACACAAAACAGAAAGAAAAATGACAGATTCGTTGGGTTGCCTCCCAACAAGCGCTTTTGTTTAACGCCCTTAGCTAGGCATTCAATGATGCTCTCACAAAAGACAAGAATTGAAGCACAACGAAAGCATCCTAAAGCATGTGAAAATCACATCTAAGTCTAACATACTTCCTATGCATAAGCATTTTATAGGAAAACAAAATGTCAAGACAACCAATAGCTGCCATATGCAAGGAAGAAGAAAAAGACAAGAGCAATCTCAACATCACGAGAGGTGATTTGGTAACATGAAACTTTCTACCACAATATTTTTCTCTCTCATAATAATTACATGTGGGATCATATTCGAATTCAACAATGTAACTATCACATATGATATTCTTTTCATGATCCACATGCATGCAAAGTTGACGCTCTTCAAAAATAGTGGGATTATCATCAAATAAAGTCATGACTTCTCCAATCCCACTTTCAATATTGTAGCAAATATCATAATCATCGTGAGGCTTGAACAAATTTTCAAGATCATAAGAAAGATCATCACCCCAATCATGATTATTGCAACAAGTAGGGGACATAGCAAAACTAGCATCCCCAAGCTTAGGGTTTTGCATATTGTTAGCATGATTGTCACTAATAGGATTTATAGTGAAACCATTGCAATCATGCTTTTCATTCAAGGAGCCCTCGTGAATCACTTCATAAGTTTCTTCATCACGATTTTCAGATTCACCCATCTCAAGAAAAACTCCATAAAGATAGTCAAGTGCACTCAATTCACTAGCAATTTGTTCCACATAAGTGGGTCTCTTAAAGAGATTAGCAAGTGGATGAGGATCCATATCATTAGATTTTCAGCAAGCGAAGATGCAAGCATATTGAAGGCACATAGGACACAAGCAACGAGAGAAAAGGGCGAATGAAAAAGGCAAATGAAAAAAGGCAAAGGAGAAAGGCAAATGAAAACGGCAAATGTGAAGTGGGGGAGAGGAAAACGAGAGGCAACTGGCAACAAAAGTAAATGCAGGAGATGAGTTTGTGAGACCTACTTGGATAGATCTTGATCTCTCCTCCCCGGCAACGGCGCCATAAATACTTCTGATTTCAGCTGTGCTTCCCTGGCAACGGCGCCAAGAATAGTCGTGTCGACGGCACCATGAATCCTTCTGCTGCGGCTACGCCTTAAGGGACTTCCTACGCAAATATGCAAAGGATTTCCCCCCATGGCCTTGGAGCCTTGCATTGGTGTTACCTCGAGGCGGAAAGGGTGATGTAGCACAGCGGTGGTAAGTATTTCCCTCAGTTTGAGAACCAAGGTATCAATCCAGTGGAGGAGTATCACAAGATCCTGCACAAACACAAAAGCTTGCTCCCAACGCTATGAAGGGGTTGTCAATCCCTTATAGATTGTTTGCCAAGTGAGAACTGAAAGCAACAAAGCAACAAATAAAAGTAAAAGCGGAGGTGTAAACGATGGATGTGAATAGACCCGGGGGCCGTAGTGTTTACTAGTGGCTTCTCTCATGAAAGCAAGTAGACGGTGGGTGAACAAATTACTGTCGAGCAATTGATAGAACCGCGCAAAGTCATGACGATATCTATGGCAATGATTATATCTATAGGCATCACGTCCAAAACAAGTAGACCGATACTTTCTGCATCTACTACTATTACTCCACACGTCGACCGCTATCCAGTATGCATCTAGTGTATTAAGTCCAAAAGAACAGAGTAACGCCTTAAGAAAGATCACATGATGTAGATGGACAATCTCATATCAACGACAGAGCCCATCTTGTTACCCTTGAGGGAAACTACTTAATGTGTGCCTTGCTGCCCCTACTGTCACTGGGAAAGGTCACCACATGGTAGAACCCAAAACCAAGCACTTCTCCCATTTCAAGAATCATAGATCTAGTTGGCCAAACAAAACCCAAGACTCTGAGAGACTTACAAGGATATCAAATCATGCATATAAGAAATCAACAAAGACTCGAATATATATCATAGATAATCTGATCACAAATCCACAATTCATCCCGTCTCGACAAACACACCGCCAAAGAAGATTACATCGGATAGATCTCCATGAAGATCATGGATAACTTTGTATTGAAGATCCAAGAGAGAGAAGAAGCCATATAGCACTACGGACCCGTAGGTCTGAAGTGAACTACTCACGAGTCATTGGAGGGGCGATGATGATGAAGAAGAGGCCGTCCAACTCCAAAGTCCCCTCCGGCAGGGCACCGGGAAGGGTCTCCAGATGAGATCTCACGGAAACGGAAGCTTGCAGCGGCGAAAAAGTATTTTCGAGGCTCCCCTGATTTTTTGTTGTATTTTAGGGAATATATAGGCCAAGGATCTAGGTCAGGGGGCGGCTAGGGAGGCCACAAGCCCTGACACCGCCGCCTCCCCCTGGTGGCGGAGTGGGAGCTTGTGGGCTCCCTGGAGCCCACTTGGCTTGGCCCACAGGCCCCCTGATCTTCTTCCGTTCGGAAAAAATCATTTAGGGGATTTTATTCCATTTGGACTCCGTTCCAAAATCATATCTCAAAAGAGTCAAAAACACAGAAAAACAGGAACTCGCACTTGGCACTGAATTAATAAGTTAGTCCGAAAAAAGTTATAAAAGGTGCATAAAACATCCAAAGACGACAAGATAACAGCGTGAAACCATCAAAAATTATAGATACGTTTGAGACGTATCACGGCTCGAGGCGAAATAAGGTGCTACATAGCCGTCCAAAACGTTTAACGAGTTCGGAACGAGATGAGGGTGCTCTTTGGCCGCTCAAGTCATTTAACAGGCTCGAAACGAAGTCGGAGTGCACTGATCCTAGCAAGGTCCATCTGCGCGCGGGACCTCATACAAAAGTCGATGCTTCAAAAGGATGCAACTAATCTACCAAGAGTCCGGCAAGCGCATCGCAGCATTCCTAGCCGCAGCGTCTGAACGTGTTGTCGGGGAGGAATATCCGTACCCCCGGCAAGCTGATGTTGCGTCCAACGGCCTCCTTGCTGACGAGGTTCTCGCCGGTGGCCTTTGGCCACTCTAAAGGAAAGAGGCATGCCGGGGCACAACACTTTCTCATCTCTTTTGTAAGAGATTTGCTGGTGGAGCCCTCGAACTCATCTTTCTGGTGCCAGAGCGCTCCAAGGAGAAATGCGAGCCGGACGGCACATAAAGGGGCGGTTCGGGGCCTCGGAAGCGTCCTCGACGACCATGCAGCACTCCAGAGATGTGCAACGGCCCGAGTAAGCATCAGAGGCCTGGTCGAAGCCTCGTGTAACGCCCTCGACAGTAGCGTGAGCTTTCCAAGGAGGTGTGTCGGCCGGGTGACGCAGAGCTCAGGGATTCCGCTCCTGCCACCCGCACTCGCATAGCACATATGGATGCGCTATGAGCTCTTGCGCGGGAAAATCAGCCACTGCCTCCTTCCACTTAGGGAAGATGCTACAGCGAACTGAGATCCGTGGAGCCGACGGGCGGCTTGTCTGATCGGGGCGGCGCTGACGCTGGCCTGCTTCCGACGATCCCCCTACCTGGCGCGGCAAAGATGTCGGTGAAGGATAGACACCTATGGGGGCTTCAAGGGTCCCCTTTTGTTGGTTTGGCGAGGAGAGGGATCGCGGCAAGAGCAGAACCAACAGTGAGGGCCCGCCAAGGTCCTTTTTTACCCAGGTTCGGGCCGCGTGGTGCGTAAAACCCTACTCTTGCATGTGTTTAGTTATTCGTTTTAGGTTACTTTAGATCTGTCCCTCTTACAGCCTTTCGATTGGTCAAAAAGCCAAAAGTCCCTACTACTGAGACTCGGGCCTCCTTTTATAGGTGAAGGGGTCACCATAGTGGCTCAGCTAGTGAATGGTGGGTTCACAAGTGGAACAACGCCGACCGACAGCCGCAGTGTTACTGCGGTGCATTAAATGCTTCGACACACTTCCCTGACCTCGTCAGGGGGGGTTGGACACGTACCCACACATGGCAACTTCGGGGTGTTGCGCTGGCGTGCGGGTGGGCGCGTGGTCCGTACATCAGCGGTGGTGTGTTCGTCGGTGGAGGCGTTCATAGGTCGCAAGGGACCCCTGGGCCTGCACCTCTCCTCGAGCCTTCTCTTCCTTCCCGACAAGGGTTATCTTGCCAGGGCTCTTCTTGTTCCTCTCGGCAGGGAGGCGATGGCCTTCCGAGGCCTTGTCAATCTTTCTGGCAAGGATGGCTTGCCGGGGCTCAGTCCTTCTTCCCTAGCGGGAGGGTCTTGCCGTGGTCATTGTCTATCCCCCCCGGCAGGGAGCTCCTGTCGGGGTCTCTTCTTCTTTCCCAGCAAGCGAAGGCTTGTCGTGGGAGCTTGCAATCTGTACTTGGGGGCTTCTGAGTCTTGCTTCCTCCCTACGCTCCAGCGACGCACCTTGCCGCTGCAGAGGGGCTGCCGGTGTCCGCAGACTAATCCAGGGCACTGGAGACCCCAGTGTTTAGTGCACCGACACATCGTAATAAGAAGATTAAATTCCTGTGATGTGATCGAGGAGGAGAATATCTGAGTTATGAGTTTGGCATGCACTTAAGATAGTGCGGACACACCTCACGCCGCCTGGAACACCACGACGTAATGGTGTGTCCGAACATCATAATCATACTTTATTGGATATGGTGAGTTCCATGATGTCTCTTACCGACTTGCAACTATTGTTTTGGGGCTATGCATTAGAGATAGCTGCATTCAGTTTAAATAGGGCTCCATCTAAGAATCTCATACCCAAAGGAAAAGTTCGGTATACCTTCTATATCAGATACGAGGGAAAGTGTTTGTTGCTAAGAACGGGTCCATTCTCAAGAAAGAGTTTTTCTCGAAAGAATTGAGTGGGAGGAAGATAGTACTTGATGACGTTATATATTGAACCGTCACTTCAACCAGAGGGTAGCACGATGCATGAAGATGTTCCTATGGCACCTACATCTATTGAAGAGGAAGATCATGATGGTGATCATGAACTTTTGTAGGATCGAAAGTATGTCTATGGAGGTGATTAGACTACTTGACAAGATATTTTCTTTGCCTTTTTCCCAATTTTACTTGAGAGGCAGCTACGGTAGTTATAACACGTCAAGTACACCCTACACATGCAGTTCTAATAGTATAGCAGCGGAAAGTAAACATGCAAGTGTAAATAGAGGAGTAAGGTAGGGAGATCAAACGCATGAGGTTGACACGACAATTTTTGGCATGGTTCCGATAGGTGGCGCTATCGTACGTCCATGCTAGTGGAGACTTCCACCCATGGAGGGTAATGATTGCGAGAGTCCACGGAGGGCTCCATCCATGGAGGGATCACAAAGAAGAGGCCTTGTCTATCCCACCACGGCTTCCGTCCATGGAGAACTAGCCTTACTCACGGTAGATCTTCACGAAGTAGGCGATCTCCTTGCCCTTACAAACATCTTGGTTCAACTCCACAATACGAAGTAGGAGGCTCCCAAGCGACACCTAACCAATCTAGGAGGCACCACTTACCAAAAGGTAATAGATGGGGTAGATCAATGAACTCATTCCTCTTGTGCTTCTAAAGATAGTCTCCTCAACACAAATCACTCTCTCATACTCCCTCCGTTCCTAAATATAAGTCTTTTTAGAGGTTTCACTAATGTACTACATACGGATGTATATAGACATACTTTAGAGTATATATTCACTCATTTTGCTCCGTATGTA
The DNA here is from genome assembly GCF_904849725.1 of Hordeum vulgare subsp. vulgare. NCBI lineage: Eukaryota > Viridiplantae > Streptophyta > Magnoliopsida > Poales > Poaceae > Hordeum > Hordeum vulgare. Next base: position 126,409,707 of record NC_058519.1, read on the forward strand.
GACACCTAGTGAAATATCTTAAAAGACTTATATTTAGGTACGGAGGGAGTAGAATATACATGGGTAGGACAGGTTGATTTGGTGTAAAGAAGTTTGGGGAGGCTAGAGATCAAGTTTCAAATGATTGGATTGGAATATCTTGGTCTCAACACATGAGTAGGTGGTTCTCTCTCAGAAAATGGATCTGGAAATGAAGTGTGTGTTCTGAGTGCTTCTCCCACGAATGAGAGGTGGGTGAAGGGGTATATATAGGCACTAGCCAAAATCCAACTGTTACAAAAAAAAGAGCAAACTCGGTGATACCGAAGTTGGAAACTCGGTGGTACCAACTAGCACTAAAGGTGTGAACTTTTGAATCTCGGTGAGACCGATATATACAAATCGGTGGCATCGAAAAGGTGACTAACGGTCAGATGGCCAAACTCAGTGGCACCGATACTCAAACTCGGAAATTCTGATTTTGTGTATCATGGAAATAGAATGTTGGTCACCCAAACTCGATAGCACCGATGCAGTTTCGGTATCACCGATTCTGTCTCGGGTTCAAGATCGGTGGGTCCGATGTGGAAATGTTGGTAACACCGAATTTGTGAATATGGAACTTGACATAGTGGATATGTGGGGAAAATGACTGAGTGTTTTGGTGGCTAACTTTGAGCACTTGAGCAATCAGTTCTTCTAACTACCTCACCTCCTTTTAATAGTATTGGCTTTCATATGGACTCAAAAGTAATTTCTCACAAATATAAAATGGATAGTCTTCTAGCTTGTAGCTTGAGCCAATATTATTCATTTCTTGCATCAAGGGGCATCTCCACAAAAACCTTAAACCATAGCATCTTTTGAGCTTTTTTGAAATATACTTGGAAAACACATTAGTCCATTGATGCATATGTTGTGATCAATTATCAAAACCACCCTAGGGAGCAATTGTGCTTTTAGCTTTAGATCAATTCACTATCGAACCTTGTAGGTTGACAAGGACATGTGCTGCTAGTGAGTGGTACGGTAATGATGTCATAGAGGTCATGTTATTGGATAATGATGAACATACGAGCTATGGAGAAGCGGTGATGAGCCTGAATTTCGACAAATGGTAAGAGGCCATGAAATCCAAGATGAGATCCATGGAAAAAAAAGTGTGGACTTTGGAAGTATTACGTGAAGATTGAAAAGATATTCAGAACAAATGCAACTTTAAGATGAAGACACACATGGATGGTAATGTAACCGTCTATGAAGATCGACTTGTGGCAAAGGAGTATTCACAAGTTCAAGGAGTTGACTATGATGAGACTTTCTCACCCATAGTGATGCTTAAGTGCGTTAGAAACATGTTAGCGATAGCTACATTTTTTTATTATTAAATCTGACAGATGGATGTCAAAACAACATTCCTTAATGTTTTCCTTAAGGAAGAGTGGTATATGCTGCATCGAGAAGGTTTTGTTGATCCAGGGAATGTTGACAAAGTATGCAAGCTCCAGCGATCCATTTATGGACTAGTGGAGGCATCTCGGAGTTGGAATCTTCGCTTTGATGAGGTGATCAAAGCGTTTTGGTTTATAACTGTTTATGGAGAAGCTTGTTTTACAAGAAAGTGAGTGGGAGCTCTATAGCTTTTCTAATATTATTTGTGGATTACATACTGCGGACTGGAAACAATATAGATATTTTGGAAAGCGTGAAGTTATATTTGAATAAGATCTTTTCAATCGAAGGCCTCGGAGAAGCCCCTTACATATTAGGCATCAAGCTGCTTACATGGAGTCATAAGTGATTTCTCACAGATATAAAATGAAAAGTCTTCTAGCTTGAAGCTTGAGCCAATATTATTCCTTGCTTGCATCAAGGGGCATCTCCACGAAAACCTTAAGCCATATCATCTTTTGAACTTTTCTGAAATATACTTGGAAAACACATTAGTCCAATGATGCATATGTTGTGATCAATTATCAAAACCATCCTCGGGAGCAATTGTGCTTTCGATCTCCCCCTTTTTGGTAATTGATGACAACATATAGATCAAAGCTTCGACAAAAGATATAATCAATGATTAGCATCGATGCTTTGAGAAGTATGTGAAAAGCAAGAGTTCCCCCTAAATTTGTGCATTATTTAAAATTTTGTTTGAATCCATATGCACAATAGATTAGGATCATGGATTACTCTTCCATGTCGCATACATCTTGGTGGTGCATAAAAATAATAGCAATGCATATGACGCCAACAAGATAAGTGAGTGATCGTCACAAGGATAGCTTAGATATGATATCATAGCATCCCACTGCTACTGCAACAAAAGACCTTCCAACAGCGCCAGAAACACATGTTGATGGGAGACTGTTCTTGTCTTGATATTCCTCAGCAACGGCACCAGGAATCCTTATGCTACGGCTACGCCTTTAGGGACTTCCTAGGAAAATATGCAAAGGATTTCCCCGTGGCCTTGGAGCCTTGCGTTGGTGTTCCCTCAAAGCGGAAAGGGTGATGTAGCACAGCGGTGGTAAGTATTTCCCTCGATTTTGAGAACCAAGCTATCGATCCAGTGAAGGAGTATCACAAGTACCTGCACAAACACAAAAAGCTTGCTCCCAACGCTATGAAGGGGTTGTCAATCCCTTATAGATTGTTTGCCAAGTGAGAACTGAAAGCAACAAAGTAACAAAGCAAAGTAAAAGCGAAAGTGGAAACGATAGGTGTGAACAGACCCGGGGGTCGTAGTGTTCACTAGTGGCTTCTCTCATGAAAGCAAGTAGACGGTGGGTGAACAAATTACTGTCGAGCAATTGATAGAACCGCGCAAAGTCGTGACGTCATCTATGGCAATGTTTATATCTATAGGCATCACGTCCAAAACAAGTAGACCGATACTTTCTGCATCTACTACTATTACTCCACACGTCGACCGCTATCCAGCATGCATCTAGTGTATTAAGTCCAAAAGAACAGAGTAACGCCTTAAGCAAGATGACATGATGTAGATGGACAATCTCATATCTACGACAAAGCCCATCTTGTTACCCTTGATGGCAACTACATGATGTGTGCTTTGCTGCCCCTACTGTCACTGGGAAAGGTCACCACACGGTAAGAACCGAAAACCAAGCACTTCCCCCATTGCAAGAATCATAGATCTAGTTGGCCAAACAAAACCCAAGACTCGGAGAGACTTACAACGATATCAAATCATGCATAAAATAAGTCAGCAAAGACTCAAATATATATCATTGATAATCTGATCACAAATCCACAATTCATCGGATCTCGACAAACACACCGCCTAAGAAGATTACATCGGATAGATCTCCATGAAGATCATGGAGACCTTTGTATTGAAGATCCAAGAGAGAGAAGAAGCCATCTAGCTACTAACTACGGACCCGTAGGTCTGAAGTGAACTACTCATGAGTCATTGGAGGGGCGATCATGTTGATGTAGAAGCCCTCCAACTCCAAAGTCCCCTCCGGCAGGGCACCCGGAAGGTTCTCCAGATGAGATCTCGCGGAAACGGAAGCTTGCGGCGGCGGAAAAGTGTTTTCGTGGATTCCGTGATTTTTTCTGTATTTTAGGGAATATATAGGCGAAGGAGCTAGGTCAGGGGGTGCCAGGGAGGCCACAAGCCTGCTAGCCGCCGCCCCCCTGGTGGCGGCTACAGGGCTTGTCGGCCCCCTGTAGCTCTCCTGGCTTGGCCCTCAAGCCCCCTGATCTTCTTCCGTTCGGGAAAAAATTATTTTGGGGATTTTATTCCGTATAGACTCCGTTCCAAAATCAGATCTGAAAAGAGCCAAAAACACAAAAAAAAATAGAAACTGGCACTTGGCTCTGAATTAATAAGTTAGTCCCAAAAAAGATATAAAAGGTACATAAAACATCCAAAGATGACAAGATAACAGCATGAAACCATCAAAAATTATAGATACGTTTGAGACGTATCAAGCATCCCCAAGCTTAACTCCTGCTCGTCCTCGAGTAGGTAAGTGATAAAGAATGATTTTTTGATGCTTTCATGCTACCTAGCATAGATTTCCTTTGTAACTCCTCTTATGTGACGTGAATGTTCAGATCCATTAGGTTCAAAACAATAGTTTGCTATTGACGTGGAAACAATAATAATTCAAGCAAACTATCAAGGTAATCATGAACTTTCAAAATAACAAGGCCAAAAGAAAGTTATCCCTACAAAAGCATATAGTCTGGCTATGCTCTATCATCATTGCACAACGAATTTAAATTATGCACAACCTCGGTATTGGCCAAGTAATTGTTTTCACACCTTTACTTGCTCAAACCTTTTCAACTCTCACGCAATACATGAGCGTGAGCCATGATTTTAGCACTATTAGTGGTGTGGAGTGTAGTGGATGTTGCAAGACAAACATGGAAAAGATGATCACATTAACTAGGCATATCAATGAGCCATGGAGATGCTCATCAATAGATATCAATGTGAATGAGTAGGCATTGCCATACAAATGATGCACTAGAGCTAAGAGTATGTAAAAGCTCTTAAAGAAACTAGTGGGTGTGCATCCAACTTGCTTGCTCACGAAGACCTAAGGCAATTTTGAGGAAGCCTATCATTGGAATATACAAGCCAAGTTATGTAATGAAAATCTCCCACTAGTTATATGGTGGTGACAAAATGAGAGACTCTCAATCATGAAGATCATGGCGCTTAATAAGCAAAAGTGTGGAAGGATAGTAGCATTGTCCCTTCTCTCTTTTTTTCTCATCATTTTTTTGGTGGGCTCTTTGGCCTGTTTTTTTTATATTTTATTTTATTTTGGTGGGCATCTTTGGCCTCTTTTATTTCCTCACATGGGACAATGCTCCATCAATGATGATCATCACACTTTCAACTCAAAGCTTAGAGCAACGATGACTCTATATGGAATGCCTTCGGTAGTGTACCGTGACAATGATCTAGCATGGCATAGACATTAATGGAAACATCATGCTAGCTATCTTACGATCATGCAATGGCAATGTAGAAGTGGTGGCACATGTCATGGTGGTAGTTGCATGGCAATATATCTCGGAATGACTTTGAAAAAGCCATAGTAGGTAGGTATGGTGGCTGTTTTGAGGGAGGCTAATGGTGGGTTTTGTACACCGGCGAAAGTTGCACGACACTAAGAAGATAGTAATGGTGGAAGGTGAAAGTGCATCTAAACCATGGACTCAACATTTGTCATGAAGAACTCATATACTTGTTGCAAAAGTTTTAGTAGTAATCGAAACAAAGCATTCAACGCATACTCCTAGGGAAAGGGTTGGTAGGTATAAACCATCATGCGATCCCGACTGCCACGCAAAGGATGACAATCAATAGACTAATCATGCTCAGATTTCATCACATAGCGGTTCACCATACGTGCATGATACGGGAATCACTGAATTCAACACAAGTATTTCTAGATCCACAACACCTTACTAGCATAACTTCAATATTACCACAACCACAACTGAAAACTAATTGAGATGAATCAAACTTCTCTAACTATTCAATTCACATGAAGGTGGAAGTTTTCAATCCCTTTGGATAACTACCCCATTTGAGACTACTTTCAAAGCATAGATCAACTACCAAGCCATGCAGCGACGTGCTCTAAAAGATATAAGTGAAGCACATAGAGCAAAATCAACTAGCTCAAAAGACATAAGTGAAGCACATGTGAGCTGAATTGTCTACCAAAGGATATAAGTGAAGCTCGACAAAATCACGGTGAGTGCATGTCTCTCTCTATAGGTGTGAAGCAAGGATGATTGTGACACAACAAAAATAAAAGAGTCCTACGATACAAGACGCTCCAAGCAAAACACATAACATGTGGTGAATAAAAATATAGCCCCAAGTAACATTACCGATGGATTGAAGACGAAAGAGGGGATGCCTTCCCGGGGCATCCCCAAGCTTAGGCTTTTACAGCATACTTAAATATCTTGGGGTGCCTTGGGCATACCCAAGCTTGAGCTCTTGCCACTCTTTATCTCTTTGTCCATAAGAACTTCACCCAAAACTTGAAAACTTCACAACACGAAACTTAAACAGAAACTCGTGATAACATTAGTATAAGAAAGCAAACCACCACTTCCTTAGGTACTGTAGAAAACTTAAATTATAATTATGTTGATGTTGGGTTACTGTATATTCAATCTTCCATGGCTAATACCCCCTGATTCTATCCATAGTTTCATCTAAATAAGCAACCAACACAACAAAAAACAGAATCTGTTAACAGCAGACCAGTCTGTACCAATCTGTATACTTCGTATACTTCTGGTACTTCAAAATTTCTGAAAACTTACGACAGGTTGAATAATTTGCATAGAAATCTGAAGCAAAAAGAATCAACTTAAAAGATCTTACAGAACAAAAATGAAAATTCTTTTCGTGAGCAGAAAGTTTCTGTCTTTTCCAGCATGACCAAACGATCATCCCCAAGACTAATCATAACGATTTTGCTTGGCACAAACGCAAAAAGAAATAAAAAAACACAATCATAACAGAATTATGAAAGTGTGGAAAACACAAAACATAAAGAAAAAGGATAGATTCGTTGGGTTGCCTCCCAACAAGCGCTTTTGTTTAACGCCCTTAGCTAGGCAAAAGGTGATGGAATCACGTATAGTCATCTTTGGTGCTCAAACCATAAGTAGCCCTCATCATAGATTCATAAGTCAATCTTATTTTCTTTCTAGGAAAGTGCTCCATGCCCTTCTTTAGAGGAAATTGAAATCTAATATTCCTTTCCTTCATATCGATGATAGCACCAATAGTCCTTAGGAAAGGTTTACCAAGAATAATGGGACATGAAGGATTGCAATCTATGTCAAGTACAATGAAATCCACGGGTACATAGTTCTTATTTGCAACAATAAGAACATCACCGATCCTTCCCATGGGTTTCTTGACAGTAGAATCCGCAAGATGCAAATTAAGAGAACACTCTTCAATCTCCTAAAAACCAAGAATATCACATAAAGACTTTGGAATCGCGGAAACACTAGCACCCAAATCACATAAAGCATTGCACTCATAGTTTTTGATCTTGATTTTTATAGTAGGTTCCCACTCATCAGGAAGTTTTCTAGGTATAGAGACTTCTAGTTCGAGCTTCTCTTCAAGAGATTTCATCATAGCATCTACGATATGCGCGGTAAAGGCTTTGCTTTGGCTATAAGCATGTGGAGAGTTTGCCGTGGATTGCATCAAAGAAATGCATTCAAACAAGGAGCAATTATCATAATCGAATTCCTTGAAATCCAAAGTGGGAGTTTCATTACTACCCAAAAATTTTATTTCTTCTAGTACACTCTCCACACCTTTATCATCAAGATGGGTAGACTCTGAATCATTGGGCCGTTTTTCAACCAAAGTGGATTCATATCCAGCCCCTTCATCAATAGGTTTGACACGCGAAAACAAAGATTCAAGAGGAGTCACACCAATCACTTTAAGATCTTCGTGATTTGCATCACTAGAACGCACCCTTTTAAACCATTCCTGCCTAGCGCGAATTTGGGCGGTTCTTTCTTTGCTCTCATTCATGGAGACACGCATAGCTTTCAAAGTTTCATCCAAGTTGACCTTGGGAGGAGCGCATCTAACTTTCAAAGCATCAATATCACAAGACATCCTATCAACGCTCTTAAGCCAAATCGTCTATTTTGAGTAGTTTTTCCTCTATGGACGCATTGAAAATCTTTTGAGAGTTGATGAACTCTTTGATACTACTCTCTAAATAAGAGGGTAATTTGTTGTGATTCCCATAAGTGTTGTTGTAGCAATTGCCATAATTGTTAGAGGAGTTACTAGGAAAAGGCCTAGGAACATAGTTTCCTCTAAAGGCATTGTTGTTGCCAAAATTGTTCCTACCAACAAAGTTAACGTCCAAACTAGCGTTGCTACTCTCAATCAAGGAATATAGTGGCATGTCATTAGGATCTAAATGAGCATTTCTACTAGCAACCAAATTCATCAACTCGTCCATCTTAGCACTAAGCGAGTTAATTTCTTAAATAGCGTGTACCTTTTTGCTAGCAGGTGACCTTTCAGTGTGCCACTGAGAGTAGTTGGTCATGATATTGTCTAGGAGTTTTGTAGCGTCTCCTAACATGATTTCCATGAACGTTCCACCTGAGGCGGAGTCCAAGATATTGCGAGAAGGGAAATTCAAGCCAACGTAAAATATTTGTATAATCATCCACAAACTCAAGCCATGAGCGGGACAATTTCTAATCATAAGCTTTTTCCTCTCCCAAGATTGTGCAACGTGTTCATGATCAAGTTGCTTGAAATTCATGATATCATTATGTAAGGAGATGAACTTAGCCGGCGGAAAATACTTGGATATATAAGCATCTTTGCACTTATCCCAAGAATCGATACTATTTTTGGGCAAAGAAGAAAACCAAGTTTTTGCGCGATCTCACAACGAAAAAGGAAAAAGCTTCAATTTAATCACGTCATTATCCACATATCTTTTCTTTTGCATATCGCAAAGCTCAATGAAGGTATTGAGATGGGATGCGACATCTTCACTAGGAAGGCTAGAGAATTGCTCTTTCATAACAAGATTCAGCAAAGCTGCGTTGATTTCATACGATTCCACACTAGTGGCGGGAGCAATCGGAGTACTAATAAAATCATTATTATTGGTACTCGAGAAGTCGCATAGTTTGGTGTTTTCAGCCATGATGACTTCAACAAACAAACAAGCACACAAGCAAGCAAGAAAACCGGCAGAAAGGCAAAAGGCAAAATAAAACGGCAAAGGAGAAAAGCAAATGAAAACGGCAAATGTGAAGTGGGGGAGAGGAAAACGAGAGGCAACCGACAAAAAAGTAAATGCAAGAGATGAGTTTGTGAGACCTACTTGGATAGATATCTCCTTCCCTGGCAACGGCGCTAGAAATACTTCTGCTACTGCAACAAAAGACCTTCCAACGGCGCCAGAAACACGTGCTGATGGGAGACTGTTCTTGTCTTGATATTCCTCACCAAAGGAACCAGGAACCCTTCTGCTACGGCTACGCCTTTAGGGACTTCCTAGGAAAATATGCAAAGGATTTCCCCGTAGCCTTGTAGCCTTGCGTTGGTGTTCCCTCGAAGCGGAAAGGGTGATGTAGCACAAGGTGGTAAGTATTTCCCTTGGTTTTGAGAACCAAGGTATCGATCCAGTGAAGGAGTATCACAAGTACCTGCACAAACACAAAAAGCTTGCTCCCAACGCTATGAAGGGGTTGTCAATCCCTTATAGATTGTTTGCCAAGTAAGAACTGAAAGCAACAAAGTAACAAAGCAAAGTAAAAGCGAAAGTGGAAACGATAGGATTGAATAGACCCGGGGTCATAGTGTTCACTAGTGGCTTCTCTCATGAAAGCAAGTAGACGGTGGGTGAACAAATTACTGTCGAGCAATTGATAGAACCGCGCAAAGTCGTGACGTCATCTATGGCAATGATTCTATCTGTAGGCATCACGTCCAAAACAAGTAGATCGATACTTTCTGCATCTACTACTATTACTCCACACGTCGACCGCTATCCAGCATGCATCTAGTGTATTAAGTCCAAAAGAACAGAGTAACGCCTTAAGCAAGATGACATGATGTAGATGGACAATCTCATATCTACGACAAAGCCCATCTTGTTACCCTTCATGGCAACTACACGATGTGTGCCTTGCTGCCCCTACTGTCACTGGGAAAGGTCACCACACGGTAAGAACCCAAAACCAAGCACTTCTCCCATTGCAAGAATCATAGATCTAGTTGGCCAAACAAAACCCAAGACTCGGCGAGACTTACATGGATATCAAATCATGCATAAAAGTAATCAGCAAAGACTCAAATATATATCATAGATAATCTGATCACAAATCCACAATTCATCGGATCTTGACAAACACACCGCCAAAGAATATTACATCGGATAGATCTCCAGGAAGATCATGGAGAACTTTGTATTGAAGATCCAAGAGAGATAAGAAGCCATCTAGCTACTAACTACGGACCCGTAGGTCTGAAGTGAACTACTCATGAGTCATTGGAGGGGCGATGATGTTGATGTCGAAGCCCTCCAAATCCAAAGTCCCCTCCGACAGGGCACCGGGAAGGGTCTCCAGATGAGATCTCGCGGAAACGGAAGCTTGTGGCGGCGGAAAAGGGTTTTCGTGGATTCCCTGATTTTTTGTGTATTTTAGGGAATATATAGGCGAAGGAGCTAGGTCAGGGGGGCGCCAGGGAGGCCACATGCCTGCTAGCCGCCGCCCCTGGTGGCGGCTACAGGGCTTGTGGGCCCCCTGTAGCTCTCCTGGCTTGGCCCTCAAGCCCCCTAATCTTCTTCCATTCGGGAAAAATTTATTTCGCCGATTTTATTCCGTTTGGATTCCGTTCCAAAATCAGATGTGAAAAGAGCCAAAAACACAGAAAAAACAGGAATTGGCACTTGGCACTGAATTAATAAGTTAGTCCTAAAAAACATATAAAAGGTACATAGGACATCCAAAGATGACAAGATAACAGCATGAAACCATAAAAAATTATAGATACGTTTGAGACGTATCACACACAAGACAAAGCGTATGATCATTCACTCAGATAGGATAAAGTCATCCAACAACCAAAGATTCTAGAACCAAATGAGAGCAAATAAAGTCAAAAGATCTCTCTCACACACACGAAGTCTATGATCTATACCTTTCTCCCCCTTAGGCAACAAGTTACCAAAAAGTTCAAAAGTATAGAACAACTCGTCTCTCTGGGTAGCTGATGATGGATTCTATAGAACAACGTCTACGAAGTCGTCTGCTGATGTCCCTAGAGTTGGAGGAGTTGATACTGGAGGTCCTTGAGCTGGAGCCGGTGATGAAGGTGTTGAAGCTTGTGCTGAAGATGTCTGACCTGTCTCCTGAGATGGAACAACAGCTGACCGAGGCCTGGTGTTATACCTAGTAGTAGTGGGAGGAGGAGACTCATTCTCGTCATCATCATCATCTTCATCTTCATCTTCATCCTCTGAGCGTGGAATCTCCACAGAGTCAACTTCATGTTGAAGCTGTCTAACAATGGTGGTCAAATCAGTTACCATCAGATCCATGTTGTGGAATTTTGTCTCCACAACGCTCTCAAGACTCTTCTAATTTTGCATGATCTCCTCGATGTTCTTTTTCATGCCTTGGACAGTACTCACTAGAAATGACATTTGCTCGACTGGGGTTCTGAGCTGTGGAACTGAAGGTGGCCTATTTCTAGCAGCTTCAGCCTCTGGTGCCTCTGCTACCATTCTTGTTGCAACTGAGTTGGGATCATTGTCATCCATCACAACCTCATTATCTTAAAATTTAGGCTGAAGAGGTAGATGGGGACAATCATGTAGATATGCATGCTTGCCTAGCTTGGCATTGATGAGCATCTGAATGTAAGGAGCATATCCACAGAATCTCTTCTAATCCGCAACAGTTCTCCGGATAGTCTGAACTATCATGTCCATCACTCAAAATCTGGTATGTGTGTCTATGAGGTGCAACAGGTTGATAGAATATCCTCTGATCATCTTCTCATCACCTGACATACTGACAAACACGCTCAGAAGCAAACAACAACACCTGTGAAGTGGATATAGGAAAGACAGAATGGATGAGCATCACAAAATTCAGATATTTTTGAAAAATTGAAGTCTGAAACTTAGGGTATGATCTTCTACAGGATGTAAATCGGTGGCACCGAGTTTGTATTTTCCGAGTCACCGAGAAAGCTTACTCGCTTAACAGAAACTTGGCAGTCATTTTCGGTGGCACCGAAAAGAGCTGCTCGGTCTCACCGAGTTGCTTCTCATGAACCCTAAAACAAGAATCGGTGGAACCGACTTTACAAACTCATCTAGTTGCATACTGCGGCAGATCAGATCTGAAATTTCCTACTTCTACTAATCTAAGGATTCATCCGGTGGACAGGAGGTTTTTACACGGTGGTATGAAGAATAAAGATTCCAATGCATAAGAATCGGACGAGGAAACGCAAAGGAGATCAAACCATACCCTAGCTCGCTGGCGGTTCGGCTACGGCGACGACGACGGAGTAGATTGCGTCGACGGCGGCGAATCCCACAGGCGCCGACGCTCGAGGAGACAAAGGCGATGCCCTGGGGTCTTGGGGGCAGCGAGGGTTTGGAGAACGAACCGTTTTGACGAAGTGAAATCAAAGGATTCGGTCCGCGAATATATATACCCGTGCGCTGTCGGTGTCATCGAGATTGCAAAATCGGTGTCACCAAGTTCTTCAATTGTTAGTACACATGGAAACTCAGTGTAATCGAGTTAGCGATTTTGGTGGTACCGAGATAGGAAAACCTGATCAACTTTGAAAAATCGGTGGCGCCGATTTTGTGGAGTTGATCACACCGAGTTTTTCAAAGAGGTTTTGGAAGGTAGCCTTTGACGATACGGAACTCCGAGTGCACCTTCACACACAGGGTTCGACAAGTGCTTGTTTATGTTTTGTGATGAAGCATGAATAGAACTTGAGATGAGATAGCATAGATAACTAGAGAAAGGTCCTAGGCATTCTTGTGAATCTAATTGGCAAAAGATAAATCAAAAGCCAAACCTAAACTTATACTAATTAGGCACTACCAATAAATTACAACATTAGTTAGAAATTACGAGCCGTACATCTGTGGTGGGATCAAATTATTACGGTGTAGATTTAATCTTGATAAAAAATCTAATTTGAATCAGAAAGGTATGATTGAAAAGCACATATTTAAAGTCCATAGAGAGACCCACATAATAGCCTTAAAATTTCTCTATCTCTCTCCCTCTTTGGTCTCTCTCTATCTCACATCTCTCTCTCTAAAAACGAAGAGACACCTCTAATTGATCACATGGCGGCGGCGAACTCGATTCTGCAGCCATCCACCCTATCAGCTGCCGAGCCACGCAACCTAAGCACACCAAGTATTTACGGGGAAATGTATGATGGAATTTGGTCGACCTGTATTTGATCTTGCTTCAGGTGTATCACATGCATGTACACGTAGATTGATTCTCCTGAGAAGTACAGGTACATGAGGTAACATGATGGTGGATTACTTCATCTTTACACCGGATAACTAGCTAAAGCTGACGCTTTTATTCCACCAAACAAAAAACACGATTAGGTACAAACATGCAGCAAGTTTCCCATCAATGCCCGGTCACGTACGTCACGTGTCTACAAGTGCAGGTACGTACTTCATGCAGTTTTTTTGTATATGTACATGCGGGAAGGCTTGGACCTTTGTCTGATTATTCAAAAAAATTCTCACTAATTTGCTCCATTTGGCATGATGCATGGATATGATGATGGTGCAATCATATAATTAGGTAGAGCATCTTTCATATAATTATATGATTGGTTGCAAGGGCCAAGCTAATGCATACACAGACACACAGGTACGTGAGGTGAGATGTCATATATAAATATGAATAAATATATGGTTCATATTTTTTATTTATTTTGGTCATGTATGTCAGTGATGAATATGCCACTCAAAAATATCTATTAATCTTGCCAACCTAATTAAATGAAATAAGGTAAACCATTTGTCTGATATGAACGATGCATTAAATCAATCTCATATACATATGTATGTGTGTCATTGATCTTATATATGTACATATGTAACTTTCAATCGCAGATCAATTGCTATCCCTATTGCAGACTAGTGCACGGCTGTCCCCTAGTGTAGGTTAGGGTTTATCTCCTTACAGCGACTCCCCGCCGTAAGTCCACATAGCCGGCGCTCCTGCCGTCCCACCGTGCGATCGCCACCAACTCTCGTCGTAGAGAGTTCCCTTCCCTCCGCCTCCCCGACCCCGGTCCGTTTGGTCCTAGGGTTTTGCGGGTTGCGTAGGTCTCCGAGTCGCTTGATATGGCGGCAGTGTCGGATGCATTCTCCTCAACAAACCGTGGTTCCCAAGGGAGGGATGATGATCTGGGAGATTTCTTCGACAAGTTGGATCTCCATGAAGAGGAATTTGAGGATGTTGTGGTAGAGGAGGAAGCCCCAGAGCTACTCGAGGAGATTCGTTGGGTAGCCCTAGCTAGGGTTCAGACCACGAAGAACTTCAGCCAATCTGCCTTCTACAAAGGAATGCGTGCCGCGTGGAATTGCTCCCAGGTCGTTCGTTTCCGGCCAATAGGCCCGAATCTTTTCGTTGTTCAAGTTTATTGTCTTGGCGATTGGGACCGCATTTTGGAACAGGGGCCATGGCTGTTCCGCAACATGGCTGTCTTGTTAGCCCCATATGATGGATTCACAAACGCCGAGGAGGTGCCGATATGGTACATGCCAATCTGGCTCTAGATCCACAAGTTGCCAGATGGGTACTGCAGACATGATTTAATCGTGAAGCTCCTATGATCTGCTGGAGAAGTGCTCGAAACCAGGATTAATGGTAACTCTAGAGGGGACTATGTTCAGGTCAGAGTAAGACATGACATTAGGAGACCTCTTACCAAGTTTGTTAGTATTGTCAAGGGGAAGAATCGCAGCGTCTATGTTGTGCGGTATGAGAAGCTTGCAAGGTTTTGTAGTGCATGCGACATTATTGGACATGAGCACAATGAGTGTGGTAATGGTGTGTTTGCAAAGAAGGATCTGAAATTTGGTGAGTACCTGTATGCAAACCCGCCGGTTCGTGGTAGTTAGGACTGGGATGCGAGCCGTATTGGGAAAAAGACCATTGTTGATCTCTCAGCCCCCAAGCCAGCTGCGAGCAAGGAAGGGGTGTTGGTGGAGGGGGACCTAAAAGACACGGCGTCTAGCCCGCATAAACCCTCCCAAACCCTAGATATGGACCTGGATAAAACGTCTCGCAAGCGACTAAACATGGAGGAGGGGTAGTGACACCTCCGGTTGAGGGTTCTTCTGTCCCTGTTGGAGGAAGGCTATTGATTACAGATGGTAAGGGAACTAATGATGCAGAATCACCGAGCAACAACTCGAGCAGTAAAAGAGCTAAGGTGGATGGTGAACAGTCAAACTCTGAAAAAGTTTCGGCGGGCTCCCAGGCGGAGCGCCGCTAGTCCCAATGAGTCACATGTTCTGGAACTGCCGGGGGAAGGGGAACCGCCGGACAGTTCGTGAAGTTGGGGCTCTTGTAAATGCCCATTCCCCAAGCTTGGTCTTTCTTGCGGAAACAAGACAGCCAAGTGCAAAAGTGGAAAGAATGAAGCGGAAACTAGGATTGAAAGGCTTCTGTGGTGTGGACTGTGATGGACGGGGTGGTGGTCTAGCGCTGTTTTGGGATGATTCCCTTCAAGTGATAATTCTTGAGTCATGCAAAAGATATATTGATGTCAGTATTTTTTATCAAGGGTCCGGGAAAACTTGGAGGTCCACCTTTGTCCATGGGGAACCCCGTGTTGAGCGTCGCCAATACATGTGGGAGCATCTGATCAGACTAAAGGGGACCTCGGCTCTACCTTGCGTAGTTTGCGGAGATTTCAATGAGGCTCTCTGGCAACATGAACACTTTTCGAGGACTAACAGAGGAGAGAGCCAGATGGAAGCGTTTAGAGATACCCTGTTTGTGTGTGAGCTGATGGATCTGGGGTTTTTGGGTGCACCATTTACATATGATAACGGTTAGAGTGGCCAGGGCAACGTTCGAGTGAGGTTGGATTGGGCGTGTGCTTCGAAAGAATGGAGGGATGAGTTTCCGTATATGAGGGTGCAACACTTGGTCTCCCTTCGCTCGGATCACTGTCCCATCTTGCTCTCCCTGGATGTCACCGAGGATCGCCGGCGCAAAGGTTCACGAAAATACGAGATCATGTGGGAAAGAGGCAAGAAACTTCCAGAGCTAATCTCAAGGGCGTGGTCAGGGTCACGTCCCGTGGGTGATTTGGGCAGCATGGCAACTTCTCTGAAAACAGTCATGGTGGATCTTCGGAAGTGGAGCAAGGAGAGTTTCGGACAAGTAGAGAAACAGATTGAGGACCTGCGTAAGGAACTAGCAAACTTACAGCTTAACAGCACGGATCGTACTATGATCCGTCAGAAAATGGAAAAACTGGACGAGCTTTTATACAGGGAAGAAATGATGTGGTTGCAACGGAGCCGTATCGTTTGGTTGAAGGCGGGAGATCGGAACACGCACTTCTTCCATCGGCAAGCTGTTTGGCGAGCTAGGAGAAACAATATAAGGAGGTTACAGAAGTTAGATGGCTCGTGGTGCAATTCCCCAACAGAGATGGAACGTATGGCTGCCTCTTACTTCAAGGAGGTGTATACAAAAGATCCCACGTTAACAACAGATGCAGCACTAGATGTGATTGAATCAAAGGTCTCGGTGGAGATGAACGAGCGCCTGCTTGCCCCCTTCTCAGATACGGAGATATCAGATGCTTTGTTCCAAATTTGACCGCTGAAGGCACCCGGTCCGGATGGGTTCCCGTTCCGCTTCTACCAGAAGAATTGGACCTGTTTGAAGGAGGAGATCATTGTGGTTGTTTGTCACTTCTTTGCTACAAGTCATATGCCTGAGGGTGTTAACGATACGTTTATTGTTTTGATCCCAAAGGTCCAACATTCGGCGTCGCTTAAAGATTTCCGTCCAATATCTCTGTGTAATGTGATATACAAGATAGTGTCAAAGTGCATGGTGAATCGTCTCAGACCGTTTCTTACGGAGCTCATATCTGAAAATCAAAGCGCGTCCATCCCAGGACGTTTAATCTTGGAAAACTCCATTATTGCTTTTGGGTGCATCCACCACATCCAGACCTCTTCAGGGAACAATTATTTTTGTGCTTATAAACTGGATCTCTCAAAGGCATATGACCGGGTTGATTGGGATTTCCTTGAGCGTGCACTGTTGAAGTGGGGTTTTGCCCCTCAGTGGGTTACTCAAGTCATGGAGTGTGTTCGCTCGGTCAAGTATTCAGTGAAGTTTAATGGCCGACTATTGGAGCACTTTTCACCTTCTCGTGGTTTGCGACAAGGTGACTCGCTATCACCTTTCTTATTCCTCTTCGTGGCTGATTCTCTATCATCTCTCTTAAATGTGGCAGTCCAACAAAGAGGTCTTGAAGCTATCAAAATTTGTAGAAGAGCTCCTGCTATTTCACACTTGTTATTTGCGGATGATTCCTTCCTTTTCTTCCATGCAACCATTGATTCGGCATCGATTGTCAAGGATGTTTTGAGCACTTATGCCTCAGATATGGGTCAACTTATAAACCCCTCCAAGTGTTCCATCCTCTTTGCTAACAGTTGCCCAAATTCAGTTGCAGATGAGGTTAAGCAGATTCTGGGCGTAACACAACAGGAATTCGAACCCAAGTACTTGGGCCTCCTTGTTCCAGAAGGGAGAATGCATAAAGGTCGTTTTGAATCCTTACAGTCCAGATTGAGCAAGTGCTTGGTGGAGTGGAGCGAAAGGTACTCCTCCTTTGCTAGCAAGGAGATTCTTATAAAGGCCGTCGCCCAAGCTATTCCGGTATATGTCATGAGTATTTTTCTACTCCCACTATATGTATGTGATGACTTGACAAAAATGATGAGACAGTATTGGTGGGGAGTGGAGAATGGGAAGAAAAAGATGGCATGGGTTCCATGGGAACGGATGACACTTCCAAAATCTCAAGGTGGTATTGGTTTCCGGGACATGCGAGCGTATAACCAAGCTTTGCTGGCTAAGCAGGCTTGGAGACTTTTCACATCACTGGATTCGCTATGTGCTAAACACCTACGTGCAAAGTATTTCCCCAACGGTAATCTAGTGGATACAGTTTTCCCAGCTAACAGTTCAGCGGTATGGAAGGGCATTGAGCATGGGTTGGAGCTTGTTAAAAGAGGGATGATCTGGCGTGTTGGCAATGGGGTAAGTATTAGAGTGTGGAGGGACCCATGGATTCCGAGGGGTCTTCCATTTACTCCTATTCTGCCAAAGCGGAACTGTCGCCTAAACAGAGTTCAGGACTTTCTTAATGATCGTGGGAACTGGAAGCTGAATCTGTTGCAACAATTCTTTTGTCAACCTGATGTCGAGGCTATTCAGAGGATACACACATCTCCTAGTCAACAGGACGATTTTATCTCTTGGCCTTGGGACAGATCTGGGAACTTAACAGTCCGAAGTGCATATAGTTTTGCAATGTTGTCATCCCGGGATCAACTCAGTCCAGGTGCTTCAAGCTCTGCCCCGACAGGCCAGCGACCGGTCTGGGAGCTTGTTTGGAGTGCAGCAGCTCCCCCCAAGATGCGGCATTTTGCCTGGCAGGTTATCTCAGGGTCTTTACCCACAAATGCAGAGAAGCTCAGGCGGCATATTGGGACTTCAGCTCACTACAGTCTATGTGACAGAGAGGAGGACTCGTCATTCCATGCGCTGCTAGTATGCCCTAATGGTGCTCGCATGTGGGACATAATGCAACTGTCATGGCCTTTGCCTAATAGGTCGGATATCATATGTACTGGCTCGGAATGGTTGATGCATCTTCTTGCTGAATCGGACGAACATATCTGGAGCAGGATCATCATGGTGCTATGGCGGACATGGCATCTTCGGAATGAACTTACGCATGGTAAAACCATCCCCCCAGTGGAAACATCTCGGTCATTTCTTTCTAGCTATTACAACACATATCAACAAATCTCGTTGAATGTCGAGGAGATTTTGAAAGGGAAGACTCCGGTGATGGATGTGAGGCATGGTGCAGAGCCCCAAATTGTGGAGACCAAACCCCGTGAGCTATGGCCAAGTCCGGCGGTGCATGAGGTAGCACTTTCAGTAGATGGCTCTTTTGAGTCTGAAGATGGGTCGGCTGGATCGGGCATGATTCTTAGGGACAATAAGGGGGCTGTCATCTTTGCCTCGTACCATAAGCTTTTCCATTGCAATGATGCCCTCGAGTCAGAACTACAAGCAATGAAAGAAGGTCTAAAGCTCGCGACTGAGCACTCGCAAGCTACAATCATATTACAATCTGACTGTGTTGTGCCCCTCAAGATGCTTGCGGATGTCTCCTCCAACAGATCAGCATATGGCCATTTGGTGTCGGAAATCAAGAATTACATGAGTAATAGGGTTGTTATTCCTGTTAAAATTCTTCGTGAACAGAATAGGGTCGCACATTGTTTAGCGAACTTTGGTAGATGTGGTGATAGCATAGCCTGTTGGTTGGGTCGTCCACCTCCATGCATCAGCAGTCTAGTCGCTAAAGATTGTAACACTATCATTTTGGAATAAAAACCCTATGATTCTTCGCAAAAAAAAAGTAACTTTCAATCAAATATTTTTCAAATTCTTCATGAACAAATTGATTGAACTCGAAATCCAAAAGTCGACCCCACTTTAGTGTAGAAAAGGTCGACATACAAAAAGGTGAAAAAATGAGTAGTGTGTGCTAAAAAATCATGGGTATGTTGCATATCACGAACAAAAAATGCCCCTCCCCCTAACATCTCGACACAAGAAATGTATGCTCGAGAACATTGGTTGAGATGGTTATTTTGCCCTTAGTTCGCCATGCATTAAACTTTGGGTTTACCATCCTATATATCTTATCAATATTGAATATTATTTCAATTCGTTAATCATTAAGCTCGATGACTCGGTATTTAGTAGGCGCTCCATGAGCTCTGTGTGGCAGTATGTGTGTGTGTGTGAGTGTACTTTTTTAAAAGGACATGGGCATATCCAATCCAGAGTTGTTAAAAACTAAACAAAATAGTAGTATGGAGGTCATGAACTGAATAAGAGATTCAATTTTTTCATCGTACAATATTTCTCTTCCGATTATAAGTTTTTCCTATTGTCTGAGTCATAAAATTATTGTATATATTTAAGATCCTTAATTGTGCATTGCCCGAAAAACTAGAATTCACATAAAATATATCAAAAAACTAGAATTCACATAAAATATATCTAACTACCAATCTAGTAAACTTCTTTTTTATTAATCAACTTCAATCGATGACTTGTCAATATGCAACTAATCTAACTTATGATGTTCATAAATATACTTACGGGTATCAAAACCAATAAGGCAACAACCACTACTAAATGATAATTCCCATGTGACATCCATGCGGCCCTGCATGTATAGTCTTGCCCAATAGGGCAGTCCGAGTTATATATGTCTACACGAATATATTTTTATCGGGTACACAAAAATGTCTTCTTTTGATTGAATATTTATATACATGTTAAATCCTTGAGCATGAATACGCCAATCTATTTTAATAACATGTTTGAATCTTTTGATATTTCTTGTTTCCACTTTTCATCGCTCGTGCATGTGTAGGAGCTAAAACACCTCTTTTCGCATACACAGCTATATCTTGAGTATCTTATTTTTTTCACATCTTATACATGTACATATATATATATGTATGATAAAAATGTTGCCAATCTAATTATTGGCGTTATTATTTGGAGACAATAACTTCACTGCTTCACAATCAACTAATTGGAGAAAGAGACATATCAATCCTGGATATTATCCATTTGTAACAACCATGCATGATTCATGATTTTGTATGGGGGAATTTATGTACAGTCAAACTAACTAGCTTCAAATTCACATGACCTTGAATTTTTTTAATCTTTGTTCTCGATTAACTGAGCAAGTTATCCCATCTAAAAGTTCCTTGAAATCACATACTCCTTTATTTTTGTATTTTCAATTTTTCCATGGTATTTCTTTCCAAAATGCATGTTTTATAATGATATATTTGGAATTTTTCAGAACTGTAAGTACTCATATGGTTGTAACTGCTATACGAATGCACATAAAAAAGGTTCAAAACGTTTTTCCTGCTTTGTGTTAGAAAATCACTAGCCCGTGAGGGCACATGGGTTGACAACTAGTAACAACAATTGGATATCCTCGAATGATCAAGCACATGCAGACCAACATGCTCAGACAATAAGAATTATGAATAAAACATGGTGAACATGCACAAACATCCTAGCAGCTATCAAGCACTTGGGCGATGACGAAGTCATCTATATATGAGTATATTGACATAGGAGCCAAGTAAGGATATCAAATCTCTCATACCACTTGTAGAAACGAAAGTATGTCTATACGGGGGTGATTAGACTACTTCAAAAGATTAAAAAATTTGGCTTTTCCCACTTTTACTTGAGAGGCAGCTACGGCAGTTATAACACGTCAAGTACACCCTACACATGCAGTTCTAATAGTATAGCAGCGGAAAGTAAACATGCAAGTGTAAATAGAGGAGTAAGGTAGGGAGATCAAACGCATGAGGTTGACACAACAAATTTTGGCAAACGTTCCGGTAGGTGGCGCTATCGTACGTCGATGTTAGTGGAGACTTCAACCCACGGAGGGTAACGGCTGCGAGAGTCCAAGAAGGGCTCCACCCACGGAGGGTCCACAAAGAAGCGGCCTTGTCTATCCCACCACGGCTTCCGTCCACGGAGGACTAGCCTTACTAACGGTAGATCTTCATTAAGTAGGCGATATCCTTGCCCTTACAAACATCTTGGTTCAACTCCACAACACAAAGTAGGAGGCTCCCAAGCGACACCTAACCAATCTAGGAGGCACCACCCTCCAAAAGGTAATATATGGGGCAGATGAATGAACTCCTTGCTCTTGTGCTTCTAAAGATAGTCTCCTCAACACAAATCACTCTCTCACAGAATATACATGGGCAGGAGAGGTTGATTTGGTGGAAAGCAGTTTGGGGACGCTAGAGATCACGTTTCACATGATTGGATTGGAATATCTTGGTCTCAACACTTGAGTAGGTGGTTCTCTCTCAGAAAATGGATCTGGAAATGAAGTGTGTGTTCTGAGTGCTTCTGCCATGAATGAGAGGTGGGTGAAGGGGTATATATAGGCAACAACCAAAATCCAACCGTTACACACAAAAGAGCAAACTCGGTAACACCGAAGTTGGAAACTCGGTGGTACCGACTAGCACTAAAGGTGTGAACTTTTGAATCTCGGTGAGACCGATATATACAACTCGGTGGTACCAAAAAAGTGACTAGCAGTCACATGGGAAAACTCGGTGGCACACATACTCAAACTCGGAAATTCCGATTTTGTGTATCCTAGCAACAGAATGTTGGCCACCCAAACTCGATAGCACCGATGGAGTTTCGGTTGCACCGATTTGGTGGGAATGGCTAGGGTTCTGTCTGAGGTTCAAACTCGGTGGGTCCGATGTCGAAATATTGGTGACACCAAATTTGTGAATGTGGAACTTGACATAGTGGATATGTGGGAAAAATTACTAAGTGTTTTGGTGGCTAACTTTGAGCATTTGAGCAATGAGTTCATCTTACTACCTCACTCCTTTTAATAGTATTGGCTTTCCTATGGACTCAAAAGTGATTTCTCACAAATATATAATGAAGAGTCTTCTAGCTTGAATCTTGAGCCAATATTATTCCTTCCTTTCATCAAGGGGCATCTCCACAAAAACCTTAAGTCGTAGCATCTTTTGAACTTTTCTGAAATATACTTGGAAACACATTAGTTCAATGATGCATATGTTGTGATCAATTATCAAAACCACCCTAGGGAGAAATTGTGCTTTCAGCTTTAGATCAATTCACTATCGAACCTCGTAGGTTAACAAGGACATGTACTGCTCGTGAGTGGTACGATAATCATGTCTTAGAGGTCATGTTGTTTGATAATGACGAACCTATGAGGTATGGAGAAGCGATGATGGGCCCGGATTTCGACAAATGGTTAGAGGCCATGAATTCCGAGATGAGATCCGTGGAAAACAAAGTGTGGACTTTGGAAGTATTACATGAAGGTTGAAAAGATATGCAAAACAAATACAACTTTAAGAGGAAGATGGACACGGACGGTAATGTAACCGTCTATAAAGATAGACTTGTGGCAAAGGGGTATTCAGAAGTTCAAGAAGTTGACTATGATGAGCCTTTCTCACCCGTGGCCATGCTTAAGTCCGTTAGAATCACGTTAGCGATAGCTACATTTTTTGATTATGAAATCTGACAGATGGATGTGAAAACAACATTCCTTAATGGTTTCCTTAAGGAAGAGTAGTATATGGTGCAACCAGAAGGTTTTCTTGATCCAGAGAATGTTGACAAAGTATGCAAGCTCCAGCGATCCATTTATGGACTGGTGGAGGCATCTCGGAGTTTGAATCTTTGCTTTGATGAGGTGATCAAAGCGTCTGGGTTTATACAAGTTTATGGAGAAGCTTGTTTTACAAGAAAGTGAGTGGGAGATCTATAGCATTTCTAATATTATTTGTGGATTACATACTGCAGACTGGAAACAATATAGAACTTTTGGAAAGTGTGAAGATATATTTGAATAAGAGATTTTCAATCGAAGGCCTCAGAGAAGCTCCTTACATATTAGGCATCAAGATCTACAGAGATAGATCAAGGCACTTAATAGGACTTTCACAAAGCACATGCCCTCATAAGGTTTTGAAGAAGTTCAAAATGCATCAGTCCAACAAGGGGTTCTTCCTGTCCTACAAGTTGTGAAGTTGAGTAAGACACAATGTGCAGCGACTACATAGGATAGAGAAAAGGTGAGTGTCATCCCATATGCTTCAGCCATAGGCTCTATAATGTATGCGATGTCGTGCACAAGACCAGATGTTAGCCTTGCCATAAGTATGGCCAAAAGGTTTGAAAGTGATCTAGGAGTGAAACACTAGACAACGGTCAAGAATATCCTTAAGTATGTGAAAAGGACTAAGGAAATGTTTCTTGTTTATGGAGGTGATCAAGAGCTCGTCGTAAAGTGTTACGTTGATGCTAGCTTTGACACTAATCTGGATGACTCTAAGTCTCAATCCGGATACATTTTTATTCTAAATGGTGGAGCGGTAAGCTAGTGCAGTTCCAAGCAAAGCATGGTAGTTGATTCTACATGTGAAGCAGAGTACATAGCTTCTTTGGAAGCAGCAAAGGAAGGTGTCTCGATTAAGTAGTTCATGAGGGATCTTGGAGTTTTTCCCAGTGCACTAGATCCAATGACCGTATTTTGTGACAACACAGGTGCCGTTGCTCTAGCCAAGGAACCAAGGTTTCACAGAAGGACCAAACACATAAAGCGTCGCTTCAATTCCATCTGTGATTATATCAAGGAGGAGGACATAAACATTTGCAAAGTACATATGGATCTGAATGTTGCAGATGTGTTGACTAAACCTCTTCCACGACTAAAACATGATTAGCACCAGAACTCTATGGGTGTTAGATTCATTACCTTGTAATACTAGATTGTTGACTCTAGTGCAAGTGGGAGACTATTGGAAATATGCCCTAGAGGCAATAATAAAGTGGTTGTTATTATGTTTCCTTGTTCATGATAAGTGTTTATTATCCATGGTATAATTGTTTTCTTTGGAAACTCAAATACATGTGTGCATACATAGACAAAAAAGTGCCCCTAGTAAGCCTCTACTAAACTAGCTCGTTGATCAAATATGGTTAAGGTTTCCTAGCCATAGAGATCATATGTCGTTTGATAACGGGATCAAATCATTAGGAGAATGATTTGATGGACAAGACCCAAACCGTAAGCATAGTGTTTGATCGTATCAAGTTTACTAATATTGCTTTCTACATGCCAATGTATGTGTTACTATGACCACAAGATCATGCAACTCACTGACACTGTAGTAATGCCTTGTGTGTATGAAACATCACAATGTTACTCGGTGATTACAAAGATGCTCTACACGTATCTCCGAGGGTGTCTATTGGTTGGCATGGATCAAGACTGGGATTTGTCACTCCGTATGACGGAGAGGTATCTCGGGGCCAACTTGGTAATACAACATCACCTTAAGCTTGCAAGCAATGTGACTAAGGAGTTAGTCACGTGATCTTGTATTATGGAATGAGTAAAGAGACTTGTCGGTAATGAGATTGAACTAGGTATGGAGATATCGATGATCGAATCTCGAGAAAGTAACATACCATGGAGAAAGGGGGCTGCATACGGTATTAGCTGAATCATTGACATTGTGGTTTGATCGATATAGATATTTGTAGAATATGTAGGAACCAATATGGGTATCTAGGTCCAACTATTGGTTATTGACCGTAGAGGTGTCTCGGTCATGTCTACATAGTTCTCGAACCCGGAGGGTGTGCACATTTAAGGTTCGGTGACGATATAGTATAGTTGAGCTAATGTGTTAGTGACCGAAGGTTGTTTGGAGTCTCAGTTGAGATCTTGGATGTGACAAGGAGCTTCGGAATGGTGTGGAGCTAAAGATTGATATATGGGAAGTTGGTAATGGAGTTCCAGAAGGTTACATGTTTTGTGACGAAGGTTCCAAAAGAGTTCCGAGGGTCCACTAGGAGGGTCCACATGCCCCGGAGGACCCATTGGGCTATGAGAGGTGGAGCACCAGCCCCTGGTGGGCTAGCCGCCCCTCCCACCAAAGGCCCATCGACCAAGGAGGTGCGCTGGCCCAGTTGTGGCTGCCGCCCCACCTAGCTTGGCGGCCAAACCACCTGGGTGGCCGCCGCCCCAACCTAGGGGGAAACCCTAGGGAGCCTCCCCTCCTCCCGCCCTCCTATATATAGTAGAGGAGAGGGAGGGCAGCCACACCTGAAGATAGCCACGGTGCTGCCCTCCTCTCTCCCTCGTAGTTCCTCTCTCTCATTATGTTGCGGCAGCGCTTGGTGAAGCCTTGCCAGGACAGCTCCACCACCACCGCCACCATGATGTAGTGTTGCCAGAGAAGTGAAGCTACTTATTCACCATCGCTCACTAGATCGAGGAGGTGAAGGCGTCATCGAGCCGTACGTGTGTTAAACGGGGAGGTGTCATCCGCTCGGCAATTGATCAGGATGTTCGTGGTTGGATCGCGGGATGGATCGTGATTGGATCGCGAAGACATTTGATTACATCAACCGCATTTCTTAATGCTTCTGCTTAGCAATCTACAAGGGTATGTATTTACACTCCCCCTATTGTAGTTGTTGATCTCCATAGATTAATCTTGGTGAGTGTAGGAATTTTTTTGTTTCCCATGCGACGTCCCCCAATAGTCAAGGCGAGTGAAGAGTTTATTAAGAAGAGTGCCATGCAATCGGAACTTCAGAAGAAGAACACACACCCCCATCATATGGGTGTGGCATGATACTGCGGCATGAAACTGATATGGGAACATGAGGACAAAGAAGCAGTAGCTCCAGGTGGCAAATTGGCATTTAGTGAAATTAGGGGCATTCGCGCTAGGGACTACTTACGGACACGTGCAAAGAGGCATGGAGAAAGTTCTTATTGCTTTGAAAATTCAGCAGACCGAGAACTATATAATGTGATGGCAAAGGCTTCCAAAAAACTGGAAGGTTCTAGAGGAACTTAGGGCCATGTGACATTTTGTCCGAGGCTATGACTACCAAAGATCCCCGTGGCCATGCAAGGGGTATTGGGGTTAATGTCCCACACAAGAGGGCTTTCTCAGTTAGCAAAAAAGAGAGGCTCAACATGAAAAAAATCTAGGAGTGATGGTAAGCGGAGAGACTTGTGCGAAAAGATTAAGAGGGACATGTATCATGGAGTTCAAATGGAAATTGAGGAGTCACGTATGCAGCAGAAGACACTAATGCTGAGAGATAGCCTGGAGACGGAAGGGGATGTCGGCATGGATGATGTCACTTATTGTATAGTGTGGCGACCGGTTTTCGAAAAAATAATTTCAAGAAAACAGGCCTTTGTGTTCACCAGCCTGAGGACTATTGTTAGCTCGTGGACACTTACTTGATACAGAAATCCCAAGCAAAATACAAAATATGGGTTACAAGACCATGAAGATCCACTAGTTTGGACAAAAGTCTGAGGCTGACGGCGGAAGCGACTTGAGGAATCTCCACTGCACATGGGACTCCATTCCCACAGGAACAACTAACCTGGATAAATTCCTATCTCACAAGGTTGCTATCCTCGACTTCTAGATTCCGGGTTGACGTCATCGTGCTCCTCTTTGAAAGCAATCTCGCCAAGACAATAGCCATGGACAAGCCAATGAGTAATCTGAATGTACTCGCAAACATCAAGAAAACAGATAAGTTAAAACAGTTGAGATGCATGCATAATTCACTTAATAACTCTATTATGCCATCAGAATTAATTCACGGATGCGTTCATGCAGATAAACCATTTCCACCAATGTTGTTTAAGCAAGCAAGGAAGGGCATCAATCAATTATCAGCTTGTCGATCCGGCGTCTGAGGCGACACTTCGGAAGGACGAGTAACACAAGCCATAGTCGGGCATCTTAGCGACACCGCATAAAGGGACTTGTTAATGGAATATTACTAAACATGCCACAGTTGGGTGTCTGGAGCGACACCACAAAAAGGGCTTATATGTGATAACGATGAATAAGTAATAGCATGCGTGCCACAGTCGGGCATCTGAGCGACACCGCATAAAGGGCTCATGTGAAAGTAATAATAGTTGCCAGAGTCAGGCGTCTAGGCGACACCACAGAAAGGGCATAATAAAATAATTATTCGCTGCAGTCGGGCATCTAAGCGACATCACAGGAAGGGCTTATATAATATCAATACCGAGTATCCAAGAGGTAGAACTGTCCCAAGGACACTCTAATAAATCCATATACCACACATGATTAGTCCACATCAGAATTCATATTAATAATAATAAATATCCTCCCGGTTCATTGATATCACCCTATTTCAATTAATTTCCTCCGAAGACTGACACTCATACCGACACTTGACTAGTCAACCAATCCTCCTTGACCGTGGACATAGCTACTCGAATAGTTTTTACTCTGCAAAGGGTGTACTCTTTACCCACAGCCCACGGGTTTCAATAGTCACTCGAACTAATCTCATGTACGGTATTCTAGAAGTAAACACTCAGAACCAGCACACACCCATTTTTTCCCCGCGAAGACTGGACTCACCAAGACTACGGTTCCAGGGAAAACCCATAAGACGGGGAGGCTCCAACCTCAACTAGCATGGGATCGAATTTATACCATGCGCTACAAGGGAAGGGCCATTCCCTCTCGGTCCTAAACCATAAACACCCATGCTCCCTGATCGGATGACTGGATTTAGTCCAGGGCCATGGATACCTTCTCGTGGTCCCTCTACTTGGTGTGTATGTGGTAATAGATTTACGACCTACTAAATTGTATTCCCTTTTGGGAAGACGTGTGGCCGCACGAAAGGAAAGGTGACACACTCAGAAGACTCGATCTACGGTCGACTTAGGAAGTTTAAGTTTTCCTGCAAGGGTTAGTACCACACGATTTTTTTGAATGATATACCTCAGTGTTACCACCGTCACACCTCAGTATGCTCCCACTGGCAACTCTCGTTGTAGGATCAAAAGAATGTCTAGAGGGGGTGATTAGACTACTTCACAAGATAAAATTTTGCCTTTCCCCAATTCTAGTTGATAGCAAGCTATGCAAGTTATAGCAAGTCAAGTACACCCTACACATGTAGTTCTAAGAGTACAGCAACGAAAATTAGAACATGCAAGTGTAAAGTAGAGGAGTAAGGTAGGGAGATCAAACGCATGAGATTGACACAACGATTTTTGGCATGGTTCCGATAGGTGGCGCTATCGTACGTCCATGTTACTGAAGACTTCAACCCACGGAGGATAACGGTTGTGAGAGTCCACGGGGGGCTCCACCCACGGAGGATCCACAAAGAAGCAGCCTTGTCTATTCCACCATGGCTTCCGTCCACGGAGGACTAGCCTTACTCATGGTAGATCTTCACAAAGTAGGCGATCTACTTGCCCTTACAAACATCTTGGTTTTACTCCACAACACGAAGTAGGAGGCTCCCAAGCGACACCTAACCAATCTAGGAGGCACCACCCACCAAAAGGAAATAGATGTGGCATATCAATGAACTCCTTGCTCTTGTGCTTCTAAAGATAATCTCCTCAACAAAAAATCACTGTCTCACAGAATATGCATGGGTAGGAGAGATTGCTTTGGTGGAGAGCTGTTTGGGGAGGCTAGATATCAAGTATCAAATGATTGGATTGGAATATCTTGGTCTCAACACATGAGTAGGTGGTTCTATCTCAGAAAATGGATCTGGTAATGAAGTGTGTGTTCTAAGTGCTTCTACCACGAGTGAGAGGTGGGTGAATGGGTATGTATAGGCAGCACACAAAATCCAACTGTTACACACAAAGTGGCAAACTCGGTGACACCAAAGTGAAAAACTCGGTAGCACAAAGGTAGCGACTTTGAATCTTGGTGATACCGATATATGAAACTCTGTGGTACCGAAAAGGTGGCTAACGGTTAGATGGCCAAACTCGGTAGCACCGATACTCAAACTCGTAAAGTCCGATTTTGTGTACCCAGACACCCGAAAGTTGGTCACCCAAACTCGGTAGCACCGATATGGATTCGGTTGCACCGATTTGGTGGGAATGGCTAGGGTTTATGTCTGAGGTCAGACTCGGCAGGTCCAATATGTGAAAGTTGGTGACACCGAATTGTGTATATGGAATTTGACAAAGTGGATATGTGGGAAAAATGACTGAGTATTTTGGTGGCTAAATTTGAGCATTTTAAGCAATCAGTTCATTTACTACCTCACCCCCTTTTAATAGTACTAGCTTTCCTATGGACTCAAAAGTGATTTCTCACAAATATAAAATGAAGAGTATTCTAGCTTGAAGCTTGAGCCAATATTATTCCTTTCTTGCATCAAGGGGCATCTCCATATAAGACTTTACCCATAACATCTTTTGAACTTTTCTAAAATATACTTGGAAAACATATTAGCCCAATGATGCATATGTTGTGATCAATTATCAAAACCACCCTAGGGAGCAATTGTGCTTTCAATCTCCCTCTTTTTGGAAATTGCTGACAATATATAGATCAAAACTTCGTCAAAAGATATAATCAATGATTAGCATCGATGCTTTTGAGAAGTATGTGAAAAGCAAGAGCTCCCCCTAAATTTGTGCATTATTTAAAATTTGCATTTGGATGCAAATGCACAATCGATTAGGATCTTGGGTCACTCTTCCATGTCACATACATCTTGGTGGTGCACATACAAGATAAGTATCAATAGCAATGCACGTGACACCAACAAGATAAGTGGATGATCATCACATAGATAGCTAAAAGATAATAGCATAGCATGAAGCAAGGAAAGTGTATCATCAAACATAGATAACGGGATAAAGTCATCCAAAATACCAAAGTTTTTGAAACCAAATGAGTGAAAATAAATTCAAACGCTCCCGCTCTCTCGAAGTCTATGATCTATACATTTATCCCCCTTTGTCAACAAGTTACCAAAAAGTTCAAAAAGTATAGATCTACTCGTCTCTCTTGGAAGCTGATGACGGAGTCAACAGAAGAGCGTCAACGAGGGCATCTACTCTGTGTCCTAGAACTGGAGGAGTTGATACTCGAGGTGCTTGAGTTGTAGCTGGTGCTGAAGGTGCTGATGCTTGAGCTGAAGATGTTTGTCTTGTCTCGTGAGTAGGAACAACAGCTGATCTAAACTGAGTGTTAAACCGTGTGGTAGTGGGAGCAGGTGACTCTTCTTCATCATCATCATCTTCATGATCTGAGTGTGGGGTCTCCACTGAGTCAACTTCATGTTGAAGTTGGTTGACTATAGTGGTCAACTTAGTAACCTTCACATCCTTGTCATGAAATTTTATTTCCACGACTCTCTCAAGGCTTTTTTGACTTTGCAGTATCTCCTTGATGTTCTTATCCATGCCTTGGACAGAGCTAACTAGAAATGCCATTTTCTCAGCTTGAGTTTTGAGCTATGGAACTGGTGGTGTCCTATTTATAGCAGCCTCAGCCTGTGCAACCCTTCTTGCTGCAGCCGAGCTGGGATCATTGTTATCCATTACCACTTCATTGTCTTCAAACTCTGGCTGAAGAGGTATATGGGGACAATCAAGTAGATATACATGCTTGCCTAGCTTGGCATTGATAAGCATCTGAATGTAAGGATCATTTCCACATGATCTCTTCTGATCAGCAGCAGTCCTTCGGAGAGTCTCTATTGTCAAGTCCATCACTCTCAATCTGGTGCGGGTGTCCAAAAGGTGCAACAGGTTGATAGAGTGTCCTCTGATCACCTTATCATCACCTGATTTAGGCATCAGGGTGTGTCTCAGAATAGTGTTAGTAGTGGGAATTCCTGCTTGCAAAAAGTACACTGAGCCCATCTTGTGACTAACCGAATACTTGTGAGGAATTGTCTTGTACATATTGTCCATAGAGTTGTGGCTCTTCTTTGCTTCAGAATACACATCAACATCTCGATCTTCCTTCTTTGGGGCACCAATGAAAGTGGCTCACTCATCAATCGTAGACTCGTACCTATGACCATCAGTCATCCACACCAAAGAACCATCTCCATAAAAATGAACAGTTGCGTAAAATTGCATGATCAGCTCATCATTCCATGGGGTCATTGATACGTCTCCAACGTATCTATATTTTTTGATTGTTCCATGCTATTATATTATCTTTTTGGATGTTTTATATGCATTAATATGCTATTTTATATTATTTTTTGGGACTAACCTATTAATCTAGAGCCTAGTGCCAGTTTTTGTTTTTCCTTCTTTTTGAGTATTGCAGATAAGGAATATTAAACGGAGCCCAAATGGAATAAAATCTCCAGAATGATTTTTCTTGGACCAGAAGAAACCTTCCAGACTTGGAG
The DNA here is from genome assembly GCF_904849725.1 of Hordeum vulgare subsp. vulgare. Classification (NCBI taxonomy): domain Eukaryota; kingdom Viridiplantae; phylum Streptophyta; class Magnoliopsida; order Poales; family Poaceae; genus Hordeum; species Hordeum vulgare. The sequence goes on from NC_058519.1 coordinate 126,441,426, forward strand.
AGGGGGGCAGGAGACCTGTCGGGAGCCGACAAGCCTCCAAGGCGCGCCCCCTGGCTTGTGGCCCCCGTGCACGCCTCCTAACCCTAATCCTCCTCTTATGAATTCCCAAATATTCCCCCAATACCAAGAGAGAAACAAAAAAATACTTTTCCGCCGCCGGGAGCCTCTGTTCCCATGACATCCAATGTGGAAGCCTTTTCTAGTAATCCGCCGGAGGGGGAATCGATCACGGAGGGCATCTACATCAACTCCATTGCCCCTCCGATGATGCGTGAGTAGTTCACCACAAACATACGGGTCCATGGGTAGTAGCTAGATTGCTTCTTCTCTCTCTTTGTTCTGCAATACCATGTTCTTCATGATCTTCATGAAGATATATATGATGTAATACTCTTTTGCGGTGTGTTTGTCGAGATTCGATGAATTGTGGGTTTATGTTCAGATTATCTATGAATATTATTTGAATCTTCTCTGAATTCTAATATGCATGATTTCATATCTTAGCAAGTCTCTTTGAGTTATTAGTTTGGTTTGGCCAACTAGATTGGTAATTCTTGCAATGGGAGAAGTGCTTAGTTTTGGGCTCAATCTTGCGGTGTCCTCACCCAGTGACAAAGTAGGGGTAGCGAGGCACGTATTGCATTGTTGCCATCAAGGATAAAAAGATGGGGGTTTCATCATATTGCTTGAGTTTATCCCTCTACATCATGTCATCTTACCTAATGCGTTACTCTGTTCTTCATGAACTTAATACTCTAGATGCAGGCAGGAGTCGGTCGATTTGTGGGGTAATAGTAATAGATGCAGAATTGTTTTGGTCTACTTGAAACGGACGTGATGCCTATATGCATAATCATTGCCTTGGATATCTTCATAATTATTCGCCTTTCTATCAATTGCTCGACAGTAATTTGTTTACCCACCGTATTATTTTCCTTCATGAGAAAAGCCTCTAGTGAAACCTATGGCCCCCGGGTCTTTTTTCCATATTATACTTTCAGATCTATAAACCAAAAATACCAACAAAAAATTCATTTAATTACTTTTGTTTTACTTTACGTTCTAGCAATCTTTTATATCTATCTCTATCAGATATAATCCTTGCAAATAACCGTGAAGGGATTGACAACCCCTTTTTAGCGTTGGGTGCAAGTGTTTAATTCTTTGTGTAGGTGTGAAGATTGGGGCCTTGCTTGTTCCTCCTACTAGATTTGTACCTTGGTTCTCAACAAACTGAGGGAAATACTTATCTACTTTGCTGCATCACCCTTTCCTCTTCAAGGGAAAACCAACGCAAGCTCAAGAAGTAGCAAGAAGGATTTATGACGACGTTGCCGGGGAGGATACATAGCAAGATCAAGCATACCAAGTACCCATCACAAACTCATCTCTTGCATTTACTTTATTTTCCATTTGCCTCTCGTTTTCCACTCCACCACTTCTAAAACAATTTTCAAAAAATACCAAAAAGATTTGCCTTTTTATTCACCCTTCTTCTGTTCTCCTTTTCGTTTTCTTTTCATTTGATCTCTTAAACTCATGGCTAGCCTTTCTACTATTGCTAGTATTCCCGAGAATGAAGTTCCTAATTTTAAGCAAAGGGAGGGAGAGAACTTAAAATATTCTTGGTATAGAATTTGCAATGCTCAAAATAAATCCACTCATAAGCAATCTACTACCGTTCTCCTTTGCATTTTTATGTGGGTGTCTCTCCTTGGAATAGATATGTTTTGGATACCATTATGGGAGGAAACTTCTTGGGTAACCATACCTTTGATTCTTATAATGCTATGACGAATTTGGTAGGTTCACCCCCACTCATGGTTATTGAAACAATCTTAACTTTGGAACATGTGATGCGAAGGCTTGATACTATTGAAAATAAAGTTGCTACCACTGAGCTCATTGAAAACTTGGACAAAAATATTCATAATCATATTACTCAATACGGATCCAAGGTAGGAGTTACTTTAAAAAAACCTAAGGGGAAAGGAACCCATAGTTAATGAAAAATTGTATCAAGATTCTTCTAGAATTGGAAAGCTAGAGGACATTATTACCAATTTGGGTTCCACTTTTTCCTCTATTCAAACCAATCCAAATTTTCCTCCTCCTAAGACTGCCAAGTTTTTTTATGTTCCCAAAAATAAGGGTGAATCCTCTTGAAAAGGGGATGGAGATCTTAAGATGATAAGAGTTCACCCTAGCTTTATCGATATTGTTAGGGAACCTATTACTACAAATGAACTTCTGGATTTCTCGCCTAGGAGTATGATTATTGATAAAACCAACGGATCTCCTAGGGTTTACAAGTGTGCAATTGAGGATTTGCATACCAAAGATGACAATACCTAGATCAATTGTGTTATGCCTAGCTAGGGGCGTTAAACAATAGCGCTTGTTGGGAGGCAACCAAATTTTATTTCTATGCTTTTGTTTTTGCTTCTGTTTTTGGTCTTTTCACACATTATTACCTCTGTAATAATTGTATTTTCTTGTTTTAATTAGTGTTTGATCCAAGTAAGACCTTTGGGATGGTCTACGGTGTTTGCAAGTTGAATTTGCTGAAAAACAAAAACTTTCGCTCTCGGTCTAGGAATTTTGTAAATTCACTAGAATGTGCTTTTAGTCTAAAATTTTTACAAAAGATTGATATACAAATTTACCTCATTTTCATAATTTTTAAGAAGTTTTAGAGTTACATAAGTATTCGAAGTTTATAGATTGCTACAAACTGTTCTGTTTTTGACAGATTCTGTTTTCTTTGTGTTGTTTGCTTATTTTGATGAATCTATGGGTTGTATCGGGGGGTATGAACCATGGAGAAGTTGTAATATTTTAAATATTGCACCAATATCAATAAATAATGAGTTCACAACAGTATCTAAAGTGGTGATTTATTTTTCTTATACTAACGGATCTCATGAGTATTGTGTTGTAAAGTTTTCAAGTTTTGGGTAAAGATTTGATGGACTATGGAATAAGGAGTGGCAATAGCCTAAGATTGGGGATTCCCAAGTCATCCCAAGCCATATTCAAGGATAAAAAAGATCCTAAGCTTGGGGATTCCCCGGAAGGCATCCCATCTTTCGTCTTCAATCCATCGGTAAATTTACTTGAGGCTATATTTTTATTCACCACATGATATGTGTTTTGTTTCGAGTGTCTTGTATGATATGAGTATTTACTATTTAGTTTGCCACAATCATACTTTTTGCACACATATTTTGAGAGAGACACACTGAATCGTTAATTTATTAGAATACTCTACGTGCTTCACTTATATCTTTTGAGCTAGGCAACGTTGCTCTAGTGCTTCACTTATATCTTTTAGAGAACGGTGGTGTTTTATTTTATAAAAATTATTAAACCCTCGTACTTCACTTATATTATTTTTAGAGTCTTTAAACAGCAAGGTAATTGGTTTAGGTTATGAATTTAGTCCTAATATAATGGGCATCTAATAGGGATATAATAAAAACTTTCATATTAAGTGCATTGAATATGATGAGAAGTTTGATTCCTTGCATATAGTTTTGAGATATGAAGATGGTAATATGATAGTCATGCTAGTAAGTAATTGTGAATCGTAAGAAATACTTGTGTTAAAGTTTGTGATTCCCGTAGCATGCATGTATGGTGAACCGTTATGTGATAAAGTTGGAGAATGATTTGTTTAATGATTGTCAACCTTTGTGTGGAGGTCGTGATCGCTCCATGGTTAACCCCTACCAACCCTTCCCCTAGGAGCATGCGTCTAATACTTTGCTTCGATAACTAATAGGATTTTGCAATAACTATGTGAGTTCTTTATGACTAATGTTGAGTTCATGGATTATACGCACTCTCACCCTTCCACCTTTGCTAGCATCTCTAATACTTTGCTTGATACGTCTCCAACGTATCTATAATTTTTGATTGTTCCATGCTATTATATTATCTGTTTTAGATGTTTTATATGCATTAATATGTTATTTATATTATTTTTGGGACTAACCTATTAATCTAGAGCCTAGTGCCAGTTTCTGTTTTTTCCTTGTTTTTGAGTATTGCACATAAGGAATATTAAACGGAGTCCAAACGGAATAAAATCTTCGGAATGATTTTTCTTGGACCACAAGAAACTCGCCAGACTTGGACAGGGGGGCAGGAGACCTGCCGGGAGACGACAAGCCTGCAGGACGCACCCTAGGGGGCGCCCCTGGCTTGTGGCCTCCCCTGTAGGCATCCTAACCCTAATCCTCCTCCTATAAATTCCCAAATATTCCCCCAATACGAAAAGAGAAACAAAAATACTTGTCCGCCGCTGGGAGCCTCTGTTCCCATGAGATCCAATCGGGGAGCCTTTTCCGGTAATCTGTCGGAGGGGGAATCGATCACGGAGGGCATCTACATCAACTCCATTGCCCCTCCGATGATGCGTGAGTAGTTCACCACAGATCTACGGGTCCATAGCTAGTAGCTAGATGGCTTCTTCTCTCTCTTTGTTCTTCAATACCATGTTCTTCATGATCTTCATGAAGATCTATCCAATGTAATACTCTTCTGCAGTGTGTTTGTCGAGATCCGATGAATTGTGCATTTATGTTCAGATTATCTATGAATATTATTTGAATCTTCTATGAATTCTTATATGCATGATTTCATATCTTAGCAAGTCTCTTCGAGTTATTAGTTTGGTTTTGCCAACTATATTGGTAATTCTTGCAATGGGAAAAGTGCTTAGTTTTGGGTTCAATCTTGCGGTGTCCTCACCCAGTGACAAAGTAGGGGTAGCAAGGCATGTATTGCATTGTTGCCATCAAGGATAAAAACATTGGGTTTCATAATATTGCTTGAGTTTATCCCTCTACATCATGTCATCTTACCTAATGCGTTACTCTGTTCTTCATGAACTTAATACTCTAGATGCACACGGTAATTGGTCGATGTGTGGAGTAATAGTAGTAGATGCAGAATCATTTTGGTCTACTTGACACGGACGTGATGCCTATATGCATAATCATTGCCTTGGATATCTTTATAATTATTCACTTTTCTATCAATTGATCGACAGTAATTTTTTTACCCACCGTACTATTTTCCTTCATGAGAGAAGCCTCTAGTGAAACCTATGGCCCCCGGGTCTATTTTCCATATTATACTTTCACATCTATAAACCAAAAATACCAAAAATATATTGCTGTGATTTATTTACATTTGTTTTACTTTTGTTTCTAGCAATCTTTTATATCTATCTCTATCATATCTCATCCTTGCAAATAACCTTGAAGGGATTGACAACCCCTTTTTAGCATTGGGTGCAAGTGTTTGATTGTTTGTGTAGGTGCAAAGATTGGGGCCTTGCTTGTTCCTCCTACTGGATTGATACCTTGGTTTTGAACAAACTGAGGGAAATATTTATCTACTTTGATGCATCACCCTTTCCTCTTCAATGGAAAACCAATGCCATCTCAAGAAGTAGCAGTCGTCTCCTTTCCAACAAACTTTTCAATGTCCACTAGCCTGAAATTTTCTCGAACATGGGGAAAGAAGTCTTCATTCTCCTTGATATATGCCCAGACAGCATACCTCGTATCACTAACAGCTAGACTCTTGTCAAACAAGATAGTCTCATAAAAATCTTGTTGTTCCTTCGTGTGAAACCTTGGATCAACAACAGCTCTTCTTCTGACAGCACATGGGCCAACAACTCTCCACTTCCTCAATTTGACATCCTTTCTCTTCTTCATATCCTCTGCTACTAGATGAGAAGCATTGTGAATTGGCAGGGTTGTGCTGAGCTTCCTGAGAACTGGTGTATTCTCATCTTCTACCTCCTCTGCAACAGGGGCACTGGATGCTGGGCCTTTCTCCTTGCCAGCTGAAGGAATGTCCTTTGTAGTCTTTCTCCAAGCTACGGCCTTCTTTGCTTTGGCAGGAGGCTTAGGAGTAGATTCCATGGCATCAACCATAAGCTTCTTCTTAGGAGGAGCTGGGATTTCATCTTCACCAGCAAATTCTTCAGGGTCTTCAAACATTGAAGTCATTCTCCCAACAAGATGAACTGTTCGCTTCCTGGGCCTCTTCGCACGAGCCTTCTTGGCAAGTTTGTCAGTGGATAGTGTTGTGCTCTCCCTTGTAGATTCAGGTGCTCTTAGATCAGCAGGTTTAGCGTACTCTTTCGTGTGAGTCTTCCTTGGAGCCTTAGGAGCTGCTGAAATTTCCTCCGGCACAAATCTGAGTCCTATTCATCAGAATTCAGTTTCTTCCTCCGCCTGGTGGCTGCCTTGCGCAAGCCATGGGAGCTGTAGGTTCCAGGGTCAGAGTCAGACTTCTATGGACTAGTGCGTGAGTCCATCTCAACACTTTGTTCTCTGAAATCATTTTGGCTATCATTTGATCCACACATCTTCGCACACAAACAGAAACTCAGCAGCAGCAAAACTTGTGAACTACATATAGGAAAGATAGAAGGGTTGAGCCTCACAAAATTCAGATGTTTTCGAAAATTTTGAACAAAGAAATCCTTAGTTTTACCTTTCTCCAGATCACATTTCGGTAGCACCGAGTTTGAACTTTCGGAGTCACCAAGACACATGAACTCTTTTATAGAAACTTGGTCATAATTTCGGTGGAACCAAAATTGACAACTCGGTTTCACTGAGTTTATTCTTAGGAACCCTAGGTTCAAAATCAGCAAAACCAATTTTTGCAAATTGATGTCACCGAGATGAGGTCTGCGGACAGCTAACCCTAAATATTTCCTAGTTCTCTAATCTACGTGAGCATCTGGTGGATGGAGAGATTGCACCTGGTGGCTTGTTGATAAATAATCTAATGCGCACGAGATAGGTTGGGGAGGCGCAAAAGAAAGTTGCGGATCTGCACCCTAACTTGGCGACGCTCCGGATACGGCAATGATAGCAGTGAAGAATCCATCGGTGGCGGCGATTCCCATCGGCGGAGATGCATGAGGAGTCAAGGGCGACGACCAGGGGTCCAGGGGGCGGCGTAGGGTTTGAGACGAAACGACTTTGACGATTGGAAATCAAAGATTCGGTCCACTGGAATATATACCCGTTTGTTGTCGGTGTCACCGAGATTACGAAATCAGTGTCACCTAGTTCCTCTACTTTCAGTTGAGAGGAAAACTCGGTGTAACCGAGATTGTGATTTAGGTGGTCTCATCGAGGTATTAAAAGAGGTTTTCGATGTCAGCCTTTGACGATATGGAACTCCGAGTGCACCTTCACACAGAGGGATCGACAAGTGCTTGTTCAAGACCACGGAGGGATACACCTATGGAGGATCCATAAAGAAACGACCTTGTCTATTCCACCATGGCTTCCGTCCACGGGGGACTAGCCTTACTCATGGTAGATCTTCACAAAGTAGGCGATCCCCTTGCCCTTACAAACATCTTGGTTCAACTCCACAACACGAAGTAGGAGGCTCCCAAGCGACACCTAACCAGTCTAGGAGGCACCACCCTCCAAAAGGTAATAGATGTGGTCGATCAATGAGCACCTTGCTCTTGTGCTTCTAAAGATAATCTCCTCAACACAAAATCACTCTCTCACAGAATATGCATGGGTAGGAGATATTGATTTGGTGGAAAGCTGTTTGGGGAGGCTAGAGATCAAGTTTCAAATGATTGGATTGGAATATCTTGGTCTCAACACATGAGTAGGTGGTTCTCTCTCAAAAAATGGATCTGGCAATGAAGTGTGTGTTCTGAGTGCTTCTCCCACGAGTGAGAGGTGGGTGAGGGGGTATATATAGGCAACACACAAAATCCAACCGTTACACACAAAGTCGCAAACTCGGTGACACCGAAGTGAAAAACTCGGCGGTACAGATTAACACAAAGGTAGCAACTTTGAATCTCGGCGAGACCGATATATGAAACTCGATGGTACCGAAAAGGTGGCTAATGGTCAGATGGCCAAACTCGGTGGCACCAATACTCAAACTCGGAAATTCCTATTTTGTGTACTGAGGCACCCAAAAGTTGGTCACCCAAACTCGGTAGCACCGATATGGATTCGATTGCACCGATTTGGTGGGAATGGCTAGGATTTGTGTTTGAGGTAAAACTCGGTGGGTCCGATATATGGAAGTTTGTGACACCAAATTTGTGTATATGGAATTTGAGAGAGTGGATTTGCGGGAAAAATGACTGAGTATTTTGGTGGCTAACTTTGAGCATTTGAGCAATTAGTTCATTTTACTACCTCACCCCCTTTTAATAGTATTTTCTTTCCTATGGACTCAAAAGTGATTTCTCACAAATATAAAATGAAGAGTCTTCTAGCTTGAAGCTTGAGCCAATATTATTCCTTTCTTGCATCAAGGGGCATCTCCACATAAGCCTTTCGCCATAGCATCTTTTGAACTTTTCTGAAATATACTTGGAAAACATATTAGTCCAATGATGCATATGTTGTGTTCAATTATCAAAACCATCCTAGGGGGCAATTGTGCTTTCACGCATCCCATGAGATGTCAATCCACGGTCTCATAATAACCACGACAAACCTCCGTCCGAAGTTGTCCCAGACCAGCATGTCATACGAGGCATGAGGTAGTGCCCACTCACCATCTGCATCACATAAAATCAACAACATACCCATCTCATGCACTCAAGCAAGATATGATTTTATGTGGAGGTTTTATCAACATAAACAAAATCATGCATTTGAATGCACCATAGAAAACATCACACATCTTAGCACACATCAGAGTTCAAGATGCTTGCCTTTGGAGTTGAGGAGGGTGGTGTGCACCCCAAAAATCTTCAAGGAAGTTTCCTCTCTCCAAATTCCTATCTTGAAAATAATACCATTCATCACACAATTCTAAAACGGCACATAAAAGTTAGTTGAATATTTTTCAAATAAATCTTGAAATAAACTAGATGTAATTTGAGAGAGGTAGGAAAAAGAATCATATCATTTGGAGATTTATTTAAAAAGTTATAGCCAGTCAAAGTTTCTGGTCAAATCTAATTTTTAAAATCAATTATAAAAGGAAACATTTCAGTAATAAATACGCTTTCCAGCAGAGAAAACGTATTCACTTTAACGCTACGGTCTAATTACGTTTCACTAAGGTGAAGGAGTACCTACAGGTATGCGCTTCCTCTGGAGGGAAGCACACAGGCGCGGCTGCCCCATCGGGGGATGGGGCTTGTCTTGCCAACTAGCGGGGCCCACCTGTTGGGTTTCCCTTCCACCTCTCACGTGCAGGGGACCGGGTGAGAGGTGAGCTCCGGTGATGCTCGCTGGCGCTAGGAGTCTCCGCTCCCGGAGCTGAGCGCACCAGTGTGTTCAGGCGTGAGGTCCCCATCCTCTGGAGTCCACACACGTTGGTGGGGAGCTCGGGGGCGAGCGCCCTTTCATCCACGGTGGACCGAGAGCTTCGGCGAGCACGGCATCGGCCTGCGGTTGCTATGGCGCATTTTGACAAAGGGAACGGGTTCTTGGGGCGTTGGAGGAGCTAGCCAAAGCCATGATGGATTGCAAAGGGCTCTATTCTACCGGAATTGTGCCAACGGCCGTCGGCGGTGCTACGGTCAGAGGTGAGCAGGGCGAGGGGCTCCGGCTGAATTGGAGCGAGGGAGAGAAGGCTGCATGCTCACGAAGGGCGATGGGGCACACTGCAGCTCCTCAGGGGCTATTTATAGCCAAGCAGAGGCGGTTCCATGGTGGCCCGGGGATAAGATCGTCGGCGACAACTCGGCGATGGCGTAGGGGCGGCACGGGCAGGCTGGCAGGGCTAGCAGCACGGAATGAAGCAGGGGAGGTCAGCTGATGAGCGGGGCTCGGGGCGTGTCGCGTGTTACGGGCAGGGTCGGCCATAGCAGCTTTGCTGACGGCAGAAACGCTCCGGTACGGCAGGGTGGTAGCAGGGCGCAGCAGGGGTGGCAATAGGGAACGATGCAGGGGAGGTGGTCCAAGGGCAGTTGGCGGGCGGAGGCGACTATGGCGGTGTTGGCCCCGGCAGAGGCCGGCTGTGGCGTGCTGCTAGCCGCCAATGGGGCTGTGTCGGCAGTGTTGTGGGGCTGCAGGGGATGGTCGGGCAGCTCCAACGGCTCGTAGGGGTCGGGGGCGCAGCTCTGCGCTAGGGGGAAAGGCCAGGACTCGGCAGTTGGTGGCGCGGCGGCTCGGGAGCGCTCGCGACAAAACGCGCGCTCTGGCCATGCCAGAGCACGTCGGCACTTGCTCGATGAAATGCCAGGCATCTCTGACTATCTCCAATGCTGCTCGAACTTAATAGAATTAGGCTAGGGCTTAGAGCAAACCTTATAGACACGCTGGTTTGGCAAGAATAGCAACTTCCTAGTGCAACATTTGAACCATGCCAGATTTGGCCATCCACTACAAATGGGATCTTCTAGTGGCCACAAACTCCAAATCAGGGTCTCTTTAGGTGTTGGTCAGGACGGCAAAGTAAGTTTGGCAAAAGTAAAACTTTTTAATGCAAATTTTTGAGAAACACAGTTCTGGACAACGAGTTGAGGCTATTATACATGCATTTAAAATCCTCCAATGGGGATCAACTCATGGACTTAAGGTTTTGGTAGGGTAAACAACGAGTAGTAAAAATATCAAGGTCATTGGAGCAATTAAAATCTGGGTTGTAACTTAAAACACCAAACTGGACCAGAATAGGAAATGGGTTGTTCTTGCCAAAAAATTCCAAAACACATAGTTGGGTTTTTGCATAAAAGTGAATATCATGCATGCCTTAACATCTCCAAATTTTCATGGAATTTTTAGAAGAGTTTATAAAAGGGTTGCAATGCAAAAGAGGTCCTTAAAGGAATTAAAAACAATTTTTAAATAAGTGGAACTCGGCAAAATATTTATAAAAGGTCTCCACTAAATTTGTCAAAAGGAAAGAAATGTTTTGATGCAATCTCCCAAGTTCCAACAAAATTTTAAAAAACTTCTACTAGGAGGAGAAATTTTAGAATTAAAAGGAAGGAGTAGTTCTGAAATCAATAGAAAATCCAGTAAATTAAAAATTAAGCAAACATGGCCAAATTTTAATATATCATCATTAAATTAAATAAATAATTTAAAATGATCTCAAGTACCAAATGATCTTTAAAATGCTACCTGAAAGGAAAGTTCTTGGAAAGAGGCTTTGAAAAGAGCCATAAGGCAATTTATTTTTTTCAAAAATTTATTCCAGGCAATATTTTGATTTATAAAAATATGATTAAATTTTTGGGGTATGATATATGGAAACACCGCACAAGAGTAGTAGTGCATCAGCTCACACGAGCGACAATGATGCTGGAGCATGACATCATGGTGTCATATCTGATCTATATGGACAGTGTGGGATATTGAAGAGTGTATTTACACATTATGAAGCTACTTTAGAATGTGCAACAACGTGGGTTTACATCCCTGACTTGGACGCGGGACTCTTGTTGGACAACGTGCCATTGAAGCCGGGTTGTGTGATGTGCTACATGACTAAAATAAAGCTAGGATTCAGTAATTTTTCCATAAAGAGTGTCCTTGGGGACCCTCATGAGCAGAGGACCTTGGAAGAAACACGGTTAAATCATATCCAGTGGCCATGGAAATAAATAGACTTCCTAGATGAGATCCGTCCAGCCCCCCCCCCCCGAAAAAAAGCAACCAATGCCACCCTCGAACCAGTGACTCTCTTGTCGCCACAACAGATATTGTGTAACTCCCTCGATGAACATACTCTTGGGAATCGGATGCCCAAGGCATCAACATATGATCAGCCCGCTCGACCTCATGTTGTATAGGCCACGTCATCATCCGCTCCAAAGCAGCCTATGGCAATGCCTACAACTATTGAAGACGTATCATCGGTTCAGATGCCGGCCACTGAAGCAGAAAGTGCAGACACATCGACACTGCATGCTCAGCAGACTAACCCAGTCGAACCGCCTCGTAAGGAGTGTGAAAGTCTAGAACTACGTGCTAAGTAGTCCAAAAGTACGGAACCGCCTGCCAAGCAGTCCGAAAGTCAGGAACCACCTTCTCATTAGTCCAGCAGTTTGTAGTCGCCTGATAAGCATATCGATGTGTCGGCACTGCCTGTTTAGCAAACCAACGCGTTGTCACAGCTGCATCAACAGATCACCAGGTCGGCACCAACTGCTCAAAAGCCCGACATAGCTTCAATGGCTGGTCAGTTGTACGTTGCCTCTAGTACTACAACTCAGTAGCCCGTCATAGCGGCATCATCTGTTCAAAATTCCATCATACCTTCAGAGGCTTCTCAGCAACATGTCGTTCATGAAACCAGGCGTCAAACAAGAAGTTCTTCAACTAAGAATATGAAAGCGGGCACGGTTGCACACAGGAAGTTGGGCCCCAAAAAAACTAGGAGGGATGGGACCAAGGGCTGGGTAATCCCGATTCTGACAGAATGTCTGAAGCAGAAGTTGAAAAGCTACTTTCTAGTAAGAAAGTAGACCCATTTGAAGCATGCAAGTACAAGCATGGCCAACCATTTCCTGTTGGAGAATACTTTGAAGAGTGCAGTTCTAGTTATCATAGGTTACATAAATATTCCATGGACATATTATAAGAAGGAGAAGACCTTAACATTCCGGAAGTGCACTGTGATAGTTGGCATTTTCTTACCTTACACGTACCATCGGTGTGGAATTCAAGGACTTCCATCTGTTCTTCAACTTCGATGAGCTTGCTGCCACTCTTGTCAAGTGCTTGATGTTGTAAGTACTTCACAAACTCTGCGAACTTCTCCATACAAGGTTGAATATGAAAAAATCTAACTATATTGTATTCCTCTCACGGGATTGACGATGCAGAGATCATTAAGGGTGCATGCATATTTCATAAATCCTAATTTAGCAAACGACATTTTGTTAAGAAATAATGACACACGCAAGGCTTCCATTGATCATGTCGCCAAGATCTTGTTTGACTTACACATAGGAGAATTCTTCATGTGGCCATATTATAAACAGTAAGTTAAATATACAACAACGCATACATTGATCGTCTTTCAGTTTTTGACATAGTTCGCAAGTTCAATGTTTTCTTAAACTGTAGACGTCACTGGATCTTGGTGGTCATTGTTCCAACATGCAACACAGTTTACTACCTTGAATCTCTCACAGAGTCAAATAATCCTCATGATCGGGGTCATCTTCAGGATTTCAGGATTTCATGAATTATGATGAATTTGCTATTCGGAGGGTGATTCAAATGCAATATTTTACAATAACCTAGCCATTTCGGAGCACACGTTTGAAGCAAATAAGCGTGTGCGATCCAGAACAGAAAGCACACGCAACTCATAGCACAACCGCGTGTGATCTATAGGAAAAGCACACGAAACTCATAGCGCAACAGCGTGTGATCTACAGGAAAAGCACACCAGATATAAACTAAAACGTTGGTGATACATAAGAAATCACAAACGATCTGGAGCACTTTTACGTGTGGGTAGGAGCTCCTCAATCTTTTGCTATAACACCTTATCTCACACGTGATCCAACATGAAACCATGCCCGGTGCAAAGATGATTCCATGCGTAAATGTTTCGAAAAACATGTCCGATGATATCATGCATGGCAGATGGTTTCCAAGGAAATCTCGTGTGCGATGATGAAGATAACACACACATTTTATACCATGGCCCGTGTGAATTAGGTAACGTTTCGCAAACAGTAGAAGGTCAAATACCGTTTATTTTCCATGACCAATTAGACGTGTTTGACTCATGATAAACGTGTGTGATTGATCCCAAATCCCACATGCACGCCCAAAATTTAGTGTGTGTGATATGTTCCGTGTGCGTTCATCAGTCACCATCGCCGACAATTTTTTCATGTCGTGTGGGATGGACCCCCTATCGCCCACACATGCAAGGCGACGGTTTAAACATTCATCGCGGAAAGGGGTTAAAACCATTTGTATAGCATGTTGTTGCACAAGTGGGGAGAGAGAGAGAGAGAGAGAGAGAGAGATCTAGCTACTACTTTGGACCCGCATGTCTTGTAGGAACTACTCACACATCATGTGGGAGGCAACAAGGTTGATGAAGATGGCCTCCAGGATCACTGGCAGATTACCGGCGGAGGCCTCCAGATGGGATCACAGAACAATAGAGACTTACGATGGTGAAAATTTGTTCAGGGCTCTCTCTAGTGTTTTAAGGATATTTAGGAATTAATAGGACGAAGAGGTGGTGCAGGGGACCCACCGGCTTGTCTCACACACACCATATACATCGCCAGCGACGCCTTCATCATCAACACATGCGGCCACCTCCGACTATGCCTACCACCTATTTGACCAAGGATGTGTGGTCACGTCAATCTCTTCCCGTTCAAACTAAGGAACGCGGGTGCTACGTACCAACGCGAGCTCCACTAACGCTTCCGGAAGAACGTACAAGTCGTTGCATTGGTGTGCAGCAACTGCCACATCGGCCACACACCCGAAAATAGTGATGACCCAGAAGTATAGGGGATCAATCGTAGTCTTTTCAATAAGTAAGAGTGTCGAACCCAATGAGGAGCAGAAGGAAATGATAAGCAGTTTTCAGCAAGGTATTGTCTGCAAGTGTTGTAAGTAACAGTGATAGATAGTTTTGTAGCAAGGTAATTCGGAACAAGTGAGAAGTAACTATAGTAGAAAAGGTGCATCAAGGTAACCCAATCCTTTTTGCAACAAAGCACGGGCCTAAAAGTACTCTTATATAAAGAAAGCACTCCCGAGGACACATGGGAATATCTCTCTAGTAGTGTTCATCATATTGAGTTGATTTGCGTTTGCTACCTTGATAATTTGTTATGTGGGTGGACCGGTGCTAAGGTGTTGTTCTTAATTGAACTAACAACCTACTTATGATTAACACCTCTCGCAAGAATCCACAACTACGAAATAAGAATTAAGATAAATCTAACCATAGCATGAAACATGTGGATCCAAATCAGCCCCTTATGAAGCAACGCATAAACTCGGGTTTAAGCTTCTATCACTCTTGCAACCCATCATCTACTTGTTATTCCACAATTACTTCCCTAAGTCCCATAACATGGTGAAGTGTTATGTAGTTGACATTCACATGAAACCACTAAAGGAAGTAACAACATACATATCATCAAAATATCGAACGAATATGAACTTTATATGATTACTTATAACTAGACTTCTCCCATGTCCTCAGGAACAATAGTAAGTACTCACACCTCATCAACATGTTCAACATCAGAGGTGTAACAATAATGATTAAGGATCTAAACATTATGTCTTCCACCAAGTAATCCAACTAGCATCAACTAAAAGATGTAATTGACACAACTAGCAACCCACAAGTACCAATCTGAGGTTTTGAGACAAAGATTGAATACACGAGATGAACTAGGGTTGGAGATAAGATGGTGTTGGTGAAGATGTTGATGGAGATTGGTCCTCCCACGAAGAACGAAGCGTTGGTGATGATGATGGCTTCGATTTTCCCCTCTCGAAGTGGAATTCCTCTGGCAGAATAGCTTTGCCGGAGAGAAAAAGGGCCTATGCCCAAGTTTCCGCCTTGAGATGGTGACGATTCATCTTCAAAGTTATGTCTTGATTTTTTCTAGGGTAAAACACACCATATAGGAGAAGAGGGGCGTCGGAGGGCCAGCAGGGGCCCCACAAGCCATCACGGCGTGGCCTGGGGGGCCTATTGGCTTCTGCCCAGATGGCTGCTCCTCTTCGGTGTATTTTTGGCCCAATAATTCTCATATATTCTATAAAAATTCTCCGTGAAGTTTCAGGTCATCTGGAGCAACTTGATTTTTCCGCCTTTTTCCTCGGTTTCCCGGTCCAGAATTCCAGTTTCCAAATACTTCCCTCTTCGTAACGTACCTTGCATATTGAGAGATAAACGACATAAGAATTACATAATAATAGGGAATAACTGAAAATAATAAGACATATATCAATAGAGATTCATGATGCAAAATGGACCTATCAACCCCCCAAACTTAGACCTCGGTTGTCCTCAAAAGCCGAGCTCGGGAATAATGGCCACATGATTTAAGACGGGGAAGTCGATAAAAATAAAATAAGGACATGAGAGCATCGTGAATATTATCATATAAGAAACTATATTTTCATATATCTTCTCATAAACAAGTAACGATCCATTCACAAATATTGGAGTATGAAGCATAAACTTTGTTAACAAACAACAAACTATGTTCTCGGTCATTGGGACAATCATATTTAAACATATTTCAGAGGAGGATCTATGTAAGAGCTTTCTTTTTGGCAAGTTCTCATATTCAAATATCATTTATTCTTCTGGGATTTCTCATATTCAAGTCATATTTTTGGAGCTCATGTTTTCATAGGACACATAGGAAGATAGGGGATTAAATGATTCGCCACCCAACTCATTTACCTCAAGGATAATGTCAAGAATAATAAATCATGATAATATACATTCACTTGGATATATAAATCTGAATCTTTCCTCAACACATAATGCTTGTCGCTACAGAATTAACAGGTAGAAAGTAGAATGAATTTAGTGACTCGCGCACAAGAGTGAACTTCAATGATAAAAGATAGGCCCTTCGCAGAGGGAAGCAGAGGTTGTCATGTGCTCTAGGTTTTTGAATGTGAAAACTATTAATGCAAATGAACGTCACTTTATATTGCCCCTTGTGATGGAAAACTTTATTATGCAGTATGTCGCTTTTATTTCTTTGGCATCACAAGATCGTACAAAGTTTATTTTCCCTTGCAATAAAGGATCATACATATTTAGGGGCAAATTTATAGTGCTTGGTGCATTGATGACAACTTACTTGAAGGATCTTACTCAATCCATGGGTAGGTATGGTGGACTCTCTTGGCAAGAAACTGGGTTTCAGGGTTATGGATGCACAAGTAGTATCTCTAGTTAGTGCGAAATTTTTGGGCTAGCAAAAGGTCTAAACCAAGCATCAGAGGTCAAAGGATCCAGGACCATATAACTTCTATATGAATGTGAAATACCATCACCGTTATGTTGTCTTCCATGTCCTACGTCAACACTTGATCATTATATAGTATTTGATGAGGGCTCACAATCACAAAAGATGTCCTAGATAGTGTATTTATATGAGAATATCATCTCCTCTTTCATAGTATTGCTTAGATTGTAACCATGACTAATACTATGTTTGTTTATATTCAAAAATCTTCACCACTTATACCCTTTACTATGTGAAGCCATTACTTATCATGGTATGAGCATATGATCTATATCTTTCTTTCTATGGACATGCTATGATGACAGGTGCCCACTGGTAAACCACAAAAACACAACCAAATTTTATTATATATCTCACATACTCGATTACAAGGGTAAATGGTACTCAAAGCAAAAAATACTAAGCAAAGCAAATAGGAAATTTATTTTTCTAAATCATGAAACAACTAAGGATCGAACTAAAATAGATGATGACGGGGTGGTGGTGATACGATATCGGGGCACCTCCCCCAAGCTTGGAACAAGCCAAGGGTGGTGCCCATACCCAAGTACAAGCGTCCTTCTCAGATGATGGTGGTGGTGTAGTCAGGGTGTCCTCTGCCTTCCAAGGTGTAGAGTCCCCATCATAATAAGAGAATGTTGTCTCGGGAGTCCTAAAATAGGCAGCAAAGCTCATTCTCTGGAACCTAGATTCATACTCATAGTTTTGGCTTTAGAATTCATAGACTTGATCTTGGAGGTGATCGACCCGCTCTTGAAGTTTTAAAAGAACCTCCCCCACTTTCTTGGTGTCGATTCCGTTCTCCCAGATGAAGTTTGTGATCATGGAGAGGTTAGAACTCAAGCCACGTTCAACCATCCCTTGGCACTTGAAGATCTCGTGCTCTACCGCGACAAGCCTCGCCCTCTCGCTTCCCTCCTTCTTCGGACCTTCAACATCCCGGATGTGAAGCACCCCCCTCATGCATCTCAATGGCTTGATGGTGCCTCATCACCTCTGGCAGGTAGGGATTGATGACCTTCTCGAAGAACTTGTCCTTGGAAGGGCCTGGTGAAGTCATGGCGATCTAGATATGTCAGAAAAACAGCCCGAAACAAGAACATAGCAAAATCTCGCGATGCAATAGTATAAACAACCAAGGGTATATATAATGAAATTTTTTTGGACCAGAATACATGCTCGGGAATAAGTCGGAGTCCGGGAGGCACACAAGGGCGCGGCGTGGGGGCGCCCTTTTGGCTTGTGCCTCCCTCGTGGGTCCCCGGACTCCTTTTTATTATTTTTATTTTTCTAAAATACCAAAACCAACATAAAATATATTTTTGGAGTTTTTGGAGTCGTTTTACTTACCGTACCACGTAGCTACCCTTTTTCAGGTTTCTCGAGTGTTTCGAAAGACTTCCTTTATGTGCTCTTCCGGTGTTATGACTTGAAAGATATTAGTCTCCTCATTAACGGGTGCACCTGAAATATAATGTTTGATTCTTTGTCCGTTCACCACTATCGTGTTTTTACCTTCAAAGTTATTAAATTTTTATGGCACCACAGCGATAAACCTCCTCAACAACATAGGGTCCTTCCCGTTTTGAGAGGAATTTACCTATAAAAAAACTCTGAAACGAGAATTGTACAGAAGCACTAGGTCTCCTACATTAAATTCTCGTTTTTGAATTCTCTTGTCATGCCATCTTTTAACTTTATCTTTAAATAACTTAGCATTTTCATAAGCTTGTGTCCTCCATTCATCTAATGAGGTGACATCAAACAATCTATTTTCACCGGCAAGTTTGAAATCATAATTAAGTTCTTTAATTGCCCAATAGGCTTTATGTTCTAGCTCAAGAGGTAAATGACAAGCTTTTTCCATAGACTATTTTGTACGGAGACATCCCCATAGGATTCTTATAAGCAGTCCTATAGGCCCACAAAGGATCATCAAGTTTCTTAGAACAATTCTTTGTGGACCTATTGTCAGCCTTTTGAAAAATTAATTTTATTTCGCGATTGCTCAGCCCAACTTGCCCACTAGACTGAGGATGATAAGGTGATGCAATTATATGGTTAACATCATACTTAGCTAGAAGTTTACGGAGACCACCGTAAATAAAATGTGAACCACCATCAATCATTAAGTATCTAGGGACCTCACAAAGATAATATATTTAAGCATTATAATAAAGCGTTATGATTAGCACTAGTAGTTGGAATAGCTTCTACTCATTTAGTAACATAATAAATAGTAACTAAAATATCAGTATATCCATTCGAAGAAGGAAAAAGTCCCATAAAGTCAAAACCCCATACATCAAATGGTTCAATAACTAGTGAATAATTCATAGGCATTTCGTGACATTTACCAATATTACCTACTCTTTGGCATTCATGACAAGAAAGGACATACTTACGAGCATCTTGAAAAAGAGTAGGCCAATAAAAACCTGAGTGTAATACCTTGTGTGTCGTTCTGTAACCAGCATGATGTCGTCCATAAGCTTCAGAATGACATTTCCTTAGGAACTTTCGTGTTCATGCTCAGGTATACAACGTCTAATAATAACATCTGCTCCTTCTTTGTAAATATGTGGGTCATCCCAAAAGTAATGTCGTAAATCATAGAAGAATTTTTTCTTTTGTTGATAGGTAAAACTAGGCGGAATATATTTAGTAACAATGTAATTAGCATAATCCACATACAAAGGAGTACTATGTGAAGTGTTTATAACGGCAAGTTTCTCATTAGGGAAATTATCATCAATCGGTAGTGGGTCATCAAGAACATTTTCCATCCTAGACAAGTTATCTGCTATAAAGTTATCAGATCCCTTTGTATCAACGATATGCAAATCAAATTGTTGGAGTAGTAACACCCATCTAATGAGTCTAGGTTTATCATCTTTCTTTTCCATAAGGTACTTAATAGCAGCATGATTACTATGAATAGTTACTGTAGAATCAACAATGTAAGATCTAAACTTAACACATGCAAACACAAATGCTAAAAATTACTTTTTAGTAGTAGCATAATTCCTTTGAGCGGTGTCTAGGGTATTACAAGCATAATGAATAACATTCAGTTTATTGTCTACTCTTAGACCTAGAACAACACCAACAACATAATCACTAGCATCACACATAATTTCAAAGGGTAGGTTCCAATCGGGTGGTTGAACAATAGGTGCAAAAATTAAGGCTTTCTTAAGTATTTCAAAGGATTCTACACAATCATCATCAAAAACAAAGGGGATATCTTTTTGGAGAAGATTAGTTAATGGACTAGAAATCTTTAATGAAGCGCCTATAGAAACCAGCATGACCAAGGAAGCTTCTTATACCTTTGACATATTTTGGGAAGGCAGTTTATCTATTGCATCAACTTTGGCTCTATCCACCTCAATACCTTGTTCGAACATTATATGCCCAAGCGCTATACCTTCATTCACCGTAAAGTGGCACTTCTCCCAATTCATGACAAGATTAGTTTCTTCACATCTCTGCAAAACTCGATCAAGGTTGTTCGAGCAATCATCAAAGGAAGTCCCATAAACGGAAAAATCATCAATGAAGACCTCAACAATCTTTTCACAAAAGTCAGAGGATACAACAGTCGTACATCTTTGAAAGGTAGCACGTGCATTACATAGACCAAAAGGCATACGCCTAAAAGCATAAGTTCCAAAAGGGCATGTAAAGGCAGTGTTCTCTCGGTCCTCTTTTGACATAGGTATTTGGGAAAATCCATAGTAACCATCAAGAAATCAAAAGTGTGTGTGCTTAGATAATCTTTCTAACATTTGATCAATAAAAGGCAAAGGGTAGTGATCTTTCCTAGTAGCTTTATTCAATTTCCTAAAATCAATCACCATCCTATAACCAGTTACTATCTTTGTGGAATGAGTTCATTTTTATCATTGGGAACAACAGTTATACCACGTTTCTTAGGAACACAATGAACAAGACTTACCCATCTACTATCAGCAATAGGGTAAATTATACCTGCTCCAAGAACTTTTAGTATTTCAGTTCTTACCACATGTTTCATTTTACGATTGAGACGGCGTTGATGATCAATGACTGGTTTGGCATTTGGTTCCATATTGATCTTGTGCTAACAAAGGGTAGGGCTTATGCCTTTAATATCATCAAGAGTGTAGCCAGTAGCAGCCCTATGCTTCTTTAAGATTTTGAGTAATCTATTTTATTCATGCTCTAAAAGGTTAGTACTAATAATAACATGATATATCTTCTTGTCATAATGATAAGCATATTTCAAAGTATTAGGTAAAGCTTTAGGCTGAAGCGCGGGGTCTCCTTTGGGTGGAGGAGGACCACCTAAAATTTCAACCCGTAAGTTGTGCTTAAGAATAGGTTGCTGATAAACGAGTATTCTGTCTAATTCATTTCTTTCATTTAAGTGCATATCATTCTCATGGTCCAGCAGATACTTTTCTAATGGGTCTGTAGGAGGCACAACAATAGAGGCAAGACCAATTATTTCATTTTTATTAGACAATTTATTTTCATGCGATTGTTTAACAAACTTCGAAAAATTGAAATCATGTGTCATATCACCAAAGGTAACTTTAACCTTCTCATAGCACAATTAATTTCAGCATTAACAATATTCAAGAAAGGTCTACCAAATATTATGGGGAAAAGTTATTTTGTTCTGGACCAAGTACTAAGAAATTAGTGGGATATTTGACTTTTCCACACAATACTTCTCTAACAATCCCAAGTGGCGATATAGTATCTCGGTTTGCAAGTTTAATAGTAACATCTATGTCTTCAATCAAAACGGGTGCTATATCATGCATATTTTTTGTATATAATGTGAAAGGTATAGCATTAATGCTAGAACCAAGATCACGGAGGCCATGGTAACAATGTTCTCCAATCATAACCGAGATAACATGTGTGCCTACCACTGGTTTATCTTTATCAAGTTTGTCATGTTTATTTCTAACCGGCTTTGCAATTATAGCAGCTTCATCACACACGTAAATAACTTGCCCATCAATGTTATCAGCTAAGAGATCTTTAACCATGGCAACTTTAGGCTCAACATTTATTTGCTCGAAAGGTTTAGGTGTCCTAACATGACTTTTATTAACCACTATTGCAACCCTAGCATGCTCTCTAATCTTATCAGGAAAAGGGGGTTTCTCAATGTAAGTAGTAGGAATAACTGGATCTACATGGTTAATAATTATTTCCTCCTTTATTTCAGCAAGTTCATCTTGTAATTTTTCGGTAGGAGGATGGAATTTGAACCACTTCTCCTTAGGGAGATCAACGTAAGTGGCAAAAGTTTCACACGAGGTAGCTAATATCTCAAGATCAACACCATATTTATTGGTAAAATCATGAAAAGGAGAAGTCTCCATGAAATATTTAACACAATCAAAATTAAATTTTATACCTGATGCCTTACCTCTATCAAGTTCCAATCTTCATAAATGTGTTTAATATTTTCTGGAAGATTCCATCTAAATTCAATAGTCTCCTTCATATAGGAACCAACTACACAAGCGTCAAGCAATGTTTGATCATCATGAGAAAGTCGAGCATAAAAAAATCGTATGATCAATTACCTTGAGAGCTCATGATTGGGGGAGGTGTGCATCATAGATTTAAGCCTCCCCGGGCTTGAGAGATGCTTTCTCCTTCGAGGCCAGCAATTATAAACAAAATTACGATCATGATGAATCAAATGCATAGGATACAATTTGTGATGAAATTCCAATTCCAAGTGATTCCAATTCCATGATCCAATATCATTCAATAGCATGTACCACAATAATGTTTTCCCTCCAAAGATAAAGGGAAGACTTTTTTTTGACCTTATCTCCAGGTAGACCTGAAAACTTAAACAATCCACAAATCTCATCGACATATATTAAATGATAATCAAGATGAGTTGAACCATTATAAGGATTACCCAACAGTTTCTCTACCATACCCGAAGGAATCTCATAATAAAACAATTCAGTAGGTTTAGAAGGTTGAGGGATCATTTCCTCAACTTCCGTTCGAGGCGAAGATGTCCCGAACAAGCCACTCAAAGGGTGGTCGTTCATAGTGATAAGCAACAGTAAATTTCAGCACATACCGAAAATGTTTCCATACCAATTTCCACTTACCAAAGGCACTTCACTCCCCGGCAACGGTGCCAGAAAAGAGTCTTAATAACCCACAAGTACAGGGGATAAATCATAGTCCTTTAAATAAGTAAGAGTGTCGAACCCAACATGGCGAAGAAGGAAATGATAAGCAGTTTTCAGCAAGGTATTCTCTACAGGTGTTATAAGTAACAGTGATACATACTTTTGTAGCAAGGTAGATCAGAACAAGTGACAAGTAACAATAGTAGCAAAGGTGTATCAAGGTACCCCAATCATTTTTGTAGCAAAGGACACGCCTGAAAGTACTCTTATATAAAGCAAGCGCTCACCGGGACACATGGGAATAACTGTCTAGTCATGTTCATCATATGGAGTTGATTCGCGTTCCCTACCTTGATAATTTGATATGTGGGTGGACCGGAGCTAAGGAGTTGTTCTTACTTGAACTAACAACCTACTTATGATTAACCCCTCTTGCAAGCATCTGCAACTACAAAAGAAGAATTAAGATAAATCTAACCATAACATCAAACATGTGGATCCAAATCAGCCCCTTATGGAGCAACGCATAAAGTGGTGTTTAAGCTTCTGTCACTCTCGCAACCCATCATCTAATTGTTACCCATAATGACTTCCCTTAGGCACATAACATGGTGAAGTGTCATGTACTCGACGTTCACATGACACTACTAAAGGAAGTTACAACATACATATCATCAAAATATCGAACGGATAGAAACTTTATATGATTACTGCTACGGCGACAAAAACCTTTCTGTCACCCGTTGAGCTTGCGTTGGTTTTTCCCTTGAAGAGGAAAGGGCGATGCAGCACAGGAGCAGTAAGTATTTCCCTCAGTTGAGAACCAAGGTATCAATCGAGTAGGAGAATCGCGTCAAGTCCAGAGTACCTGCGCAAACACAAAATAGCTTGCACCCAACGCTATAAAGGAGTTGTCAATCCCTTCAAGATTGATTGCAAAGTGAGATCTGAAGGCGGAAAGTGCAACGAAGTAAAAGTGTAAGGCTGAAAATATGGTGTGGAGTAGACCCCGGGGCCATAGTGTTCACTAGAGGCTTCTCTCAAAATAGCAAGTATTACGGTGGGTGAACAAATTACTGTAGAGCAATTGATAGAACCGCGCAAAGTCATGACGATATCTAAGGCAATGATCATACATATAGGCATCACGTCCGAGACAAGTAGACCGATACTTTCTGCATCTACTACTATTACTCCACACATCGACCGCTATCCAGCATGCATCTAGTGTATTGAGTTCATGACGAACAAAGTAACGCCTTAAGCAAGATGACATGATGTAGAGGGATAATCTGAAACCAATGATGAAAACCCCATCTTTTTACCCTTGATGACAACAACACGATGCGTGCCTTGCTACCCCTTCTGTCACTGGGTGAGGTCACCGCACGGTATGAACCCAAAACCAAGCACTTATCCCATTGCAAGAATCATAGATCTAGTTGGCCAAACAAAACCCACAACTCGAAGAGAATTACAAGGATATGAAATCATGCATAAGAGAGATCAGAAGAAACTCAAATAAGATTCATAGATAATCTGATCATAAATCCACAATTCATCGGATCTCGACAAACACACCGCAAAAGAAGATTACATCGGATAGATATGCATGAAGATCATGGAGAACTTTGTATTGAAGATCCAAGAGAGAAAAGAAGCCATCTAGCTACTAGCTATGGACCCGTAGGTCTATGGTGAACTACTCACGCATCATCGGAGAGGTCATGGTGTTGATGAAGAAGCCCTCCCTATCCGAATCCGCCCTCCGGCAGGGCACCAGAACATGCCCCAGATGGGTTCTTGCGGAGACAGAAGCTTGCGGCGGTGGAAAAGTATTTTCGATGATATCCTGATTTTTTCTGGAATTTTAGGGAATATATAGGCAGAAGAACTAGGGCAGGGGAGCCAGGGGGAGCTGACAAGCCTGCTAGGCCCGCCCCCCCCTAGGTCGGGCCTGGTGGGCTTGTGACCTCCTCCGACGTCCCCTGCCTTGGTTCTCAAGTCTCCCGCGTGTCTTCTGTTATGGAAAAAATCATTCCGCGGATTTTATTCCGTTTGGACTCCTTTTAAAATTCTCCTCTGAAAAGGGTCAAAAACAAGGAAAAAACAGGAACTGGCACTTGGCACTGAGTTAATAAGTTAGTCCCAAAAAGATATAAAAGGCATACAAAACATTCAAAGTTTGACAAGATAATAGCATGAAACTATCAAAAATTATAGATACGTTGGAGACGTATCAAGCATCCCCAAGCTTAACTCGTGCTCGTCGAGTAGGGAAGTGATAGAGACTGAATTTTTGATGTGGAATGCTACCTATCATAGTTGTCCTTTGCAACTTCTTTCATGTGACATGAAAGTTCAGATCCGTAAGATTCAAAACAATAGTTTGCTATTGACATGAAAACAATAATACTTCAATCAAACTAGAAAGGTAATCATGAACTTTCAAAATAACAAGGCCAAAGAAAGTTATCCCTACAAAATCATATAGTCTGGCTATGCTCCATCATCCCCACACAACTAATTTAAATCATGCACAACCCCGGTATTGGCCAAGTAATTGTTTTCGCACTCTTACTTTCTCAAACTTTTTATAACTATCACGCAATACATGAGCGTGAGCCACGGATATGGCACTATAGGTGGAATAGAGTGTGGTGGTGGTTGTGAGACAAAAAGGAGGAGATGGTCACATTGACTCGGCGTATCAAAGGGCTATGGAGATGCCCATTAATATATATCAATGTGAATGAGTAGGGATTGCCATACAAGGGATGCACTAGAGCTATAAGTATGTGAAAACTCAAAAGGAGAACTAGTGGGTGTGCATCCAACTTGCTTGCTCACGAAGACCTAGGGCAATTTGAGGAAGTCCATCATTGGAATGTACAAGCCAAGTTATATAATGAAGACTCCCACTAGCATATGGTAGTGACAAAGCAATAAGATCTCAATCATGAAGAACATGGTGCTATTATGAAGCACAAGTGTGGAAAAAGATAGTAGCATTGTCCCTTCTCTCTTTTTCTCTCTTTTTTTATTTGGGGTCTTGGGCCTCTTTTTTCTCTTTTTTTTATTTGTGCTCTTTGGCCTCTTTTTTTAATTTATTTCCTCACATGGGATAATGCTCTAATAACGATGATCATCACACTTTTATTTACTCACAGCTCAAAGCTCAAAATGATGATGACTCTATAGGAAATGCCTCCGGCAGTGTACCGGGATGTGCAACGATCTAGCTTGGCGTATGACGTTGGAACAGCTAGCTATCTTACGATCATGCAATGGCAATATGAGAGTGACAGCACAAGTCATGAGACGGAACGGTGGGAGTTGCATGGCAATATATCTCGAAATGGCTACGAAAATGCCATAGTAGGTAGGTATGGTGGCTGTTTTGAGGAAGGCATATGGTGGGTTTGTGCACCGGCGAGAATTGCGCAGCCCTAGAGAGGCTAGCAATGGTGGAAGGTTAAAGTGCATCTATACCATGGACTCACATTAGTCATGAAGAACTCACATACTTGTTGCGAAAGTTTTTATTAGTAATCAAAACAAAGTGCTAAACGCATACTCCTAGGGGAAGGGTTGGTAGGTGTTAACCATCGCGCGATCCCGACCTCAACACAAAGGATGACAATCAATAGATCAATTATGCTCCGACTTCCTAACATAGCGGTTCACCATACGTGCATGCTACGGGAATCATTACTTCAACACAAGTATTTCTAGATTCACAACACCCTACTAACATAGCTCTTAATATTACCAAATCCACGTCTCAAAACTAATTGAGAGGAATCAAGACTTCTCTTTCTACTCAATGCACATGAAGATGGAGGTTTTTGTATCCTCTTTGGGTAGCTATCAACTTTGGGACTACTTTCATAGCATAAGCCAACTAGCAAGTCACGCACCACCACGCTCTAAAAGATCTAAGTGAAGCACATAGAGCAAAATATCTAGCTCAAAAGATATAAGTGAAGCACGATGAGCATTCTAGCAAAATCACGGTGAGTGCATGTCTCTCTCTCTAAAGGTGTGCAGCAAGTATGATTGTGATACAACAAAAATAAAAGACTCCTAAGATACAAGACGCTCCAAGCAAAACACATATCATGTGGTGAATAAAAATATAGCTCCAAGTAATGTTACCGATGGATTGAAGACGAAAGAGGGGATGCCTTCGCGGGGCATCCCCAAGCTTAGGCTTTTTGGTGTCCTTGAATTTGGCTTGGGATGACTTGGGCATCCACAAGCTTGAGCTCTTTCCACTCCTTATCTCTTTGTCCATGAGAACATCACCCAAAACTTGAAAACTTCACAACACAAAACTTAAACAGAAACTCGTGATAACATTAGCACAAGAAAACAAACTACCACCACTTTAGGTATTGTAGCAATCTTGATTTCTATTTATATTGGTGTTGGGCTACTGTATTCTCACTTTTCCATGGCTAGTACCTCCCGATACTATCCATAGTTTCATCAAAACAAGCAACCAACTCAACAAAAACAGAATCTGTCAAAAACAGACCAGTCTGGAGCAATCAGTATACTTCGTATACTTATGATACCTCAAAAATTCTGAAACATTACGAATGCCTGGGCAAAAGGCATATAAACCAGAAGCAAAAAGAATCAACTCAAAAGCTCTTTTTTAATAAAAATGAAAAATCATATCGTGAGCGAAAAGTTTCTGTCTTTTTCCAGCATGATTAAACAACCCTCACAAAGACTAGTCATAAAGGTTTTGCTTTGCTCAAACACAAAAAGAAAGACAAAAAACACAATCACAACAGAATTATGATGGTGCGGACGCAACAAAATAGAAATAAAAATATAAACTCATTGGGTTGCCTCCCAACAAGCGCTATTGTTTAACGCCCTTAGCTAGGCATAAGGCGATAGAATCACGTATCGTCGTCTTTGGTGCTCAAACCATATGTGGCCCTCATCATCTTAAGGTCTTCATCTTTATTAGATGATTCGCCACTATTTTTAGGAACAAAAACAGACTTGGTGATCTTATTGTGGGCAATGTTTGGAGTATTCTGCACAGCGGCAAAAGCAGAACCCAAGTTGGTTGTAACGTCCTCTAGTTTGCCAATCCTAGCGGAATCATGACCTAGTTTTTCGTTAACTGTGGGTTCCTTCTCCTTTAAATTTTTCAAAACCATTCCCAACTTATATCCGTACTGAGTGGTTTGGTTGTGGATCTTTCTATCCAAATTCTCAATGAGTTCGATCGTAGCAACTTTATTTTGAATGACGTCCAGCCTACGCATCACATGTTCGAGAGTTAAGCTAGTTCCATTAACCATGAGTGGGGGTGAGCCTACCAAATTTATCACAGCTCCGTAAGAATCAACGATGTGGCTACCCAAGAAATTTCCACCTACAATGGTGTCAAGAATATACCTATTTCAAGGAGAAACACCCACATAAAATTTGCGAAGCAAGACGGTAGTGGATTGCTTATGGGTAGATCTACTCTGAGCATTGCAAATCCTATACTAAGCGTCCTTTAAATTTTCTTCCTCAATTTGTTTGAAATTGAGAACTTCGCTCTCGGGGGTATCGTTCGAAGTGGTGGATCTAGCCATGAGGATAGGTAGACTATCCCACACAGACGAACAGAAAGCAAGTGAGAAAAAGGGCGAACGAAAAGACGAACGAAAAAGGCAAACGCAAAAGGCAAAGATTTTTTTTGTAAATTTTTGTTTTTCAGAAGTGGGGGAGAGGAAAACGAGAGGCAACAAAAAGTAAATGCAAGAGATGAGTTTGCGACACTTACTTGGATGAGTTCTTGACTTGATCCTCGCCGGCAACGGCGCCCGAAATTCTTCAGCTATGGCGACAGAAACCTTTCTGTCACCCCTTGAGCTTGCGTTGGTTTTTCCCTTGAAGAGGAAAGGGCGATGGAGCACAGGAGCAGTAAGTATTTCCCTCAGTTGAGAACCAAGGTATCAATCCAGTAGGAGAATCGCGTCAAGTCCAGAGTACCTACGCAAACACAAAAGAGCTTGCACCCAACGCTATAAAGGGGTTGTCAATCCCTTCAAGATTGATTGCAAAGTGAGATCTGAAGGCGGAAAGTGCAACCAAGTAAAAGTGTAAGGCTGAAAATATGGTGTGGAGTAGACCCGGGGGCCATAGTGTTCACTAGAGGCTTCTCTCAAAATAGCAAGTATCACGGTGGGTGAACAAATTACTCTCGAGCAATTGATAGAACCGCGCAAAGTCATGACGATATCTAAGGCAATGATCATACATATAGGCATCACGTCCGAGACAAGTAGACCGATACTTTCTGCATCTACTACTATTACTCCACACATCAACCGCTATCCAGCATGCATCTAGTGTATTGCCTTCATGACGAACAGAGTAACGCCTTAACCAAGATGACATGTTGTAGAGGGATAATCTCAAACCAATGTTTACCCTTGATGGCAACAACACGATGCGTGCCTCTCTACCCCTTCTGCCACTGGGTGAGGTCACCGCACGGTATGAACCCAAAACCAAGCACTTCTCCCATTGCAAGAATCATAGATCTAGATGGCCAAACAAAACCCACAACTCGAAGAGAATTACAAGGATATGAAATCATGCATAAGAGAGTTCAGAAGAAACTCAAATAAGATTCATAGATAATCTGATCATAAATCCATAATTCATCGGATCTCGACAAACACACTGCAAAAGAAGATTACATCGGATAGATCTCCATGAAGATCATGGAGAACTTTGTATTGAAGATCCAAGAGAGAGAAGAAGCCATCTACCTACTAGCTATGGACCCGTAGGCTATGGTGAACTACTCACGCATCATCGGAGAGGTCATGGTGTTGATGAAGAAGCCCTCCGTGTCCGAATCCCCCCTCCAGCAGGTCACCAGAACGTGCCCCAGATGGGATCTTGCGGAGACAGAAGCTTGCGGCGGCGGAAAAGTATTTTCAATGATCTCCTGATTTTTTCTGGGATTTTAGGGAATATATAGGCGGAAGACTTAGGGCAGGGGAGCCACAGGGAGCTCACAAGACTGCTAGCCCCCCCCCTAGGCCGGGCCTGGTGGGCTTGTGACCTCCTCCGACGTCCCCTGCCTTGGTTCTCAAGTCTCCCGCATGTCTTCTGTTATGGAAAAAATCATTCCGCAGATTTTATTCTGTTTGGAATCCATTTAAAATTCTCCTCTGAAAAGGGTCAAAAACACGAAAAAAACAGGAACTGGCACTTGGCACTGAGTTAATAAGTTAGTCCTAAAAAATATATAAAAGGCATACAAAACATCCAAAGTTTGACAAGATAATAGCATGAAACCATGAAAAATTATAGATACGTTGGAGACGTATCAATTACTTATAACCAGACTTCTCCCATGTCCTCGGGAACAATAGTAAGTACTTACACCTCATCAATATGTTCAACATCACAGGTATAAAATATAAGGATTAAGGATCTGAACATTATGTATTCCACCAAGTAATCCAACTAGCATCAACTACAAGATGTAATTAACACAACTAGCAACCCACAGGTACCAATCCGAGGTTTTGAGACAAAGATTGAATGCACAAGATGAACTAGGGTTGGAGATGAGATGGTGTTGGTTAAGATGTTGATGAAGATTGGTCCTCCACGAAGGAGAAAGCGTTGGTGATGATGATGGCTTCGATTTCCCCCTCCTAGAGAAGAATTCCTCCGGCAGAATTGTTCTGTCGGAGTGTAAAAGGGCATGTGCCTAGGTTTCCACCTCGAGAAGGAGGCGCTTCATCCCGAAAGTTATGTCTTGATTTTTTTTCTAGGGTAAAGCACGCCATATAGGAGAAGAGAGGTGTTGGAGGAACAGCAGGGGCCCCACAAGCCATCACGGCGCGGCTTGGGGTGCCCTATTGGCTTGTGCCCAATTGTATGTCCCTCTCCGGTGTATTTTTGTCCCAATAATTCTTATATATTTGAGAAAAATTCTCCGTGAAGTTCCAGGTCATTTGGAGCAACTTGATTTTTTTGTCTTTTTCTCAGTTTCTCGGTCCAGAATTTCAGTTCCGAGATACTTCACTCTTTCTAATGTACCTTGGATATTTAGGGAGAAAAGACATAATAACAAGGAATAATGGACAATAATAAGACAAATATCAATAAACACTACAAGAAATATGCTCATACTTGACGTTTTTTAAAATGTCGTTGATGAATTCGTCATAAATCTACGACGATTTCATCCGAGATCATCGTAAACCGTTTGAGGGGATCAAATCTACATATAAATTACGACGATGTGAGTCAAAAACGTCGTAACCGCATAAGATGAGATCGTCATAACTTTTACGACAATTATAAAAACATCGTAACACGATGTAACATAATGTTTACGACGATTATAAAAACATCGTAAAATGAATTGATTTTTTTTCATCTTACATTTCTGTTGGCTATTTTTTTTCATCTTACTTTTATATTGGGCTTGCTAATGGGCTTGTCCACATCGTGTGCACCACTGCGCCATTTACAAACCCTGTTGGCAAAAATACAGCGCTGCTGGGACTCGAATCCAAGAGCTCTGCGCCAACCGCCACTACGCTAGCCACTGCGCTAGCCACTAACTTCTGTTAGTTGGATACAACTCAACCAATATATAGTAAGTCTGGAAAGATATCCTTCCCTAATTCAGATAGATACAAGAGCGCAGAGGGATGTTTTCAGATATGTTGCGGCGGCGGATCTGGTGACCGTAGCGATGGCTGATGCGGAGGTGGCCGGCGGTGGGGGCTGATGCTAAGGTGACCGGCGGCGGTGGCTGGTGCGGCCGTGCCCAACGGAGGGGGCTGGTGCGGCCGTGCCCAACGGAGGGGGCTTGTGCGGGGGCGCTGAGCGGCGGAGGGAGCTGGTGCGGGGGCGCGCGCTGAGCGGCGGAGGGAGCTGGTGTGGGGCTCTCAGCGGCGGAGGTCTAGTCCGGCGGCGGCTTCTTCCCTTGCTTCTTCCTGCCCCTGCTTCTTCCTGCTTCTTCCTGAACATGGATGAATGTTGCTTCTTCCTGAACATGGCCAAATTAATTTGCTTAAGTATTTTGTTTCATGGACGAATGTTGCAGTAGTGGGTTCTAGCATTGCTCTTAATAATCCATTGTTTAAATCAGACTAAATCACTTTGCTTGCTCCTCGAGTATATGATATATCCCAAATAAATTTGTTCTGGTTTTTAAAGGCCTTTTACTGCTAGCTTTGAATGCAAACAATATTGATAATATTGCTCACTCCTGGAGTATATGATATATGACTTTGCTTGCTCCTGGAGTATATGATATGTGCTTGCTGTCTCAGATGAACAAATTCTCTCGTGAATCCATTGTAGTAAATTTGTGCCTTTTATTGCTAGCTTTGAATGCAAACAATATTGATAATATTGCTCAGTGATGATTTATCTAGGTTTGGTTTGCTTTTTGCTAGCTACTGTTGATCTCTGAGCTTTGATTGATGCTAAGTTGCAACATTTCTTGGTCTTTGGCAGATGGACAGGAGCTGGATTAAAGGAGTTAGAAGGCTTTCCGCTGAACATACAAAAGGAGTCGAAGAATTTATGCAATTTGTTCGTAGAAGTGCTGCCGAGGATGCTCATGTTCTCTGCCCATGTTGGAGCTGTCTCAACCGTGCACAACAACCTCTAGGAACTGTAGAGGCTCATCTGTTGATTTATGGGATGGCAAGCACATATGATCAGTGGGTCTATCATGGAGAACCTTTACATGCTGAACCTGAACCTGAACCTGAACTTGATGCAGACCCACACCATGTTGATGAAGGCAATGATTTTGTACAAGATGATCGGCCAGCGGGTGCCGGTTTTGAGGAGGGTGGAAATGAAGATGACAGAATTCCTGAGTTGTTAAAGGATTTCTACAATTCAGAACCGCAAGGTGATCGACAGAAGACAATCTTTGCCGAGCTGTTAGAGGAGGCGAAGCGCCCAATTAGTGATGGTGGTAAATTGTCCAAATTTTCCTTCACCGTGAAGTTACTTCACGCCAAGTCTTTCTACCGGATGACCAATGTTCAATTCAACGGATTTCTCCGTGTCATGACCTTGCAATATCCAGATAGCGAAATTCCCAAATCTTATGATGAAGCATTGAGTATAATCAGCACATTGGGACCTGGCTATGTTTCAATCCATGTCTACCCGAATAACTGTTTCTTGTTTCGTAAGCCGTTTGCCGACTACGACGAGTGTCCAAAATGTAATGCCTCCAGGTGGAAAAATGTTGATGGGACGAAGCGGATACCGGTGAAGGTATTGAGGCACTTTCCTTTGATTCCAAGGCTGTAGAGGATGTTTATTTCGAAGAAACAATCGGAGGAGGTACAATGGCACAAGCTAAATCAGAAAGCCGTGGAGGGTGAACTCAGCCATGCAGCTGACGGGGAGACATGGAAAGAGTTGGACAAATTAGATAAAGAATTTGCCGCTGATCCAAGGAACTTTAGACTCGGCATTGCCGGTGATGGTTTTAATCCATTTGGAAAGATGAGCACATCCTATAGTATGTGGCATGTATTTGTGATTCCATACAACCTTCCGCCATGGGCATGTATGGATCAGTCCAACGTCATGATGGTGTTGCTGATTCCGGGTCCAAATTCTCCCGGCAAGGATTTTGATGTCTTTATGGAGCCCCTCGTAGATGAACTGCTCCTGCTATGGAAGGGTGTACTTACATACGATGCCGGAAGTCCCGAAAAGTTCAATCTACATGCTGCGATCTTATGGTGCATCCATGATTACCCGGCGCTGCACACTTTATCGGGGAGGACCACAGGGGGGTATCAAGCATGTGTTCGTTGTGACAAGGACCCTTGCTCAAAGAGAATAAGGAGCAAGATATGCTTTACTGGGCACCTCCGTTTTCTTAGTCGCAGCCATCCTTGGCGGAAAAGCAAGGATTTTAACGGCGAGACTGAAACTCGCGACAAGCCAGCACAATTCACTCAAGAAGAGCTTGAGCAGCAACTTGACAAGGTCAAAGATGTGAGACCAGGAAAGCATGGAAAGAAAAGAAAGCGTCAGCAGGGTCAATGTTGGGACCGGAGGTCTATTCTGTGGGACCTCCCGTACTGGAAACACCTGAAGCTGAGGCATAATCTCGATGTTATGCACATCGAGAAAAACATATGTGAGAATCTGCTAGGGACATTTCTGAATATTGAAGGAAAGACAAAGGACACGGTTAACTCCAGGCTAGATTTGGAAGACATGGGCATAAGAGAAGATTTGCACCTACAGCCTTCTGACGACGGAGAGTCATTCGAAATGCCAGAAGCATGGTATACGATGACTAAAGAAGAAAAGCTTGCATTATGTGAATATATAATGAATGTGAGATTTCCAGATGGGTACGCCGCGAACCTAGCAAAATGTGTTTCTCCGGATGGATGCAAGCTTCAAGGCCTGAAAACACATGATTGTCACATCCTGCTCCAAAGGATTTTACCGGCGGGACTCCGAGGTTTGATGGATAAGGAAATATATGAAGCGGTTGCTGAGCTAGGGAATTTCTTTAAAGAGTTGTGCTGCAAAACACTGAAGCTAGATGTTCTGAAAAGACTTGAAAAACAAATCCCAATTATCCTTTGCAAGCTAGAGAAGATTTTCCCTCCATTTTTCTTCACTGTTATGGTTCATTTGGCCATCCATTTACCTGAAGAGGCAATGCTTAGAGGACCTGTACAATACGGCTGGATGTACCCGATCGAAAGAAGGCTGCTTACACTGAAGTGGTATGTGCGAAACACGGCCAGACCGGAGGGATCCATTGCCAAAGCATATATTGTCGATGAGTGCTTGAAATTTTGCTCAAGGTACTTTGACGATGTGGAAACGAGATTTAATCGACCGGGTAGAAACAGAGAGCGGGATGATTCGCAAGGTGGTGATCTCTCGGTTTTCAAGCATGGTGTGAGCTTTCTTGGAGCTTCAGATTACGTGCCTGCTGGTGATGACTATGACAAGATGGTTTGGTATGTCCTCAGAAGTTGCCGTGAGGTTCAACCCTATATCGAGTATGGCATCTCTTGTGCACTTAATTGTATCATTTTGTTGGCCTGATGCTTTAATTTATTATTTAGGCCTGATGCTTTAATTTATTATTTTGTTGGCATTACAGCTTGTGCAAGGAAGAGCTGAACCAGCAAGGTATCATCAATGTTGATAAATGGCTTGCGAAGGGATTTTCTCAATGGTTTAAGACTCATGTGAGATATTTAGCATTTGATCAATTGACACGTAATTTTCCATGTGTGTTATTCACCCTGGTTTTATTTGTGCAGATTGGAAAATTACATGAGAAGAACAATGTTAGTGATGATCTCTTTGCCTTGGCATGTGAACCGGATAAGCGAGTGAGATTGTATTCTGCGTGTATTGTTGATGGTGTCCGGTACCACACTGTTGACCGCGAGAAAGATCGAAAGTCACAGAATAGTGGAATTTTTACCGAGGGAGAACATGAAGGCGCTGACATCGACTTCTATGGTCAGCTCAAAAGCATCATAAAGCTGCAGTACAACACTATCAGAGGTGTCCGTCGTTCGGTCGTCTTATTCCGTTGTGACTGGTTTGATCTTAGTTGCAAGAAAACCTACACAGGATTCAATGATGATGGACACTTCATAAGCATTAACACTGGTAAGTGTTGGTACAAGAATGATCCTTTTATTCTAACAACACAAGCAACAATGGTATTCTATGTGCCAGACACTCGTTTGCATGGAAATTGGCGAGTTGTGCAAAAGTTCCAGCATAGGCATTTGTGGAGTGTGACTGAAAATGAAATAGGAGATGGTCCCGGTGGTATCGGGCTATCATACCAAGATGATGACACCCCAGAAGTTCCAGTGCAAGCTCAAGAAGCCAATGTGCAAACCAGATTGCGAAGGGACAGTGAAGGCGTGTTTGTTGAGGCTGCAGTGGTAGAAAGAATGAAGAAAAGGAGGAAGGAGGTAGTGGATGGTCATGAAAGCGAGGATGATGAAGAGATTGGGACTGACGATACAATCCTCCAATATTGTAGCGACGGCGAGAATGATATGGACGATGACGAGTAGCAGTTCCGCTCATGCATCTTTTGCCACAATCAGTTCGGTTCCTTAGACATGTAGTGACTCTCTTGTAGTCTGTCTGTTTCGCTTTTGTTTCGTCATGTAATGTGCCTATATGCTGAATCAGACAAATCTGACATGTTAAAATTAGTGTTTGCTGGGTGTTGATGGTCTCTAAATCTTGCTCT
Source organism: Hordeum vulgare subsp. vulgare (assembly GCF_904849725.1). Lineage (NCBI taxonomy): Eukaryota > Viridiplantae > Streptophyta > Magnoliopsida > Poales > Poaceae > Hordeum > Hordeum vulgare. The sequence goes on from NC_058519.1 coordinate 126,477,856, forward strand.
AGTTCCCAAGAACCTTCTCAGGTGGGCAGAAAGAATTTAATAGCAGCACAAATGACAAGATAGCAGCAACAAGTGCAACTGCCAGAAACTGATTTAATAACAGGATAACAGTGTGCTGATTTAATAACCAGAATATTTTCACAAAGTATTCATGCATTTAGAGAAATAAAAGGGTACTGATTTAATAACTAGAATAGCCAAAATATTCATGCATTTACCAGCAAGTGCAACTGCCAGAAACTGATTTAATTACTAGAATAGCAGCAGCACAAAATAACCAGAAACTGAAACAGCAGCAGCACAAAATAACCAGAAACTGATTTAAGAACAGGGTACTTGTCAAACTTGATTCTGATCAAACTAGGTACCATAACATAACAAGTGCCATCAGTTTACATAGCCATAACACCTACATAACCAGGGTACCATCAGTTTACATAGCCATAACACCTAGATAGTCCTACACTAGTTTAGTAACTATTAATTTGAGTCCACCAAAGTGACGGCGGAACCAAAACACGAAGATATCTCCCCTCTTCATCTTGGTCTTGTCCACGACATCCTTCCAGTTGGTTGTTATGCTAGCACCCTTCTTCTTTGCCTTGCCGAAGATCAGCCTAACTTGAGCAATGTACTTCGCCTTGTAATAGACCTCGAGGGAATGTTCTTCTTCCAAGGCAAGACGCTTTTTGATGTGTTGAGTGGTGTAAGGCTTGTTGAAGTACTACACATAAAAAAACATGGGCAACATGGACAACTTGTAAAAAACATGGGCAACATGGACAACTTATTAAAAAGATGGGCAACTTCTTTCCATTTTTGCCTTCTTGAGTATCACATGAGCTTCTTGAATGCTGCATATGTAATAAGGTATGGTTGGCTTTCGATCACGAATTTGGCGCTTTAATTTTTCAACCTGTGAGGGCTTAAAGGCGACTTTGTTAGCATACACGCAATGCTTATCAAAATAAGCATTCCATGTTTTGTTGGGACCTCTTGTTGTCATCTTGACAGCAGCCTCATCATCAGAGCTAAGTACAATGACCTCCGCCAGCCTACGAATGCAAACAAAGCCTGTTATGTTATCTATTTGTTCAGTACACTAAATTGGACCACACTTATTAGATGATGATTCAGACAGGGCCTGGTTGTGAATATTAGAGGCAATATTAGATTGTGAATACATGTAAAAGTGCACACATCAGTTTCAAACAGGGCCTGGTTCATGTTCAAGCAGCAAGACAAATGAAACTAGCATTTGCAACAAAAGTATTTGTGCATCTCATAAGATACCAGAAATAAAGTTTAACGAGAAGAGCATCTAGTCAGTCTAGCTGAACAAAATGTGGACAGTACCATCATCAGTATTTAAGAAGACATGTAGCAGGCAATCAAATGAATATATGGAGAATATGAATAAAATGAGGCAATCAACAGCGTAGCAGGCAACCATTTTTTCACTAGCAAAACAACCTTACTAGCTAAACAAGCCAGAACAATACTGGCATGTGTTATCTTACACTGGCAATAAACAAACAAACCAGTACATGATGATAAGACAAGCACATTCAACAGTTACATTCAGTATCTACATGCTCCTTACAATACTACTACAGAAAAACAAGAAACACTGTTAATGTTCAACTAAATATTTGTTGTTTTGGCAAACTTCTGAGAACAGGGCACTCCCATAATAGTGACTATCCTGTGTAGTATAGATGAAAGGCCACATGCCAGTATTGTTTGCCAAAATAAGCTTGCTGGAGTGGAGTGGCATGAAGAAAGAAAGCAGTAAACCACCCAGCCCAGCCGAGCTAGTTTGGTTTCAAAACCATGACACTACGGGCAGCAAAAACTGAATATATATACTCATATAAGAACTCAGTTTTGGTTAAACAGAATCAATCCATTTGATCGGCTCGTAGCAGGAGCCGGCACCCTAACCAATTATGTGACCCGTTGATTTGATGTACGTAGTGAAAAATAACGAGAGATGCTGCATAAACTAAACTGTAGACGTGGAAGTGTCAACAGCAGCATCGACCAAACTCTGGCATCCCCACAATACGCTTTGGCTGTGGTGGCTTTGGGTGTGGTTGATGTAGAGGCCGGGGGTTTAACCTCTTTTTCTAAAAAAAGAGAAACATAGCCAAAGCTACACTGCTGCAATGAGATCACAGGAAAACTCTTCATATTGATCAACTAAAACTACAGTAGGAATTTGCAGTAATGACACGGCTCAAAACAGAAATACTCCTAAGAAATTGCATTATTGAACATTATTGAACTGTTCATATTGCACGAATACCAAAAAGACTGATAATGGATAGTATGATACGACAACATTATTGAACTGTGTTGCTAAGCAACATTTCAAATGTGGATTTTTCTACTATTTACACGAACATTCTGAATTATAGAACCAATTTTAAAAGCTAACTGAATGATGAAATGCTCTATCTAGGCAACTGTATGAAGAAATCATAGACACAGCATACAACTAGCAAATCTGTATGAAGAAATAATATACCATGTTTTTCCTATAGGTAGATACTAAGACATGTAAGAAGCTACGCTATGTTTCCATCAGCCAAACCTGCCTAAAACTGCATCAAACTTCTACCTATAGGCTAGAAAAAGCAGAGACGTTGGAATGATTTTGTGTAGGTAATATATACACAAAAATTACAGTATTACAGTAGTTAAGTTGCCTACAAAAACAGAATGGACATAAAATATTTGCCTATAGAACAACAGAGATCTTGCCTACAGAAACCGCATCTAAAATGCCTAGTTAAATTGCCTACAAAAACAGAACGAACAGCAAAAAATATTTGCCTACAAAACAACAAAGAAGCTCCCCGCGCCTAGGCTTCGCCATCGTGTGCGTCTCCCCGCGGCGGCGGCGGGCGTTCCAGATTGGCGGGCTAGGGTTTCTCTCCGGGCGAGGCTTCGCCATCGTGTGCGTGTGGGTTGCGGGTGTGCGTGTGTGCTAAACTACGGGTGGGCTGCGGGTGTGCGTCTGAGACGCGGTTCGGTCGTTCTTGGTTGCCGTCCTGTCTCGTGTGATGTACGTACGTGCGCCATTGTACCGTCACGTCCAACGGTTCCACTACGCATACGTTATGTATATCAAGACATGCATGTGTGCACGTGCAACGGTTCCACTCCCGCTGCTATCTTGCTTGAGCCAGAGACAAACTAATTCAACAATACAATGCTCTGGATACTATCACAAAAGGATGTTGTTTTGGATACTATCAACAACTAGTTAGCATGCACGTGCAACGCACGTAATATCAAAGAGTCATGGTTCATTTTGTCCTAACTTCTTTCGCTAAGGGGAAAATTACGGCGAGAGTTTGCCACTTCCTCTGTCGTCAAGATAGTGGGTCCCCGCATCCATATACCATCGCTCCAAACGGGAGGGGAATGCTTCGCCTCCAGCGTGTTGACGATGTCAATGCACCGAAATAATACAACCCACTCTCGGGGTTGTGTTACGTGGTGACAATAGTAAGAAAGCACACAAAAACAGCCGGGTATTTGCCTTTGCTGAAAAAGATAATATCCCTGGTGAAGAAAGCAAGAAAACAGGTATGAGGCTGGTGACCAACATCTTAATGAATTCAACGACCACGACACGCGTGGCCAAGTGCTACGTACACCCGCCACCTCCCGGCTAGCTTCCGTGCAACTCACGTGGATGAACATGTGCATCACAGTCGCTGCATGCAATGCATGTACCCAACCCATCGCCCAGATCCAACCCATCGCGGACGGCCTAGTCATCCAGGTAACAACCACGACCACAACCACGACAACGACAACGACAACGACAACGACAATGACAACGACAACCACAACGACAACCACAACAACAACGACAACAACAACCACACACAACCATCACCACCACAACCACGACCACCACCACCACAACAACCACAACCACGACCACGACCACAACCACCACCACGACCACGACAACGACCACAACCACGACCACGACCACGACCACCACCACAACCACGACAACGACAACGACAACGACAACGACAACGACAACCACAACCACAACCACAACCACAACCACAACCACAACCACAACAACAACGACAACAACAACCACACACAATCACCACCACCACAACCACGACCACGACCACGACCACCACAGCAACCACAACCACAACCACGACCACAACCACGACCACGACCACAACAACGACCACAACCATGACCACGACCACGACCACCACCACAACCACGACAACGACAACGACAGCGACAACGACAACGACAACGACAACCACAACCACAACCACAACCACAACAACAACGACAACAACAACAACAACGACAACAACAACCACACACAACCACCACCACCACAACCACGACCACGACCACGACCACCACAACAACCACAACCACAACCACGACCACAACCACGACCACGACAACGACCACGACCACGACCACGACAACGACAACGACCACGACAACGACAAAGACAACCACAACCACAACCACAACGACAACCACAACGACAACCACAACAACAACCACACACAACCACCACCACCACAACCACGACCACGACCACGACCACCACAACAACCACAACCACAACCACGACCACAACCACGACCACGACCACGACAACGACCACAACCACGACCACGACAACGACCACAACCACGACCACGACCACAACCACGACAACGACCACGACAACAACAACGACAACGACAACCACAACCACAACGACAACCACAACAACAACGACAACAACAACCACACACAACCACCACCACCACAACCACGACCACGACCACCACCACCACCACCACAACAACCACAACCACAACCACGACCACCACCACGACCACGACCACGACAACGACCACAACCACGACAACGACCACAACCACGACCACGACCACGACCACCACCACAACCATGACAACGACAACGACAACGACAACGACAACAACAACCACAACGACAAACACAACAACAACAACAACAACAACAACAACAACAACAACAACAACAACAAACCCCGCGAGCAACTTGCTCGTGAATCTTCAACTGTAGTGTCGAGTAGGCAACGAACCCCGCGAGCAACTTGCGGGGTTCGTCAGGACGTTTATTAGCACCTACGGGTAATGAGTCGTACGCTGAATGCCAGGATCTCCGGCGTCTAGCATGTGGCCCGCGTGACCTGCTGACGTGGATTTGAAAATACTACATTGCCAAACTAGCACTAAACCTTTTTTCACATTATTTAAGATTGTAATATTTTACATAAAAACTATCTAAAAAATAACACGGAAAAATTCCCTCCAATTCTTGTCAAAAAAGGGAAAATTTCCCTTCCCACCAATTCTTCCCTCCCGGCCAAACCCCAATTCTTCCCACCAATTCTTCCCACCAATTCCACGCGCCAAACCCCATTCCACGCGCCAAACCCCGCACCCGAAAAAAACACCAAATCGAAACCCCACACCCGTCTATTGTTGTCGAGATAGGTCGGCTGTCCGCCCCACCCCTCCCACCCCCGTCTCCCCCCTCCCACCCCCGTCTCCCCAAATCGAAAGCCTAGGGTTTCCCCCGCCAACCCTCGCCGCCGGCCCTCACCGCCGCCGGCCGCCTCCTCGCCCTCCCTCCAAGCCCTCCCCCGTCGCCCGCCGTATCAACCGCTCGCCCTCTCCCCTCCCCCGCCGCGGCAACCGGCCGACCGACCCCATCACCGCGGCCAAACCCGCGGCCAAACCCCATTCCCCTCTCCACCCGCAGCCAAACCCTTTCCCCCAAACGGCTCGCAACGACGCCCGACGACGACGACCACGCGCGGAGCGGCTACTGACGACGGCGACGACGCGCGGAGTGGCTCTCGTCGACGACGACGACGTCCGGAGAGGCTCTCGTCTAGGACTGTCCTTCTCCTTCCTCGATGGTGAGCATCCCGATCTGTTCCACCTTCCCTGCTCCGATTCGTTGTCCGATGTGTTGCATCCAGATCTGCGTGCTTGCTTGCGTGTAGTACCCATGCTCTGCTAGTAGATCGAGTTTTAGGCTCTTTTTGCGGTGATGCATGTTGATTCCGTCCGCGGTTTGAAGGATATGCTTCATGCTTGCACCTTGCAACCTGTCACCGTCACCGCTCAGTGCTCGGTCGGACACGAGGATGAGGTCCTCCCCGGCGCTGTTGCTGGTAATAGCACTGGCGGCGGCTGCTCACCTGGCGTCGTTGGCGCAATGCGACGGGCCGAACCCAAACCCAGAGATCGGCAACACCGGCGGGCTGAGCCTCTGCTTAGTAGCGGTAAATCTGCGAGTAGATCTAGCCGCAGGTTCATATATGCGCGGATGCATGTCTTTTTTCGTCTTTAATTTTGATTAGTAGAGGAGTTACCCTGATAGCAGTCCCTATTCAGTCAAGTGCTCGAGCAGTAGCACGGTGGCATGCTGTTGTGTGTAGTTTCCAGGAGGTCTTGGGATCGATTCCCCCCAAGCCTTTTATTTTTTTTGCCTAATTCCTTTGATGTTTGTATTTTATTGCTATGTTAGTTGATGTAGGTGATGCTAGTGTTTGTGTGAGAAAGCCACTAGGTGCATGTGTGCTTGTGTGGTGCAAACCCCACCAAGGCTTGAGTAGAGGTAGATCACCATGTGTGAGTGTGTGTGAGAGTGTGTGCAATGTGTGTGAATCACTCACACATGCTTGTGCAATTGCACAAGCACATGAATTTTATTAAGGCTTGAGTAGAGGTAGATCACCATGTGTGAGTGTGTTGTAATTATGGCACGCATTCAACTTTGCCAAAAGTAATGCACCATCCATTCTGCATGTTTATGTGTAAAACACTTTGATAAATTAGATTAAAAGGTCAACAATATTAGTTTTCGGTAACTCCACGGCATTACTTATTGATACTTACAAATGGTAGATACAGCTCTCTGATACAGTAATGTCAGTGGTTGCTATACTTTCAATTAAACCATAATCATTCCTCTGTTTCTGTATATACTACCTGAATGCAGTCATTCATCTTATCTGGATGTTTATCATATTTTTACTCTTAAGTTTATGAGAGCAAAATATGGGCACACTAATTTTTACTCCCTCTGTCCCACAATATAATAGCATTTTTGCAAGTTATGTTGGCTTGCAAAATGCTCTTATATTATGGGACGGAGGGAGTAGCATGTAAACTATGGACCAGACTTGTTTCTTTTTTAATTTTCTACAGTACTATGATCCTGGTATGCTTATTTACTAGTTTAATGGTACTTGTTGGCTCTTGCCATCAGAAAATGTGCGTAGATGCTGTAGGATCAAGGTGGTGATCAGGTCATGTGGAAACAGGGTGCAATTCGATGTATCTTAACACAGGAACGCGATCATTAAACATATAGCGCGATGTTCTTTCACATTCTTTTGTCAGGTAGCTCATTGTATATGCTAAGTAATATTTCTTATTCCATTGCAGGTGCCAAGTTTTGGAGTCAAGCTGTCGTGACCGTGTGATTTTGTGGTTATCTCGCTTCCCTAATTTCTGTTAGTTGTGATTCTGTAAAATTTATGGTGTGGAACACTTATGTAAAGTTGTGAACTTATATGGTAGTCTATGTTGTATACGGTAGTGCTTATTGTCAGTCCTCATCACCTTGTAAATAAAATCCTAGGAGTAATTTGTTTGTTGAAGGTTTTGATTTGTGCATCTACTAATTCTTGTCGATCTGAACACAATTGTGGATCTGAAGCAAGTGGTCATGTGGCTGGTAGGCTGGTAGTTTTAGTTAATCTAAAGAAAGTGTATATGGTTGTTGGTTTGTTATTAACTATTAATGTAAATAGTCTATTGTTAGAAACTCATCTTTTACTTTAATCTATATTTTGTACGACATCACTAGCCTGTTATTACATCAAGCTTGATTGGCCCTGTTGTATAAGCTTGTCATACAAGTGCTTCTTCTTAGATATTAATTGAATCTATTGAGTTCTTGGCCCTGTTTATGGTGGTTTTGTTCCTGAAATTGATTGATAAAATATTAGTTCATTGGAGGATCATTCTACTTTATCCCCATTGTATCTCATTCGTGTTCATTCTGTTTTGCAAGCTATTAGGGCAACTTGATACCATCAGCACAATCAGCACATATACACCCCCTTGAGATTAGCCTACAGCCCCTCGAGATCAGCCATGACAAGGACGAAGCAGCCGTCGCCTGGTATACAACTTCTACTTATTGTACCGCTTGTTTTATCAGCCATGTTAAGCTACCAGGATGCATGTGACATTGGGTGCAATACTGTTTGTTTGTAAGTTTCACACAAAATATATTATGTGGCGCTTGGGTGTGTCTATGTGCTAACTACAGAAATGTGCCTAGCTCATGCTTGTAATCTGGTAATTGAAATATATTGTTTTAGTCCAAACAATTGGTTTATATTTTGGTTGTGCCATTAATGTACTAGGATTAAAAAAACTAAGATCTTATAGGATACCTTAGTTCTTTGAGTTGTCTTGCTTCCCTATGCATTTCAACCATTCATCTAATGGCTATGTTTTCTTATTCATGTAAAGAAGAACCCCTGACTGAGATCGAGAAGATTAGGGCTAGAACTATGATGAGGAACAACCGCATGTTCCAATCGCTAGGTCTTGGTGCGATAGTATCAATGACTAGGAAGTCAAATGCACGTGAAGACGGTAGTGCAGCTACTTGTAATGAATCGGCATCTGCCATAACACAAGATGGAAGCTCAGACTACAACCCTAAAGATGATGAAGTTATTGATGGAGAGGAAGTTGATGACAAATTAGTGAAGAAGAAAGGAAAGGTGCAAACTCTATCTTGTTTGGGGTGGGAGTTGTATGTTGTGTGCTTTCTTTTTTCGTACATTGCAGAATTTTCTTGTGATCTAATTCTGCCATCCTTGCCTTTTATACGACACCCTGCAGGTTTCTAGGAAGAAGAAGTGTGGTAACAGAAACAGAAGGAAAGTTTCAGAAACATCTACTCTAATGGCTCCAGGAAGGGTGTTAGCTCTATCTCCAGAAGGATCAAAGAGGCTTCTGACACTTGATGATGAACCAGATGCGGCTAGACTCACAGAAGGATCAAAGAGGCTTCTGACACCTGATGATGAACCAGTTGTGGCTAGACTCACTAGGCAGAAAGTAAGGGAGGATGTTGACAAGAGCCTGCTGCACAAGGGTCAAGGACCACTGCGAACTGATGATGAGTTGGCCTCCATGGAAGAAGGAAGCAGGATGTACATGGACCTCAGCCCTGTTGCACCTTCCGTGGTCAGCAATCATGGCCATGAGTTGAACTTGACAGTCCTTTCTACAGAACCTGAGCAGCCAATGGGTGATGAAGGCATGTTCATCTAGTTTTCTTTTCTTACTAGTTCATTTTCTAAATGTAAGCAATGCATGTATGGGTGACTACTAGTCTTGACTAATGTTTGATGTATCCCTTTCAGGCGCTGTTGATGTGGTCAAGAGTTCTAGGAATGGCAAAGGGCTAGAAAAGTTGACACGTTTAATAGGAGCAAAGGTGAGAATTGAAATTGTTGAAGGGATGAGGCGTCCGGAGAAACCCGTGCAGGCTGCAAAGCTAGCATCTGAGGGTGGCCTCATTGCGAGAGCTCATATGCCGCTGCTTCCTCACTTCAAGGAGTATAAAAAGAACCCAAGTCTTGTACAGAATTATATAGGAAAAGTATATGTAAGCTAACTATCTTGTTGCTGAATGTGGTCTTTATTCCCTGTTATTATACATCTCATATGATGGTTAATCTTGGTACTCATCTTGTTTGCTGCCTTTGTAGGCAAATTTTGAGATGGACACGGAATCAAGTGTCATTGAGTATGCATGCACTGATGTCTTAAAGAATTCTTTAGGAACATACGCCATTATGTCAAGAAGCAGTACTTTGACAATGTCGAAGCAAGCAAGGTTAGCATCAAGTCCCCTGTTTCTGACATAATGGATACTGAATGGCAAAGGCTGGTCGAGCTGTGGTCAACTCCAAGACACAAGGTATGTAAATGCGTGACTGTTGCTTTACCTTGCCCATGCAAACTGTGTGATTTGCTTTATTGTATGGAAGTGATGATCTGATGTGCACATATGTAGGAGACATGTGCCAATAACAAGGTTAATCGAACAAAAGTCAAGTTTGCGCAGAAAACTGGTTCAAGATGCTATGTTGCTCATGTGCATGCAACTCTAAGATCCAACACTGTTGTTCCTTTAGTTGTTTTCCTTTAGACATAAGCATCAATTTGTTGCAAAAGCTAATGGTTGGGTTGTTGTTGAAAAAAAATTTAGCAAGAGCAAAGAAAGGGTGAAGTGTTATCTGCATTGGACATTTTCAAGGCGACACACAACAGCACCAAACATGGATTCTCAGAGGATGTTCAAGTTGCTATAGTAAGTAATCTTCCTTGGATTTGTTTCTGGCGTCATGTGCTATACCGTTGTATGCTCTAGGAGTGAAAAACATGGATTTGTTTCTGGATGAGCCACTATAAGTAGTATTTGCATCAGCTCCTTTTGTGTCCAGCATTTTATTGTAACAACCAGTAAAATGCCTGTTTGACTTTGTATTATTATCCTGCTATGTGTTGATACATGCTTATACATGTAGTTTGCTGAGTCTAAAATAACAACCAGTAAAATAGTAGTTTCTGTATGTAGTTTCTGTATAAGTAGTTTCTGTATTAATTTCTGTAGAAGTAGTTTCTGTATGTAGTTTCTGTATAAGTAGTTTCTGTATTCTTCATTATTTTTCATTAATTTCTGTATAAGTAGTTTCTGTATGTAGTTTCATTATTTCATTAGTTTCTAGTTTTATGTAGTTTCTGGTTTCATTAGTTTCTGTATGTAATTTCTGGATAAGTAGTTTCCTCTCCCTGGTTCTATTAACATGAAACCAGAAACTTATTCCTATCTTATTGGAAGATGGTATTGCCAAACTCTACTGGTTCTATTAACATGAAACAGAAATCTGGTTTCATTATGTCTGCTTTCCTCATTATTGGGCGCTTATTTTGCTTTCTTTATCATGGATTTAAATTGTTTCTCAATGCATTCATTATCTTTCAGTCTGAGATGGAAGAGAAGATGACTGCTCCTGTACAAGAAGGCGAAGAGCGGAAGTCTTCTGTTTCAGTTGTTGCGGAAGTTCTCACCAAGCATCGCCCATCAAGCAAATTCTTGGCGAATGTTGGTCTGCAGCCAAACTCTACTGGCAAGTCCAACAAGTCAAATGCTGCTGTCAATGCGCGTGTGCTGGATCTACAAGAGAAGCTCGAGATGTCGTGTCAAAGAAGTGAAGTTATGCGTGAAGAGATGGATGCTATGAAGAGGAAGGCAGCTGAAGCTGAAGCTGCACAAGCTGAACGTGACAAGTCCTATGAGCTACTGCTCAAGAAGGCGGAAGAAAATGATGCGAAGTACGCTCAGCTGATGGTGTTGCTTGGAGCCAAAACAGGAAACTAGTTGGTTTTAGAACTAGATTTTCATAGCAGTTCTTGTGCACTTGATAACTATGGTGTGGGCTGAAATTTATTTTGGTTGTGCTCAGATTTTGGTAGCAGTTCTTGTGCTACAGATTTAGGATTTGTATGGGCTCAGATTTAGGATCTGTATGTGCTATGCTATTTTTGGTGTGGGCTGAAATTTTCGGTTGTGCTACATACTTTGTGATGTGGGCTATATAATATCAGATTTTGGTTGTGCTTCATACTTTGTGATGTGGGCTGAGATGTTTTAGAATCTTTGTATGGGCTTCAAAGTTCATGGGCTCAGATTTATGTGTATGGGCTTAGATTTATTTGGACATAAAAGAAAAAAAAGTTGCTGAATTCAAAAATGAAAAAAGGCCAAAACTGAAAATGGATCAAATGTATTTGGGCATGAAAAGCCCAAAACTGAAAATGGATCAAATGTATTTGGGCATGAAAAGGCCAAGGCCCAAAAGAAGCCCAAATTAGAATGATAAAAAAATTCGAAAAAAAAACTAAAGTGGCTGAAACTAGGCCAAGGCCCAAAAGAAGCCTAATAAGAAAAGCCCAAAAAAATAAAACGAGCCCATGTGATCATTTGAAATGGGTTGGGCTGATTTCAGCCATGACGTTTTGATTTCGTCGTAATTTTGCCACGTAGGACTGCCACGTAGGACTGGGTTTGATTGTCACCGATGATTTAGGATCGTCGTAAAGGTTACGACAATCCAGGAATCGTCGTAAAGTTACGACGATTTTGATCACAACGTCGTTGCTGTTCATTTCTGACGCTCCGTTTCCGACGCTTGGTTTTTCGTCGTGCCATCGTCGTAAATGAAAAACTGTGACGATGTAGCGACCAAAAAATAGCGTCGTGTACTAGCATATTCCTTGTAGTGAAAGATTCATGGTGCAAAATGGACGTATCAGATAGCTTCCTCGATGAAATGGTCTCACATTGCGGCGTCGACATGGCAGAGCTATCACCACTATGTGACCATGAGGACGTAGACAAGAAGACGGACTCATCAAAAGAGGTTGAAGCAAAAAGCATTGCATCCTCATCAGCTACAATTAGATCTCCCAAACAGGGAGACCTTAACGAACAACAAAAATCTCGGAGCCACAAATCCGACAAGGGAAGGAGAGCGGGTCGAGTCGTACATCCTGCAGCCAATATCATTACGCAAAGTGATGTTCACAAAAGTGGAGGTTGAGGCAAGCAAAAACATGCCATGCTCGACCACCACAATAGTGACACCAGAAAAATGAAAAAAAATCTCGATCACAACTACCCAAGAAGGCATCCCACCTAGATCATCGGAGGATGAATTGTGCGAGATCTTCATTCATGGGGTCGCACGATGCACGCTAACAGAAGCAGACGCAGAGTAGCGAAAAGCATCAAGACACAGCACCATGCTAGCACACCACGGAGGTTGCTAACCGGAGACAAAGGCGGACGGATGGAATGGCAATGTGATGCTAATGAAAACGGATCAACATAGCTCCCTACAGCATCTCACAGCATACAATAGATGGCCATGTTGGTCAACAAACTCGGGGGGGGCGCACCCATGGACCCTGTGATCCTTGCCAACCTCATCAAAGCCATTTATGGGTTGGTCGAACTCCAAGAATAGAAAATGAACAACACACGGGATCTCCCACCATCGTCGAACAAGGAGTCAGCACCAAAAGGCCAAGATGGAGGCAACTACAAAAGAAACGACGTGATGCTAAGCACCACCGACCTCCGACACATGATACACCTACATTACATTGATGAATTGGAGCTAGTTGTATGTCGCTGTAGTGTGTAATTGTTACATGATGAATGTTATCCAATATACTAATCACTCACAGATCCAATGCCTATGCTTTTTTCATATTGATCTTTGCTAAGTTACTATTGTTGTTGTTGTTGTTACAATAACTAAAAACTGCAATTGCTGTTGTTCCTACTACTATTTTGATGTGCTACTTCAAATTTTGCTAAAGAAAGAGTTTCCAGGTGTGTTTGAATTGACAACTCAACTGCTAAGACCAATAAATATATTTTTTCTACCCTTTTGTCGAATCAATAAATTAGGGTGTAATACTACTGGTGAAGACTGTTGCCATCCCCTATACTTGTGGGTTATCAAGAAATTTTTCATACGTCGTTACCGTGGAGCAAAGCTCCATTTATTGAGTTCACTTGGGGTTATCACTTATCACGATGAAGAAACTAAAATACCATAAGACTAAGATCATACCCTCTAGAACGAGGAGAGGTAATTAAGGAACTGTCATCTAGCTCCACATTTGATTCACCTATTGTTTTGAACCAGCTTATGTCACCTCCACCTGTTACTCAATCTGATATTGTTTCTACTATGGAGGATATTATTGATGATGCTAATACTATACTAGATGAAAATGAAATGGTGCCACTTAATGAATTTCTTGATGCTCATATTGCTAGATCCTAAGAAACTGAGAATGTTGAAATGCCTAGCTCTCCTACTAGTATCACTATGCCTGATATACCTGAGGGTTCTGTTATCGATGGGGAGATAGCTAGAGACTTTCTTTCTTGTAATGATAGAGATGATTTAAATAAATTGCTATGTAAGGTGAAAGAAAAATCTATGATGGAGAAAATTAAATGTGATCCTAAGTTTGCTACTTCTCCTATATGTGTTACTAATAAGGATTGTGAATTCTCCATTGACCCTGACTTAATTACTTTGGTAGAATATTATACTTTTCATGGATATGAAACTGAACTATCGTGGCACACCTTACCAAATTAAATGACATTACCACCTTATTATATGACGAGGAAAAGATTCACTATTACTATATACTTAAGCTTTTTTCCTTTCTCACTCAAGGGTGATGCTAAGAATTGGTTTCATACACTTGCTCCTGGTTGTTTGCGTAGTCCCCAGGATATGATATTTTACTTCTGTAAAAAAATGTTTTCCTGCTCATAAGAAACAAGTTGCTTTATAGGAAATAATTAACTTTGTGGAAATTGAAGAAGAGAATGTCCCTCAAGCTTTGCGAGGCTTCTCGAGCTACTTAAGGCTTTGCTGATCATAATCTTAAGAAAAATGAAATACTTGATATCTTTTATAATGGACTAACCGATGCTTCTCAGGATTACATAGATAGTTGTGTTGGTTGTGTTTTCAAGGAACGGACTATTGGACAAGCTGAAGAATTATTAAAAAAAATATTGAAGAATACTAATGATTGCACACTTTGTGAACCACCGTTGAAACCTATTCAAAAGAAGGGTGGTATTCTATTCCTCGGTCCAGAAGGTATGCAAGAAGCCAAGAGACCTATGAAACAAAAAGATATTAAATCTCAAGATGTCAAGATTTTACCACTTATTGAAGAAATACAAGGACTCGATATCTCTATACAGGTATTAGAGTTAAATTCTCTCCATAGATTTGATGAGGGTGATATACCTTATAACAAAACTTTTCAGCAATTCATGGATGAATTTCAGAATTATGTTATTAAGCAAGAACATTTCAATATGCATGTTAAAAATCAACTACATCGAAATACCATGATGATTGATCGTTTTAGTGACTTGATGTTTGGAATTGTTAATGATATTAAAGGTCTAGGTAAATATACATCCATGATTCACACTCAACTAGACCAAGTTGCTAACTCACAAAATGATTTGCTTGTTGAGATGAATGATAAACTAAATGATCATGTTGTCAGAGTAATGACTAGAGGGGGTAGAATGACCCAGGAACCTTTCTATCCTGAAGGTCACCCTAAAAGAATTGAACAAGATTCTTAGAGAGTTAATGATGTTGCACCTAGTCCAGCTAAATAGAAAAAGAAAAAAAGATAGGACTTTGCATGCTTCTAGTGAACCTATTATAGAAAAACATGCCGAGAATCATAATGGTAGTGAACATTCACCTTGTGATAATGATAATGATAATACTCATGTCCATGTAGATGTCCAACTAGAAAATGACAAAGAACATGATAATGATGTGGAAATATAGCATGTTGATGATCTTGATAACCCACGTCCCAAAAATAAACGTTATGATACGAGGGATTATTTTTCTAGAAAACATGGTAGAGAAAGAGAGACATGGGTTTAGAAACTCATGCCCTTCCCTCGTAAGCCTCCTATGAATAAGGTCGAGGAGGATTTTGAGCGCTTTGTTGAAATTCTTAGGCCCATCTTTTTGTGAACACGCTTGATGGATATCTTGAAAATGCCTCCCCATGCTAAATATATGAAGATATTATCACTAATAAAAGAAAGATACCTAAAGCTGAGATTTCCACGATGCTTGCTAATTATTCCTTTGATGGTGGAGAGCCAAGAAGTTGGGAGATTATGGTATACCCACAACTCCTTGCTCCATTAAACGAAGTTATGTTAAAACTGCCTTATGTGCTCTAGGAGCCGGTGTTAGTGTTATGCATTTCTTGTTATATAAAAGACTTGATTTCAATAAGCTTACACCTACTGAAATATCTTTACAAATGGATGATAAATACACTGCTATACCTATTGGAATTTGTGAGGATGTCTCTATTGTGGTTGAAAATGCTACTATCTTAAGTGACTTTGTTATTCTTGAGATGCCCAAGGACGATAACATGTCCATTATCCTTGGTAGACCCTTTTTAAATACTGCAGGGGTTGTTATTGATTGCAACAAAAGCAAGGTTGCTTTTCATGTCAATGGTAAACAACATATAGTGCACTTTTCAAAGAAATAAGTTGCGGTGAATAATATCAATTCCATTGAGCAAATTTCTACGATTATTATTGGAGAATTTAAATTTCCTATTCCTACTATCAATAAAAAATATGAGATTCTTATTTTTGGGGAAATGCACATCCCCATTGAGGTAAACTAGTGGTATACGAAGATTCTCTGGTTTCATGTTACTCGAAAATAGTTTGTTAATAAGACTTAATCAACCTTATTAATGGATTCTTTTTTAGGGGCATGTGGTCGATGAATTTAGTAAGCAAAACTTTCTGTGACCTTAGTTTCTTATGTGTTATTTGTAATTTGATAAAGCAAAATGCCATGATTATCTTGTTTCCTGAATTATTCGTGCAATAAAAAAATGACCCAAAAATAAAAGTGCTAAAATGTCGTAAATATGTTACATGATTTTTTACAGAATATTTAAGAATTTATGGAGCTGAACACCCCCCCCCCCACACACACACACACACGGCACGCCAAGATGCCTTGTGGGTCCCATGGGACACCACTCACTTAGTTCTTGAGCCCACAACATCTCTTACCTCTAGAAAAAAATTGGTTGCTCTCTCTCTCTCTCTCTTGTGTTCCTGCTCCCAAACCGGAGATTTTCGATCTCTTTGCTGAGAGCTCCATTTCTAAAACTGTTTTGAAGGATTCCTCCTTGGTACGTGACCCCTCCATTGCTTCAATTAGTTCTTATTTTAGTGGATTGTATTTCCATATTTAGGTACTCTTGATGCTATTAAAAATGAGCTTGCATGTTGAATTCTTTGAGTTTTGAGTAGTTTGAATGCTTGATATAGCCTCTAGACATCCAATGAGTACTTACTATATATCTTATAAAGTTTTATTGACATAATATTGTTGTCCAAAAATTTCAGAAATTTGTTCCTAGGAAAAATGAACCTCTACAAGAAAGGTTCTTCAAGATGGAGTGCCATGGGAGTTGTTGGGGGTGCTTAGGATCATGACATTAACATTTGGCGTATGACGGAGGTTCAACCGTGCGAGTGGACACACAATGCCTTCGTGATCGAAGTTTGGTTTCACTAAGAGTTCATGCAATTCATTGGAAGTGTTGAGCTTACCAACTTCATTGCACATGAGTGTAATCAATACCACCTATATACAAATTCCGTTGTGCATAATTTCCATTTCTTGCATAGGCATGATATTCCCACGGTACGCGTTGATTTATATGCTAAACATTATGAGATACCATTTACTGAGTTATGTCAGATATATTTAATTCCCTCTAATGGGAATTAAGAGAGCCGATACCAGAGGAGTTCGAGGACTTCCTCCTTACTTTAACGGTGGTAGAACGTAGGGGCATGTTGAAAACCAGAGCTGCTAGTTTGCATTTTCCTGATGTGCACTACTTTGCTTTATTCATAGGGAAATGTTTGAGTGCTATGGAGGAAGATAACACGCTCAGTTCCCCTGACCTCACCATTTTAAGTCATGCACTTTTTAGTGATAACACTTATAGCTTATGAGTTATTATCGCATGCCGCCTTCACACTAACAGAACTAGTTTTAAAGTTCATGGTGGTATTTATGTTACTCTCTTTCCAAAACGTTTTCATGTTAATATATGCCACAATGATTACTTGTTGCCTAAGGTTTATCTGGATCACCAAGCAACGATAGATCACCACTTTATCGATGAACTCGAGCCACTTCACCACATTCGCTATAACTTGGTATACAACGAGAAGACTCGTGATGTTATTCTATTGCATGCTCCTTATTTGTTTCACTTTCATGCCACGCACAGATATGTTATCATGCCACTGGAAATTACTTCCTATCGGAACGAGTTGGTCGCGTCGGAGAACGAGGTATAGACATGGGACACTCAAGTGCCTCCCACTAACCACTTTCATGTTGGACCTGATGGCTACTACGGATGGTGATTACCAAGCTAGGCCAAAATCCTAAGCTTGAGGTAGTATGTATTTCTAGTGACATTACATTCATGTTCACACATTTCATTCCAACATTCGGTGTTCATCCTCTCTCATCGTACATCCATGTTCAGTTTTATCTGTGCTTTCTTTTATGTGTTTGAAAAACTTTCAGACAATCCAAAAATATTTCTCGCTTCTTTTTTATATTTCTTCCTTGCTTTTATAGTTTGTAATATTAAAAGGAAAACCCAAAAATATTTCTTTTGCTTGTTGGGAGCTTTCTCATGTAACTAGTTTTCCCCGTTCCTATTTTTCTTTTTCCCTTTCCGCTTTCTAGTGTGTTTCTCTGAATTTCTTTTCTTTTCTTTGAGTTGCTAAAAGGATAAGACCATGATGAAAATGTTGAGTGGCTCTCATATGCATTATTGTTGATCTAACAAAGAGCCAATATTACCTTGTCATCTCCTTTGAATAAATTGTTTTGTAGGATCCATCTTAGTCCATGACACACTTGCACTTTTATTATTTTCATATCATTCGATCGTGCAAGTGAAAGGCAATAATGATGACGATTTGATGAAGTGATCGTGGTAAAGGAAGCTGCTATGAACTCTTTTCGTTTTCCTTTTTTGTAAATATATTTAGCTCGTTCAATCTTGATTCGGCATATTATGAGTAAACATGTTTGTGATGAAAATTAGATATTATGGTTTCTCATGCCATTCTTAAAGAGCTAGGAGTGGATAATGATCTATCTTGTTTGTCAACATGCATTAAAATGGTTGCAATGTTGTATGTTACTATGGTATCCTCCTCTGAGTAATTCAAACGGCTTGACTTGGCCCATGTGTAAACATGTAGTTGATTCAAAACTAATGCAGCCTTAATGATATTTAAATTCACAGTGTTCATATCCTACTCATGCTACCGTTCGATGTTAATTATTCTCAATGCATGATTGTGACTATTTTGGCTCTCTAGTTGGTCGCTTCTCAATCTATTGCTAGCCTTCACCTGTACTAAGCGAGAATACTGCTTGTGCATCCAAATACTTAAACCCAAGTTGTTCTAAATGAGTCCACCATACCTACATATATGCGGTATTACCATGTCATTCCAAGTAAATTTGCACGTGCCACCTCTAAACGTTCAAATAAACATTTGTTTTACGTTCTTGTACCGCTCATGAAGAGACAGGGTGGTCAGTATCTTCCATGCTAAGTGGGTTATTATCAAGATGAGCATTTATTAGCCTGACATTGCACGAGAGAGGCTGGTAAAATGGATTCCCAATCCAGCATAATCAAAAATTAATTAAACAAACTCCCTTGGAAAGTTGATTGTTGTACGACACCCGAGGATACGGTCAGCCATGGCTTGTGTATGTATTGTGTATGGGAGTAAACTTTACATTTCCGATTAGGGACCACCGAAATGTGTTCAGCATCGAAGATACTGAAATATGTGTCGTCACACTGACACGAAAAGCACACCGGCCAAAATTACAATTTCATCTCAATTTTAAACCTTGAGATCTAGCACCTCTGCAAGTCAATGCTTCCGTTTGTGAAGGGCCTTTCTATTTGCTTTTACGTTATTTACTTTCATGTTATTTGATTTTATTGTTGAGTCATCATCTTCTTATCAAAGCACCAGATCTGAGACCACTATTGTCATTCTTATGCATTGAGTCTAGTTACTGTTGGATCTGAGCATGATTGGATCTTTTATATCCTGAATTATAATGTTTAGTCGTTGCTTAAACCTCAGAGCTGCTCTTTTTTGCAGTCTCGGAAAGTTCTAACGAGATACCATATCATCATTTTATATCATGATTGTTTTGACAAATTGTTGGCATATGAGATATTTTATTATTACTCTCTAGTTGGTTATGTTATTGTCATGAGTTAATATATTGTTTAAGTATTATCATCGATATGGTCAATTCTGATCTTTACTGAAAACTTGAACCCTTGCTAAGTATGTATACAACAACGAGAATAAAAGAGTTTGTAGAAGTTTTCTTTATCACTTTCTGTTTGTCAACTGAATTTCTTAGGACAAGCAATGAATTAAGCTTGGGGGAGTTGATACGTCCCAAACGTATCTACTTTTCCAAGCACTTCTGCTCTTTTTTTGGACTCTAATTTGCATGATTTAAATGAAACTAACCTGGGCTAACATTGTTTTCAACAGAACTACCATGGTGTTGTTTTTATGCAAAAATAAAACTTCTAGGAATTGGGAAAAACTTTCTGGAGATTTTTTTATGGAATATATAAAAAATACTGGAGAAAAGAACCACCGGAGGGGGCCACCAATTGCTCACAAGGCAACATGGCGCTTGCCTTGTGGGACCCACATGGCTCCCATGACCCTAATTCCAAGCCTATAAATTCCTATTCCTCGGAAAAAAATAAGAGAGAAATTTTCATTGCGTTTTACATGATGGGGCCGACGCCACCTCCTGTTCTTGCTCGGGAAGGCTGATTTGCAGTCCGTTAGGAGCTGCGGAGAGGGTGATTCGTCGTCATCGTCATCATCAACCCTTCTTCATAAACAACCCCATGATGCTCACGACCGGGAGTTAGTAATATGTTTGTAGACTTGTTGGACTCTGATGGGATTGGATTAGATTTATTATGTAATCAAGTTATTTTGATAGGGCTTGATCCCTATTATCCACTATGTTCTGAGACTGATGTTGTTGTGACTTTGCGATGCTTAATGCTTGTCATTAGGACCCGAGTGCCATGATTTCATATATGAACCTATTATGCTTTCATAAATATGAGAGTGTTTTGGATCCTATCTTACAATTTATATGCACCTATGTAACAACCAGGATGCGGTCCTTTCCGATCTGGGGGTCGAGGCCCCGAATAGGAAAGAAGCGCATCTAAGCGCTTCACAAACAGGTAACACACCACAAATAATAATAAAAGTAGACAATCCGGAGTTCAATTGTCTTCTCATTAATAACTCAGAGTACATCACAGATACAATCAAGGTAGTTCCGCTACGGACTACAAAACATAGCAATGCTATGCTACCCTGCCTGCAGGCCCACGATCACGACCACGCCTCAATCCTCTGGATAGTTCACGTAGAAGCTATTTTGACATGCATGAGGATGACATGATCGGATGCATCTCGTGAAAACGATGCAAAACCATATAAAGAACATTACAATCAGAGCTATGGATCAATGGGAAACAACGAAACAAGATATGAAGCCCTACGTGTAAGAATCAACCCCACACACTCCAATGGCACAAATCTGGTATTCCCAGGTTGCCAAGACATATAACAACCCAACATGAATTGATTGGAGCAAGGAAGAACACCACAACATCAACTAATCACCCACATTCATCAAAATGACTATACTACACAATCTGCCATAATCTGCATCTTAGCTCTTTGTGAGCTACATGCAACATAGCTACAACCCTCCAAATATGACAAATAATATATCTGGATGTAGCCAACCAAGAACACTACAAGCACCAGCAAGAATCAAACCAAAAGGAATTAAACACAAGAAGACACAAGGCTGCAAACTTTTCCAAAACCATCAGATCTCAAGGACTTGGTGCAAATTCCTGCATCTGACTTTCTGTCTTTGTTCTGAAGCTTTTTGACAGCAAGCAAAACATAACCTACAGGACTCCAAATGAGATGAAATTTTACAGGAGCTTCAAAAACATATCAGGTCAAAATTCCTAGCACTGAACTAAGGCTAGATCACAACACAATGACCAGCACAACCTCATCTACACGAGAAGAAAATGTTTCCAGATTCCCAGACTTGGTGAAATTCCAGATTTCACTTAAGCTGAAATTTTCAGCCACATGCCCACTTTGTCTAGGCATAGTTTGCACACAAGTAACACCAAGTGATAATTGACACCACTATGGGGTAGAGCAAAACGCCTACTACTATCACACAAAAGCTCATGCCCTTGGGCTCCACCTATTCCATGGAAACAAAGAGCAAACTTGCAACAAATCTGAATATGTCAACTCCATAAAGTATACTAATGGCAAAACTAACTTCACCACTAGATTCCTTGGGAGATTATACCCCAACATCATATATAATATGTGGGCACTTACTTGGAACAAGTGACCACAAATTAAGGAAGAGGACACTACTCCAAATCATGCCTAGTGAATAGGGCATCATTTCATGTAGTTCCACTATATCAACAACTACAAAGGTTGAGCTCATGTGCACAATGACATAGTGACATGGGGGTTTGAACCCCATGTTTGTGTCATGCACATCAACTTCACAACCCCCTCTACTAAGCTTCCCACACAAACAAGATACCATGCCCTCTCACATATGGTCATGTGAAGGTGCAAAGCTTGCTTGCAACGGTGGAATGTTTCTCACACACACATCTACTCCACATCATCCACAAGCACATCACGCTCTAGATCAACACACATACCTACACATGCTAAACATATCTTGCATCACATGGCAAACATACACACACCATAGACCTCATAAGATGCACTTCCACATGAAACTCTAGTGCATCACACACAACAAAAGGCTATGCTTGCAATCCTACTAGCATAAAGCAATCTACACAAGCTCTACTAAATACATATTCTTCACTCACAATGCATCAACATGGATCATAACTAGCAGCACACAAACTTCCAAGCAGATTATGAGAGGGGGGTAATTCCCAACCTACATGTGCAGAAATACTACAGGTCTACAAAGAGCATGGGGCTGCATAAAAATCAACAGCAAGGGAAAGAAAAATAAAAGGAGCAAGGAAAGGGGAAAAAATGGAAAGGCCTCGGATTCGATCCCAGGTGCCCCTGGTAGTGCCCTGTGGTGCAAACCACCCTGCTACCATGCGCTAGCTCGACACGGTAAGATAGCTAAGCAGGTAAAACTGCCCTGCTGATGCAAACGCTACTGCTGCCGAAAAGAAACTAAAAAGGGGGGTTGCGCCAGGGGGATTCGAACCCTGCACCTGTTGGAAACAAGCAGAGACAAACTCCACTGCACTATGCTGCTGAACTTGACAGAGAAGGGGAGCTAGCTCTGAAGAACCACGCCCCTGCTACGGGGCATCCCGCCGGCGACCGAACCAGAGGAAGCAGGCGGCGTCTACCACGTCCACCTACGGCAGGAGGGCACATCGGCGGGGGACGCGGGGAACCCAGGGGTTCCGTTTTCGTAGAAAGCGCGGGAAAAGGGTGCTCGCTTGGCACTATGCTACTGCACCGGAGCTGTTGCTGCTACTACTGCCGTGCTCTACCGTCGAACTCCGGCAAGGCATCGGCCGCTCCTAGTCTACGCGCGCTAAGCAGAGAGGGGGAGCGGGAAGAAGCGCTACAGCTAACCTAGGCTCATCGACGAGATCGAACGGAGAGGAAGAAGGGTAGCGAGCCGAAGCAGAGGAGGTGGCCGGCCGGGGAAAAAGAGGACGTCGTGGACGTCGAGGATGTCGAGGAAGAATTCGTTGGGTAGCTGCGGGAACACGATCTCCTCGGTCACCGCGTCCTCCTGGTGCTGCTGAAGGGGCGAGAAGTCGACGCCTGCTGCTGCTACGAGCTCACCAAGCTCCTCTCATGGCGTCGCCTTCGGGGTCCTTCCTTGACGGCGCGAGGGGGATCAGAAGAAAAAGCGAGAGCCCTAGAGTGGTGGGGAGGCTATGGGCTCCTTATAACGTCTCGGGAGGCGAGCTTGGAGCCACCAGATCAAAGGGAAGAGGGGATCGACGGTGGTGTTGGCGTGGTAGTGGGGTGATGACAGCGGAGGAAGGAGATGACCTGCTGATGGGCTTCTGTTGCGCTACTGGGAGAGCTGGGCCTCTCTGGTGGGAGGAAGCCCACCAGAGCATCACTTAAAAGAAAAAGGCCCTCCCTGCGAATTCCTATTAGATAAAACCACAAAGAAAAGGGAAAAGGCCACAGAGAAAAAGAAAGAAGATAAATTAAAGCAAAAATGTTTCTGGGCCTGAAAAATAGCAAGCTAAATAAATAAAATAAAAAGAATGATTTTTTCGCATATGAAATAAATACAAAACAGCATTATAGATTCTGTTTTGTGTTTATTTACACCTTCAAAACACTTTTCAAAACACCAAATTTAGCACCCGAGATATGCCCACAATATTCCTTAAACAAAAGACATTTTTAAAGCAGAGATAATAAGGTGGAATTTTGAACTTGAGAATGAAGAGAGAAAAGGGTTTGCAAGTAAATAGAGGGTTTTGAAAATATGACAAACACCACTACTCTTAGTACTCCAACACATGACATCATAGCAACACCTCATCACATATACAAGGTCACATGCGTCACAAGGTCGCTAACCACAAGATCACCACACCACATGAAATGCTAAGATCATATTGCAACAACACAAGACAAGGGCATGCAATGATATGCTATGCATGCATGCATGAGAAGGAAGTAGTAGGGAACACACATGAAACCATGGTACCAACTATAACATCATAATCTCTGACAAGGTGGACCCACTTGCAATAGGTTCCAAATAGGGAAGGTTACATATGGGGCACTACAAACTCTCCCACACTACAAAGAAGATCTCGCCCTCGAGATCTAAGACTGAAAGAAATTGGGAAATTCGGAACGGAGGTAGTCCTCGCGTTCCCACGTAGCCTCTTTATCGGAATGGTGAGACCACTTCACTTTGAGAAATTTGACAGTTTTGTTACGGGTCTTGCGCTCAGTCGCCTCGAGAACCACAACTGGATGCTCGCGATAAGAAAGGCCAGGCTGAAGGTCGATATCTTGAAGATGCACAGTGCGCTCGGGGGTCTTGAAACACCTCCGAAGCTGAGAAACATGGAACACATCATGGACATTCGCAAAGGTTGACGGAAGCTCGAGCTGGTATGCAAGGTCGCCCCTCTTGCCAACCACTCTGAACGGACCAACGAAACGAGGCGCAAGCTTGCCTTTGATGCCAAAGCGATGCATACGCTTCATAGGCGACACCTTGAGATAGACAAAGTCATCAAGGTCATAAGACATGTCACAGTGCTTGCTATCGTAGTAGCTCTTCTGACGGGACTGAGCTGCTCTGAGGTTGTCGCGAATGATCCGACACATCTCCTCAGCTTCTTCTATCATATCATTCCCAAGGATCTGACGCTCGCTGGTCTCGGACCAGTTGAGCGGAGTACGACACTTTCTACCATAGAGAATTTCAAACGGAGCCTTGCCAGAACTAGCATGATAACTGTTGTTATACGAGAACTCCGCGAAAGGCAGACAATCTTCCCACTTCATGCCAAAAGAGATAACACAGGCTCTCAGCATATCCTCAAGAACTTGATTCACTCTCTCCACTTGACCACTAGTCTGAGGATGGAACATTGTGCTGAAGCGGATCTTCGTGCCCACAGCAGACTGAAAGGAATCCCAGAACTTGGAAGTGAAGATACTTCCGCGATCTGACGAGATCATCATAGGTACACCGTGCAAAGAGACAATCCTGGAGGTGTACAACTCCGCCAGCTGAGCTGCTGAAATAGACTCCTTGACTGGAAGGAAATAAGCCACTTTACTCAATTTGTCGATGACGACAAAGATAGCATCATTGCCCTTCTTGGACTTCGGAAACCCGGTGACGAAATCCATCTCAATGTGATCAAACTTCCACTCGGGAATCGGCAAAGGCTGCAAGAGAGCTGTTGGGCGTTGATGTTCTGCTTTCACCCTTCGACATACATCACACTCGTTTACGAACTGTGCAATTTCACGTTTCATACGAGTCCACCAGAATGTCTGCTTCAAGTCATGGTACATTTTGGAGCTTCCAGGATGAATAGAGAGCAGAGAGTTATGAGCTTCTTCCATGATCATCTTCCTGAGATCACCTTTCGGGACGACAAGGCGATCCTCGAAAAACAACGTGTCCCTGGCATCAACAGTGAAGCACTTATACTTGGGGAGACTCTTTCCCACGCCAATCTTGACCTTCTTCACCATAGCGTCAAGAAGCTGAGCTGCTCTAACCTGATCTTCCAAGGTAGGAGAGATCTGAAGGTTCGCAAGAAAACCCTGAGGTACTAGCTGAAGATTGAGCTTCCTGAAAGACTCACAAAGACCCGGCTGGAGAGGTTGCAGAATCAGACTGTTACAATATGCCTCCCTGCTCAATGCATCCGCCACAACATTTGCCTTGCCTGGCGTGTACTCAACACTTGGATTAAAATCCTGGAGCATTTCCACCCAACGTGTTTGCCGAAGATTCAAGTTAGGTTGAGTGAAGATGTACTTCAGACTCTTGTGATCAGTGAAAACTTCAACCTTACGTTCCAACAAG
Organism: Hordeum vulgare subsp. vulgare; assembly: GCF_904849725.1. Taxonomy (NCBI): domain Eukaryota; kingdom Viridiplantae; phylum Streptophyta; class Magnoliopsida; order Poales; family Poaceae; genus Hordeum; species Hordeum vulgare. The sequence continues at coordinate 126,504,401 of NC_058519.1, forward strand.
AGATGTCTCCAAGTCATCAAGGCGTGTACCACAGCTGCTAGCTCGAGATCGTGCACAGGATAGTTCTCCTCCGCAGGCTTCAACTGCCTAGAGGTATAATCAACCACCTTCCTATCTTGCATCAAGACTGCACCAAGACCGTGGAGAGAAGCATCACAAAATACCTGGTACGGCTTGGAATCATCCGGAGGAGCCAAGACCGGAGTGGAGATAAGCTTCTCTTTGAGTGTATCGAAAGCCAGTTGACACTCTGGAGACCAAACATACTTAACACCCTTCTGAAGAAGACCAGAGAGCGGCTTGGCGATCTTGGAGAAGTTCTCAACGGACCTTCTGCAATATCCAGCAAGCCCGAGAAAGCTTCGAAGCTGCTTCACATTCTGCGGAGGTTCCCATTCGACAATGGCTTGAACCTTGGACGGATCAACCTTAATGCCCTCGGCAGAGATAATATGCCCAAGATAAACCACGTCTTTCAGCCAGAACTCGCACTTGGAAAACTTAGCATACAGCTTGTACTCTCTCAGATTATCAAGCACCAATCTGAGATGTACTTCATGATCTTCCTCAGTCTCAGAAAAGACCAGAATGTCGTCGAGATAGAGCAAGACAAATTCATTCTTGTATGGGGAGAAAATATAGTTCATCAATCGACAAAATGTCGGAGGAGCATTTGCGAGACCAAAAGACATGACCGTATACTCATACGAGCCAAAACTAGTCCTGAAGGCCGTCTTCGGAATGTCTTCCTCGCGAATGCGAATTTGATGATAGCCCATTCTGAGATCAAGCTTGGAGAATACTTTAGCACCTTTCAACTGTTCGAACAACTCAGTTATGTTCGGAAGTGGATATTTGTTCTTGATTGTCTTCTTGTTCAATGGACGGTAATCGACACACAGCCGGTCCGAGCCATCCTTCTTCTTGACAAACAGAACACCACAGCCCCATGGAGACGAGCTCGGTCTGATCAAACCCAAACGCTCCTCCTCATCGAGTTGCCTCTTGAGTTCCTTCAATTCTCCTGGACCCAGCTTGTACGGCCGTTTGCACACTGGCTCTGTGCCTGGCTCAAGCTCAATGACAAACTCAACTTCACGGTGCAGAGGCATGCCTGGCAGCTCTTCAGGAAACACATCTTGATATTCACAGACCACTGGGACTTGCTCAATAGGATTGATCTCACCCTTTTCGTTCAAGGAGAACAGACGGATTGTATCATCGCGCGCCGCGAATATAATCACATCTTCCGAAGAGTGGGTAAGCTTGACTTCTTTGGCTTCACAATCAATTGACGCCTTGTTCATGGCCAACCAGTCCATACCAAGGATCAAATCAATGTCGGAATTGCCCAAGACAATAGGAGATGCCAGAAAAGCATAAGCGCCCATCTTGACAGAAACTTCTGGGATGAACAACTGAGAGCTCATCCGCATACCCGGAGACACAACTTGCAATGACTTGGGAAGGAACTCGGTTGCAATATTATTACCAAATGCAAAGGGGTATGACATGAAGGAATGCGAAGCACCAGAATAAAATAACACTTTAGCGGGGATATCATTGACGAGGAGGTTACCCATGATCACATTAGAGGAGTTTTCTGCTTCAGCTGCGTTCACCATGTTGACTCGAGCTGATCTGGGGTTGAATTTGGCAAGAGCGTTGCTTGGAGGTTTGCCTGGAGGAGGAGGCGGCAGACGGAGCTGAGAAGTACATTTGTTGGCATAGTGACCCTTCTGCCCACATTTGTGACAAGTGACATCTGCTGGCTGCCGGAACTGAGTCTAAGGAGGCCCTTGCTTCTGATGCTGGTATCTCTGCTGGAAGCCAGGGTTGGGTGGGTGGGAAGAACCACGACCACCTGAGTGCTTCAGCTGCTGTGAGTGCCGAGGAGGAGGAGGAGAAACCCAAAACCTCTGTTGCTTCTGAACCACCTGAGTCGAGGAAGAGATGGAATCTCTGAAGGGCTTCTTGGAATTTTCCACCGTGAGCAAGGCTGCCTCTGCTCTGAGAGCTAGGTTGTAGAACTTGTCGAATTCCTCGGGATCGTGCAACGCAAGAGCTAACTGCAAGTCTTCCTTCAAGCCACCCCTGAACTGGTAGATCTTGCTCTTCTCATCTGGGACATCCTGCAGCGCGTAACGGGCCAGCTCATGGAACTCGACATTGTACTTGTACACAGAATTGCTGCCCTGCTTCAAACGCCTGAACTTCTCACGCATCTCCTCCACAAAACTGGAAGGGATGTAGTGGGACCTGAAGTCACGACAAAACTCGTCCCAAGACATCACCATGTCGCCTCTGGAGTCCTTGAGCTGCTGCCACCATATAGAAGCCTGTCCCTTCAACTGAAACGTTGCAAACTTGACATAGTCCTCCGGACGCACATTGCTACACTCGAAGTGTTTGTTCATATCACGGATCCAATCTTCTGCATCAAATGGCTGGTCGCAAGAAGTGAACGTCTTAGGATGGTTTGACAGGAACTGCCTCAGATTGGCGAAGTGATTGCCACCCTGCTGGAAATTGCCGTGTTGGTGATTGACTCTCTCCTGGATCAACTGTAACAGCATCTGAGTGTTTGGATTAGTAGCTGCCATCATCGCCTGCCAGGCCTCTGCAGGAGGAGGCGGCGGCGACGGAGGAGGAGGTGGTGGAGGCGGCATATCCTCACGCCCTGGGGTCTGACGAGTCGGTGGAGCCATCCTGAAGACGGACAGCATATTAGACCACAGAATAATTGAAGATATTGCTGAATCAAAAGACAGAATATCTGAACAGAATTTAGCAATTGCACTTGAACAACGTAGCAAGACTGCATCCTCAAAGTGACGGACGACAAAATTCCGATAAGGAACACTGCAAACAAGTGTGAGCTAGAACTGCTCGGAACAAACATATGACCGAGATTTCCCAAACCTCAATCAAGCATTTGTAGGAAGATAGTCCTATAAGATACTACTAGATATCCCACCTATGACTTCCCGAAATAACTGGTCATGCAATCCGGTACATGGATACAAGGAGTATTTCACACAACTCCTAAACTAACCCGTCACCTGTATCACATCCTTCAACACACAACCAGCATCTCGGACCTTCATCTACAACAGATCCTCGTGACCACAACGATACCAAGTGTGGTAGTACCCCGAACAATCTACACCAGTAATGGGGACATCGGGGTTATCTCACCACTACCAGTATTGAAGCAATAACGAACATCCTTCGATCTTAGATACTCAGAAATCTGAATGATGGCGATGTGCGCAAGAATCCCCCGGAGCTCAACTCCCCTGATACTTAGAGCAGATAGGAGGCACCAGGACAGGATTCCATCACATCGAAATCATGTAGATTTCACAAATACCCGCGTGATCCTAAAAAAAATTGAGCGAGAAAAGGAGTAGAGTTAAAGATTTCCTAAGAAGGGAACCTCACCAGAGCATAGAAGAGGAGAAAAAAAGAATCCTACTCTCCGATATAACTAAGACTCAAAACATTTTCTAGACTCGACTCGGCCAAGTACGATCACACAAAGGCTCCTATGGTCGTAAGGCTCTGATTACCAACTTGTAACGACCAGGATGCGGTCCTTTCCGATCTGGGGGTCGAGGCCCCGAATAGGAAAGAAGCGCATCTAAGCGTTTCGCAAGCAGGTAACACAGCACAAATAATAATAAAAGTAGACAATCTGGGATTCAATTGTCTTCTCATTAATAACTCAGAGTACATCACAGATACAATCAAGGTAGTTCCGCTACGGACTACAAAACATAGAAATGCTATGCTACCCTGCCTGCAGGCCCACGATCACGACCACGCCTCAATCCTCTGGATAGTTCACGTAGAGGCGGTCTATCTCCTTGTCATACTGCCACGCCAGCTGAGTGCCGTCGGGATCATCTGTCTCTGGGGTACATGTACCTGTTGGGAGTTTCGGAGGAATCCGTGAGTCACGGGGACTCAGCAATCTAAGACCTTGGTGCCAGAACTATTCAAGTTATTAGGTGGGTTCGGGTGAAGTGAATAAGGTTGCAGCATCCTAAGCTTGATTTAGTGGCTAACTTACGTAAAGCAATTATGAAGGTGGTCTACACTAGCGCTCGCGATTACTTGATCACTAAGTGATCCTGAACACCTACCTACGGCATTCATAACCCCATCGTGTTCCCGGTCGAAGAGAGATCTTCGAGAGGGACAGTCACGGTTACGCACACAGTTGGCAATTTTATTAGCTTATGTTTAAGTTCTCTATACCGGATGTTAACAAAATATTCCAAGTTGCCACATAACCGCGGGCACGGCTTTCCGAAAGATTAAACCCTGCAGGGGTGCTCCAACTAGTCCATCACAAACGTACACGGGCCGCAAAGTAATCCTCTATCACGAATCTCGTGATCTCGTCGGATTCCTTAGAGGAAAACCTCAATTCTGGGGGAAACTAAAGCTTCACCGGGATTCCTATACGCAAGATATATCGCTAAGGTAAGGCAAGACTAGAAGGACCTCCCGACGTGTCGGCGACCCCGATAAGAGCCGCGTATCTCAGTCTCAGGACATGCCGGATGGAACTAGCTACAGGTACCAAACCTCAAGTTTCCTTGTGGTGGCCCCGTAGGCAGACCAGTTTGGACCAACACTCTTGAGGAGCACTGGCCCGGGTTGTTGATTAAAGATCCTCGGGGTGATCATTCCCTATGCAGTTTATTAAGTGATTAGCAAATTAACACCAATGTTGGGTCCTACCGGACAAGCCTTAACACTACGTGATTTATCGAGGGGGTCCCCATAACAACCCCGAACGTGTTAGGAGCGATCTGTTGGAAATATGCCCTAGAGGCAATAATATATTAGTTATTATTATATTTCTTAGTTCATGATAATCGTTTATTATCCATGCTATAATTGTATTGATTGGAAACACAATACTTGTGTGGATACATAGACAAAACACTGTCCCTAGTAAGCCTCTAGTTGACTAGCTCGTTGATCAAAGATGGTCAAGGTTTCCTGGCCATAGGCAATTGTTGTCACTTGATAACGGGATCACATCATTAGGAGAATCATGTGATGGACTAGACCCAAACTAATAGACGTAGCATGTTGATCGTGTCATTTTGTTGCTACTGTTTTCTGCGTGTCAAGTATTTGTTCCTATGACCATGAGATCATATAACTCACGGACACCGGAGGAATGCTTTGTGTGTATCAAACGTCGCAACGTAACTGGGTGACTATAAAGATGCTCTACAGGTATCTCCAAAGGTGTTCGTTGAGTTAGTATAGATCGAGACTGGGATTTGTCACTCCGTGTGACGGAGAGGTATCTCGGGGCCCACTCGGTAATACAACATCACACACAAGCCTTGCAAGCAATGTAACTTAATGTAAGTTGCGGGATCTTGTATTACGGAACGAGTAAAGAGACTTGCCGGTAAACGAGATTGAAATAGGTATGCGGATACTAACGATCGAATCTCGGGCAAGTAACATACCGAAGGACAAAGGGAATGACATACGGGATTATATGAATCCTTGGCACTGAGGTTCAAACGATAAGATCTTCGTAGAATATGTAGGATCCAATATGGGCATCCAGGTCCCGCTGTTGGATATTGACCGAGGAGTCTCTTGGGTCATGTCTACATAGTTCTCGAACCCGCAGGGTCTGCACACTTAAGGTTCGACGTTGTTTTATGCGTATTTGAGTTATATGGTTGGTTACCGAATGTTGTTCGGAGTCCCGAATGAGATCACGGACGTCACGAGGGTTTCCGAAATGGTCCGGAAACGAAGATTGATATATAGGATGACCTCATTTGGTTACCGGAAGGTTTTCGTGCATTACCGGAAAAGTTTCGGGCTCATCGGTAGTGTACCGGGAGTGCCGGGAGGGGTGCCGGGGACCATCGGGAGGGGTGTCACGCCCCAAGGGGTCTCATGGGCTATGGGAAGAGATAAACCAGCCCCTAGTGGGCTGGAATAAGTTCCCACTAAGGCCCATAAGGTTTGAGAAGGAAAAAACACAAGGTGGAAAGAGTTTCCAAGTGGGAAGGTGGAATCCTACTCCAAGTAGGATTGGAGTAGGACTCCTCCACCTCCAATTTCGGCCAAACCTTTAGGTTTTGAGGCTGCCTCCTCCCCTCCCTCCCACCTATATATACGGAGGTTTTAGGGCTGATTTGAGACGACTTTTCCACGGCAGCCCGACCACATACCTCCACGGTTTTTCCTCTAGATCGCGTTTCTGCGGAGCTCGGGCGGAGCCCTGCTGAGACAAGGTCATCACCAACCTCCGGAGCGCCGTCACGCTGCCGGAGAACTCTTCTACCTCTCCATCTCTCTTGCTGGATCAAGAAGGCCGAGATCATCGTCGAGCTGTACGTGTGCTGAACGCGGAGGTGCCGTCCGTTCGGTACTAGATCGTGGGACTGATCGCGGGATTGTTCGCGGGGCGGATCGAGGGACGTGAGGACGTTCCACTACATCAACCGCGTTCACTAACGCTTCTGTTGTACGATCTACAAGGGTACGTAGATCACTCATCCCCTCTCGTACATGGACATCACCATGATAGGTCTTCGTGCGCGTAGGAAATTTTTTGTTTCCCATGCGACGTTCCCCAACAGTGGCATCATGAGCTAGGTTCATGCGTAGATGTCTTCTCGAGTAGAACACAAAAGTTTTTGTGGGCGGTGATGTGCGTTTTGCTGCCCTCCTTAGTCTTTTCTTGATTCCGCGGTATTGTTGGATTGAAGCGGCTTGGACCGACATTACTCGTACGCTTACGAGAGACTGGTTTCATCGCTACGAGTAACCCCGTTGCTCAAAGATGACTGTCAAGTGTTGGTTTCTCCAACTTTAGTTGAATCGGATTTGACCGAGGAGGTCCTTGGATGAGGTTAAATAGCAACTCATATATCTCTGTTGTGGTGTTTGCGTAAGTAAGATGCGATCCTACTAGATACCGATGGTCACCACGTAAAACATGCAACAACAAAATTAGAGGACGTCTAACTTGTTTTTGCAGGGTATGCTTGTGATGTGATATGGCCAACGATGTGATGTGATATATTGGATGTATGAGATGATCATGTTGTAATAGATAATATCGACTTGCACGTCGATGGTACGACAACCGGCAGGAGCCATAGGGTTGTCTTTATAACTAACGTTTGTGCTTGCAGATGCGTTTACTATTTTGCTAGGACGTAGCTTTAGTAGTAATAGCATGAGTAGCACGACAACCCCGATGGCGACACGTTGATGGAGATCATGGTGTGACGCCGGTGACAAGAAGATCGTGCCGGTGCTTTGGTGATGGAGATCAAGAAGCACGTGATGATGGCCATATCATGTCACTTATAAATTGCATGTGATGTTAATCCTTTTATGCACCTTATTTTGCTTAGAACGACGGTAGCATTATGAGGTGATCTCTCACTAAAATTTCAAGACGAAATTGTGTTCTCCCCGAATGTGCACCGTTGCTACAGTTCGTCGTTTCGAGACACCACGTGATGATCGGGTGTGATAGACTCAACGTTCACATACAACGGGTGCAAAACAGTTGCGCACGCGGAACACTCGGGTTAAGCTTGACGAGCCTAGCATGTGCAGACATGGCCTCGGAACACATGAGACCGAAAGGTCGAGCATGAATCGTATAGTTGATATGATTAGCATAGAGATGCTTACCACTGAAACTATTCTCGACTCACGTGATGATCGGACTTGAGATAGTGGATTTGGATCATGTACCACTCAAATGACTAGAGAGATGTACTTTTTGAGTGGGAGTTCTTAAGTAATATGATTAATTGAACTAATTGTCATGAACATAGTCTAATGGTCTTTGCGAATTACGATGTAGCTTGTGCTATAGCTCTACTGTTTTATATGTTCCTAGAGAAAATTTAGTTGAAAGTTGATAGTAGCAAACTTTGCAGACTGAGTCTGTAAAACCGAGGATTGTCCTCGTTGCTGCACAGAAGGCTTATGTCCTTAATGCACCACTCGGTGTGCTGCACCTCGAGCGTCGTCTGTGGATGCTGTGAACATCCGACATACACGTTTCTGATGACTACACGATAGTTCAGTACAAAAATACTTAATGGCTTAGAAGCAAGGCGCCGAAAACGTTGTAAAACGTCACGGAACATAAGTGATGTTCTAAAGAGATGAAATTGTGATTTCATTCTTGTGCCCTTGTTAAGAGGTACGAGACCTCCAACAAGATTCTTTGTCCACAAAGTAAAGGAGAAAAGCTCAATCGTTGAGCGTGTGCTCAGATTGTCTGAGTACGACAATCACTTGAATCAAGTGGGAGTTAATCTTCCAGATGAGATAGTGATGGTTCTCCAAAGTCACTGCCACCAAGCTGTGAGAGCTTCGTGATGAACTATAACATATCAAGGATAGATACAATGATCCTTGAGTGATTCGCGATGTTTGACACTGCGAAAGTAGAAATCAAGAAGGAGCATCAATAGTTGATGGTTTGTAAAACCACTAAGTTTCAAGAAAGGCAAGGGCTAGAAGGGATACTTCGTGAAACGGCAAAACAGTTGCTGCACTAATGAAGAGACCCAAGATTAAACCCAAACTCGAGACTAAGTGCTTCTGTAATGAGGGGAACAATCACTGAGGCGGAGCAACTCAAGATACTTGGTAGATAAGAAGGCTGGCAAAAGTCGAAAGAAGTGTATTTGATATACATGATGTTGATGTGTACTTTACTAGTACTCCTAGTAGCACGAGGGTATTGGATACCGGTTCGGTTGCTAAGTGATTAGTGACGCGAAATGAAAGCTACGGCATAAACGGAGACTAGCTAAAGGAAAGGTGACGATACGTGTTGGAAGTGTTTCCAAGATTGATATGATCAAACGTCGCACGCTCCCTCTGCCATCGGGATTGGTGTTAAACCTAAATAATTGTTATTTGGTGCTTGCGTTAAGCATGAACATGATTGGATCGTGTTTATTGCAATACGATTATTCATTTAAAGAGAATAATGGTTACTCTATTTTCTTGAATAATCACCTTCAATGGTTTATTGAATCTCGATCGTAGTGTTACACATGTTCATGATATTGGTGCCAAAAGATACGAGTTGATGATGATAGTACCACTTACTTGTGGCACTGCCGCTTGAGTCATGTTAGTATAAATTGCATGAAGAGGCTCCATGCTGATGGATCTTTGTACTCACCTGATTTCGAATCACTAGTGACATTAGAAACATACCACATGAGCAAGGCCTTGTTTTCATTGAGATGAAATAAGATAGTAACTTGTTGGAAGTGATACATTTTGATGTGTGCAGTCCAATGGGTGCTGAGGCACGTAGTGGATATCATTATGTTCTTACTTCACTGACGATTTGAGTAGATACAGGAGTATTTACTTAATGAATCACAAGTCTGAAATGTTGAAAAGTTCAATTCCGTTTCAGAGTGAAGTTCGTCGTAACAAGAGGATAAACTGTCTACGATATGATCATGGAAATGAATATCTGAGTTACGAGTTTTGGTACGCAGTTAAGACAATGTGGAAATTGTTTCGCAGTTCATGCCACCTGGAACATCATAGTGTGATGATGTGTCTGAACGTCATAGCCACGCACTATTTGGTATGGTGCATACTATGATGTCTCTTATCGAATTACCACTATCGTTTATGGGTTATGCATTAGGGACAACCGCACTCACTTTAAATAGGGCACCGCGTATTTCTGTTGAGATGACACAGTATAGACTGAGGTTTAGAGAAATCTAAACTGTCCTTTCTTGAAAGTTTGGGGTTTCGACACTTATGTGAAAAAGTTTCAGTCTGATAAGCTCGAACCCAAAGCGGATAAATGCATCTTCATAGGATATCCAAAACAGTTGGGTACATCTCCTATCTCAGATCCGAAAGCAAAGTGTTTGTTTCTAGAAATGGATCCTTTCTCGAGGAAAGGTTTCTCTCGAAAGAATTGAGTGGGAGGGTAGTAGAACTTCATGAGGTTATTGAACCATCACTTCAACCAGTGTGTAGCAGGGCGCAGGAAGTTGTTCATGTGGCGCCTACACCAATTGAAGTGGAAGCTGATGATGATGATCATTGAGCTTCGAATCAAGTTACTACAAACCTCGTAGGTCGACAAGGTCGCGTACTGCTGCAGAGTAGTACGGTAACCCTGTCTTGGAGGTCATGTTGTTGAGCAACAGTGAACCTACGAGTTATGGAGAAAGCGATGGTGGGCCCAGATTCCGACAAATGGCTGGAAGCCATGAAATTCGAGAGAGGATCCATGTGTGAAAACAAAGTGTAGACTTTGGTAGAACTACTTGATGGTCATAGGACTATTGAGTAAAAATGGATCTTTAAAAGAAGACAGACGATGATGGTGATAAGTCACTATTAAGAAAAGCTCGACTTGTCGCAGAGATGTTTCCGACAAGATCAAACAGTTGACTATGATGAGACTTTCTCACTCGTAGCAATGCTAAAAGTCTGTTAGAATTATGTTAGTAGTTGCTGCATTATTTGTGAAATATTGCACGTAGGATGTCAAAACATTGTTTTCTCGACGGTTTCCTTGAGCAAACATTGTATGTGATACAACCAGAAGGTTTTGTCGATCCTAAAGATACTAGCAAGTATGCAAGCTTCAGTGATCCTTCAATGGACTGGTGCAAGCATCTCGGAGTTGGAATATACACTTTGATGAGATGATCAAACATTTTGGGTTTGTACAAGGTTTATGAGAAACTTGTATTTCCAAAGAAGTGAGTGGGAGCACTATAGAATTTCTGATAGGTATATGTGGTTGACATATTGTGGATCAGAAGTAATGTAGAATTTCTGTAAAGCATACAAGCTTGTTTGATTCAAAGGAGTACCTGGATTACGCTACTTGAACGTTGAGCATCAAAGATCTATGGAGATAGATCGAAAGCGCTTAATAGAAGTTTCAACAAGATGCATGCCTTGACAAGTTTTTGAAAGAGTTCAAAATAGACCAGCAAAGAAGGAGTTCTTGGTTGCGTTGTGAGGTGTGAATTTGAGTAAGACTCAAAACCCGACCACGGCAGAATAAAGAGAATAGACGAAGGTCGTCTTCTATGCCTTAGCCGTAGAATCTAAAGTATGGCATGGTGTGTACCGCACATGAAGTGTGCCTTGACTCAAAGTATGTTGAGAGGTACAGAGAGTGATCCATGATTGAATCACTAGCAGCGGTCGAAATTTATCCTTTGTAACTAATGGACTAAGGAATTTTTCTCGATTATGGAGGTGGTTAAAGAGTTTGTCATAAAGGGTTACGTCAATGCAAGCTTTGACACTAATCCGGATAACTATGAGTAGTGAAACGGATTCGTATAGTAGAGTAGATATTTGGAGCATTTCCGAATAGCATGTAGTAGCAGCATCTATAAGATGACATAAAGATTTGTAAAGAACGCACGAATCTGAAAGTTTCAGAACCGTTGACTAAAACCTCTCTCACGAGCAAGACGTGATCAGACCCCATAACTATATGGGTGTTGGATTCGTTGGAATCACATGGTGATGTGAACTAGATTATTGACTCTAGTGCAAGTGGGAGACTGTTGGAAATATGCCCTAGAGGCAATAATAAATTAGTTATTATTATATTTCTTAGTTCATGATAATCGTTTATTATCCATGCTATAATTGTATTGATTGGAAACACAATACTTGTGTGGATACATAGACAAAACACTGTCCCTAGTAAGCCTCTAGTTGACTAGCTCGTTGATCAAAGATGGTCAAGGTTTCCTGGCCATAGGCAATTGTTGTCACTTGATAACGGGATCACATCATTAGGAGAATCATGTGATGGACTAGACCCAAACTAATAGACGTAGCATGTTGATCGTGTCATTTTGTTGCTACTGTTTTCTGCGTGTCAAGTATTTGTTCCTATGACCATGAGATCATATAACTCACGGACACCGGAGGAATGCTTTGTGTGTATCAAACGTCGCAACGTAACTGGGTGACTATAAAGATGCTCTACAGGTATCTCCAAAGGTGTTCGTTGAGTTAGTATAGATCGAGACTGGGATTTGTCACTCCGTGTGACGGAGAGGTATCTCGGGGCGCACTTGGTAATACAACATCACACACAAGCCTTGCAAGCAACGTAACTTAATGTAAGTTGCGGGATCTTGTATTACGGAACGAGTAAAGAGACTTGCCGGTAAACGAGATTGAAATAGGTATGCGGATACTAACGATCGAATCTCGGGCAAGTAACATACCGAAGGACAAAGGGAATGACATACGGGATTATATGAATCCTTGGCACTGAGGTTCAAACGATAAGATCTTCGTAGAATATGTAGGATCCAATATGGGTATCCAGGTCCCGCTGTTGGATATTGACCGAGGAGTCTCTCGGGTCATGTCTACATAGTTCTCGAACCCGCAGGGTCTGCACACTTAAGGTTCGACGTTGTTTTGTGCGTATTTGAGTTATATGGTTGGTTACCGAATATTGTTCGGAGTCCCGGATGAGATCACGGACGTCACGAGGGTTTCCGGAATGGTCCGGAAACGAAGATTGATATATAGGATGACCTCATTTGGTTACCGGAAGGTTTTCGTGCATTACCGGAAAAGTTTTGGGCTCATCGATAGTGTACCGGGAGTGCCGGGAGGGGTGCCGGGGACCATCGGGAGGGGTGTCACGCCCCAAGGGGTCTCATGGGCTATGGGAAGAGATAAACCAGCCCCTAGTGGGCTGGAATAAGTTCCCACTAAGGCCCATAAGGTTTGAGAAGGAAAAAACACAAGGTGGAAAGAGTTTCCAAGTGGGAAGGTGGAATCCTACTCCAAGTAGGATTGGAGTAGGACTCCTCCACCTCCAATTTCGGCCAAACCTTTAGGTTTTGAGGCTGCCTCCTCCCCTCCCTCCCACCTATATATACGGAGGTTTTAGGGCTGATTTGAGACGACTTTTCCACGGCAGCCTGACCACATACCTCCACGGTTTTTCCTCTAGATCGCGTTTCTGCGGAGCTCGGGCGGAGCCCTGCTGAGACAAGGTCATCACCAACCTCCGGAGCGCCGTCACGCTGCCGGAGAACTCTTCTACCTCTCCGTCTCTCTTGCTGGATCAAGAAGGCCGAGATCATCGTCGAGCTGTACGTGTGCTGAACGCGGAGGTGCCGTCCGTTCGGTACTAGATCGTGGGACTGATCGCAGGATTGTTCGCGGGGCGGATCGAGGGACGTGAGGACGTTCCACTACATCAACCGTGTTCACTAACACTTCTGCTGTACGATCTACAAGGGTACGTAGATCACTCATCCCCTCTCGTAGATGGACATCACCATGATAGGTCTTCGTGCGCGTAGGAAATTTTTTGTTTCCCATGCGACGTTCCCCAACACGATCATTATCGAATCAAACATCGGTAACCGGTAACTAAGGCGGCAATAACGGAACAAAGCACCCGGCAAAAGGACAGGCCTTCCGTCATTTACCAAGTATATAGGTGCATTAATTTAAATAACAGAATTTAAGATAATGATATCAAGCTCATGTTATCACATGAGTCAAAGCACCTGCATCTAGCAACGCTAACATTAGTAGCTGAGCAAAGCCTACTTAGCCATACAAGTTTTGCTAGGAAGGGATCAATGTTTGGGTTCATGGCATATCAAGAGGCAATTTAATTCAGTGGTAGGCAGCGAGGAATATGACATGGAAACGCAAACTAGCATAACAAGTCTAGAGATGGAATCAAGGTCATATCATCTTGCCTGTGATATCCTCAGCTTGGAATGGTTCTTGTTCGTCCTGCACATACTCTCCCGAATCCACGTACTCGTTCTCCGATCCCGGTGCTACCCAACATAAGGATAACATTCAATGAACAACAGCACCACAAGATGCAACAAGCACATGATGCATGAGATGAAAAATGAGCATGCATCACTATTTCTATCACTAGCACAAGCAAAAGAAACTACTACAAGTTACTGGACAGAACTGTACACTAAGCTATTTTGACATGCATGAGGATGACATGATCAGATGCATCTCGTGAAAACGATGCAAAACTATATAAAGAACATTACAATCGGAGCTACGGATCAATGGGAAACAACGAAACAAGATATGAAGCCCTATGTGTAAGAATCAACCCCACACACTCCAATGGCACAAATCTGGTATTCCCAGGTTGCCAAGACATATGAAAACCCAACATGAATGGATTGGAGCAAGGAAGAACACCACAACATCAACTAATCACCCACATTCATCAAAATGACTATACTACACAATCTGCCATAATCTGCATCTTAGCTCTTTGTGAGCTACATGCAACATAGCTACAACCCTCCAAATATGACAAATAATATATGTGGCTGTAGCCAACCAAGAACACTACAAGCACCAGCAAGAATCACACCAAAAGGAATTAAACACAAGAATACACAAGGCTGCAAACTTTCCCAAAACCATCAGATCTCAGGGACTTGGTGAAAATTCCTGCACCTGACTTTCTGTCTTTGTTCTGAAGCTTTTTGACAGCAAGCAAAACATAATCTACAGGCTTCCAAATGAGATGAAATTTGACAGGGAGCTTCACAAACATATCAGGTCCAAATTCCTAGCAATGAACTAAGCCTAGATCACAACACAATGACCAGCACAACCTCATCTACAGGAGAAGAAAATGTTTCCAGATTCCCAGACTTGGTGAAATTCCAGATTTCACTTAAGCTGAAATTTTCAGCCACATGCCCACTTTGTCTAGGCATAGTTTGCACACAAGTAACACCAAGTGATAATTGACACCACTATGGGGTAGAGCAAAACCCCTACTACTATCACACAAAAGCTCATGCCCTTGGGCTCCACCTATTCCATGGAAACAAAGAGCAAACTTGCAACAAATCTGAATATGTCAACTCCATAAAGTATCCTAATGGAAAAACTAACTTCACCACTGGATTCCTTGGGAGATTCTACCCCAACATCATATATAATATGGGGGCACTTACTTGGAACAAGTGACCACAAATTAAGGAAGAGGAAACTACTCCAAATCATGCCTAGTGAATAGGGCATCATTTCATGTACTTCCACTATATCAACAGCTACAAAGGTTGAGCTTCCCAACCCCCTCTACTAAGCTTCCCACACAAACAAACATACCATGCCCTCTCACATATGGTCATGTGAAGGTGCAAAGCTTGCTTGCAACAGTGGAATGTTTCTCACACACACATCTACTCCACATCATCCACAAGCACATCACGCTCTAGATCAACACACATACCTACACATGCTAAACATAGCTTGCATCACATGGCAAACATACACACACGATAGCCCTCATAAGATGCACTTTCACATGAAACTCTAGTGCATCACACACAACAAAAGGCTATGCTTGCAATCCTACTAGCATAAAGCATTCTATACAAGCTCTACTAAATACATCTTCTTCACTCACAATGCATCAACATGGATCATAACTAGCAGCATACAAACATCCAAGCAGATTATGAGAGGGGGGTAATTCCCAAACTACATGTGCAGAAATACTACAGGTCTACAAAGAGCATGGGGCTGCATAAAAATCAACAGCAAGGGAAGAAAAATAAAAGGAGCAAGGAAAGGGGGGAAATGGACAGGCCTGGGATTCGATCTCAGGTGCCCCTGGTACTGCCCTGTGGTGCAAACCACCCTGCTACCATGCGCTAGCTCGACAGGGTAAGATAGCTAAGCAGGTAAAACTGCCCTGCTGATGCAAATGCTACTGCTACCGAAAAGAAACTAAAAAGGGGGGTTGCGCCAGGGGTATTCGAACCCTTCACCTGTTGGAAACAAGCAGAGACAAACTTCACTGTGCTACGTTGCTGAACTTGACAGAGAAGGGGAGCTAGCTCTGAAGAACCACTCCCCTGCTACGAGGCATCCCGCCGGCGACCGAACCAGAGGAAGCTGGCGGCATCTACCACGTCCACCTACGGCAGGAAGGCACATCGGCGGGGGACGCGAGGAACCCAGGGGTTCCGTTTTCGTAGAAAGCGCGGGAAAAGGTGCTCGCTTGCCACTATGCTACTGCACCGGAGTTGCTGCTGCTACTACCGCCGTGCTCTACCGTCGAACTCCGGCACGCCATCGGCCGCTCCTAGTCTACGCGCGCTAAGCACAGAGGGGGAGCGGGAAGAAGCGCTGCAGCTCACCTAGGCTCACCGACGGGATCGAACGGAGAGGAAGAAGGGTAGCGAGCCGAAGCAGAGGAGGTGGCCGGCCGGGGAAGAAGAGGACGTCGTGGACGTCGAGGATGTCGAGGAAGAAGCCGTCGGGTAGCTGCGGGAACACGATCTCCTCGGTCACCGCGTCCTCCTGGTGCTGCTGAAGGGGCGAGAAGTCGACGCGTGCTGCTGCTACGATCTCACCGAGCTCCTCTCATGGCGTCGCCTTCGGGGTCCTGCCTTGACGGCGCGAGGGGGAGGAGAAGGAAAAAACGGGAGCCCTAGAGTGGTGGGGAGGCTATGGGCTCCTTATAACGTCTCGGGAGGAAAGCTTGGAGCCACCAGATCAAAGGGAAGAGGGGATCGACGGTGGTGTTGGCGTGGTAGTGGGGTGACGATAGCGGAGGAAGGAGACTACCTGCTGCTGGGCTTCTGCTGCGCTACTGGGAGAGCTGGGCCTCTCTGGTGGGAGGAAGCCCACGAGAGCATCACTTAAAAGAAAAAGGCCCTCCCTGCAAATTCCTATTAGATAAAACCAAAGAGAAAAGGGAAAAGGCCACAGAGAAAAAGAAAGAAGATAAATTAAAGCAAAAATGTTTCTGGGCCTGAAAAATAGCAAGCTAAATAAATGAAATAACAGAATTATTTTTTTCGCATATGAAATAAATACAAAACAGCATTATAGATTCTGTTTTGTGTTTATTTACACCTTCAAAACACTTTTCAAAACACCAAATTTAGCACCCCAGATATGCCCACAATATTCCTTAAACAAAAGACATTTTTTAAAGCAGAGATAATAAGGTGGAATTTTGAACTTGAGAATGAGGAGAGAAAAGGGTTTGCAAGTAAATAGAGGGTTTTGAAAATATGACAAACACCACTACTCTTAGTACTCCAACACATGACATCATAGCAGCACCTCATCACATATACAAGGTCACATGGATCACAAGGTAGCTAACCACAAGATCACCACACCACATGAAATGCTAAGATCATATTGCAACAACACAAGACAAGGGCATGCAATGATATGCTATGCATGCATGCATGAGAAGGAAGTAGTAGGGAACACACATGAAACCATGGTACCAACTATAACATCATAATCCCTGACAAGGTGGACCCACTTGCAATAGGTTCCAAATAGGGAAGGTTGCATATGGGTCACTACAACCTATTAGGTGTCATGATCCGCATACCCCAAGGTGACAATAGTTGATATTCTTTTCGGTGAATACCGTAGTTTGAGGAGTTCATGTATTCACTATGTGTTAATACTTTGTTCTGATTCACTATTAAAAGGAGGCCATAATATCCGTTAGATTTCTTTATGGACCCCGCCGCCACGGGAGGGTAGGACAAAAGATGGCATGCAAGTTCTTACTATAAGCACGTATGACTATATACGGAATACATGCCTACATTACATTGATGAATTGGAGCTAGTTTTGCGTCGCTCTAGTGTGTAACTGTTACATGATGAATGTTATCCAGTATACTTATCCATCGTTGATCCAATGTCTATGCTTTTCGCATTTTGATCTTTGCTAAGTTACTATTGTTGCTGCTATTGTTACGATCACTACAAACTGTTATTGTTACTGCCCTAATACTATTTTGTTGTTCTACTAAAACTTGCGCTGCAGAAAGAGATTCGGGGTGTGGTTGAATTGACAACTCAACTGCTAAGACCAATAAATATTTTTTGGTTCCCCTTGTGTCGAATCAATAAATTAGGATGTAATACTACACATGAAGACTATTGTAATCCCCTATACATATGGGTTATTAGTCCCGCATAATTTTTTGGATTATCATCCATAAGCTTAAGCCATGAGTAGGACAATTTCTAATCAATAATTTCATTCTCTCCTAGGATTTGGGCAACATGTTCTTGCTCAAGTTGCTTAAAGTTCATAATTTGGTTTCTAAGAGAGATAACCTTAGGGGGGGGATTTTGGAGTATCCCATAAATCAATACTATTGCGAGTTAAAGATGAAGACCAAGTTTTTAGCATGTTCCCTTAGCGGCAAAGGAAATAATTTCAGTTTAGAAATATCATTATCAACATCCTTTTTCTTTTACATATTACATAGCTTAATGAATGTATTAAGATGAGAAGCAACGTCCTTATTAGAACTTCTAGAAAATTATTCTTTCATAACAAGATTTAGCAAGGCGGCACTAATATCATAAAACTTCACACTAGTGGCTAGTGGTATTGGAGTATTAATAAAATCATTGCTATTAGTATTCGAAAAGTCACACAATTTGATATTTTCTTAAAAAATAACGACAAGGCAAGTAAACTAACAAATAAAAATATTTTTATTTTTTATTTTTTATAACAAGCAAATAAAAGGCAAATGGAAAATGGAAAATAAAAATAAAACAAGTGATTGATAATTTGTGTGAAGGAACCTGATGAGAAATTGATGATGTCTCCCCGGCAACAACTCCGGAAATTCTTACTGCTAATTGTGAGTTGCGTTGATTTTTCCCCGAAAAAGAAAGGTGGAGCAATATAATAGCGACGAGTATTTCACTCGATGAGAGCCAAGGTCTATCGAACCAATAGAAAATCAAGACAAACTCTCGTCTTCACCGCCTACACACACAAAATCAAACATTTGCACCCAACAAGGGCAACAGAGTTGTCAATCCCCTTGAACTCGTTACTTGCAAGTATTATCATAGTCGAGGTCGGAGCGGGGGTGGCCTCCGGAGCTCGACATTAAATTGGATTGGATTGAAATTGGAGAAGGAAATGAGAGGACGGAGCGAGAAAGGCGAATGAAAGTGAGTTAGGGTTCGGAGCGAGACACCGGATTGAGATTTTTATGGGACAAGAGTAGGGTCTATGATGGATCAAATCTGTTAGTTGGGACATGTGAGACGCGTCCAGACATGACTGGATCGTCCCATATTCACCTTAGATTTGAACTGGATATAAGAGACGTCGGACAGTCGGAACATCCGAATGAATCATTCTTTTTTATGACCGATCAGTCCGTTAAAGTTTGAGATCAATTTGGGGCGCTTGCTCTCATGTCCTTATGGACGATGGTGTAATTCGCCTTGATGGCGGTTCAATTTAGCTTAGGGAACCCTTGTTGCGACGATCACGGAAACAGCACGGTGTACCTCGAGGCAGCGCGTTTGTACGTATATGCAGGTGTCTTGCATTTTTGTTTTTGGCGGGAAATATAAGCTTTGATGATTTTGATCCGTGCAATCAATTCTTCGACCGGTACGTAGTAGGCGTATTGTGATGCAGCCCTTCCGTTCGGAAATACTTATTTTAGAAATAGATGTGTCTAGACTTATTTTAGTTATAAATACATTCATTTTGTATATTTCTAAGAAAAGTATTTCTAGATAAAGGGAGTATGTTTTTGCATTCTCTATTTGCATACGTCATGTGTGTCCGATCTACACATGGTTGTACAGATCCGGCCATTCACGCACGGAAGGCTCTCTGTCATCTCTGTAGAAAATATCTCCTTTTTTTCCGAGATAAACCAATGATGTACTTCCTCCATAAACTAATATAAAAGTATTTAGAACACTAGTTTAGTAATCTAAACATTTTTATATTAATATAAAGAGAAAGTATCATATTATTATACGTAGAAGAAAGCAAAATATGTATAAGATGGATCAAGCAATGGTTAGACTATGAAAGTATCAGGTGCTTCTAGTCTTGGGGTACTCCGTACTCCCGGCGCTCCAATGTTAAAAAATATTTTAAATTTTGTAAAAAAAAGACAGAAAAAGTATGAATGTTTATTAAGAATGTGACTACAACCCCTAAAAATTTCCAAATTTGAAATGTACGTGGAGAAACAAAAATGTGAAATCTAGCATGAACAGTGTAAAAAATAGACAACCAACGTTAACACTATTCATATCTAAACTTGTGTTTGCTGTTTTTCAATGTGCATTTCGAGTTTAAACCTGTAATTTTGAGAGGTTGTAGTCACATTCCTCGTGAACATCCATACTTGCTTCTAGAAATTTTTAAAATATTTTAAAATATTTTTCAACATTGAAGCACCGGAAGTACCAAAGGCTGGGAGCAGTTGTACTTACCCCACTTAGACCCATACTCACATCCACACCTAGGAAGAAAGAATCTACTCGCTCACAAAAAGTTGTAAGCTCCCTACACCGGCAGAGTGTCAAACCTTTATTTCATCTAGCACTTGAGCAGTCAATAGCCTCGAACATCTATGTTTGATCGTTTTTCCGAAGACCCTCTGTTGCGTTGTTTTTAAAGTGTCAAATGATGGCAATGAATAGAGTGTTAAAACCCCTTAGAGCATGGTTAATAGTATAGCCAGCGGCTGGCTATAAGTCATTCATTGTCATGTTATCTATAGTCCATCTTATAACCAACATGTACATAATTGATTAAAAAGATGTACTATAATTTTAATATATGGTCCATCTTTCACTTTTATAAATTGTCTAGAAACACGTGCTAGAGCTGCCTCTTAACTAAAAGCCCGCTTACCGTCTCTCTCCTCTTCTCCTTCCTCTAACTAAGTAAAAATATACTAGTTTATGTCTTATAGTCAGTTGACTCAATTTTGTTGTACTTGTTCTTACGTTGGCTACTGCAAAACCTCTCTTGACCATGTCTCACCAATCGTTAAAGTGAGAGGGTTCGATCTGACACATCAATGTTCAAGTCAAAAGCCAACAGGCAACGATGCGAGGCCTCCCTCGCATAGACACATTGGACAAGGATGTGATCCACCGTTTCTTCATCCTGCAAGCGGGAGTGGCACGCAGATGGTCGATCTTGAAGGCAGTGGCGAGCTCGACGATAAAAAAAGTCCAAATCTTATATATTGCACAGCTAGCCATGCAAATAAATTGCATTTAAGGATAGCCTAGTTGCGGCAAATGTGTTAGGGCATCTCCAATTATCGTATGATCATCGTTGGTAAAATTGTCACCTAGATGATTTTAATGACATGGCTTATAATAAAAAAAAAGAGGGAGAATGACATCGTATGAACTTGAAGCAATGGTTCACGCACAAGCTCCGAGGCTAGCATGATTATTTCTTCAATATTTAATGAACCCGCTTAGTTATTTTATATACGATTAACATACACTTCATTGAAGAGCTTGTATGATGTGTTGTTGGTTGTTGACGTGGACACTTATACCAACGATTGAACATACGGACTATTGAAGATGCTCTTAGTGATTAGGGAACCGGATCATACCAAGGCACGGTCTTGAGTATACAGATCTAGCCGTGTAGGTGTCCGAAGCATCCAATGACCAAGCGAAATTGTCATGCACTTCAGTGTTTCGCTCGACATGGGCAATCTGGAGTCTCAGGTGCATGAGCTGAATCAAGGCCATGAAAGGGGATTTCTTCATAAATATCCACCTCCCATCTGCTGTGAGTGAGAGCTTTTGCCACCGTACGGTGATATTGGGCGCGCAAAAGAACCAGAGAGATATATCTGGAGAGCAGCCGACGATAGTCTTGCCATGGAGCCATCCATCTTTCTAGAACAACACATTGGATCCTTCCCCAATCGTTATGTGAAACAAACTGTTGAAAACCTCCCTCGCTCCCTTATCAACCAAAAATGGTATACCCTGCCATGGTCTTTTCTTGTCAGTTCGCCACAACCACTTCCACCGCACGCGCAAGGCCAAAGCTTGGAGTATCTTAGCTCAAGCTCAAATAAGCTCAGGTAATCCAAAAATGCTACAACTTTCACGAATGTCATTCTCTGATAAAACTTTACAAGCACTTAAAACTTTTATCAATGTTTACCAAAAAAAATTGAAAGTTTATGAATTTATTTACCTTCTTTTAATTTACTGTCAAGGCATGTGCATATGAGCGCGAGGTAAGAAGGGGATTTTTCCTATTCCTTCTCTTTTACGTTTTTTTACAATGTTATATACTCGTACAATTTTGACTTTTTGTACTTGATAATACTTGCAGCTATTTTGTGGAAGGGAATCCTGGATCGCAGTCTTCTAACCAGATATATGAATGGAAATGGTCGTGATCCGTGAACCTTCGGTTCTTCCTATCCGTCTGAAACGAACATTTCACTGACCATATATATAGCCTTACCATGCACGGTCGAAGCCCAGGCAGTGCTTCCTACGGGAATCGACCCTGCCATCTTCCAACGGTGTAAGATTGCACGGCGTACGTACGAGACGCGGCATTGAAGCCGAAATTGATGGCCGTTTCATCGGGATCGAAAGCGAGCAGCGACCTGCTTGTCGGACGTCAGTACGTGGTACTTGCGCCGCCGCAGACGGGTAAACGACGATGAGCAGTTGAGCCTGCGGCGCTGCATGGACATGCACGTAAAATAAACAGAGTCCGAGTAACGTCGGCTACAGGAACAGTAGGCTTCAGAAAAAGAAGGGTCGATCCTTGCGTCAAGAATTTCTTCTGCGTGAGCATATCCTACGGGTACCTACAGTGTAGGATAACTCTCTGAATTCTGACCAGCAGCGTCGGTAAATGCGAGAGATGGGGTCCATGGGGAGAGCAGAGGTTGCATGGGCGAGCTGCAGAAGCGGCCTATTTTCTGGCTTATGAAATTAGTCGTGCACATCACGGGTTGACCGCTGAATCACCAGTCCGTTGTTGGTTCATTTTATTTTGACAAACATACTTACATACATACACACTTGATTCGAACTCGCTGACTGAAAAGCAATAACACATGGCAAATGTAGTATACTGCACTATGTTAACGCGTCCTTTGGCGCTCAGCCGCTCACCACACGAAATCCCCAGCTTACATATATACGGCAAACAATGAAGAAAACCAATCCAATTGTTGTACATATATATGTTTAACTAAGCAGAAGTGCGGGCGTGGTCCTCCGGACGACGCACGTCGGTCGGCGCCTCGATAAACTCCGACCACGGGCCACGGTGGCGGCTGGCGTCGGCGTCGGCCGCTCCGGCCGGCAGCTCCCGGTAGTCTATGAGGTGGCACCTGCTGCCGCTGCCGCCGTGGGAGCTGCCGTCCGACGACGCGCGGCGGTAGCTGTCCCTCCCGTGGCTCTTCCTGATGGCGTCGATCACGAACGGGATCAGCCCTTCCATTGCTCAAACCAAACACCACCACCCGTTCCTCCTCCTTCTTCTTCTTCCTCCGGCTGCTGTTCCTGCGCTGGGTATCCTTTGCGAAGTTGTTAGCTTGTGCTTCTGTCACCTGGGAGACCGGGGCCTATTTATGGAGCCAAGCTAGCGGCCGGGGCGCGCGCGTGCGTTTGATGGCTGGCGGCGGGCGGGCGGGCGGGATTATCTGGTCGCGGCTGAAGCTTCGCTTTCCGGTGGGCGTTGTTGCGTTTGACTGACGATGGCGATCCGGGAAGCTTCTTCCGCCTCTCCCTACCTCGTCGTCCTGGGTGGTAACTGGTGAGGTCTTTGTCGTCCCGTTCCGACACATGTTTCTGAGAGACCCGGTGGCGTTCTCGGTTGTTTCGATAAGTTTCCGGAATCGGCACGATGGATCTGTGGGCGGAGCGTTTTGAACTTTGCGTTGTAGGCTATACATCTCTTCGTTAAGCACGGGGTAGTTGTCTATGTTGGACCGATGTAAAGCTTGTGTTCTCTATCGTTATAATCATTTGATCACGAAAGCAAAATGGGACTAGGTTACGCCAGCAAAGTAGCAAAACGGCCCGGGTAACGGGGTGGCGTGGGTTCTGGTCAAACCACGGCCATTCTTTTGAACTTGTCTCTGCGTTAAACCTTCTCTCATTCTCTGGGACTGCAGCTCTCCTGCGTGCCGTCTTCAAGGATCAAAGGTGAACGCTCACGTATTCTATCCGCTCGGCCGCTTTCCCACTTGTTAATTCTGTTAAACGACCATCTTAACGACCAGCAAGGTAAACAACTTTTTTTTTATTGACAACCCACTTTATTCAACTCATAATGTCTTGGGGAATACATAAGTTGTCCGGAGGACACTGGAGCCACAGATGATGCCCTAAACCTAGGGTTGTAGCCATCCTTGCTAATTTATACGTCTTACTATTACTATCACGACGTTCAAAAACAAAAGTGCAACTATTGAAATTAGATTTACTCTTTTGAATATCCTGGAGGATCATGCAATACTCGCCCCTTTGATCTTGGATTTGAAGAACATTTATGACTCTCAGACAGTCCGATGCAATCCGAATGCTTGGGATCATCAAATCTTCCGCCAAAGCTATTGCCTCCCTGCATGCATGGGCCTCAACCACCGCCGGATCAGTCACCCCCATCAGGACTATCGCCGAAGCTCCCATGAAATGTCCCTGTGCATCACGGCATATTACTCCAACCGCTCCAATATTGGAAGACTTTGCCACAGCTTCATCCACATTCAACTTCGCCTCACCCGCGGATGGGGGGATCCACCTGGGGACAGGCAAACCATCGGTCCTCCTTGCCGTGCTCTTCTGCACCGATGGTAAACCACGCAGCTCATTAAGGTACCTCTCGATGAACAGGTGGGTCGAGAGGGGGCTCTGAAATTCCTTCTCATGTATGGCCTTTCGTCGAGCCCACCAGATCGCCCATAGTGTGGTCAAGATAGCGATGAAACGCTCAGATGTTAGTGTCTTGCACATCCCATGTAACCAGAGCTTCGGGTCTTGCGTTTCATCCCCATAGGCTGGAAGCAAGGAGTCATCGTCATCGGCACGCAAAGACCAGACACTACGTGCCATATTGCAGTCCAGTAGCGCATGGCGCCAGCTATCCTCCGCCCCTTGACAGATTGGGCATGATGTATCTACTGTCATCTGCCGTCTCCCCCTCTCCTGCCCCGTTGGTAGTGAGGCGCGAGCGAGCCTCCAAGCGAACAGACGAAGTTTTGCCGGCACCTTAGTCCCCCATAGTTTCTTCCAGTTGGCCTCTTGTCGGTCGGTGTCTGAAGCTTCTGCATCTCCATTGAGCCAGCGTTCCCGCCGCAGTTTTGTTGCCACTACCATTCTATAGCATGACCGCACCGTGAACAAACCCGACTTCTCATAATGCCATGCATAGAAATCTGTTTGTGCAGTGTAGCTAAGAGGGATCTTGCGCACTATATCGGCGTCCATTGGGAGCATGTGAGCAGCCAGAGCATGATCATCCCAACATCTGTCCGCATGTGATATTAGCTCCGAGACCTTCTCCGGAGGATTTGCCGAGATCGCAGCGAAGGGGCGTAGGCAGAAATCACGGGGCAGCCAATTGTCATTCCATATGTTAGTATCCTCGCCATTACCAATCCGTTTTACTAACCCTGTCTTGAGAATATCTCTACCCTCATAGAGAGCCCGCCATACCTGCGATGGCCGTGATCCGAGCTGGGAGGACATAATGTCCGCGGATGGGAAGTAGACCGCCTTCAGAATCCTTGCACTCATTGTGTTGGGTTCCGTCATCACCCTCCAAACCTGCTTGGCTAGCAGAGCCAGGTTAAAAATTTCCATGTCACGGAAACCCAAACCCCCTTTGTACTTTGGCATGCACATAGTTTCCCACGATACCCACGCCGTTTTTCTCTCCCCTGACTTGCACCCCCACCAAAATTTCCGAATCATGGCCGTGATATGCTGGCATAACCCCCGTGGTAACTTGAAGATCGCCATAGAATAGGTTGGTATCGCCTGCACCACTGATTTTATGAGAACCTCCTTGCCGCTGCCTGCCAAGCACTTCTCCATCCACCCTTGGATATTCTTCCATACACGGTCCTTCAGATATGAGAATACTCCATTCTTTGCTTGCCCCACCTCTGATGGTAAACCCAAATATCTCTCGCATAGTGTCTCCATGTGTATTTGAAGAATGCCTTTGAACACTTCCCTCTGCACTTCCGGGCATCCCTTCCCAAAATAGATAGATGATTTCTCATTGTTTATTCGCTGGCCCGATGCGTGGCAGTATGCTGTTAGGATTTCCTTCAATTTGTGGGCGTTCTCCGAGGTAATCTTACTGAAAAGCAAGCAATCATCCGCAAAAAGTAGATGGTTTACCTTTGGCGCGAGAGCAGCAATTTGAATACCTTCAAAAACCCCTTCCGTACTGGCTTGATGTAGCATATAGGAGAGCCCCTCTGCCGCAATCAAAAACAGGTATGGGGAGATCGAATCCCCTTGCCTAATACCCCTTGATGGTTTGAAACCCCCAGTCTGCATTCCATGAAAAAGTACCGAGAAAGACACCGAGCGCACAAAAACTTCACAGAAACCCAACTTCTTCATAATGGCCTCTAGATAGACCCATTCAACTCGGTCGTAAGCTTTCATCATGTCCAGCTTTACTGCACAATGCCCATTCTTTTTGCTTCTATTATTCTTCATAAAATGAAGGCATTCATAAGCTGTAATAACATTATCAGTGATCAAGCGGCCTGGCACAAACGTCGATTTTTCTTCAGAGAAGATTTCCGGGAGAATCTGCTTCAGACGGTTAGCAAGTACTTTGGATACAATTTTAAAGAGCACATTGCACAAGCTGATCGGCCGAAACTGAGATAGTAATGTGGGGTTTAATACCTTAGGGATGATAACAATGAACGTACTGTTAAGCTTCTCGAGGGAGTCTTCTCCTTTCAACACTCGAATAACAATATTGGTCACTTCAGCACCACATAAATGCAGTATTTTTGAAAGAAATGCGTCGGGAAGCCATCCGGTCCTGGAGCCTTTGTGGGGTACATTTGAAACAGCGCCTTTTTTACCTCCTCCTCCGTTACAACCTGCGCTAGCATCTCATTCATGGGTGTGGAAACCTTACAAGGTACATGGGATAACACTTCCTCCATGCCAATAACCCCCTCCGAAGCATATAACTTCTCATAGTACTGGACTGTCATGTGCTGCAATTCCTCTGGATCATCACATGTGGATCCGTCAGGGCGCATCAAGCTCACCACTGTATTCTTCTTTCTTCTGCTCGAGGCTTTCTTATGAGAAAACTTTGTATTCTTATCCCCTTCCATAAGCCACTGGATTCGTGCACGCTGGCGCCACATGATCTCCTCTCGGAATCTCAACTCAATAATTATGTCCTCTATTTTAAGTTCCTCACGGGTTGCTGAAACTCGATGGGGATCCTCCCGCAGCACACTAAGCCTCGCCCTCAACGTCCTCAGCTCTGCTCGAACCGCACCAAAGGTTCTGGAGCCCCACCCCGTCAGGGTTACTGCCAAGCGCTTCAACTTCTCCCCTATCTCCTTTGCTGATGTTGCAGTGGTCGCACTCCATGCTTCCTGGACTGTTGTTTGGAATCCCTCATGCCTCTCCCACATCATTTCGTATCGAAAAGGCCTCCCCTTCCCCATTCTCTGATTGTGTGCTTCCATACTATTTAGGAGGAGGATAGGGGAATGATCCGATTTGACCGCATGGAGATGACGTAACGAGGCCATTGGGAACATGACGCTCCATTCCACCGAAGCCAATGCTCGGTCCAGACGAACTCTACATGTAGCCCCATTCTGAACTTTACGTTCGAAGGTCCAGTCTAGCCCGATATACCCTAGATCCCCCAACTGGCACACATCCACCACCTCGCGAAAAGCCTGAATTTGCCCCATATCGCGATCGTTTGGGCCTAGCTGAAAGCCCGTCTGGCCGTGACAGCGTTACTTTTGACTTGCTAAGTTCATTTTACCAACCTTCTACCTGATGATTCAGTCAGAGCACTACAACCAGACTTACCAAATCTGACCCCTAAAGGCCCGCAGACACACCTGACCTTTCTTTGTTATATTTTCGGTCTGGGATGGGTAGGCACTTCATTTTATGGATGCTGGCTGCACATATCAAACATAGTTTCTCTTCTTCTTTGCAGGGGATCAAACATGGTTTCCAGCAAAACAATGTATAAACAAACCACTTGGTGGATCCAAGTTCAACTTCATTGAAATGAGATAGATAAAATTATTCATCAAGGATATAAAAATAAGATACAACTACACGGTGGAAAGTGCAGGGCAGGGCAACCTGCAAATAAAACTGAGACACTTACGGCACCAATAAGATAAATCACACAGCAAGACAGGAGGAATATTTGTAGGAAAACAATGTCTTCGTTGCAAAAACTGCGGGAGTAAGATACTACTGCTACTATATATTACACAATATTTATACGACTTCCTTCACCACATTGAATATTAAAAGTAGACACTAGAATTAGAACCCTAGAGACATCATAATAGACATACGACAGTACACAACGACTGAATAGAAGCACGATTGTTGAGACAACTAAACATAACGAGCTTTTAGTCCGGTTATCGTCTCAGACACGGTACTTCCATGATGACGGTATCTCAATAACCTCGTCTTGAAATCCTTCGGCATAGTTTGAGGCTGGCCCATGCCCCTCAATTTCTGGATCTGAAACCAACGAGAGGAATAGTCAGACCAAAATATTGTGAATAAAAAAAAGCTTTTTGATCAAGAAGACAAGATTTGCATACATACAGCTGCCTTTGGAGTGTTCTTGCGTAAGTAGATCATCAAAACCGAGCTGTGGCGTCCTTCCATGGGCCAGCACAATCATTTGATTAGCTGATTGCTAATCAGAGTCTTCATACAAACCTTCATCGTCTGAAACCTCGTCGAAAGACCGGATGTCTAGCTGATAGCGCAGCAGACCACCAATGCCACCAAATCCTCTACAAAACTGTGACCCCTCTTGCGACTTGTTAGTGACAAACTCAAGCGCACAGCCAAACTTCTTGTATTCATTAGCAAACCACTCCAACAAAGAGATCTTTTCCTGAACCTCCAACTCGGCATTGGTCTCACTATCGCGGAAATTGCTCTGATCCGCTTCCTGCTCCTTGTTCAAATGTTTGACAATGACTTCCCCAGAGACACTGTGCTTCAGCGAATATCTGTTGATATCAAGATTCTCCCACACTATCAGAGTCTCAACAGCACCCATTTCGAGAGCCTTTAGAGTGTCATCAACACCAAAGACATATTTCCCAGTATCTTGACTGATCTCTTCAAAGTACTTGCCAATTAACTTCTTCTCCTGTATGAACTTCACATTTGCTAGAATCTCAGCTGACAACTCAATTGCTTGGTTGAAACCATTCTCACCACCATAGGAAACATCAACCACATTAAGTATCTTGGCTTGAAGTCTCTGGTCAAACATATCAGATTGGCTCAGCTCTGTCTTGAAATCGGCAGAACCAGCAAGAATTAGTCCAGAAACATTAGGCTGACTTGTAGCTGGGTTAATGAAAAACTGAGTAGCAAGCTCAGCAGTTTTTCGGACATAGTTATGACGTTTTTCCATCCGGAGACGAGCAAAACGTAGAGCCGACTGTCCTCCTCTACCATGCTTCTTCGGGAGATCAACAGTAAATTTGTGAAGCACCTCACGGGTATTTCCACTTAGCGTGCCAAAAAGTGTGCCATTACCATCCATAACAATGAAGCCAAACTTGTCATCAGATTCCAATAGCTCATTTAAAGCCTCGGTGTGGAACTTGTTATCACAAAGATACAGTGAGACATTTATAGGCTTGAATGGCTCGAAATCAATAGTAACTTTCTTTTCCTTTCCATCATCAGTAACAATAGTTCCAGTATAGAGAACCAAACCATTGGGAGGAACTCTGTTATAAAGCTTCAGCCTCTGCTGAGCTGAGGTGATGGCACCCAAAACTGATTGACGATTGACTCTACTCTTGATATTTGAAGCAGTACCATACTCGTCACCTAACATCTTCGCCACTCGAGAAACCTGATCCCGTGGAGGCATAATAAGGGAGATCATGCTTGTGCCATTGCCTCTAGCAGACTCCAGTGCCTTGATTAGCTTTTTAATCTTCCAGATTTCAATGTTCCTATCAGTTTCCTGGCTCTCAGACATGTTGATAAAGACCGGATTGTAGACTAGTTCACCTGTAGGCATCAAGCACACACACCAACAGAAATATGAGGGACTTGAAAAATATAAAAACCTTCAAGGGCTAGTTCCCTCGTAAAAATGATTGTTGATGATCTAAATGAAATAGGAGAGCTCATCAAAATATTGAGTCAGATGCTTCAGATATTTAAATTATATTGCTAGCCCAAGTTGAGTTCTCAATGCCCCAACTGGGCCAGCATTAAGGTCCAGTTACAGTACAAATAAGAAACGGCGGTCACAGGCACATAATTGAAAAATACTGATCAAAGATTACCAACTGACACTAATTTATAGGAAATGTCAATACTTCAAATTCAGAACACAGTAAACGAAGCAAAACTATTTACCAGAACCAGCATACTTGAACTGTAGCAAGCAGTGAACATAGCAGCAGAAGTAGTAAAACACATGGAGTGCAGGCTATTTATGAGATAGATCTGTTCCAAGTAATATGGCATACATATGCTTTAGGTAATTGCAATTCCATTGACCACTTAATACTTGATCTCTATGAACTAAGAGAATGAAGCTTGGGCCAGCTCACCATAGCATATATTCCTTAAGTTGGTATAAGTTAAAATGGTTTTGCTAAAACACATCTAGATGTGAGATAAGTATTGCACATCTAAGTCCTATATCATTGATCTTACGTGGAGATTCGTGTGGGTATTTTCTTTTCCTTTTTTATGATTGATTTAGTCATTTAGATGTGCAATAACTATGACACATCTAGATGTGTCCTAGACACACCCTAAGTTAAAATACTCCAAAAGTAGACAATATGACTTGCTCCCTCCGTCCCAAAATAAGTGTCTCAACTTTGTACTAACTCTAGTACAAAATTGTACTAAGCTTGAGACATTTATTTTGAGACGGAGGGAGTACAATATTTCTAACTAACGTCCTACTGGCACATAAACCTTTTTTTCAACTCACAGTCATCTTCAACGAGGTATTAGTGTAGAGCTATTAGGTAAGGATACTCAAAAGTTGCCTATGTGGATTTAAGCACATCTGAAACGTTACAACCAGATTATTCTATTTCATCTTCTTATTCATCTTTATCCTAAGACTCTCTTTCTCTTAAATATGAATATTAGAAGCGGGGCTCTGGAACAAGGAGATACCTTGTGTTTCTTTCTAATCAAACCGCAGATAATGAATAATAATTAAACTTGCAGTGGAACTGTGCAACCAAGAGTGAATCCTGGAGTAGGGAACTGGGTCAGTAGGACGTGGAGACAAGGATAAGAGCAGATCATCCATGGGCACGAAAGAAGGGGAGCGTTGTGCCAGGTGCGTGGATTGGGGAGAAATTGGATGGATAGTCCAAATAAGGTAAACAATGGTCTTGATATGCTGAAATCCACTGATAGAGCTTAAGATAACTCCAGGGAATCCTCACCCAAACCATTGCAACAACACAGTAATAAGTTTCAGAAAGTGGAAGCATTATAAGTTCACGCATGGATCTAAAAGGAAAACACAAACAATTTGAATGCACCCAAAAGCAAGATGAACAGCTCCTGCTCGTTTGTAATTGCACACCAACTGACATCGCCCCGATACCCTAACTCTTCATCCGTACATCGAAACAAATCAATCCAAGAACACGGATCGATCGACCTGCACCTAAGAACTCGCGGATGAACAACCGCGCAAAAATCGCAGAAGAGAATCCGACCAGCGTCGCACAGATCCCGAAGTCGCGAGATAGAACAATCGCCGCGTGAGCTACATAGAAGTGTCGAACGAAAATCCCCCTCAAATCAAATCAACGTATAACAGGACGCAATCGGACCGAGACACGTCGCACCACGAGAACTAGGGATGGATTCAGCGTCGAATCGCGACCAAATCCAGCGAGATCGGGTTAGGGTTCGATACCTAGGAGAAGGGGACGGAGGGGGAGAGTGCCGACTTCACGCGGGTGGCTTGGGTGGGGGGAATCCTCTCCTCTGGCTGTCGGCTGCTTAGGAATATCGAGCGATAATAAGTTTCCGCTGCATTATTATATCGCCTGGTGGTGAGAGAGCTCGGTGTCGGCCCGCCGCAGCCAGATCGCCGTTAGATGGACCGTGCAGCCCATCCTGGGAGGCCCGTTTCTTGTCAGCCGGATCTTCATGGCCCAAACCCTAGACAAGTAAGGCTGCGCTTTGGGAGGGGCAACTCGCTTGGTCGGCAATCCCGGGCAACTAGGCCCTCCCAATGCTCCACGTCGTACCGATGCTACCCCGCGTCCCCTTCTGTTAGGGTTTTACGTCCTCTCGCGGGTGACGACGGCGATCGTCAACTGCGTTGAGATCTTACTCCCATGCGACCTCCTCTCGTCGCCGTCTTGCTGGAGACTTGTGCTCCAGGCCCGGGGATCGGGGATAGTTTCGGTTTATGGACAATCGCCCGTTGTTTCTTCTTCACGGCAAGAGAAATCATGGCGACGAAGGCTTCTACCTCGGGTGCTTCTGATCTGGAGGCCATGATGGAGGAGCTCGGATTGAACGAAGAAAACCTGCAAGATGTAGTTGTGGATGAAAAGGATCTCCCTGAAGAATCCACACGTTGGATGGCGATCGCTAGGGTTCATACATCCAAATCGTATAGCCAGTACTGGTTCTACCGCACTATGAGGGTCACATGGGATCTAGCGCAAGTGAAAGTGCAGTCATGCCCTTAATCGAGTTTTGGTGTTAATGACAACACATACATAGGAAACTAATCTTATTTGTTGAGTGTATCTCAGGATGGATTTTAAAGTACTCTTAGTAGATCGGGAATTATGTGCCAAGGTGGTGTGAGAAGATCGGGACTTATACGTCAAGAAGGCTCGGGATTGAGAAACAAGATGATGTAGCCTATCCTTTAATTTACTATTCTTGAGTATAGGGATCCTGCACTATTAAGAGGGGATCACGGGTTTTGCGATGAAATTGCTCAAACTACATCTCTACTTTTCTGCTCATACCACATCTCCACTGCTCTGCTTTGATCTCAAAACAGAACCAATGCCTCGTACATCCGGCTTCCTCCAGACGTCCGAGGGCCGGACGCCCGACCACTTCGGAAATCCGGAACCCTATACTAGAGCCAAAGTCTCGGACATCCGCCTCCCTCCGGACATCCAAGGACCGGACGCCCGACCACTTCGGAAAACCGGAGCCTTGCACCAGAGTCAAATACCTCGGACTTCCGGCCTTCCCTTGTCGTCTGAGGGCCGGACGTCCGAC
Organism: Hordeum vulgare subsp. vulgare; assembly: GCF_904849725.1. Taxonomy (NCBI): domain Eukaryota; kingdom Viridiplantae; phylum Streptophyta; class Magnoliopsida; order Poales; family Poaceae; genus Hordeum; species Hordeum vulgare. The sequence goes on from NC_058519.1 coordinate 126,537,797, forward strand.
CACTTTCGGAAATCCGGTGCCCTTGAACAGAGCAGAACTCTCGGACATCCGACCCTCTCTTCGGACGTCCGGTCCCTGTTCGACTGCACAGTGGCCAACTGATATGAACACTCCTTCGGTCGTCCGGCGCCTGTCGGACGTCCGGAAACCGCCGGACGTCCGACCACTGTCAGACTTAAGTGACCCCAACGGTTACTTTAGTCTCCCCACTATATATACCCCCTCCCACTTCATGAGAGGGGGTCCAACACAGCAAGAACACTTGAAAGAACACCTTCTTCCTCACTCACTCTTGCCTACACCCAAACTTAGATCCCAAGAGCATTTGTGAGCCCCTTTGAGTGTTGTTCCAGTCAAAAGATAGATCGTCTCCTTCTCCTCCTCTCCACCAAAGCGATTTGTGATTTGAGCAAGTTTTGAGCAACCCCCGTGATCTTGTTACTCTTGGAGGTTGGGGACTCCTAGGCGGTAGGAGTCTTCGGAGAGGAATCAAACCTTTGTGATTACCCCCCGAAAAGTTTGTGAAGGTTTGGAAGCCACCTTAAGGCTTACCACTAGTGGTTGAGAAACGCCTTCTTGGCGTTGTCTCAAAGGGAGAATAGGGTGAGCCTTCGTGGCGTTGGTGTGCCTTCGTGGTAACATCCGCCCCTCTAACGGTGACGTAGCTTCCCTCTAAGGAAGTGAACACCTGGATACATCCTCGTCTCTCTTGGAGTTTTTGGTTATCCCTAACCCTAACTATCTACTTGTGTTAATCCTTATTACGTACTTGCATTTGGTTATAGTTTACCGGTTGCCTTACTTTACTCTAAATAGCTTGCTCTTTGTCTTTGCAATTATTAGGCTCACTCTCATATTCCGCACCATTGCCTAAAATTGCTAAGTAACTATTAAAATTTGGAACTGTACCTATTCACCCCCCCTCTAGGTCCATCTCGATCCTTTTCAATTGGTATCAGAGCCTCGTGCTCTATTCTTGTGGCTTAACCGCCCTAGAGCGAGATGGACGGGACTCCCATTACTGCAGCTCAAGTGGAGAAGGACGGGACTTCCACGGAAGTTAGGTCCTTCACCTCTGAGGACCTGGAACGGGCCCTTGCCAAGCAAAAAGAGGAGCATGATGCTTCACTTGAGGCCTTGGTCCAAATGAGACTGACCTCATTAACCACGGGGACAGCCACGTCTGTGAGGGCCTCAGGGCAAAATGTGCCCGGTTCTTCATTTGGCCAACAACCTCCAGGCAATAACCAAACCAGTGTTCCGTGGCTTTATGCTAGATCTCAAGTTGAGAAACCTAAGTACAATCCTGGAGGAAAACCTCCTTTGCTTGATGACAATTCCGATTTTTCTTTATGGAGAGTTGGTATGCAGGATCATCTTAGGTACGCCAATGATGAGATGTTGGACATCCTTGAGCATGGCTACCACCCTGTAGATCCAAGGTGCCTCACTCCCAGAGAAACTTATGACAAGCATCTCAACGACACTGCGATCATGTGCATAAGAAAAGGAATGAATGACAAGCAACAGAGACCTTACATACACATCACAAGCGCCAAGGAACTGTGGGATAGCATTATAAGGACCAAGACCGGTACCTCCACTATCCGGCTTGCTCAATATGAAATTGCCAAGGGGCAATTGCAGAACTTCTGTATGGAAAAGGGTGAATCCCCCAAGCAACTGCTAGAACGGCTCATGACTCTCGCCGCAAACATTGAGTCATGTGACTGTGACAAGACGCAAGATGGTTTCAACCTGACCAAGAGATTTCTCGTGGACAAGTTACTCCATGCCCTTGCTCCGTACCACCATAAAATGGTATGGGACATAAGGTAGCACCATGGGTTCAAAGGAATGACCCCAGATGACATCATATTCACTTTCCAATTATTTGAAGAGTCAAAGGCAAATGCAACAAAGCACCTTGCCATGCATGGTAGTTCAACATCAAAGATCAATCTTGCTTTGAAAGCCAAGCATGAATGTGACGAAGAAGAAAGTGAAGAAGAAGAGGGTGATGAAGACTGCGAAGATGGTGATGATGCTAACTCTGATGAAAGCCCATCTTATGAGGACCTTTGTAAAGAAGAAATTGCCAAACCCTATGAACTCCAAGCTCAAGAGGAGAGATGGAAGAGCAATGGTTGCACAAGAAGAATCAGATCTAGAAGACGTTGGTGGGGTTGCCGGAGTAGCTCAGGATACACAAAACACCTTGAGGCTCGTCAACAAAAGTGGCGATGTTGTTCACTACAACTATATGAAAGACTACAAGGGCAACGCCCACAAGTGTTTAATGGCAAAGACTGCCATAGAAGATGAGGTAGACAAAAGCTCCCATGATAAGGTTAAGGTAACTCCACGGTTAAACTCTTTCAGTCTAGTTTCTACCTCATCTGATGAGTACCTTGATGCGGAGGATCACTATGAGGACAATGACTTAGATCATCCTATGTTTGCCAAAATAAACAAATTTATGTGCTCTCTTAAGGAAAGAAGCTCACTATGTTTCGCATACTTATGGAAATGGTGAGTAAGCACACCAATACCATCAAGGAACTCGAAACCCTCGTCACTGAGGAGAAGGAAAGGAATGAAATCCTTGAGCAGAAAGTCCTGTATGAGGAAGCACAAAATGATGCATTATGCTCAAAAGTTGGTGAAAACCTTGATAAACATGCTAACGATCTTGCCTCCTTGAAAAAGGTTGAATCTGTGTGCAAAGAGTTATTAAATGATAAAAACCGACTTGTGAATTCTCATGCTTCTCTTTCTAAGGACTGTGAGCGCCTATCCTTGTCTCTCAAGGACAAGGAAGAGAAACTCACTGTTCTTACAAAGAGCTTTGAGGCACTCAAAATTACTTACCTTGACACTCTAGCTAAGGCTTACTCCTCAGCTATTATTAATGTTGATACCTGCACTGCTAACTCTAGTAGTGAACTGGCATCTATTCTTGAGGAAAACTGTTCGCTAAAGGCACAGCTAGATAGAGGTCTCATGACATGTGCACAAGGACAAAAGACTCTCAATGAGATCTTAAGTCAACACAATGAAGTCTTTGCCAAGGAAGGGCTTGGGTTTAATCCAAGCACCGCCAAGAAAAGTGTACCTCCTCTCAAGTGCACCACCCCGCTTAAAGAAATATTTGTACGAGAGGGACACAAGGAGAAAGGTAAGGTTGTGAGTGGGTCGGCCACTAGGGGTTTGCCCACTCTCAACAAGACAACAGAGTTCGTGCCTCCATCCTATGTACTTCGCAAATCAAAGGAAGGAGAGGTTTATGCTAAATTCGTTGGTCCCCGTAATGCATTCTGGTTTTATGCTATTTGGGTCCCTAAGACTCTTGTAACTAATGTGAGAGGTCCCATGACGAAATGGGCACCTCAAACCAAGTCTTAATTCATGTACATGCTGTTTTCTCCGGAGGAGTCAAATGGGTGATCGACAGTGGATGCACCAATCATATGACGGAAGATAGTAACTTGCTCTGTGACTTCATGCAAGCCATTCGAACATACATGCGCATTGTATTCGGAGGAGGGTCGAAAGGGCAGGTAATTCGGTTGGGCAAGGTGGCAATCACTAATGACATGTCGCTTGCAAATGTCATGCTTGTCCAATCTCTTCAATATCATTTGCTTTCAGTTCGCCAATCGGCTTCCGTTGGTTATGACACACTATTTGGACTAACGGATGTGAAAGTCTTTAAGAGAGACACTCTCAAAGTGGCCTTTGTTGGATGGCAACCTTTACACGGTTGATTTCTCGAAAGAGAGCACTTCCCATATAACTTGTCTGATGGCCAAGGCTGACATGGGATGGCTGTGGCATCGCCGGCTCGCCCATGTCGGCATGAGAAATCTTCAAAATCTCTTAAAAGGCAATCACATCCTTGGACTAACTAATGTATCTTTTAAGAAAGATCGTGTGTGCAGTGCATGCATAGCTGGGAAGCAACATCAATCAAAACACCCACCCAAGAATATTGTATCCTCCTCAAGGCCTTTAGAGCTCCTTCATGTGGATCTGTTTGGGCATCCTTCATGGAATAGTCTTGGTGGGAAAAAGTATGGACTAGTCATTGTTGATGATTACTCAAGATACACATGGGTATTCTTTCTCAAGTCCAAGGATGAGACGAAGATCACCTTCATTTATTTTGCCAAACAAGTCCAGCGCAAGTTTGACAAGGCCATCAAGGAAATAAGAAGTGATAATGGCTCTGAGTTCAAGAATTACACCCTAGAAGAATTTCTTAGTGATGAGGGAATTGAACATCAGTACTCCGCACCTTACACCCCTCAGCAAAATGGTGTAGCAAAGAGGAAGAACTGGACACTTGTGGAAATGGCAAGGTCCATGTTAGACGAATACAAGTCACCACATAGTTTTTGGGCTGAGGCTGTCAACACAACATGTCATGCATCAAACCGGCTTTTCCTTCGACCAATATTGGAAAAGAGTCCATATGAGCTCCTAACCGGGAACAAGCCCAATGTCAAGTACTTCCGTGTATTTGGATGCAAGTGTTTCATCCTCAACAAACGGGACCGGTTAGGAAAATTTCAATCCAAAACAACTGAAGGGATTTTTGTTGGCTATGGATTAAACTCTCACGCCTACAGAGTCTACAACAAATCCAATGGATGTGTTATAGAAACTTGTGACGTGAAGTTTGATGAATTTAACCGCTCCCATGGGGAGCAAGTTGATCTAAGTGATGCAGGTGAAGAAGATTCCTCGCAAGATATCTTGAACATGGGTGTAGGTGCACTTCTTCCCATGGAACAAGAACCCCATGATGATGATGATGATGATGATGAGAGTATTCCTCATCCTCAAGACAGTTCACTGCCCCGTACCTCCACAAGATACTAGCACACATATCATGTCAGTTGTTCAGGATCAAGTGGGAGAACATGTCTCTCACCCTGATCACACTCAAGAACAAGTTAACCTTCAAGAGCAAGACCAAAGTATGGATATTGTTGATGATGAACCTCAACAGGTGCAACGCGAAGAGGAATATCTTCCACTGCACGTTAATGATCCATATGTTGAGGACGTTGATGATGGAAATGAAGTCGAACCTCGTGAAATCCTGACCTCCATCATGCCACGTGTGGCCGGTCGTGTTGATGTTGATCAAATCCTCACCGGCATGTCGGAAGGTAGAGTGACTCGTAAACAATTAACAAACTTTTGTGCTCACTTTTCGTTTGTCTCTAGTACTGTGCCACACAGGGTTCAGGATGCATTGTGTGACAATGACTGGCTCCTTGCTATGCAAGAAGAGTTAAACAGTTTTACACGCAACAAAGTATGGTCATTGGTGGAACGACCAACTGAGGAACACAATTTCATTGGAACTAAATGGATCTTCAAGAACAAGGAAGATGAGAATGGGACTGTCCTCCGCAACAAGGCAAGGTTAGTAGCACAGGGGTACTCCCAAGTTGAAGGTTTGGCCTTTGGTGAGACTTTCGCCCCTGTTGCTCGTCTTGAATCCATTCGCATTCTATCGGCCTATGCTACTTTCAATGGTTTTACTTTGCATCAAATGGATGTGAAAAGTGCTTTCCTTAACGGTCCTCTACAAGAAGAGGTATATGTATCACAACCACCTGGGTTTGTTGACCCCAATCACAAAGACCATGTGTACAAACTTCACAAGGCTCTGTATGGCCTCAAACAAGCACCCCGTGCTTGGTACGATCATCTTAAGAAGTTCTTACTCGATGATGCTTTATGAGAGGGGTGATCGATCCCACTCTTTTTACTAAGAGGGAAAACGGTGATTTTATCTTATGCCAAATCTATGTGGATGACATCATTTTTTGTTCTCCTAACATCCATTTATGCAAGAAGTTTGCGGCCTCCATGACCAAGACCTTTGAGATGTCACTCAACACGGACTTGAAGTTCTTTCTTGGGTTTCAAATACAACAATTTCAAGAAGGAATTTTCCTGTCTCAAACTAAATACCTCAAGGACATTCTAGAAAAAATTGATATGACAAATGCTAAACCAATGAAGACACCCATGGCCACAGATATTGTTCTAAATGAAGACACCAACGGTATTCCTTTTGACCCATCTACTTACCGCTCTATGATTGGTTCGTTGCTTTATCTTTGTTCATCTAGACCGGACATCATGTTAAGTGTAGGCATATGTGCTAGATTTCAAGCTTCCCCTAGGGAAAGCCATCATACAGCGGTTAAGCATATTCTTAGATACCTTGTTCACACCCCAAAGTTAGGCCTATGGTACCCTAAGGATGCAAAGTTCGATATCATTGGGTACTCCGATGCGGATTGGGCTAGTGACAAAGTGGGACGGAAATACACTTCCGGTGCATGTCAGTTTCTTGGACGTTCCTTGGTAAGTTGGTCCTCAAAAAAGAAGAATTGTGTTTCTCTCTCCACGGCCGAGGCCGAATATATTGCAGCCGCAAGCTGTGCAACCCAACTGCTATGGATGAGGCAAACCCTAAAGGATTATGGCATCACTTATCGACACGTGCCTCTTCTATATGATAATGAAAGTGCCATCAAGATCTCCGAGAACCCCATTGACCACCCTCGCACAAAACACATTGATATTAGGTATCATTTCTTGAGAGACCATGTGCAAAAGGGTGACATTGATATTGCTCATGTGGGTACCAACATGCAGCTCGCTGACATCTTCACCAAGCCACTATGCGTAGCAAGATTCTGTCAACTTAGGCGTGAACTTGGTATCTTGGAGCTTGATAACATAACTTGAAATTCTGTACACATGCACACACTCACATTATGTTCTTGTCTTGATGTCGGCATGCATTTAGGGGGAGACACTAGCACTCACATCATAATTTTTGTTTTAACCCTACAATATGCATAAATCAACTACCTCCCACAAGTAATATATATAGTTCTTATAGGCAACACTGTTGGGTGTCCCTTGTGACAAACCATGTCAAATCACCTCATCATCAAGATCCCAGAAATTGCCTCTGCCTACTTCCCTCTCGGTCGTCCGACGCGTCTCGGACGTCCGACGGCTGACACACTCCGGACGTCCGGCACCTGTCGGACGTCCGACGCCCGTCGGACGTCCCATGCATCAGGTGTTGGAAATATGCCCTAGAGGCAATAATAAAATGGTTATTATCATATTTCCTTGTTCATGATAATCGTCTATTGTTTATGCTATAATTGTATTAACAGGAAACAGTAATACATGTGTGAATAAATAGATCACAATGTGTCCCTAGCAAGCCTCTAGTTGGCTAGCTCGTTAGTCAATAGATGATCATGGTTTCCTGATCATGGGCATTACATGTCATTGATAACGGGATCACATGATTGGGAGAATGATGTGATGGACAAGACCCAATCCTAAGCATAACACTAGATCGTATTGTTTGTATGCTAAAGCTTTTCTAATATCAAGTGTCTTTTCCTTCGACCGTGAGATTGTGCAACCCCCGGATACCGTAGGAGTGCTTTGGGTGTATCAAACGTCACAACGTATCTGGGTGACTATAAAGGTGCACTACGGGTATCTCTGAAAGTGTCTGTTGGGTTGGTACGAATCGAGATCGGGATTTGTCACTCCGTGTGACGGAGAGGTATCTCTGGACCCACTCGGTAGAACATCATCATGAGCTCAATGTGACTAAGGAGTTAGTCACACGATGACGTTCTACGGAACGAGTAAAGAGACTTACCGGTAACGAGATTGAACAAGGTATGGGTATACCGACGATCGAATCTCGGGCAAGTTCTATACCGACAGAAAAAGGGAATCGTATACGGGATTGATTGAATCCTTGACATCGTGGTTCATCCGATGAGATCATCGTGGAGCAAGTGGGAGCCACCATGGGTATCCAGACCCCGCTGATGGTTATTGGCCGGAGAGGTGTCTCGGTCATGTCTGCCTGTCTCCCGAACCCGTAGGGTCTACACACTTAAGGCTCGATGACGCTAGGGTTATAGGGAATTGTTATACGAGGTTATTGAAAGTTGTTCGGAGTCCCGTATGATATCCCGGACGTCACGAGGAGATCCGGAATGGTCTGGAGGTAAAGATTCATATATACGACGGATGGTTTCGAACACCGGAAGTGTTTCGGGCATCACCGGTAACGTACCGGGACCACCGGGACCACCGGAGGTGGCCCCGGGGGTCCACCAAAGGGGGCAACGACCCTGGGGGGCTAGATGGACCAAGTGGGGGAGGGAACCAGCCCCTAGGTGGGCTGGTGCGCCCCCCCCCCACTCAACCCATGGCGCGGGAAGAGGGGAGAGGGGGGAAACCCTAGCGCAGGTGGGCCTAAGGCCCACCAGAGGGGTGCGCCACCCCTCCTCCCCCCTTGGCCGCCGCACCAGCCCCATCTAGGGCTGCCGCCCCCCCAGAAGAGGGAAACCCTCAAGGGGCGCAGCCCCTCCCTTCCCCTATATATACCGGGCACTTTTGGCCATTGGGAGACACACTTTGGCCTCTCTCTTGGCGCAGCCCTGCCCTTCTTCCTCCTCCTCTCTGCAGGTGCTTGGCGAAGCCCTACCGGGAGACCTCGTCTCTCCATCGACACCACGTTGTCGTGCTGCTGGAGTTCTTCCACAACCTCTCCCTCCTCCTTGCTGGATCAAGGTGCGGGAGACGTCACCGGGCTGCACGTGTGTTGAACGCGGAGGTGCCGTAGTTCGGCACTAGATCGGAATCACACCGCGATCTGAATCGCCGCGAGTACGACTCCATCAACCGTGTTCTACTAACGCTTCCTGTTAGCGATCTTCAAAGGTATGAAGATGCTCTTACCCCTCTCTCGTTGCTGGTCTCTCCATAGGAAGATCTGAATAAGCATAGGATTTTTTTTGAATTTATGCTACGTTACCCTACAATGGCATCCGAGCCAGGTTTTCTATGCGTAGATTCTATGCACGAGTAGAACACAAAAGTTGTGGGCGATGATTTGTCAATTTGCTTGCCTCTACTAGTCTTATTCTTTTCCGGCGGTATTGTGGGATGAAGCGGCCCGGACCGACTTTACACGTATGCTTACGTGAGACTGGTTCCACCGACAGACATGCACAACGTGCATAAAGGTGGCTAGCGGGTGTCTGTCTCTCCTGCTCTAGTCGGATTGGATTTGATGAAAAGGGTCCTTATGAAGGGTAAATAGATTTGGCATATCATCGTTGTGCCTATCACGTAGGTAAGAAGGCGTTCTTTCTAGAAACCCAAATCAGCCTCGTAAAACTTGCAACAACAATTAGAGGACGCCTAACTTGTTTTTGCAGGCTTTGACATGTGATGTGATATGGCCAAAGTTGTGATGTTGCATGTATGATGTATGAGATGATCATGTTATTGTAATAGGTTTCACGACTTGCATGTCGATGAGTATGACAACCGGCAGGAGCCATAGGAGTTGTCTTAATTTATTGTATGAGATGCAACGCCATGTGATTACTACTTTTACTTCATTGCTAACGGTTAGCTATAGTAGTAGTTGGCGTGACGACTTCACGGAGACACGATGATGGAGATCATGATGTCACGCCGGTGACGATGATGATCACGCGATGCCTGAAGATGGAGATCGAAAGGGCAAAGATGATAATGGCCATATCATGTCACTATATGATTGCATTGTGATGTTTATCATCTTTTTCATCTTATTGCTTAGAACGACGGTAGCATAATAAGATGATCCCTCTTAAAATTTTGAGAACGTATTCCCCTAAGTGTGCACCGTTGCGAAGGTTCGTTGTCTCAAAGCACCACGTGATGATCGGGTGTGATAGATTCTAACATTCGCATACAACAGGTGTAAGCCAAATTTACACACGCGAAACACCTAGGTTGACTCGACGAGCTTAGCATGTACAGACATGACCTCGAATACAAGAGACCGAAAGGTCGAACATGAGTCGTATGGTTGAATACGATCAGCATGAAGTTGCTCGCCATGGTGACTAGTCCGTCTCACGTGATGATCGGACACGGGTTAGTCAACATGGATCATGTATCACTTAGATGACTAGAGGGATGTCGATTTAAGTGGGAGTTCATACTTAATATGATTAAATGAACTTAATTGTCATGAACTTAGTCTAAAAAGGTTTGTCTTTATAAATATTGTAGATGGCCAACGTCAACCTCAATTTCATCGCATTCCTAGAGAAAAACAAGTTGAAAGATGATGGTAGCAACTATGCGGACTGGGTTCGCAACTTGAAGCTCATCCTTGAAGCAGCTAAAAAGGCTTATGTCCTTGATGCGCCGCTAGGTGAACCTCCCGCTCCCGCAGCAGCCCAGGACATTTTGAACGTCTCGCAAACGCAGAGTGATGACTACTCTCTGGTTAGGTGTGGCATGTTATACAATTTAGAAACGGGGCTCCAAAGGCGTTTTGAGCAACACAGAGCATATGAGATGTTCCAAGAGCTTAAGCTAGTTTTTCAAGCTCATGCCCGTGTCGAGAGATATGAAGTCTCCGACAAGTTCTTTAGCTGTAAGATGGAGGAGAACAATTCTGTCAGTGAGCACATACTCAAAATGTCTGGGTTACACGGTCGTCTGACTTCACTTGGAGTCGAACTTCCGGATGATGCTATAATTGACAGAATCCTCCAGTCTCTCCCACCAAGCTACAAAGGCTTTGTGCTTAACTACAACATGCAAGGGATGGAGAAGACCATTCCCGAGTTGTACTCGATGCTCAAGTCTGCAGAAGTAGAAATCAAGAAAGAGCATCAAGTGTTGATGGTCAACAAGACCACTAGTTTCAAGAAGGGCAAGGGTAAGAAGAACTTCAAGAAAGACGACAAAGCTGTTGCCGCGCCCGGTAAGCCAGATGCCGGGAAGAAGAAAAAGAATGGACCCAAGCCTGAGACTGAGTGCTTCTATTGCAAGGGAAAGGGTCACTGGAAGCGGAACTGCCCCAAATACTTAGCGGACAAGAAGGCCGGCAACGTTAAAGGTATATGTGATATACATGTTATTGATGTGTACCTTACCAGCGCTCGTAGTAGCTCCTGGGTATTTGATACCGGTGCTGTTGCTCACATTTGCAACTCAAAGCAGGAACTGCTGAATAAGCGGAGACTGGCCAAGGACGAGGTGACGATGCGCGTCGGGAATGGTTCAAAGGTCGATGTGATCACCGTCGGCATGCTACCTCTACATCTACCATCGGGATTAGTATTAAACCTTAATAATTGTTATTTAGTACCAGCTTTAAGCATGAACATTGTATCAGGGTCTTTCTTAATGCGAGACGGCTACTCATTTAAGTCAGAGAATAATGGTTGTTCTATTTATATGAGTGATATGTTTTATGGTCATGCTCCGCTGGTGAATGGTTTATTCTTGATGAATCTCGATCGTGATGTTACACATATTCATAGTGTGAGTACCAAAAGATGTAAAGTTGATAATGATAGTCCCACATACTTGTGACACTGCCGCCTTGGTCATATCGGCGTTAAGCGCATGAAGAAGCTCCATACTGATGGACTATTAGAGTCTCTTGACTTTGAATCATTTGACACATGCGAACCGTGCCTCATGGGCAAGATGACTAAGACTCCATTCTCGGGAATAATGTACAGAGCAACCGACTTATTGGAAATAATACATACTGATGTGTGTGGTCCAATGAATGTTGAAGCTCGCGGTGGCTATCGTTATGTTCTCACTCTCACCGATGATTTGAGTAGGTATGGGTATATCTACTTGATGAAACACAAATCTGAGACATTTGAAAAGTTTAAGGAATTTCAGAGTGAGGTCAAGAATCAACGTGACAGAAAAATTAAGTGTCTACGATCTGATCGTGGAGGAGAATATTTGAGTCACGAGTTTGGCACACACCTAAGGAAGTGTGGAATCGTTTCACAACTGACACCGCCTGGCACACCACAACGCAACGGAGTGTCTGAACGTCATAATCGCACTTTATTAGATATGGTACGATCTATGATGTCTCTTACCGACTTACCGCTATCATTTTGGGGATACACATTAGAAACTGCAGCATTCACTTTAAATAGGGCACCGTCTAAATCCGTTGAGACGACATCGTATGAACTATGGTTTGGCAAGAAACCTAAGTTGTCGTTTCTTAAAGTTTGGGGCTGCGATGCTTATGTGAAGAAACTTCAACCAGAAAAGCTCGAACCCAAAGCGGAGAAATGCGTATTCATAGGATACCCTAAGGAAACTATTGGGTATACCTTCTATCTTAGATCCGAAGGTAAAACCTTTGTTGCCAAGAACGGATCCTTTCTAGAGAAAGAGTTTCTCTCGAAAGAAGTAAGTGGGAGGAAGGTAGAACTTGATGAGGTAATTATACCCCCTCTCGAACAGGATAGTAGCACAGCGCGGGAAGTTGTTCATGTGGCGCCTACACCAACTGAAGAGGAAGTTAATGATGATGATCATGAAGCTTCGGATCAAGTTACTACTGAACCGCGAAGGTCCACAAGGGCACGCTCCGCACCAGAGTGGTACGGCAACCATGTGATGGAAATCACGTTGTTAGACAACGGTGAACCTTCAAACTATGAAGAAGCGATGGCGGGCCCGGATTCCAACAAAAGGCTTGAAGCTATGAAATCCGAGATAGGATCCATGTATGAGAACAAAGTATGGACTTTGGTGGACTTGCCCAATGACCGGCGAGCCATAGAAAATAAATGGATCTTCAAGAAGAAGACTGATGCAAACGGTAATGTAACCGTTTATAAAGCTCGACTTGTCGCAAAGGGTTTTCGACAAATTCAAGGAGTTGACTACGAAGAGACTTTCTCTCCCGTAGCGAAGCTGAAATCGGTCCGAATCATGTTAGCAATTGTCGCCTTTTATGATTATGAAATTTGGCAAATGGACGTCAAAACAGCATTCCTTAACGGGAACCTTAAGGAAGAGTTGTATATGATGCAACCAGAAGGTTTTGTCGACCCTAAGGGTGCTAACAAAGTGTGCAAGCTCCAGCGCTCCATCTATGGGCTGGTGCAAGCATCTCGGATTTGGAACATTCGCTTTAATGAAGTGATTAAAGTGTTTGGGTTCATACAGGTTTACAGAGAAGCCTGTCTGTACAAGAAAGTGAGTGGGAGCTCTGTAGCTTTCCTCATACTGTATGTGGATGACATATTAATGATGGGGAATAATATAGAGATGTTGGAGAGCATAAAGGCCTACTTGAACAAGAGTTTTTCAATGAAGGACCTTGGAAAAGCTGCATACATATTAGGCATCAAGATCTATAGAGATAGATCGAGACGCCTCATAGGTCTTTCGCAAAGCACATACCTTGACAAGATATTGAAGAAGTTCAATATGGAAAACTCAAAGAAAGGGTTCTTGCCAGTTTTGCAAGGTATGAGATTGAGTAAGACTCAGTCGCCGACCACGACAGCAGATAGAGAGAAGATGAGTTATGTCCCCTACGCTTCAGCCGTAGGCTCTCTTATGTATGCCATGTTGTGTACCAGACCTGATATAAACCTTGCCATAAGTTTGGTAGGGAGGAACCAAAGTGATCCCGGTATGGAACACTGGACAGCGGTCAAGAATATCCTTAAGTACCTGAAAAGGACTAATGAAATGTTTCTCGTTTATGGAGGTGACGAAGAGCTCGTCGTAAAGGGTTACGTCGACGCTAGCTTTGACACAGATTCGGATGACTCTAAGTCAGAGACCGGATACGTATATGTGTTGAATGGTGGGGCAGTGAGCTGGTGCAACAGCAAGCAAGAAGTCGTGGCAGCATCTACATGTGAAGCGGAGTACGTAGCTGCTTCAGAAGCGGCTCATGAAGGGATTTGGATGAAGGAGCTCATCACCGACCTTGGAGTGGTTCCAAGCGCGTCGGGTCCAATGACACTCTTCTGTGATAACACTAGGGCCATTGCCATAGCCAAGGAGCCCAGGTTTCACTGGAAGACGAAGCACATCAAACGCCGCTACAACTCCATCCAGGACCATGTCCAGAGTGGAGTAATAGATATTTGTAAAGTACACACGGATCTGAATATTGCAGACCCATTGACTAAACCTCTTCCACGAGCAAAACATGATCAACACCATAATGCTATGGGTGTTCGATACATCACAATGTAACTAGATTATTGACTCTAGTGCAAGTGGGAGACTGTTGGAAATATGCCCTAGAGGCAATAATAAAATGGTTATTATCATATTTCCTTGTTCATGATAATCATCTATTGTTCATGCTATAATTGTATTAACAGGAAACAGTAATAGATGTGTGAATAAATAGATCACAATGTGTCCCTAGCAAACCTCTAGTTGGCTAGCTCGTTAGTCAATAGATGATCATGGTTTCCTGATCATGGGCATTAGATGTCATTGATAACGGGATCACATCATTGGGAGAATGATGTGATGGACAAGACCCAATCCTAAGCATAGCACTAGATCGTATTGTTCGTATGCTAAAGCTTTTCTAATGTCAAGTGTCTTTTCCTTCGACCGTGAGATTGTGCAACTCCCGGATACCGTAGGAGTGCTTTGGGTGTATCAAACGTCACAACGTAACTGGGTGACTATAAAGGTGCACTACGGGTATCTCTGAAAGCGTCTGTTGGGTTGGTACGAATCGAGATCGGGAATTGTCACTCCGTGTGACAGAGAGGTATCTCTGGGCCCACTCGGTAGAACATCATCATGAGCTCAGTGTGACTAAGGAGTTAGTCACACGATTGTTGGAGCATATATCTCCATATGTGGTTTTGGTACTTGATGACAATTCCTATGGACTAATGGTTGCCTTAAGTTACATTTATAGGATTTGTCCATAGGCACTTCTTGAAGTCCATCTATTGGGTTCAAGGAGTTTATATGATGACCAAGATGGTATTCAAGGTATTATCCAAAGAATGGTCATAGAGACACATGGTTGATCAAGATCTCAGACAAAGAGTAAATCAATATGATCAACACACAAAGTGTACAAGATGTACTGAGAGGGATCAAGTGATCCCATGGGATGGATTTGTCCATAGGCACTTCTTGAAGTCCATGTGTTGGGTTCAAGGAGTTTATATGATGACCAAGATGGTATTCAAGGTATTATCCAAAGAATGGTCATAGAGACACATGGTTGATCAAGATCTCAGACAAAGAGTAAATCAAGATGATCAACACACAAAGCGTACAAGATGTACCGAGAGGGATCAAGTGATCCCATGGTATGGTAAGCATTGTCCATTACGTGTTTGTGTACTAACCCATGGTCTTCGTGAGAGTTCTATGTGGGGGTTAGGTGTGTTTACATGGGCTTGCGTCAAAGGGAAGATCTCATACAACCCATGGAGTATGACGTCAAGTTGTGATCATCATCAATGGTTGATCAAGATCTCAGACAAAGAGTAAACCAAGATGATCAACACACAAAGCGTACAAGATGTACCGAGAGGGATCAAGTGATCCCATGGTATGGTAAGCATTGTCCATTACGTGTTTGTGTACTAACCCATGGTCTTCGTGAGAGTTCTATGTGGGGGTTAGGTGTGTTTCCATGGGCTTGCGTCAAAGGGAAGATCTCATACAACCCATGGAGTATGATGTCAAGTTGTGATCGTCATCAAGATTGCGATGTGCAAGTTCAAGTGGATCAGCACGAAGATAGCATGCTTGAAGCTTGCCGTCCATTGTGGTGGCAATGGACTTGTGAAGATATGCTGAAGAGTGGCTCACCCATAGTGAGTATGGGGGAGCAATCAACTAGTCTTCATCAAGCCAACACAATCAAGAAAGGTGGTCCATCTTGAGGAAGCCAAGATCATCATCATCTAGCTCAAGAGGACGAGGTGCAAGGTATAGGTTTGCCCTTGATAGGTTTTCTGGTTAGGATAGATTGCTGTTCTATCAAGGGGGGGGGGGCTCTCAAGTGAGTAGCTTGATCGTATCGTTCGTTGAGAGCTCAAACCATTTGCATCCTTGCATCATACTTCTTGGTTCTTGTTTGGTGTTTCTCTTTGTGAGTTTTAGAGCTTATGGTCATCTTCGTGACAAGCTCGAGTTCATCGAAAACGGAGTCCATATGCATCTACTATGATGTTTTCGATGTTGGAGTTTTTGCCGGTTCTTCATTCATAGAGATCTCACATCTCTATATCTTTGGCATATTCATAACCGCATGGTCTTAATATTTCCAACAAGCTTGGGTTTGCTCGATTCGGAGCTTGTATGCGAAAGTTATGGTTGTTTCAGTGGCGAGCGGTAGTACCGCTGGACCTAGCGGTAGTACCGCTGGCCCTAGCGGTAGTACCGCTGGCTCGCGGTAGTACCGCCCCTGGTCAGCGGTAGTACCGCTCCAGGAGCTTAGTACCGCCTGCCTAGCGGTTGTTCGTGGACGGACCTTTTTGCGAAGACTTTCTTGGCGGTGGTAGTGCCTTTGCACTACCAGGGGCCCAGCGGTAGTACCGCTGGAGTGCCAGCGGTAGTGCCAGCGGTAGTACCGCTGGAGTGCCAGCGGTAGTACCGCTGCAGCCAGCGGTAGTACCGCTGGAGCTCGGGCAGAGAGTGGGGGTAACGGTCTGATTCTTTCCCCCACTATATAAAGGGGGTCTTCTTCCCCCTTGGCCTTATCCATCCGTTGAGCTCTTGTTCTATCTCCATTGTTGACATTCTTAGAGCTTGATTACTCTCAATCCCTCCAATGATTCTTGCTTGTTCTTGAGGGAAAAGAGAGAGGAGATCTAGATCCACATCTCCACCAATCACCTTCTCCTCTATGTGAGGGGAACCCCTTGGATCTTGATCTTGGAGTTCTTTGTGAGCTCCTTGTTCTTCCTCTCATATTTCTCCATAGCTTTTGTTGTTGTGGAGGGATTTGAGTGTGAGGGACTTGACCACTTCGTGTGTTCTTGCCATTGCATTAGTTGCATCGGTTTGAGTTCTCCACGGTGATACGTGGGAGTGAGAAGTTGAGAAGCTTACTACCTTTGGTACTTAGTACCCTTGATATTGTTCTTCGTGGATGCTTTGGCGTCCTAGAAGCTTGGTGGTGTCTCGGAGCTCAATCAGTGTGGTGTGAAGCTCCGGGAAGCGTCGGGGTCTCCAATTAGGTTGTGGAGATTGCCCCGAGCAATTTGTACGGGTACCAGTAACCGCCCCCAAGGGTTGCCACGTGTACGGGTTCGGTGACCGCCCCCAAGGGTTGCCATTTGTACGGGTTCGGTGACCGCCCTCAAGGGTCCCTTAGTGGAATC
This sequence comes from Hordeum vulgare subsp. vulgare, assembly GCF_904849725.1. Taxonomy (NCBI): domain Eukaryota; kingdom Viridiplantae; phylum Streptophyta; class Magnoliopsida; order Poales; family Poaceae; genus Hordeum; species Hordeum vulgare. Next base: position 126,555,043 of record NC_058519.1, read on the forward strand.
ACGACATCTTGCATTGTGCGAGGGCGTGAGGAGATTACGGTGGCCTTAGTGGCATCTTGGGGAGCATTGTGCCTCCACACCGCTCTAACGGAGATTAGCATCCGCAAGGGTGTGAACTTCGGGATACATCATCGTCTCCCCGTGCCTCGGTTATCTCTTACCCGAACCCTTTACTTATGCACTTTACTTTGTGATAGACATATTGTTTATTGTAATATATCTTGCTATCACTTAGTTGTTTATCTTGCTTAGCATAAGTTGTTGGTGCACATAGGTGAGCCTAGTTGTTTGTAGGTTTTGTGCTTGACATATTAAACGTTAGTTTTATTCCGCATTTGTTCTAGCCTAAACCTTAACTATTTTAAAGCGCCTATTCACCCCCCCTCTAGGCGACATCCACGTCCTTTTCAACGATGACGTCCTACGAAATGAGTAAAGAGACTTACTGGTAACGAGATTGAACAAGGTATGGGTATACCGACGATCGAATCTCGGGCAAGTTCTATACCGACAGACAAAGGGAATCGTATAGGGGATTGATTGAATCCTTGACATCGTGGTTCATCCGATGAGATCATCGTGGAGCAAGTGGTAGCCACCATGGGTATCCAGACCTCGCTGATGGTTATTGGCCGGAGAGGTGTCTCGGTCATGTCTGCCTGTCTCCCGAACCCGTAGGGTCTACACACTTAAGGTTCGATGATGCTAGCATTATAGGGAATTGTTATACGAGGTTACCGAAAGTTGTTCGGAGTCCCGGATGAGATCCCGGACATCACGAGGAGATCCGGAATGGTCCGGAGGTAAAGATTGATATATAGGACGGATGGTTTCGGACACCGGAAGTGTTTCGGGCATCACCGGTAACGTACCGGGACCACCGGGACCACCGGAGGTGGCCCCGGGGGTCCACCGAAGGGGGGCAACGACCCCGGGAGGCTAGATGGGGCAAGTGGGGGAGGGAACCAGCCCCTAGGTGGGCTAGTGCGCCCCCCACTCAGCCCATGGCGCAGGAAGAGGGGAGAGGGGGGGGGGGAACCCTAGCGCAGGTGGGCCTAAGGCCCACTAGAGGGGTGCGCCACCCCTCCTCCCCCCTTGGCCGCCGCACCAGCCCCATCTAGGGCTGCCGCCCCCCCAGGAGAGGGAAACCCTCAAGGGGGCGCAACCCCTCCCTTCCCCTATATATATCGGGCACTTTTGGCCATTGGGAGACAGACTTTGGCCTCTCTCTCGGCGCAGCCCTGCCCTTCTTCCTCCTCCTCTCTGCCAGTGCTTGGCGAAGCCCTGCCGGGAGACCTCGTCTCTCCATCGACACCACGCCGTCATGCTGCTGGAGTTCTTCCCCAACCTCTCCCTCCTTCTTGCTGGATCAAGGTGCGCGAGACGTCACCGGGCTGCACGTGTGTTGAACGCGGAGGTGCCGTAGTTCGGCACTAGATCGGAATCACACCGCGATCTGAATCGCCGCGAGTACGACTCCATCAACCGCGTTCTAGTAACGCTTCCGCTTAGCGATCTTCAAAGGTATGAAGATGCTCTTACCCCTCTCTCGTTGCTGGTCTCTCCATAGGAAGATCTGAATAAGCGTAGGATTTTTTTTTGAATTTATGCTACTTTACCCTACATCGGGAGCCTATATAAATAGAGGGACGCGGGCTGGGCCTTTCCCTAGCCACCACGCGCCCTCTCCCTCTCCCTCCATAGCCGCCGCCAGCCGCCATAGGAGGTGTACCCCGCGATTTCTTCTTCCGGTTGCCCTTTTCCTCCGCGGGATCCTTCTTCCGGCCATACCCTTGGCTGATTCCATCCCTATCTCCTTCCGATCTGCAGGTAAATCTCTGTTTCCCTCTTGATTGGTTCCCCTTCTCACTAGTTCATGTGTCTTGACCGTGACCATTCCCCATTGGGTTTCCAATCGTATAGGCTTTCCAATCATGCCCAAGATTAAGCACACTGCCCAGAAGAACTCTGCTGGCTCATCCACTCGTGCCGCTCCTGGCACGGGGTCGGATGACACCGATGTACCACGCCGTCCCTTCAAATGGCTCGCCCGGCGTCCTCCTCCACAGCCCAGCTCCTCGTCTGATGGTTCTGACTTCGAGGATGAGCTTGCAGCGGAGGAACATGTTGAATACGTTGCCGTTCGGAAGACTATGCCGAAGCCGGGGACTCGCAGGCCCTCATATATGCCACCGCCTCCTCCTGAACAACCAGCAAGTGATGCTCGGCATATCTCCTTAGAGCCTCCTCCCTCCTTGGGTCGTGAAGTCACGGACTTCACCAAAAAACCCAAATCCGCCTATTTTACTTTCCGTAGAGATGTCAACCAATTCGATGCTGAACGTGATTCTCCAGATTCACGGTTTCGCACAAATGTCCAAGCGGACGTTTTCTCTACAGTCATAGTTCCTAAAGGTATTTCAGTTCATCATTGCATTGACCTTGAGCACATCCGCACTCAACCGGCGAAATATCCGGGTGCCATTGAGCTTCTTGAGTCCTCGGGGCTAGCTACTCCCCTTGCCTTTAAGTGCGATTTTAATAGTGGTGCCATCCACCAATTCTATGCCACTTTTTACTTTCATTCTGATGACTCCGTTAGCTGGATGACCTCTGATATGGAGTTTAGGGCCATTTATGCGGAGTTTGTTGTCGCTCTGGGTTTTCCTGACACCGGTTTCAAAATTCACAAAAGTGACCCTAACCATGCTCCCACATCAATTGCGGCATGTGGTTCTCTTCTCAAACCACGTCATGAACTTGATGCTGATGAAAAACAAAAAGATCTCGACCAAGTGTCTATCTGGCGGTCTCCATACTTTATCATTTTTCAATGCCTTATCCGCACCATCTACCCCAAGATGGGTGATAGGGGAACCTGCAGCGGCTACTGCATTGATATCATGTCACACTTGCATGATTTTCCCAAGCGCAAGCTAAATGTGCCTCATTTTTTGTGGCATGAGATTTAGCTCGCTAGTCTTCAATACAAGCGAGCCTTCCCTCATGCCCCCTTCATCCAGGCCTTCATCAACTTTATTGTTGCTTTCCCGCTTGCTCCTACTCACACGCACCACAAGTGGGTCATCCCCACTCATATGGCGGATGACTATGCTCCTAGGAAAACCCCATCCACCTCCACTCGTCGTGCTGCTTCCCGGTCAGACACTCCTTCATCCAGCTCTGCCCCTCTCAGTCGCTTTGCCTAATTCATTGGCAAAGCCTATTCTGCCATGATGAAGGCATTCTCCTTCCAGTGCGCTCAGAACCACGATGTGGTTTCGCATTTGATCTCCTCCAAGAATGCCCTCAAGGCTCGTCTGAGAGACTTGGGCACTCTTGATGTCAGTGGCGATGAGGCTATTCCTGCTATTCCTCCTTCTGATTTTGGCTTCCCATCTGGTCCTGAGTGGGCTGATTTTCTTGACGAGGCTCGTGGCAGTGGCTTGCCTGAGGATGAGGATGATGAGGATGATGTTGCTGATGATCTCTGAGTATGGTTGATGTTTCTGGTGCCTCCCTTTTCGGTACTTGATGCCAAAGGGGGAGTAATGTATCCTAGTTTTAGTCTTTGGAGTTTTAGCTTTTGAACTCAATTTGCATGTTTGAATAATGTAATGGATAAACGACTGTGATGCACTATGTATGGCTACCTATGAATGTCGTGATTGCTATGATATCATCGTATGTTATTATGTTTTGTTCTATTACTTCATATGTTGTTCGGTTGCCATATGATGATCTATTATCTCTACTAAGTCACATGATATCTTCGATACACACATTAAGGGGGAGCTCCGTTATTTTTACTGTGCACATACTAAGGGGGAGCTTCGTACCAAACCTCTCCAAAGCTAAATGTATGTTAAATCTTTTGAGAGCTATGTATATGTTGTCATCAACTACCAAAAAGGGGGAGATTGTGTCACGCCCAAGATGCGACCCTATCCTCAATTTGGCACGAAGGCCTCGTCAGGGATAGAAGCGCATCTCGTCGTGTCGCAAGAATGGATATCGTTACAAGTACATGTACTAAAAAGATGACATATATATAGAATTGGCTTACACTTGCCACAAGCTACATCAGAGTCACATCAGTACATTACATAACCTCAAGAGTAAGAGCAGGGTCCGAATATGGACGAAAACAAACGACAAAAGAAGAACGACGTCCATCCTTGCTATCCCAGGCTGCCGGCCTCGAACCCATCCTAGATCGATGAAGAAGAAGAAGAAGAAGCAACTCCAAATGAACAATCAACGCGCTCGCATCAAGTAACCTTTACCTGTACCTGCAACTGATGTTGTAGTAATCTGTGAGCCACATGGGACTCAGCAATCTCATTTCCAAAGGTATCAAGACTAGCAAAGCTTAATGGGTGAGGTAAGGTCAAGTGGCGAGGTTGCAACATCGGCTAAGCATATATTTGGTGGCTAAACTTACGAGTACAAGAATTAGAGGGGGAAGATCTACGCATAACGGACGTGACTACTGATGATCAAATGAATGATCCTGAACACATACGTACGTCACACATAACCCCACCGTGTCCTCGATCGGAGAGAGAACTCACGAAAGAGACAGTCACGGTTACGCACACAGTTGGCATATTTTAATTATGTTAACTTCGAGTTATCTAGAACCAGTGTCAAACAAAGTTTCCACGTTGCCACATAACCGCGGGCACGGCTTTCCGAAAGATTTAACCCTGCAGGGGTGCTCCAACTAGTCCATCACAAATTACCACAAGCCGCATAGAAATCCTCAATCACGAAGCTCGCGATCTCGTCGGATTCCCTAGTGGAAAACCTCAACTCTGAGATTACCCAAAGCATCACCGGAATCCCGATGCACAAAATATCTCATCAAAGGTAAAACTAATCCAGCAAGGCCGCCCGACGTGTCGACGTACCCGATAGGAGCCGCGTATCTCGTTCTCAGGACACGACGGATGGAACTAGCTACGAGTGCCAAACCTCGAGTTTCCTCGCGGTGGCCCCGCAGGCAGACCGTTTGGGACCAACACCATCAGCACTGGCCCCTCCTGTTTATGTAAAATTACTCCTCGGGTAGCGCTAACTCCCTATGCATTTCAGTATTATCAAATTATTATGTTGGGCGAATGTAAAACCAATGTAGGGCCTTGCCAGACCAGCTTTAATCTAAAACAAATTATCAAGGGGGTCCCCATAACAACCCCGATCGTGTTAGGAGCGCTCAATTATGGAACATAACACCGGTAGCCGAAACTTAAGGGGGCAAAGGTGGAACAAAACACCAGGCTAGAAAGGCCGAGCCTTCCACCTTTTACCAAGTATATAGGTGCATTAAGTTAAATAGCATTAAATATGGTGATATAACAAGGAACCCATGTCTTCACATGGAAGCATCTGCACCTGCAACTAGCAACGCTAACAACAGGGTTAAGCAAGCGGTAACATCGCCAATCAGTGGTTTGCTAGGTCGTACAGGTTGAAGGTGATCATGGCATTGTTGCGAGGCTAATATTTAATAGGTGGTAGGCAACGAGACATAATCGATAGAAACGGTAAAACTAGCATGGAAATGATAGTAATGGTATGTGGGGAAATGATCATCTTGCCTGAGATCCCGCTTGGAAGAAGAATGCCTCCGTGAAGCAGACGAACCGACGTAGTCGAACGGGTCCTCACATCCGACACGCTTGCGGAACTCTATCGAGACGGGGAAAACCGTAAACAAGCATCAACACACGAAATTCACCACACGATGCAACAACACAAATGATGCATGAGCAGCTGAAAACATGCAAGACACGGCATGACAATTCACACAATCAAACACTACACATTAAGTGAAGTTCAATATGCAACGAGTTGCATATTGACGAAACTCCACATATGAATTATTTAGTTCACTCCCGGTGATTTACACGGCAATATTAATGTTGTCAAACATGCAAGAGGTGAAGAGGAAATTAAACTACCTATCTAGACATTTTAAATGAGGTCGGAAATGACATATAGCACCTCCGAAACGACCTCACATGTTAATTTACAATTCTGTCCAGATCTGAACTAATGCATTTATTTAGTTGTTAAACAGCAAAACAAATAGTTTCACGTGATTCTACGCGTCATGGCAAGCAATCTACACATAAAGAACATCTCCAACGGAGCTACGGACCAAAAGATACAAGCACCGCAAGATATGATGGCATGAATGCAATATGTGTGCAACGACGGTCACGAGCACTTCAAAACATACAACCAGCAAGAGAAAATGAAACTATACGAGATTCTAAGCAAGTTTCATGTAGGACACGATCAAAACGGAGCTACGGTTCAACAACTACGGGCAAAACAAGAAATCACTACAATCTGCCAAAATCAGCCACATAGCACTTTCTACGCCCCACAACTACGGCTACACAACTCCGATATGCTCAAACAAGGCATGGCACGAAAGAGGGCAAGAAGCACTACTACGAACAACTAACAACAACTTGCATGGCAGCAAGGAACACTAGGAAAAGAAGTCACAAAAAGGCATCTCACACACTATTTCAGACTTAGTGAAAATTACACCTCATGAAAGTGCAGTTTCCGATCTGAAGCAATATTGACAGCAGCACAACCTATAGCTACAGGACTCCAAATGGCATGAAAATTTACAGCATGCTATAGAAACACAAGGGGTACAACTAACTCCATTGGACCAACCTCAAAAGAGCTACATATCACAAGATGCAAGCAAGACAAGACAACAACAAAATATAACAGATTCCAGACTTAGAAATATTTCAGCTCCTTAAAAGAGCACTATTTCTAGCAACTTGAGGGCAATCAAAACACACCTAAACATGCATTTCTATTGCAACTAAAAATAACAGGGGCTAGACAAAACATCAAAGAACAACTCCCTAGTTGACAACTAATTCAAACGAGGCACGGAATAAATCCTACGAATTAAACAAAAGGGCAACATAGCAAAATATCTCGCGAACTAACTTGCTCTAATGCTAAAACTAATTGCACAGAAAAATCCCATGCATTTTCTACACCGGAAACATATAAAATATGTGGGGTTGCGCAACAAAATAATGCCACACGAAAATGCGGAAAAGATAACCTATACACGGTAAAATAAACTACCGGCAATACATACATGCAAAAATACCTATGACCGCTCTAAAATGCATGGAAAATAGGTTCCTAAATCATGGGAATTTATGCTACGACATTCGAACTAACCGGACTTGCGCGAAAAATAAATATGGGACGTATCCTATTAAAACAACACGTTATTCTAGGCATCCGGCACGCCAAACGACGCCAAACAATTATGCATGTTTCAAATTCGTATTCTACGTGCGAAACTACCACAAAACCATATATAATACGCGTCGTTCCGACTTACAGTTATTAAACTACGGGCGTTTTAAATATATCTATTTTCTGGAATTTATTAATTCTGAAAATTTAAAACCTAAATTATCTAAATGGGTCGAAAACATTTCTAATGCTACACAGGGGGTGGCGCAGGTTTCTATACAGCGCCTAGTGCGCGATTTAGGCGACAAAGGGGTCTCACCTTCGCGGGCCGAGGCCCAAGTCGGAGGAGAGGCTGGCCTGGGAGGCGCTGGCCAGCTGGGCCAGCTGGGCCGAGGCGGCGCTGAGGCGGTGGGAGGCCTGGCCTGGTCGGGGCACTAGAGCAGGCCACGGGCGATGGGAGGCCGAAGCTGGGCCGCTGCGGTGGGAAGGCCCAGACGGGATGGAGGCCCAGCGATGGCTGTGCACGAGCGGTCACAGGGGGGGATCTCCTCGTCCTCCCGTGCAGGGTCCCCTGGCGGCGGCGGCGGCGGCTGCCGGCGATGCATGGCGGCGGTGAGGCGCCGGAGGCGGCGGCCGGTCGGATCCGGGGCCACCGGGCCCATTCCCGCCGGTGGGAGCCCGAGCCGGGGGCCGGTGGAGGAGATCGCCGGCGACTGAAGGGGCAACGCGGCGAGGGCTTCGCGCGGGGCGGCGCTGTAGCCCACGGCGGCGCGTTTCCTGGTGGCGGCCGGCGGCGGGGAACCTCCGGCGAGGAGCTGCGGGGTCGGGGTCGAGGTGGCGCATGGCGAGCACCGGCGGAAGACGCGGCGCACGAGCAGGAAGAGCTCGGCAGGGAGCTCTCGGGCGAGGCGGCGGCGGCGGTTGGGCCTCCCGGGCCCGGTCTGGGCTCGGCGGGCCCGCGGCGGCTGGGGGAGGAGAGAGAGGGCAGGTGGGAGGCTTGGGTTTCGGGCAGGTTGCACGGATTTCGAGGCAGAGGGGAAGTGGCTCTCTAATTAATGGCATGGGGGCTATATATAGACAAACGAGGGGGGGGGGCTCGGTTAACCGGAATCGTGCTCCGAATCCAACCGCGGGGTCGGATTCGGATGATTCCGTACGCGGGTATAGGTACGCGGCCGTGTAGAGGGAATATCCGGAGACGAGAGGGAGAACGGGCGGCGCGGCACGAATTTTAGAACACCGACAGACGTCCGACGGTAGACCGAATACGGTGCCGCTATGGTCGACCGTTCGGGTACCAGAGGGACTCCGATCGCGACGGAATTTGACAGGCGGCCTACCTATATTAAAATAAAACCGCACGACAAATTCCAGCTCAACCGGAGAAAGTATTATCCATGCTTTAAAAACAGAGTTTCGACGGTGCCGCGGACGCGTGCGTGTGCGGTCGGACTCAGAACGGACAACGACGAGAACCGGCAACTACTAACGGATGCAAGTTTGAAAACTGGCGGCAACGGAGATGCTGATGCAATGCAGATGATGTGCATGATGCAATGATGACGCGACAAATAAAAAGAGACACACGACGGAAACGGAAAGAAAAAAGGGAATCTTGTGGAACGTCGGTATCGGGCTGTCACAACTCTCCTACACTACAAGAGGATCTCGCCCCGAGATCCAAGAATGAAAGGGGGGAGAGGATGAGAAAGAACAGGAGGTAAAAACTTAGTCGCTTCTTTGACAAACGAGTGAAACCAACGATCCTTGAAGGTTGCAAAGAGATGAGGAATGATATGAGAAAGAAGCAAGAATTCACGGAAAATTTCGGCAGCACTTCGGTAGGAAAAATGGAACAAAAAAATTCGATAAGAAGAGAGAATTAGACAATATTCACAACAAACAAGTAAATAGAACAAGGGAACACCATGATCTTGACAGAATAACAAGATAGACCCAAAAGAGCAACATCACAATGCCTCCGGAAGAATAGAATAGGAACTAGCTCATACGGAAGAAGAGACTGACAACTACTAACTCCAATGAACTAGGCAATCATCCTTGCAAGAAGAATTGGACGGAGTTGTTGGACAAACAACAACGAAAAGAACAAGAGTAGTGGGCCTATGAAAATCATCTCAACATCTATGAGGTGACAACCAACCACTAAAAGAAACAAGGAAAGAATGGGAGAAACAAGATATGAATAATTCTTACACCAAGAGGATACATTGAGAACTTGGATTAATGATAAGCACCATGATAGCAACATCCATAGGAAAAGCTTTAAGTGAAAATCCAAACCATATAGCTCAATGAAGAAATCATGGGTTGAAAATATCTCATGATCATAGAATTGGTGGGTTTAATTATCTCATTCTTGAAAGGAAATCTCTTCAGGACTCCTACACTAACAAGAATGCTGTAATACCACCTCAAAGGACAAAGAAAGAACAATTGCACATATAAATGCAAGAGAAAGGATAGCTGAGGTTCTCCAACAAGGAATCTTGAAGAACACTTAAGAATGGATAGAAACCTTGATGAACCACCAAGAAGGACCTCCGTATACAAATGAATGATGCAAAGATAACAGGGTAGAAAAGAATAAGATTATGACCTTGTCAAGATTTAGAAGAAGCCTCACAAAGAGATACTTCAAAGAACTTGGAACTCTGGAAAATAAAGAGAAGCACACGGGAAAAGAATTGAAACCATGAGCCACTCCGGAAGAAGAATTCAGATTACTATGAACAAGAATAAGAATTATGTTATGCTTATCCTTCATCAAGTTTAATTGATGACAAGCAACGAAATTAGCATACAACTTATTCTTCTTGAAAGAATCTTGAAGAGGCAGAGAGATAAGCACCACTTGAAGTAAAATTAAGGAAGCACCGGTAAGAATTCACAACTGAATGGGAATTCCAAGAATGCATGGAAACACATGAGAATGAAGAGATCATGATCCACCTAACAGAAAACTTGAACAAGGCACCGGAATAACCGAGAGACGAACGAAGAGACACAATTGAGAAGAATTAAGGACGAAAGCTGAAAGCTGAGAACGAAGAATCTTCCAAAATGATGGCCGTTGGAGGAACGAGAAATAAAAACAACTCAGAAATGCACCGGATAGCACGAAAGGAACTACTCATGATTGACAACAAATGAGAGGATACACGAAGCTGAGATGATAGTCTTCACAAGAATGGAACAAGACTAAGAGAAACACTCCTTCGAATTTGCAAGCTGAGAAAGATGACGAGAACAACACCAAGAATAGCTGAGACACTCCGGAATAAAGAAAATGCAAGGTTGAGCCAAATATGAGAATTAATTCCAATTGATCTTGAATAAGGAATATGACTGATGAAAATCATACTTACGTCATAGTTGAAAAGAATTTATGATCTCCGAAAAAAAGATTAGAAGATCCAGGTAAGATCCTGGGAAAAACCTGTGGGTTATGGGCCCACTCAAAGAAACCACCGTTGAAATAATTGCTAGAACGAGAGATATTGCACCCGAATAAGAAAACTAGATGAGGTTAGCACCCCGAAATAATTAAAAGAATTGAGAACAAGAATTATGAGATAACTTCAATGCTTCGGATAGAATAGAGAGAAACGTCAACAAGAAGATAGACTAATAAAAGTTTCCAACCTAGGAAAGAATTACAAGGATGAAGAGGATATGATGAACACGGACAACTGAATTAAATTCACCAGTAAGGATGACAAGAATGAACGAATATGACACGAAGCTCCTGAGAATCTTCACGATGAATCACCGGTTACGAAAGAAAGAAGAGCTAGCGGAAGCATCACTGAAATGAAATGCCGTTGGATGAAATCCAATCACTGAAGAAAAAGGGCGAGAGGGCGGGGAAAAACAAAGACAACTTAGGCCAGATGAGACAAACTCCGGAAAGAATTGAAAGATTGATCTTGCAAAAATAAGAGAGGATTGAATCCACTTGGAGAGAAACACATCGGTTGAAAAAGAATTGATATGGCGACTCCGGTTGACAAAATTGATAAGACAACTGATTGAGCAATAGGATTTGCATTCTCACATAAAAATATGAGAACACCTCTTGGAAAGATCTGAAATCACCACTTGACATCGAAGCAACTGAATTACCATATTCCAACAAAACAAAGGGTGCGGCTTGCAATTAGCTAGAACAAACTCATGAGAAAGATTTCGTCCGATATTTTCGTGGACAGGATCGCACGGGCTCAATTTTACAGTAGTCATCAAGTGCAAGGCAGTGCACCCGACATACGAAGTGTCCCCGAGTCGTAGCAAGCTACAAGGACTCTTTAAGACACAACGTGTACCGCTGTAAGTCGACCGTGAACAAACGAATCCACTAGATGTCGAACCCCAACCTAACATCATGCATTTGTTGGAAGATTGTCCTACAAGCAACCACTTGAATTCCCACCTAAGGATTCCCGAAATATCTGGTCATGCAATCTGGTACACGGATACAAGGAGTAATAACACACAACTCCTATACTAACCCGTCACTTGTATCACATCCGTCAACACACGACCAGAATCTCGGACCTTCATCTACAACACACCCTCGTGATCACAACAATACAAAGTATGGCAGTACTCCCGAACAATCTGCACCAGTACTGGGGACATCGGGGTTATCTCGCCACTACTAGTATTGAAGCAATTACGAACATCCTTTGTCCTAAGATAGTAAGAAATCTGAATGATAACGATGTGCTCAAGAATCCCCTGGAGCTCAACTCCCCGGAAGAAAATCAAGTCAGACAGGAGGCACCAAGACAGGACTCCGTCACATCGGCAGCATATAGATTCCAAAAATATCCGTGTGATCCTAAAATTTTTTTGAGTGAGAAGAGGAGTAGAATTAAAATATTACGTCCAGATTCCTCACGAGAGCATAGAAGAGGAGAAAAAAGAATCCTACTCTCCGATATATAACTAGACTCAAAACAATTTTTCACTAGACTCGACTCGGCCAAGTTCGATCAATCAAGGGGGCTCCTAGGTCGGTACTGCTCTGATACCAACTTGTCACGCCCAAGATGCGACCCTATCCTCAATTTGGCACGAAGGCCTCGTCAGGGATAGAAGCGCATCTCGTCGTGTCGCAAGAATGGATATCGTTACAAGTACATGTACTAAAAAGATGACATATATATAGAATTGGCTTACACTCGCCACAAGCTACATCAGAGTTACATCAGTACATTACATAACCTCAAGAGTAAGAGCAGGGTCCGACTACGGACGAAAACAAACGACAAAAGAAGAACGACGTCCATCCTTGCTATCCCAGGCTGTCGGCCTGGAACCCATCCTAGATCGATGAAGAAGAAGAAGAAGAAGAAGCAACTCCAAATGAACAATCAACGCGCTCGCATCAAGTAACCTTTACCTGTACCTGCAACTGATGTCGTAGTAATCTGTGAGCCACAGGGGACTCAGCAATCTCATTTCCAAAGGTATCAAGACTAGCAAAGCTTAATGGGTGAGGTAAGGTCAAGTGGCGAGGTTGCAGCAGCGGCTAAGCATATATTTGGTGGCTAAACTTACGAGTACAAGAATTAGAGGGGGAAGATCTACGCATAACGGACGTGACTACTGATGATCAAATGAATGATCCTGAACACATACCTACGTCAGACATAACCCCACCGTGTCCTCGATCGGAGAGAGAACTCACGAAAGAGACAGTCACGGTTACGCACACAGTTGGCATATTTTAATTACGTTAACTTCGAGTGATCTAGAACCAGTGTCAAACAAAGTTTCCACGTTGCCACATAACCGCGGGCACGGCTTTCCGAAAGATTTAACCCTGCAGGGGTCCTCCAACTAGTCCACCACAAATTACCACAAGCCACATAGAAATCCTCAATCACGAAGCTCGCGATCTCGTCGGATTCCCTAGTGGAAAACCTCAACTCTGAGATTACCCAAAGCATCACCGGGATCCCGATGCACAAGATATCTCGTCAAAGGTAAAACTAATCCAGCAAGGCCGCCCGACGTGTCTACGTACCCGATAGGAGCCGCGTATCTCGTTCTCAGGACACGACGGATGGAACTAGCTACGAGTGCCAAACCTCTAGTTTCCTCACGGTGGCCCCGCAGGCAGACCGTTTGGGACCAACACCATCAGCACTGGCCCCTCCTGTTTATGTAAAATTACTCCTCGGGTAGCGCTAACTCCCTATGCATTTCAGTATTATCAAATTATTATGTTGGGCGAATGTAAAACCAATGCAGGGCCTTGCCGGACCAGCTTTAATCTAAAACGAATTATCAAGGGGGTCCCCATAACAACCCCGATCGTGTTAGGAGCGCTCAATTATGGAACATAACACCGGTAGCCGAAACTTAAGGGGGCAAAGGTGGAACAAAACACCAGGCTAGAAAGGCCGAGCCTTCCACCTTCTACCAAGTATATAGGTGCATTAAGTTAAATAGCATTAAATATGGTGATATAACAAGGAACCCATGTCTTCACATGGAAGCATCTGCACCTGCAACTAGCAACGCTAACAACAGGGTTAAGCAAGCGGTAACATAGCCAATCAGTGGTTTGTTAGGTCGTACAGGTTGAAGGTGATCATGGCATTGTTGCGAGGCTAATATTTAACAGGTGGTAGGCAACGAGACATAAGCGATAGAAACGGTAAAACTAGCATGGCAATGATAGTAATGGTATCTGGGGAAATGATCATCTTGCCCGAGATCCCGCTTGGAAGAAGAATGCCTCCGTGAAGCAGACGAACCGACGTAGTCGAACGGGTCCTCACATCCGACACGCTTGCGGAACTCTATCGAGACGGGGAAAACCGTAAACAAGCATCAACACACAAAATTCACCACATGATGCAACAACACAAATGATGCATGAGCAGCTGAAAACATGCAAGACACGGCATGACAATTCACATAATCAAACACTACACATTAAGTGAAGTTCAATATGCAACGAGTTGCATATTGACGAAACTCCACATATGAATTATTTAGTTCACTCCCGGTGATTTACATGGCAATATTAATGTTGTCAAACATGCAAGAGGTGAACCGGAAATTAAACTACCTATCTAGACATTTTAAATGAGGTCGGAAATGACATATAGCACCTCCGAAACGACCTCACATGTTAATTTACAATTCTGTCCAGGTCTGAACTAATGCATTTATTTAGTTGTTAAACAGCAAAACAAATAGGTTCACGTGATTCTACACGTCATGGCAAGCAATCTACACATAAAGAACATCTCCAACGGAGCTACGGACCAAAAGATACAAGCACCGCAAGATATGATGGCATGAATGCAATATGTGTGCAACGACGGTCACGAGCACTTCAAAACATACAACCAGAAAGAGAAAATGAAACTATACGAGATTCTAAGCAAGTTTCATGTAGGACACGATCAAAACGGAGCTACGGTTCAACAACTACGGGCAAAACAAGAAATCACTACAATCTGCCAAAATCAGCCACATAGCACTTTCTACGCCCCACAACTACGGCTACACAACTCCGATATGCTCAAGCAAGGCATGGCACGAAAGAGGGAAAGAAGCACTACTACGAACAACTAACAACAACTTGCATGGCAGCAAGGAACACTAGGAAAAGAAGTCACAAAAAGGCATCTCACACACTATTTCAGACTTAGTGAAAATTACACCTCATGAAAGTGCAGTTTCTGATCTGAAGCAATATTGACAGCAGCGAAACCTATAGCTACAGGACTCCAAATGGCATGAAAATTTACAGCATGCTAGAGAAACACAAGGGGTACAACTAACTCCATTGAACCAACCTCAAAAGAGCTACAGATCACAAGATGCAAGCAAGACAAGACAGCAACAAAATATAACAGATTCCAGACTTAGAAATATTTCAGCTCCTCTAAAACAGCACTATTTCTAGCAACTTCAGGGCAATCAAAACACACCTAAACATGCATTTCTATTGCAACTAAAAATACCAGGGGCTAGACAAAACATCAAAAAACAACTCCCTAGTTGACAACTAATTCAAACGAGGCACGGAATAAATCCTACGAATTAAACAAAAGGGCAACATAGCAAAATATCTCGCGAACTAATTTGCTCTAATGCTAAAACTAATTGCACAGAAAAATCCCATTTTCTACCCCGTAAACATATAAAATATGTGGGGTTGCGCAACAAAATAATGCCACACGAAAATGCGGGAAAGATAACCTATACACGGGAAAATAAACTACCGGCAATCCATACATGCAAAAATACCTATGACTGCTCTAAAATGCATGGAAAATAGGTTCCTAAATCATGGGCATTTATGCTACGACATTCGAACTAACCGGACTTGCGCGAAAAATAAATGTGGGACGTATCCTATTAAAACAGCACGTTATTCTAGGCATTCGGCACGCCAAACGATGTCAAACAATTATACATGTTTCAAATTCATATTCTACGCGTGAAACTACCACAAAACCATATATAATACGCGTCATTCCGACTAACGGTTATTAAACTACGGGCATTTTAAATATATCAATTTTCTGGAATTTATTAATTCCGAAAATTAAAAACCTAAATTATCTAAATGGGCCGAAAACATTTCTAATGCTACACAGGGGGTGGCGCAGGTTTTACAGCGCCTAGTGCGCGATTTAGGCGACAGAGGGGTCTCACCTTCGCGGGCTGAGGCCCAAGTCGGAGGAGAGACTGGCCTAGGGATGCGCTGGCCAGCTGGGCCAGCTAGGCCGAGGCGACGCTGAGGCGGTGGGAGGCCTGGCCTGGTCGGGGCGCTGGAGCAGGCCACGGGCAATGGGAGGCCGAAGCTGGGCCGCTGCGGTGGGAAGGCCCAGACGGGGTGGAGGCCCAGCGATGGCTGTGCACGAGCGGTCACACGGGGGATCTCCTCGTCCTGCCGCGCAGGGTCCCCTTGCGGCGGCGGCTGTCGGCGATGCGTGGCGGCGGTGAGGCGCCGGAGGCGGCTGGGAGGCGGCGGCCGGTCGGATCCGGAGCCACCGGGCCCATTCCCGTCGGTGGGAGCCCGAGCCGGGGGCCGGTGGAGGAGATCGCCGGCGACTGAAGGGGCAACGCGGCGAGGGCTTCGCGCGGGGCGGCGCTGCAGCCCACGGCGGCGTGTTTCCTGGTGGCGGCCGGCGGCGGGGAACCTCCGGCGAGGAGCTGCGGGGTCGGGGTCGAGGTGGCGCATGGCGAGCACCGGCGGAAGACGCGGCGCACGAGCAGGAAGAGCTCGGCAGGGAGCTCTCGGGCGAGGCGGCGACGGCGGTTGGGCCTGCCCGGGCCCGATCTGGGCTCGGTGGGCCTGCGGCGGCTGGGGGAGGAGAGAGAGGGCAAGTGGGAGGCTAGGGTTTCGGGTAGGTTGCACGGATTTCGAGGCAGAGGGGGAGTGGCTCTCTAATTAATGACATGGGGGCTATATATAGACAAACGGGGGGGGGGGGGGGGCTCGGTTAACCGGAATCGCGCTCCGGATCCAACCGCGGGGTCGGATTCGGACGATTCCGGACGTGGGTATAGGTACGCGGCCGTGTAGAGGGAATATCCGGAGACAAGAGGGAGAACGGGCGGCGCGACACGAATTTTTAAAACACCGACAGACGTCCGACGGTAGACCGAATACGGTGCCGCTACGGTCGACCGTTCGGGTACCAGAGGGACTCCGATCGCGACGGAATTTGACAGGCGGCCTACCTATATTAAAATAAAACCGCACGATGAATTCCAGCTCAACCGGAGAAAGTATTATCCACGCTTTAAAAACAGAGTTTCGATGGTGCCGCACACGCGTGCGTGTGCGGTCGGACTCAGAACGGACAACGACGAGAACCGAAAACTACTAACGGATGCAAGTTTGAAAACTGGCGGCAACGGAGATGCCGATGCAATGCAGATGATGTGCATGATGCGATGATGACGGGACAAATAAAAAGAGACACACGACGGAAACGGAAAGAAAAAAAGGGAATCTTCTGGAACGTCGGTATCGGGTTGTCACAGATTGAAAGTGCAGTCATGCCCTTACTCGAGTTTTAGTGTTAATGACAACACATACATAGGAAACTAATCTTATTTGTTGAGTGTATCTCAGGATGGCTTTTAAAGTACTCTTAGTAGATCGATAATTATGTGCCAAGGTGGTGTGAGAAGATCGGGACTTATATGTCAAGAAGGCTCGGGATTGAGAAACAAGATGATGTAGCCTATCCTTTAATTTACTATTCTTGAGTATAGAGATCCCGCACTATTAAGAGGGGATCACGGGTTTTGCGATGAAATTGCTCAAACTACATCTCTACTTTTCTGCTCATACCACATCTCCACTGCTCTGCTTTGATCTCAAAACAGAACCAATGCCTCGGACCTCCGGCTTCCTCTGGACGTCCGAGGGCCGGACACCCGACCACTTCGGAAATCCGAAACCCTATACTAGAGCCAAAGTCTCGGACATCCGGCTCCCGCCGGACGTCCGAGGACCGGACGCCCAACCACTTCGAAAAACCGGAACCTAGCACCAGAGTCAAATACCTCGGACTTCTGGCCTTCCCCTGTCGTCCGAGGGCCGGACGTCCGACCGCTTTCGGAAATCCGGTGCCCTTGAACAGAGCTGAACTCTCAGACATCCAACCCTCTCTTCGGACGTCCGGTCCCTGTTCGACTGCACAGTGGCCAACTGATATGAACTCTCCTTCGGTCGTCCGACGCCTGTCGGACGTCCGGAAATAGTCGGACGTCCGACCACTGTCAGACTTAAGTGACCCCAACAGTTACTTTAGTCTCCCCACTATATATACCCCCCTCCCACTTCATGAGAGGGGGTCCAACACATCAAGAACACTTGAAAGAACACCTTCTTACTCACTCACTCTTGCCTACACCCAAACTTAGATCCCAAGAGCATTTGTGAGCCCCTTTGAGTGTTGTTCCAATCAAAAGATAGATCGTCTCCTTCTCCTCCTCTCCACCAAAGCGATTTGTGATTGGAGCATGTTTTGAGCAACCCCCGTGATCTTGTTACTCTTGGTGGTTGGAGACTCCTAGGAGGTAGGAGTCTTCGGAGAGGAATCAAACCTTTGTGATTACCCCCGAAAAGTTTGTGAAGGTTTGGAAGCCACCTCAAGGCTTACCACTAGTGGTTGAGAAACGCCTTCGTGGTGTTGTCTCAAAGGGAGAATAGGGTGAGCCTTCGTGGCGTTGGTGTGCCTTCGTGGTAACATCCGCCCCTCTAACGGTGACGTAGCTTCCCTCCAAGGAAGTGAACACCGGGATACATCCTCGTATCTCTTGGAGTTTTTGGTTATCCCTAACCCTAACTCTCTACTTGTGTTAATCCTTATTACGTACTTGCATTTGATTATAGTTTACCGGTTGCCTTCCTTTACTCTAAATAGCTTACTCTTTGTCATTGCAATTATTAGGCTCACTCTCATATTCCGCACCATTGCCTAAAATTGCTAATTAACTATTAAAATTTGGAATTGTACCTATTCACCCCCCCTCTAGGTCCATCTCGATCCTTTTCAGCAAGAAGTTAAAATCCGTCCGCTTGAGGAGAATCTATACACCCTTTAGTTTCAGTGCCTCGAAGATTGGGAGAGGGTCATGGAAGAGGGTCCCTGGTCGTTCAAAGGCAAGGCCATGGTGATGGCGCCATATGATGGGTTTACTAGACCCTCCACCATTGTCTTGGATAAACTTGAGATCTGGGCGCAGATTCATGATTTTCCAGAGGGCTACTTCTCGCTGATCAAGTTGCTAGCTGCAACCATTGATGAGTTCTTTTTTACAGAACCAAAATCCCAAGACTTTGAAGGCAACTTCTTTCGCGTTCGAGTGAAGATAAATGTTAAAGAACCCTTGAGGAACGTTTTTTCCTTAGTAAAGAACAGGAAGATGGCGATCTTCAGAGTTAAATATGAAAGGCTACCAGATTGGTGTGCTGTTTATGGCCATCTAAGGCATCTGCACAAGGAGTGTGGAGACGGGGTTCATCCACCCAAAGCTCTCGTCTTGAGGGACTTACGTGCTGCATGGTTTATGGGACCGGGGCGCGGGCCGGGTGAAGGAAGAGCTGGAAGAGGAACCAGAAACCAAGGAGGCCGGGGTAATGGACGTTTTGGCTGTGGTGGCCGGGGCCCAGGACAAAATTCTGATGACAGCTTTGTGCAAACAGATGGTGTTGATGCCAATATGGAGTATGTAGACATTAATCGCAAAAGAGGAACCCTCGCAAATACATCTTTACTCACTACTCCAGGAGTCATGCCATCTTCGGAGGGAGACGTTCCCATGCTCTCGGATACTTCGGTACCAGCCAGTCCTTCGTCCAAGCATGAACCAAAGAGATCTAAACCAACCCTGTCCACAACAGAGAAGAACCAGGGGAAGAATAAAGCGGCAAATACACAAAATGATGCGTGTTTGGCGGGCCCATACAGTGGGTCGCTCCTAGCACAATGAGTTTCTTAGTGTGGAACTGTCGCGGGGCTGGCAAGCCGGCGACAGTTCGAGAGCTTCGGGACCTCTCGAAGCAACTTGCCCCTTATGTTGTTTGCATCCTCGAAACACAAATAGAAGGTTCCCATGTAGAGGGTTTGGTAGGATCTCTAGGATACAACAAAAGTTTTGCGGTAAGTAGTTCTGGTAGAAGTGGGGGGCTCGACATCTTTTGGAATGAGGAAATAAAGTTGGAAATCCTTGGTTACTCTGAATACCATATTAACACTCTTGTGAAAGATTTGACGGGCGTAGAGACTAGAATCACTTTTGTCTATGGAGAGGCCCAGGTAAATGAGTGACACAGAACCTGGGATATGCTGTGAGGCATTGTAGGTACGGGCAATGAGCCGTGGGTGGTGATAGGAGATTTCAATGAGGTAATCTACGCACATGAACATGATGGAGTGGGCAGCCGCAGCCAAGCACAGATGGATGCGTTCCGTGACGCGCTGGACACTTGTGGGCTGTCAAATATCGGGTACAAAGGACAACCCTGGATGTTTGATAAGAAGGTTGTGGGAGGAACCTTCACGAGAGTAAGATTGAATAGGGGTGTCGCGGACCCTGAATTGATGTTTGCCTACCCCCAATGTTTCAGTCGAACATCTCACGGCTGCTACATCCGATCATACACCTCTGTTGCTTCGGCTGCAAGAAACACAGGAAGGCAGACGTGGACCGAAGCCTTTTAGGTATGAAGTATGTTGGGAGCGGAAGCAGTCGTTGAATGATCTGGTGAGAAGCAATTGGGCTGCCGGCTCGGGAGATTCAGTGGGCCAGGTAAAAGGTAAACTCCACTCGTTGTCGGGAGATCTAACTTCGTGGGATCAAACGCACTTCAGCAATGTTCGCAAGGAGATTGCAACCCTGAAACAGGAGCTCAAGTTACTTCGGGAAATACCAGGAAGAATCGGACCAACGAGGCAGGAAACAAAAATAGGTGATTGGCTGGTTGAACTGTTCCATCGTGAGGAGGTTTTGTGGCGACAGCGATCCAGAGTCGACTGGCTTGTGCATGGTGATAAGAATACCCATTTCTTCCACCTATGAGCTAGCCAACGGAGGAGGAAGAACCAAATTAGATCGCTGCAAAAGCTGGATGGGCAAATAACAGAGAATGTACTAGAGATGGAAGAGATGGCAACCTCCTTTTATAAAAACCTATACATGGCGGAGGGGGTCCAGAACATGGAGCAGGTGCTGGATACGGTTCCCCAAAAAGTCACACAGGCTATGAACGACTCGCTGAATGCACCGTATAGTAACGAGGAAGTAAAAACAGCTCTTTTTCAGATGTTTCCCATCAAGGCTCCTGGACCGGATGGATTCCCAGCTCATTTCTTCGAATGGCATTGGGAGATATGTGGGGATGAAGTGACGAAGGTGTTGCTGAAAATAGTGGAGGGCACGGAATCTTCAGAATGCATTAACGAGACTGTCTTGGTTCTTATTCCAAAGGTAAAAAACCCCACCTTGCTAACCCAATTCCACCCTATTAGTCTATGCAATGTGCTATATAAGATTGCTTCGAAGGTAATCTCTAATCGCCTGAAAGTCGTGCTACCTGACATCGTTTCTGAGGAACAATCTGCCTTCGTGCCAGGGAGGTTGATTCCTGACAACATCATTGCAGCCTATGAGTGTCTTCATTTTATGAAAAGAAACAAAGCTAAGAAGCATCAAGCCTTTGCTCTTAAGCTTGACATGATGAAAGCCTATGACAGGGTGGAATGGCCATATCTCAGAGCAATTATGTTAAAGTTGGGATTCACTGAACGATGGGTGAACATAGTTATGGGTCTGGTTACCACAGTAAAATTCTCTGTCATGATCAATGGTAAGAAATCAGAAGAGTTTGAGCCAACACGTGGGATTAGACAAGGGGACCCAATCTCTCCCTACTTGTTCTTGCTAGAAGCAGAGGGCCTTTCGTGCCTGTTAAGATCCAGAAGTGAGTCATCCAACTTGGGTGGTATACAGGTTGCACCTACAACACCACTTGTAAACCATCTCTTATTTCCCGATGACAGCCTATTGTTCTACAAAGCCAACAATTTCGGAGCAAATGAGGTGAACCTAGTCTTGAACAGATATTGCCAAGCCTCAGGTGAGCGCATTAACTTTGCAACATCATCCATCTTTTTTAGCAAGGGGTTGCCAGAAAATGTTCGAGGGGAAATCAAGGGTCTGCTCAACGTCCCAGATGAGACTTTAAATGAAAAGTATTTGGGTATGCCTCCAGATATTGGAAGCTCTAAGAATGGGGCTTTCAAATATTTAAAAGATCGCTTATGGAGTAAGGTGCAGGGGTGGATTGAGAATAGTTTGTGAACCGCGGGGAAAGAGGTGCTCGTCAAATCAGTTGCGCAGGCCATCCCGGTCTTCTCCATGTCTTGTTTCAAGCTCCCGAGAGGCTTATGTGAACATCTAAACATGCTCATCGGGAAATTTTGGTGGGGAAGTAAACAAGGTAAACGGAAACCCCATTGGTCTCGTGGAAGGCAATGACACAACCGAAAGGATTGGGAGGTTTAGGTTTCAAGGACTTCACGCTCTTTAAACTTGCCATGCTAACTCGTCAGGCATGGAGGCTGTTGCAATCACCAGATTCGCTCAGCGCGCGGCTTTTGAAGAGTATTTACTACTCAAACTCCACAATCCTGCAGGCTTCATTAGGGAACCACCCTAGCCAGATTTGGAGAGCTATAGTTGAAGGACGAGATGTTATGAAACAGGTACTGATCCGAAGAATAGGGAATGGTGAAACAACCAGAATATGGGAAGACACATGGCTGCCCAGAGATGAGATGCTACGACCATATGGGTGCTTAGTTGCAGATCCGCCCACAATGATCACGGAACTTATTGATCAAACATCGGCTATCTGGGACCATGCACGCATCTTGTCAGTATTCCTCCCCATGGATGCTCGCACTATCAAGGGTATTCCCTTGTGCACACGGAATATCGATGACTTCTGGAGCTAGCAGTTTGAACCAAGTGGTATCTTCTCTATCAAATCGGCATATCGCATGCTCATCACAACGAGAACCCGACGTGAAGCCTGGCTAGAAGGCAGTGCTGCTACCTCCTCTGTTATCTGTGAAGAAGGTGCTTGGAAGACCAAGTGGAAAACACAAGTACCAGGAAAACTTAAGATGTTCCTATGGAGATTATCCAAACACTCATTGCCAACAGAAGATGTTAGAGCACATCGACACATGTCGGATAATTCACTTTGCGGTCTATGCGGTTCGCCAGATTCTTGGAGGCACTCCCTCATTGATTGCACGACATCTAGATGTATGTGGGCATTACTTGATGATATCTTGCACATACCATCTTAGCAACGACGGAACCCAACGCCAAGCAATGGATGTTCACGATGATGGAATCGTTATCGCATGAGCTTTTTGTCACATTGGTTATAACCCTTTGGGCGATCTGGATTGCAAGGCGCAAAGCCATCAATGAAGGCATCTTCCAATCACCGGCAGGGACAAATGCTTTTGTCAAGAGGTACATCTCGGAGCTACAAACTATAAAGCAACAAACACCTACTGAGGGTTACCACATCCCCGGGTCATTCGTCCGAGAGCCCCACCGAGGGATCATGCCAAGATCCACGTTGATGCCGGTGTAAGGAGGGGAAGAGGAGGATCAAGGGCTGCTATCTGTCGGGATAGACACGGAAACTACCTGGGGAGCTCGGCCCTTGTGATCGCAGGTTTGGAAGACCCAGCAATACTTGAGACCATTGCTTGCCGTGAGGCTTTGGCATTAGCAGAAGATCTCAACTTAACACATGTGTTCATAGCTTCCGACTCCAAGCAAGTGATTGCAGATATACAGAAGGGTGCGAGAGGTCGGAATGGATCCATAGTTCATGAAATTTCTCTTAGAGCTACTCTTTTTCATTGTAATTTCTGTTTTGAAGGTCGTGCTGCGAACACTGAAGCACATAACCTAGCCAAGTTTTCTCTTAATAGGGGCCCGGGGCGCCATGTTTGGTTAGGACAACCCCATGACCCGATTTGTATCCCACCAAATGTGGTTTTTGATGAATAAAGTTTGGTCTTACCCCTCAAAAAAAGGCAATCCCGGGCAACTCCTACCTGCCGCTCCCTGCGGCAGGGGGTGGCGCCCACACACAGGGGACGCCCCATTAGGCCGGCCCAGCTTTTTTTTTCTGAAAAATCCGATAATTTACGTTTTTTATATTTACCTGCTTTTTTTTCTGCTTTTTTCTCTCGTTTTTCTATTTTTATTGTTTTATCTAAACGAGCAAACAATGAATTTCTCAATCTTTTCTGCAAATATGAATGTTTCTTCAATCAGAGGACAAGTTTGAAAGCATGAACAATTTTTTAAAACACAAACATTTTTTGAATCTTTAGAATAAATTTAAAACAAAGAACAATTTTTAAAAATACTGAACAAATTGGATACCGTGAATAATCTTTTAAAGCACGAACATTTTTTCAATCTTGAGAACACAATTTTGAAACGGAAAACAATTTTGAAAACCTCGAACAAATTTGGAAGCATGATTAAATTTTTTAAGACCCGAACATTTTATGAATCTTGAGTACAAATTTCAAAAATGATAACATTTTTTTGGTTCGTCTTTCTTTCTTATTGTATTTGAAGCAAAAACATTTTTCAAATTTGAAGAACAATTTTAAAATATCATGGAAATTTTTTGAAAGAACGAACATTTTTGAATCTTGAGAACAAAAATTTTAAAAGGAGAACAATTTTGTAGAAACCCCGAACAAATTTTTAAACCACAAACATTTATTGAAATTTGAGAACAAATTTTGAAACCGTGAAAAAAAACACATGAACAAATTTGGAAGCGCGAACAATTTTTTAAAGGACGGATTTTTTTTGAATCTTGAGAACAACATTTAGAAAAAGAGAACAATTTTGAAAAACCCCGAACAAATTTTTAAAGCACGAACCTTTTTGAATTTTGAGAACAAATTTGAAACAGAGAATAATTTAAAAAATATTGAACAAATTTGGAAGCGCGAACAAGTTTTTTAAATAAGGAACATTTTTTGAATCTTGAGAACAAATTTTTGAAAAGGAGAACAATTTTGAAAAACTCTAAACAAATTTATAAACTATGAACAAATTTGGAAACCGAGAATAATTTGAAAAATCCTGCACAAATTTGCAAGTGCTAACAATCTTTAAAAGCACAAATATTTTTTAAATTTAAGAACAATTTTTGAAACCGGGAATAAACTTGAATCTTAAGAACAAAATTTAATGCCAAGAACAATTTTTCAAAAATACAGAACAGTTTTCTTTAAATCAGGAACATTTTTGGAAAATCCGAAAACATTTTTTGAAAATCCAAAACATTTTTTATAACAGAAACAAAAAATAAAAACGAAAAAGAATAAAGGAAATAAAAAAGAAAAAAAAACTGGTTCAAAGAAAAAAATAGACTCGAAACCTTTAGAAGGTCCCCAAAACCGCGTACTACAACCTCGCTAAATGGGGCATCCCATTTTAAATCAAGCCTCCTTCCGCTCTGTGGGAAGCCCCGATATCGCTTCGCACAGAGCGACGAATAGGATTTTTCCTATTTAGGACTGCAGGCACCGCTAATGACCAATGAAAGACAGGCTGGAGTGAGCTCATTTTTTCAAAAATATATTTATACAACGCAAAAAACAGACTTTTTTATAAACATACAAATACATATTTAACACGTCTGAAAGAAGTGCAGAACAATATAGTTTCATAAGTGATGTACACAAAATAGACAAATACGTAAATGAAAATGGACCAACTTGTTTTTGTTGTTGGGCCTACATTTTTTGCACAGCATGCAAATCATAATATTTTTAAATGAAAATTTCCAGATCTGTCATGGATATGTATAAAATTTTATGGGGTTCTTTGAATATTTTTGAAGCTGAGAAATATTATTATCAATCGTTTTTTTGTTTTAAATCCATGGAGTCCCGCGTGTCCAATGGTCACATTTGACCTGGTCCAACCGTGCCTTCTTCTTCCTCCGACCAACAGGGAAGGGCTTCGGCAAGCCTTGTCAATGGATGGCACCTCCCTTGCGCGAGGGAATCCGACCTTTGTGTCTAGGGGACCGAGCCGGTTCAACCGGTGCTCGACACGACCGGGGAGGAGGACGAAATCGTCGGCGGGCGAAAATGGGGATTCTGCACACGAGCCTTCTTCGATGGAATTGAGGGGTGAAATGGGTAGGCGGACTCACTTGGAAGCTTTTATGAAAGAATCCATGGGGTGAGGTTGTGGATGCAAGGAAATCGCCCAGGTGGCCGAACTTGCCGAAGAAGAAAATGGGGCTAGCTCCGGTGGCCTCACTACCTTGGGGCGGCTCAAGGGGAAAGTGTTATGGGATATGGAATGAATCCGCTTGAGGGGGGTTTAGGAGGACTTATATAGGCGAGCGACGCCGGCTCCGTCGGCGACAGAGGATAAGCTCCGAGACATGCGGCCACTATTGCCATGGGGCGACGTGGCGATAGCTGGCGAGTTCGGGAGCAAGCGTACCAGCTTCAGTACTACACCAGGGGCAGCTGGCAAGCGGAGAGAGGAGGAACGACGCTGCCATGACATGGGCGAGCTACGACCACATGCATGCCGCCAAGGAGATGTTGCGGCGGAGCTGCGGGGAGCCAAGGGTGGTCGGTTGGGGCTTGGCGTGGCGTTGAACGACTCTGCAAGTGGGGAAGGTGTGACATCCTCAGCTTTTGCTACAGTAATATATGGAATTAAGCTACAATGATCCCACGCTAATGATGCCACATCAGAGTGATTTCTATCGTTGATCTCGTGTTAGTCGAAACCAAGTCAAATTCAAATTTAAAAAATAAGTCGAACGAGGAAAGTTTTCGAATGTTAAAATAAAAATATCGGATGAGTTACAAAAATTCCCTAATAATTTATAAAGTTGAATCGGGCATTTTTGAAATTATTTAAAACCTCTATATATTTAAAACAGAAACTATATATAAAAAATAACTAAAGAAGGGAAAAGGAAAAAACCCCAAAAGGCCCCGGCCCAACTGGGCCAAATGGCCCAGTCGGCCAACCCCCCCTTCCCCGAGAGGCCATTCCACCAGGGGGTATTTAACCCTCGGGAACCCTAACTACCCACGCCCCCACTCCTTCCCACGAGGCCGCCGCCAGAGCGTTCCCCTCACTCGCTGGAGCCTCACTCGCCAGGCCTAGCCCCGTCGCTCCCAACCCCATCGATCCTATACACTCCATGAGCCACTCCACCGATCCCCTCGCGTTGCACACTCGCCCCCCGACGTCGCGCCTCCACCAGCGCTCGCCCTGGCTCTCTCCCTCTCCTCGTTTCTTCTTCCCGTCGCTACCAGCCCCACTGCAGCCCCCTGTCGCTCCCGTCGGCCGGTGTCCCCAGTGCGTCGCCTGCATCCGCCGCCGCCAGGGCCCTGATACGTCTCCATCGTATCTACTTTTCCAAACTCTTTTGCCCTTGTTTTGGACTCTAATTTGCATGATTTGAATGGAACTAACCCGGACTGACGCTGTTTTCAGCAGAATTGCCATGGTGTTGTTTTTGTGCAGAAATGAAAGTTCTTGGAACGTCCTAAAAATTTACGGAGAATATTTTTGGAAAATATGAAAAATACCTGCGCAAAGATCCACCGGAGGGGACAGGCCAGTGGGCCACAAGCCCTGTCGCCGCGGCCCCCCTGGCCGCGCCAACCAAGCTTGTGGGGCCCACGTGGCTCTGCCGCCCCCAACTCCAGCGCTATTTATTCCCTTTCGTTCTGAAAAAAACCAGAAGAGAAGATTTCATCGCGTTTGTGATACGGAGGCGCCGCCACATCATGTTCTTCATCTGGAGGGCAGATCTGGAGTCCGTTTTGGGCTCCGGATCAAGGAGATCGTCGCCATCGTCATCATCAACCTTCTTCCTTCTCCAATTCCATGAAGCTCTTCATCGTTCGTGAGTAATCTATTCGTAGGCTTGCTGGGCGGTGATGAGTAGGATGAGATCTGTCATGTAATCGAGTTAGTTTTGACGGGGATTGATCCCTAGTATCCACTATGTTCTGAGATTGATGTTGCTACTACTTTGCCATGCTTAATGCTTGTCACTAGGGCCCGAGTGCCATGATTTCAGATATGAAATTATTATGTTGTCACCAATATATGTGTGTTTTAGATCCGATCTTGCAAGTTGTAGTTACCTACTATGCGTTATGATCCGGCAGCCCCGGAGTGACAATAACCGGAACCACTCCCGGTGATGACCATAGTCTGAGGAGTTCATGTGTTCACCAAGTGCTAATGCATTGGTCCGGTTCTTTATTAAAAGGAGAACCTTAATATCCCGTTGTATCCTTTTGGACCCCGCTGCCACGGAGGGATGGACAATAGATGTCATGCAAGTTCTTTTCCCTAAGCACGTATGACGACACACGAAATGCATGCCTACATCACATCGAGGAACGGGAGCTAGCCACATATCTCTCCGTGTTATAACTATTGCATGATGAATGTCATCCAATGAATCACCGATCCATTGCCTACGAGTTTGTCCCACTGCTGCTGTTACTATTTTTGCTGCTACTGTTACTTGCTCTGCTGTTACTTGTTTTGCTCTGCTGCTATTCCTACTGTTGCTGCTACTGTTACTTGTTGTTGCTGTTACTTGTTTTGCTCTGTTGTTGTTACTACTGTTGCTGCTACTGTTACTTGCTACTGTTGCTACTTGCTACTGCTGTCACTACTGCTGTTCCTTGCCACTGCTCTACTCGTTACACTGCTGCTACCTGCTACAATACTTTTCTAGCACCATTGATACAACAGTTAGGAATAGTCTGCCTTGTCACCAGATCGTTTCTGGCACCGTTGCTATCATACTACTTTGCTGTTGATACTTTGCTTGCAGATACTAATCTTTCAGGTGTGGTTGAATCTGACACATTCAACTGCTAATACCTGAGAATATTCTTTCACTTCCCGTCGCGCGAACCAACAAATTTGGGTTGAATACTCTACCCTCGAAAACTGTCGCGATTCCACGCGCTAGTGGGCGATTGCAAGACAATTGCTAATTGTTGAGCAATTGGGACAAGCTCTTTTCTCGCTCCGTTGCCGTGGAGGCATCAAGTCAGGAATAGTTGCACGTCGGCAACATTTTTCTGGTGCCGTTGCCGGGGAAGGATTGCTATATTCTCTGAG
Organism: Hordeum vulgare subsp. vulgare; assembly: GCF_904849725.1. NCBI lineage: Eukaryota > Viridiplantae > Streptophyta > Magnoliopsida > Poales > Poaceae > Hordeum > Hordeum vulgare. Next base: position 126,584,062 of record NC_058519.1, read on the forward strand.
TCACTTGGTATTTATATCTACTGATCACTATGAAGAATTTGAAAGGTCCAAAAACCAAAGTCTTGCCCTCAACTACGAGGGGAGGTAAGGAACTGCCATCTAGCTCTGCACTTGATTCACCTTCAGTTATGAGTAAGTTTGCGACACCACCTCCTGCTAGAAATCTTGATATGTCGCTTGTGCTTGATGATGCTTATGATGCTACTATGCTTGATACTGCTAGAGATGCTATGCCTGATACTGCTAGAGATGCTATGCGTGATACTGCTTTGCCTGATATTGCTAGAGATGCTATTTTGCCTGATGATGCTATGCTTGATACTGCTAGAGATGCTATGCCTGATACTGCTCTGCCTGATGATGCTAGAGATGCTATTTTGCCTGATGATGATATGCTTGATACTGCTAGAGATGCTATGCCTGATACTGCTTTGCCTGATGATGCTAGAGATGCTATTTTGCGTGATGATGCTATGCTTGATACTGCTAGAGATACTACTTTGCCTGATATGCCACTAGGGGTATTCCTTGATGCTCATATTGCTAGAGTTACTGCCAATGCTCGTGATGCTTCTGAAACTGCCGATACTATTGAGATATAACCTGCTTTTGCTCCTGCTAGATCTAGCTCTCCTAGATATGAATTGCTTGATATACCTGAGGGTTACGTTATGGAGGGAGAGATAGCTGAGGATTTTCTTGCGTGTAAGGATGCCTATGACGCTGAAAAATTACTTCTCAAGTGGAAGGAAAAATCTCTGAAAGCTAGGATGAAATACGACCCGAAGTTTGCCACTTCACCTATCTTTATCACCGATGAGGATTATGAATTCTTTGTCGACCCTGAGATAATCTCTCTAGTCGAATCTGATCCTTTCCACGGTTATGAGTCTGAGACGGTCGTAGCCCATCTTACTAAACTACATGATATAGCCACCCTTTTCACTAGTGAGGAGAAGATCCGCTACTACTATATCCTTAAGCTGTTTCCTTTCTCTCTAAAGGATGACGCTAAAACCTGGTTCACTTCTCTTGCTCCTGGATGTGTGAGTAGTCCCCAGGATATGGTCTATTACTTCAGTGAGAAATTTTGCCCTACCCATAAGAAGCAAGCTGCCTTGCAAAAAATATACAAATTTGCTCAACTCAAAGAAGAGAGTCTCCCACAAGATTCGGGGAGGCTCATCCAGCTACAGAATGCTTTACCTGATCACCCTCTTAAGAAGAACGAGATACTTGATATCTTCTATAACGGAGTTACCGATGCTTCTAGAGACCACCTAGATAGTTGTGCCGGTTGTGTTTTTAGGGAACAAACTATAGAACAAGCTGAGATTCTACTGGATAACATCTTGATCAACGATAATGCTTGGACTATTCCCGAACCACCTCCTAAGCCAACTCCGAAGGAAAGAGGTATTCTATTCCTCAGTCCCAAAGATATGCAAGAAGCCTAGAAATCTATGCAAGAGAAAGGCATTAGATCTGAAGATGTCAAAAATCTACCGCCTATCGAAGAGATCCATGGTCTCGATAACCCGATACAAGTAGTAGAATTGAATTCTCTGCGTAGGTTTGATGAGAGTGATATTGCTTTTGATAAACCTGCTAGCCTATGTCTTGATGAATTTGACAACTTTGTTGCCAAACAACAGAGTTTCAATGATTATGTTAGCAGACATTTGGAACAAAGTACTCGTATGCTTAGTCATTTAAGTGCTTGTGTAGACAGAAATGTCAATGATCTGAAGCTTCTGAGTAAACATGCCTCTATGATTACTACTCAGGTAGAACAAGTACTTAAAGCTCAGAATGACTTGCTCAATGAATTAAATGACAACTCTATCAGAGTCATTACTAGAGGAGGGAAAATGACTCAGGAACTTTTGTATCTCGAAGGCCATCCTAAGAGAATTGATCAAGATTCTCAAGGAATTAATGCTGATACACCCAGTCATCCTAAGAAGAAGAAGGAGGATGATAGAAACCTACATGCCAGTCCACCAAATACTGTCACACCTGAAGAACCAAATGATATTTCTGCGTCTGATGAAGAAACACAATCTGGTGATGAACATGAACCTCGTGACAATATGGACAACGATGTTCATAATAATGCTCAACCTAGCAATGATAAGGATGTGGAGATTGAACCTACGGTTAATCCTGATAACCCACAACCTAAGAGATACGATAAGAATGACTTCACTGCTAGGAAGCATGGTAAAGAAAGGGAGCCATGGGTTCAGAGACCTATGCCCTTTCCTCCTAAGCCATCCAAGAAAAAGGATTATGAGGAATTTGAGCGCTTTATTGAAATGTTGAGACCCGTCTTTCTGCAGGTGTGGTTAATTGATATGCTCAAACTATCTCCGTATGCCAAGTACATGAAAGATATCGTGACCAATAAACGGAAGATACCAGATCTTGAGATCTCCACCATGCTCGCCAATACACTTTCAAAGGTGGAACTCCTAAGAAACTTGGTGATCCCGGAGTGCCCACTATACCTTGCTCCATTAAAGGAAACTACGTAAGAACTGCCTTATGTGACCTTGGAGCCGGTGTTAGTGTTATGCCTCTCTCTCTTTATCGTAGACTTGAACTGGATAAGTTGAACCCACTGAAATTTCTCTGCAAATGGCCGACAAATCAACTACTTTCCCTGTCGAGATTTGCGAGGATGTGCCTGTTGTGGTTGCTAACACCGCTATCTTAACAGACTTTGTTATCTTGGATATTCCCGAGGACGATGCCATGGCTGTCATCCTCGGAAGACCCTTTTTAAACACTGCAGGGGCTGTTATAGATTGCAACAAAGGCAATGCCACTTTCCATGTCAACGGTAATGAGCATACAGTGCACTTTCCGAAGAAACGATATCAAGTACATTTCATCGATGCTATCGAAAAAACTTCATCGATTCTTATTGGGAGCTTTGAATGCCCTATTCCTCGTGTTAAGATGAAGTATGATTTGCTTGTTGGGGAGATACATATCCCCATTGAGGTGACCTAGTGACCATTCAAAAATTCTCCGTTCTCTTTTGCGATTCGAAAAAGTTTTGTCATGAGGATTTGATCAACCCCATTGATGGATTTCTTTCGATGACCATGAAATGGATGAATCAAAGAGTCACATACCTATGTTTCAAGCTTTCACTTTCTGTTGCTTAGAAGAAAAATGATAGATTTAGTTTAGTTTTCCCTGTTTCTTGTTTTAGCATCCCGGAGAAAAGTACCCCGAAAATAAAAGTTCTCCGATGGTCCTCAAAATCTAGTATGATTTTTTCTGGAATATTTGAAAAAATACTGGGACTGAGAGCTGGCTTGGGGGCCACACCAGTGGGCCACAAGCCCTATTGCCGCGGCCACCCCCTGGCCGCGGAAACCAAGCTTGTGGGGCCCACATGGACACCCTCCACTCATTCCAGCTCCCATCCTCTTCTTGTACCTCCAGAAAAAATCGTATCGTAGCTCAAACCCGTGTTCTTGCTCATTTGGCTGTGATTTTCGATCTCCTTGCTGAAAGCACCATTCTCCGGACCGTTTTGGGGAAATTACTCCTTGGTAAGTGACTCCTCCATTGGTCCAATTAGTTTTTGGTCTAGTGCTTTATCCTTCGCGTATTCTTGCTACCTTGGTGACCCTGTTCTTGAGATTGAAATGTTGATTTCAGCTTGTCCCAAGTAGTTTTAGCGCGTGATACGGCCTCTAGGCACTAGTAGGAGTAGTTGCTACGAGTTGGGTTAATCCTTACTCACTTTTCTTTCGAAGTCTCTAAAAATTTCAGAATTTTTCAGAGCTAGAAAAAGGAAAAGATGAGGAGGTTCTTGAGAGGCTCTTCAAGCCGTAACCCCAAGGAGGATGAGAAGAACCACCCTAAGTACGTGGTTCCGCGAGTCACAGAAGTTCGAGCGTGCGAATGGCCAAGTGATGAATTTTTGCGAGCCGCTGGGCTTTATGAAGACTTTTATTACTTGGTGGAGAACGCAGGCCTTACCGCGTTCGTTGAAGATAAGTGCCCACAATACCTCCTTCTCACCAATATTTTCGTTCAAAGCTTCAACTTTTATCCGAGGAAGAATCCTCTTATGGTTGAGTTCATGTTATACGATAGCCCCCAGCGCATGACACTACAGAATTTTTGCAATGTGTGCAAATTACCTTATGTTGGGGATATTCATGATCCTCGTCCACGGGACTTGGGGGCTTTCATAGATACTATTGCTGTTGGAGAGGAGAGAGGAGTGTCTCGCGCTAGAATTGCTAGCATACATTTTCCTGTGCTTCGGTACTTCTCATTATTTGTGGGAAAATGTTTGATTGGCCATGGGGAGGCTGGATCACTTAGCTCTCCAGACCTTGCGGTTTTGCGCAAAGGCCTTTATAGCAATAAGACTTATAGCCTAGGTTCTATAGTAGCTCAGCGTTTGAACACAAACCGTTCCAAAGGTGTCATCTATGGAGGTATCTATGCTACCCGTCTTGCCAGACACTTCGATATACCCGTTAGACTGAGGGAGGAAGAAGAGATGCTTCTTCCTGAAAAATATCTGGATTATGACAGCATGGTCCGCCATGATTTTCTGGATAGAGATGCTAGTAGACGGATGATTTATAACCTGGTATTTAGTCAGGGTACTCGAGAGACTATTACTTTGCCTGCTCCTTCTTTGTTCGATCTTCATGCAGGCAGGTACACTATTATGCCCTCGGACATCTACGCATATTGGGGCTTGGCCCAACCACATGTGCCCGTGCCCGAGCCGCCAGTCGAGTGCCAGCCGCGATTTTATCAGTGGGAGCCAGATGAGCTCACACAGCAGTGGCATCCAGAGTCCGCCCCGGAATATCCCGGAGCTGGTTATTTCCCTCCTTGGGAGTACACCAAGCTAGGACAAAAGCCTAAGCTTGGGGGAGTACGTGTTCTCACTGACTTTACATTCATGCTTATGCTTTCACTTTGTTAGTCGGTGTTTACACTTTTCCACTCTATTATCCATGCTAGTTTATTTTCATTTTCTTGTTTTCTTGTTTTGTGTCCTTCTGATAAAACCCAAGAAGATTTTCCTTTCTTCTTTTGCTTGTTGGGAGCTTTCCCGTGTAAATAGTTTTCTTTTTCTTTGGGTCAAGGTAGAAGATATTGGTTGTAATGTTTAGTGGCTCTTGCATGCATACCTGTTTAGCTTTCAAAAGAGCCATATTACTTTGTCTTCTCCTTTGTGTTTGCCTGCAGATTCAGCTTAGTCCAATGCACGAGCACTCTTATTATTGTTCACATCGTTCGATCGTGCAAGTGAAAGGCAATAATGATGATATATGATGAAGTGACTGAGATTGGAAAAGCTGGTATGAACTCTATCTATTTTGTTTTTGTAAATATGACTAGCTTGTCGTTCCAGATTCAGCTTTGTTGTGAGAGAACCATGTTTGCAATGACAACTTAGAGATCATAGTTTCTGATGCCATGCTTATTTAGCTAGGAGCTTATAATGGTTTGTCTTGAATGCCAACATAGATTTTGAGATGATTATGGTGTTGTATGATAGGATGGTATTCTCCTTTGAATGATTCAAGTGGCTTGACTTGGCGCATGTTCATGCATGTAGTTGAAACAAAATCAACATAGCCTCTATGATGTTTGTGTTCATGGTGATTTATATCCTGCTCATGCTTGCACTCAATGTTAGTCAAACTCATTGCATCTTGATGACTGTTGTCGCTCTCTAGTAGGTCGCTTCCTAGTCTTTTGCTAGCCCTCACTTGTACTAAGCAGAATACTGCTTGTGCATCCACTTCCATAAACCCAAAAGTTGTGCCTTATGAGTCCACCATACCTACCTATGTGCGGTATCTACCTGCCGATCCAAGTAAATTTGCATGTGCCATTCTCTAAACCTTCAAGAAATATTCTGTTTTGCATGCCCGAACCGCTCATGTGGTGACAGGGGGCTATTGGTATCTTCCATGTTAGGCGTGTTATCCTCGACATGTGTTTATTCACTGTCATTCACGAGAAAGGGGCCGGTAATTGGAATGCCCAGTTCCACGCTTAAATCGAAAACATAACTGTAAAACAAGACTCCCCTCGGATTGATGTTAGTATGGACGGTACCCGAGGATTCGGCTAACCGTGGAGTGTGATTGATTGGTGGTGGGGGAGTTAAAACTTTACTTTTCTGTTTGGGAACCGCCTATAGCATGAGTAGCATGGAAGATACTGAGAACTCTTGGTCATTGCGTTGACAATGAAAGCATGCCACCCAAAATTATTATCTCTGTTTTCAAAGCTTGAGCTCTAGCACCTCTGCAAATCAATGCTTCCCTCTACGAAGGGCCTGTCTATTTATTTTCCCGTTGAGTCATCCTCTTCTTGTATAAGCACCAATTAGAGAGCACCTCTGTCATTCTTATGCTTTGCTTTTAATTGATATTGAGTATGACTATGACTGGATCTTTGTTGCTATGAATTACAATGTTTAGTCAGCCCTTGATCTTTGAAAGTGCAATGCATTTATGTTTTGCAGTCTCAGAAAGAGCTAGCGAGATACCACCTATTCATATTGCTTCATGCTTGTTTTGATTGAATTCTTGGTATCTGAAATTCATTATTATTTGCTCGCTAGCTGATTATGCCATTGATATTAGTTTACCGTGAGACCTTTGTGTCACTTGCTCATGTGGTTAACTTGTGATCTTGCTAAAATTCTGGTTATGAGTTAGACATAGTTGCAACAACAAGATCAAACAGAGTTTGTCAATGTTTTTCTTTCTCTTTCAGTTTGTCAACTGAGTTGCTTGAGGACAAGCAAGGTTTTAAGCTTGGGGGAGTTGATACGTCTCCATCGTATCTACTTTTCCAAACTCTTTTCCCCTTGTTTTGGACTCTAATTTGCATGATTTGAATGGAACTAACCCGGACTGATGTTGTTTTCAGCAGAATTGCCATGGTGTTATTTTTGTGCAGAAATGAAAGTTCTCGGAACGTTCTGAAAATTTACGGAGAATATTTCTGGAAAATATGAAAAATACCTGCGCAAAGATCCACCGGAGGGGACGGGCCAGTGGGCCACAAGCCTTGTCGCCGCGCCCCCTGGACACGACAACCAAGCTTGTGGGGCCCACGAGGCTCTGCTGCCCCCAACTCCAGCGCTATTTATTCCCTTTCGTCCCGAAAAAAATGAGAAGAGAAAATTTCATCGCGTTTGCGATACGGAGGCGCCGCCACATCCTGTTCTTCATCTGGAGGGCAGATCTGGAGTCCGTTTTGGGCTCCGGATCAAGGAGATCGTCGCCATCATCATCATCAACCTTCTTCCCTCTCCAATTCCATGAAGCTCTTCATCGTTCGTGAGTAATCTATTCGTAGGCTCACTGGGCGGTAATGGGTAGGATGAGATCTATCATGTAACCGAGTTAGTTTTGACAGGGATTGATCCCTAGTATCCACTATGTTCTGAGATTGATGTTGCTACTACTTTGCCATGCTTAATGCTTGTCACTAGGGCCCGAGTGCCATGATTTCAGATCTGAAATTATTATGTTGTCACCAATATATGTGTGTTTTAGATCCGATCTTGCAAGTTGTAGTTACCTACTATGTGTTATGATCCGGCAACCCCAGAGTGACAATAAGCGGAACCACTCCCGGTGATGACCATAGTTTGAGGAGTTCATGTGTTCACCAAGTGCTAATGCGTTGGTCCGGTTCTTTATTAAAGGAGAACCTTAATATCCCGTAGTATCCTTTCGGACCCCGCTGCCACAGGAGGGATGGACAATAGATGTCATGCAAGTTCTTTTCCCTAAGCACGTATGAAGACACGCGGAATGCATGCCTGCATCACATCGACGAACGGGAGCTAGCCACATATCTCTTCGTGTTATAACTGTTGCATGATGAATGTCATCCGATGAATCACCGATCCATTGCCTACGAGCTTGTCCCACTGCTGCTGTTACTACTGTTGCTGCTATTGTTACTTGCTGCTGCTATTACTTGTTTTGCTCTGCTGCTGTTCCTACTATTGCTGCTACTGTTACTTGTTGCTGCTGTTACTTGTTTTGCTTTGCTGCTGTTACTACTGTTGCTGCTACTGTTACTTGCTACTGTTGCTACTTGCTACTACTGTCACTACTGCAGTTCCTTGCTACTGCTGCTACTCGTTACACTACTGCTACGTGCTACAATACTTTTCTGGCGCCATTGATACAACAGTTAGGAATAGTCTGCCTTGTCACTAGATCATTTCTGGCACCGTTGCTATCATACTACTTTGATGTTGATACTTTGCTTGCAGATACTAATCTTTCAGGTGTGGTTGAATCTGACACATTCAACTGCTAATACTTGAGAATATTCTTTCACTTCCCGTCGCGCGAACCAACAAATTTGGGTTGAATACTCTACCCTCGAAAATTGCCGCGATCCCACGCGCTGGTGGGCCATTGCAAGACAATTGCTAATTGTTGAGCAACTCGTACAAGCTATTTTCTGGCTCCGTTGCCATGGAGGCATCAAGTCAGGAATAGTTGCACGTCAGTAGGCCCTCCTCGGCCTCCACTCCCACCACCGAGGCCCCTCCCTTCACCTCATCCGGCCTTCTCCTCTCCCAGCGTCCTCACTACTCACCCCCTGCGCCCCAGCCGCCTCGTCGCCTCCCCGCGGCCCACCCCTCCACCGACTCCCGCACCGGAATCGCACCAGGAGCGCGACCTCGACGCCGACGCCCCCACCGCCGGCTCCTCCTCCACCAGCCTCCTCCGCTTCCCCGCTGGCTCCACCACGCGCCTCCGCCCCTTCCCGGGAACTCCGGCTACACCGGGCCTTCCCATCAACGCCGGTGAGCCCTCCCTCGGGCTCCTCCCCCCCGCCCCCGCGGTTCCGTTCCGACGCCCCGCACCACGGCCTCCGACGATCTCCACCTCGCCCCGGCGCCATTTCCCTCCTGCTAACCAGGAGAAGGAGTTACCTCGTGTAGGTTGAGAGTAAGAGGTTAGAACAAGTAGAATAAAAAGAAAGAAAAGAAAAGAAAAGAAAATAAAGTGATATATGTATGTGTGTATGTATATGTGTGATGTATGTATTTTTGTATAAATATGTATGTATGTATGTGTATTGTGGATGTGTGTAAAAAGAAAATTGTGTATAGGGTGCATGTGTGTGTTTTGGTATACAAAGTGTGTGTGAGTGTGTTCTGTGTGTGGTGAGGCAGATGGGCCACTTACAAGTGGGGCCACCCCCTGTAAAGTGTTTTTAAATAATAATAATAACAGATAATATAATAAATAAATAAATAAATAGTTAGTTAAGTTAATTAATTAATTAGATAATTAAGTATTAGTAATAATGATTATGAGTAAATATATTAATTAGATAATCTGTTAATTAGGATAATTAAATTATCCTAACCGAGTATGTCGAGTGGGTCCCATCCCCGTTAATTAATCGGGATAATATTTAGTTAACCTTAATAATAAATGTGCCTATGATAACGGTGGCTCGCTCGTCATATTTGACCAGTCAACCCTGTTGACTGATGATGTCGTGCTGACATCACCACGATGTCATATTTAATTATCCAATATAACTAAATCTGTTAATTCCTAAATACTAATAAAACTTTAAAAATTAATATAAAATAAACCGTAGCTCACATGAAAATATTTTTAACATGAAAGTTGATCACGAGAACGGGACGAACCCGGATACGCTATCCGTTTGTGTGTCACGCGTCCCTAGTCCCTAGCATATCAAATATGAAACTTTTCCATCGTTTTTCATCTGACCTGTAGTAGCCACATACCCGGGAAATATCGTCAGATATTCTTCCGACCCGTCTATGACGGATAGCACAGTGTTAGCTCATGCTTAGCGCTGCCTTTAAGCCACGTCTTGCTTTGTGATGCTTTTGTTTGTTCTGTTATTTATTGTGTTTCCCCTATGCAACTTCCTTTCCAGTAGGCCCCGAGACCGATGATGATCTGGTGATCGACTACTTCCCGGTAGAGGATTGTTGGGAAACGTAGTAAATTCAAAAATTTCCTTCGCCATACAAGGATCTATCTATGGAGAGACCAGCAACAAGCAACAGGGAAGAGCATATTCATACCTTTGAAGATCGCTAAGCGAAAGCGTTACTAGAACGCGGTTGATGGAGTCGTACTCGCAGCGATTCAGATCGTGGTGTGATTCCGACCTACGTGCCGAATCATGGCACCTCCGCGTTCAACGCACATGCAGCCCGGTGACGTCTCCAACACCTTGAACAAGCAAGGAGGGAGGAGAGGTTGAGGGAGAGCTCCGGCATCACGACGGCGTGGTGGCGGTGGAGCTACATGGAACTCCGGCAGGGCTTCGCCAAGCACCACGGAGGACGAGAAGAAGAGAGGTAGGGCTGCGCCGAGAGAGAGAGAGGTTTGTGTGTCTCAAAACAGCCCCAACTCATGGGTATATATAGGAAGAGAGGGAGGAGGGTGTGCTACGGTAACAAACGTCCTTCCTTGGCGCTAGGAATTCTTCTTGCTACTTCTCTTGTTCGCGTCGGTTTTTCCCTTGAAGAGGAAAGGGTGATGCAGCACAGGAGCAGTAAGTATTTCCCTCAGTTTGAGAACCAAGGTATCAATCCAGAAGGAGGGTCTCGTCAAGTCCAGAGTACCTGCGCAAACACAAACAAGCTTGCACCCAACGCTTCAAAGGGGTAGTCAATCCCTTCAAGATTGTTTGCAAAGTGAGATCTGAAGGCGGAAAGTGCAACGAAGTAAAAAGTGTAAGGTTGAAAATATGGTGTGGAGTAGACCCGGGGGCCATAGTGTTCACTAGAGGCTTCTCTCAAAATAGCAAATATCACGGTGGGTGAACAAATTACTGTCGAGCAATTGATAGAACCGCGCAAAGTCATGACGATATCTAAGGCAATGATCATACATATAGGCATCGCGTCCGAGACAAGTAGACCGATACTTTCTGCATCTACTACTATTACTCCACACATCGACCGCTATCCAGCATGCATCTAGTGTATTGAGTTCATGACGAACAGAGTAACGCCTTAAGCAAGATGACATGATGTAGAGGGATAATCTCAAACCAATGATGAAAACCCCATCTTTTTACCCTTGATGGCAACAACACGATGCGTGCCTCGCTACCCCTTGTGTCACTGGGTGAGGTCACTGCACGGTATGAACCCAAAACCAAGCACTTCTCCCATTGCAAGAATCATAGATCTAGTTGGCCAAACAAAACCCACAACCCTAAGAGAATTACAAGGATATGAAATCACGCATAAGAGAGATCAGAAGAAACTCAAATAAGATTCATAGATAATCTGATCATAAATCCACAATTCATCGGATCTCGACAAACACACCGCAAAAGAAGATTACATCATATAGATCTCCATGAAGATCATGGAAAACTTTGTATTGAAGATCCAAGAGAGAGAAGAAGCCATCTAGTTACTTGCTATGGACCCGTAGGTCTATTGTGAACTACTCACGCATCATCGGAGAGGTCATGGTGTTGATGAAGAAGCCCTCCGTGTCTGAATCCCCCCTCCGGCAGGGCACCAGAACGTGCCCCAGATGGGATCTTGTGGAGACAGAAGCTTGCGGCGGCGGAAAAGTAATTTCGATGATCTCCTGATTTTTTTGGGATTTTTAGGGAATATATAGGCGGAACCCCTAGGTCAGAGGGCGCCCACAGGGTCCACAAGCCTGTGGGCGGCGGCCTACCCCCTGGCCACGGGGTGGGGGCTTGTGGGGCCACTGAGGCTCCCCTACCTTGGCTCTCAAGCTTCCCCATCTTCTTCCGCTATGGAAAAAATCTTTTCGGGGATTTTCTTCCGTTTGGACTCCGTTTCAAAATCTCCTCTGAAAGGGGTCAAAAACATGGAAAAAACAAGAACTGGCACTTGGCATTGAGTTAATAAGTTAGTCCCAAAAAATATATAAAAGGCATACAAGACATCCAAAGTTTGACAAGATAATAGCATGAAACCATCACAATTTATAGATACGTTGGAGATGTATCAGGGTGCGCCACCTCTAGGGTTCCCACCCTAGGGGTGGGAGCAGCCCCATCTCGCGCCACGAGTGGAGGCCAGGGGAGGGAGAGGGAGGGGTGTTGCGCCAGGTGGGCCTGGGCCCCCTCGTGCGCTAGGGTTGCCCCCCTTCCCTCCTTTGCCACACCTTGGGCTGGGTGGGAGGCGCACCAGCCCACCAAGCGGCTGGTTCCCTCCCACACTTGGCCCATGTAGCCTCCTGGGGCTGGTGGTCCCTCCCGGTGGTCCCGGTACGTTTTCGGTGACGCCCGAAACATTCCGGTGTCCAAAATCTCACTTCCTATATATAATTCTTTACCTCCAGACCATTCCGGAGCTCCTCGTGATGTCCGGGAACTCATCCGGGACTCCGAATAACATTCCATGACTAACTCCTTAGTCACATTGAGCTCATTATGATGATGTTCTACCGAGTGGGCCTAGAGATACCTCTCCGTCACACGGAGTGACAAATCCCGGTCTCGATTCGTACCAACTCAACAGACACTTTCGGAGATACTCGTAGTGCATCTTTATAGTCACCCAGTTACGTTGTGACGTTTGATACACCCAAAGCACTTCTACGGTATCCGGAAGTTGCACAATCTCACGGTCCAAGGAAATGATACTTGACATTAAAAAAGCTTTAGCAGACGAACAACACGATCTAGTGCTATGCTTAGGATTGGGTCTTGTCCATCACATCATTCTCCTAATGATGTGATCCCGTTATCAACGACATCCAATGTCCATTATCAGGAAACCATGATCATATGTTGATCAACGAGCTAGCCAACTAGAGGCTTACTAGGGACATATTGTGATCTATATATATTCACACATGTATTACTGTTTCCGGTTAATACAATTTTAGCATGAACAATAGACAATTATCATGAACAAGGAAATATAATAATAACTACTTTATTATTGCCTCTAGGTCATATTTCCAAGAGTCTCCCACTTGCACTAGAGTCAATATCTAGTTATATTATGATGAATCGAACAGCCATAGCATTCTGGTGTTGATTATGTTTTGCTCGTGGAAGAGGTTTAGTCAATGGGTCTGCAATATTCAGATCCGTATGTACTTTACAAATTTCTATTTCTCCTTTGTGGACGTAGTCCTAGATGGAGTTGTAGCGGCGTTTGATGTGCTTGGTCTTCGTGTGAAACCTGGGCTCCTTGTCTATGGCAATAGCTCCAGTGTTGTCACAGAAGAGTGTCACCGGACGTGATGCACTTGGAATCACTCCAAGGTTTGTGATAAACTCCTTCATCCAGGTCCCTTCTTGAGCTGCTTCCTAAGCAGCTACGTACTCCGCTTCACATGTAGATGCTTCCACGATGTCTTGCTTGCAGCTGCACCAGCTGACTGCCCCATCATTCAAAACATACACGTATCCGGTTTGTGACTTGGAGTCATCCGAATCTGTGTTGAAGCTAGCATCGGCGTAACCCTTTACGACGAGCTCTTCGTCACCTCCATAAACGAGAAACATTTACTTAGTCCTTTTCAGGTACTTAAGGATATTCTTGACCGATGTCCAGTGTTCCATACCCGGATCACTTTGGTACCTGCCTACCAAGCTTATGGCAAGGTTCACATCAGGTTTGGTACACAACATGGCATACATAAGAGAACCTACAACTGAAGCATAGGGGATGGTACTCATCTTCTCTTTTTTTTCTACCGTGGTTGGGCATTGAGTCTTACTCAATCTCATACCTTGCAATACAGGCAATAAACCCTTCTTTGACTTATCCATATTGAGCTTCTTCAATATCTTGTCAAGGTATGTACTTTGTGAAAGACCTATGAGGCGTATTGATCTATCTCTATAGATCTTGACGCCTAATATGTATGCAGCTTCTCCAAGGTTCTTCATTGAAAAACTTTTGTTCAAGTAGGCCCTCATGCTCTCCAATAATTCTATATCATTTCCCATCAACAATATTTCATCCACATATAGTACGAGAAACACTACAGAGCTCCCACTCACTTTCTTGAAAATACAGGCTTCTCCATAAACTTGTATAAACCCAAACGTTGTAATCACCTCATTAAAGCGAATGTTCCAACTCCGAGATGCTTGCACCAGCCCATAGATGGAGTGCTGGAGCTTGGATACTTTGTTAGCACTCTTAGGATCGACAAAACCTTCTGGTTGCATCATATACAACTCTTCCTTAAGATATCCATTAAGGAATGTTGTTTTGACGTCCATTTGCCAAATTTCATAATCATGAAATGCGGCAATTGCTAACATGATTTGGACTAACTTCAGCTTCGCTACAGGAGAGAAAGTCTCGTCGTAATCAATTCCTTGAATTTGTCGAAAACCCTTTGCGACAAGTCGAGCTTTATAGACGGTCACATTACCGTCTGCGTCGGTCTTCTTCTTAAAGATCCATTTATTTTCTATGGCTCGCCGATCATCGAGCAAGTCCACCAAAGTCCATACTTTGTTGTCATACATGGATCCTATCTCGAATTTCATGGCCTCAAGCCATTTGTTGGAATCCAGGCCCGCCATCGTTTCTTCATAGTTCGAAGGTTCACTGTTGTCTAACAACATGATTTCCATGACAGGGTTGCCGTACCACTCTGGTGCGGAGCGTACCCTTGTCGAATTTCGAGGTTAAATAGAAACTTGATCCGAAGTGTCATGTTCATCATCATTAACTTCATCTCTAGCCGGTGCACGCGCCTCACAAACATTTTCCTGCGTTGTGCTACTCTTTGATTCGAGAGGAGGTACGATTACCTCATCAAGTTCTATTTTCCTCCCACTTACTTCTTTCGAGAGAAACTCTTTCCCTAGAAAGGATTCGTTCTTAGCAACAAAGACTTTGCCTTCGGATCTAAGGTAGAAGGTATACCCAATAGTTTCCTTGGGGTATCCTATGAAGGCACATTTCTCCGCTTTGGGTTCGAGCTTTTCTGGTTGAAGTTTCTTCACATAAGCATCGCAGCCCCAAACTTTCAGAAACGATAGCTTAGGTTTCTTTCCAAACCATAATTCATACGGTGTCGTTTCAACGGATTTAGATGGTGCCCTATTTAAAGTGAATTCCACGGTTTCCAATGCATACCCCCAAAATGATAGCGGTAAATCAGTAAGAGACATCATAGATCGTACCATGTCCAATAAAGTGCGATTACGACGTTCACACACACCTTACGCTGCGGTGTGCCAGGCGGCGTGAGTTGTGAAACAATTCGACATTTTCGTAGGTGTGTACCAAACTCATGACTCAAAGATTCTCCTCCATGATCAGATTGTAGAAACTTTATTTTCTTGTCGCGTTGATTCTCCACCTCACTCTGAAATTCCTTGAACTTTTCAAAGGTTTCAGACTTGTGCTTCATTAAGTAGACATATGCATATCTACTTAAATCATCAGTGAGGGTGAGAACATAACGGTAGCCACCGCGAGCTTCAACGCTCATTGGATCGCATGCATCGGTATGTATTATTTCGAACAAGTTGGCTGCTCGCTCCATTATTTCGGAGAATGGAGCCTTGGTCATCTTGCCCATGAGGCACGGTTCGCATGTGTCAAATGATTCAAAATCAAGTGACTCCAAAAGTACATATGTATGGAGTTTCTTCATGCGATTTACGCCGATATGACCAAGGCGGCAGTGCCACAAGTATGTGGGACTATCATTATCAACCTTGAATCTTTTGGTACTCACACTATGAATATGTGTAACATCACGATCGAGATTCATCAAGAATAAACCATTGACCAGCGGGGCATGACCATAGAACATATCACTCATATAAATAGAACAACCATTATTCTCTGACTTAAATGAGTAGCCATCTCGCATTAAGCAAGATCCCGATACAATGTTCATGCTCAAAGCTGGTACTAAATAACAATTATTAAGGTTTAAAACTAATCTCGAAGGTAGATGTAGAGGTAGCGTGCCGACGGTGATCACATCGACCTTGGAACCATTCGCGATGCGCATCGTCACCTCGTCCTTAGCCAGCCTTCGTTTATTCCGTAGTTCGTGCTTTGTGTTGTAAATGTGAGCAACAACACCGGTATCAAATACCCGGGAGCTACTACGAGCGCTGGTAAGGTACAAATCAATAACATGTATATCATATATACCTTTAACGTTGCCGGCCTTCTTATCCGCTAAGTATTTGGGGCAGTTCCGCTTCTAGTGACCGGTTCCCTTGCAATAGTAGCACTCAGTCTCAGGCTTGGGTCTATTCTTTTTATTCTTCCCGGCAACTGGCTTACCGGCGCGGCAACAACTTTGCCGTCTTTCTTGAAGTTCTTCTTACCCTTCCCTTCTTGAAACTAGTGGTCTTATTAACCATCAACACTTGATGCTCTTTCTTGATTTCTACCTCTGCAGATTTCAGCATCAAGTACAATTCGGGAATGGACTTCTCCATCCCTTGCATGTTGTAGTTCATCACAAAGCTTTTATAGCTAGGTGGAAGCGACTAGAGGATTCTGTCAATCGCAGCATCATCCGGAAGTTCGACTCCATGCTGAGTCAGACGACCATGCAACCCAGACATTCTGAGTATATTCTCATTGACAGAACTGTTCTCCTCCATCTTACAGCTAAAGAACTTGTCGGAGACTTCATATCTCTCGACCCAGGCATGACGCTGAAAAACTAGTTTCAGCTCCTGGAACATCTCATATGCTCCGTGTTGCTCAAAACGCCTTTGGAGCCCTGGCTATAAACTGTATAGCATGCCGCAGTGAACCAGAGAGTAGTCATCACTCCGTGACTGCCAGGCGTTCTAAATGTTCTAGGCTACTGGGGGAGCGGGAGGATCACCTAGCGCCGCATCAAGGACATAAGCCTTCTTGGCTGCAATAAGGATGAGCTTTAAGTTACGGACCCAATCCGCATAGTTGCTCACATCATCTTTCAGCTTTGTTTTCTCTAGGAACGCGTTGAAATTCAGGTTAACAGGTGCGTTGGCCATTGGATCTACAATATTTGTAAAGACAACTTTTAGACTAAGTTCATGATAATCAAGTTCATCTAATCAAATTATGTAATGAAATCCCACTTAAACTGAAATCTCTCTAGTCATCTAAGTGTTACATGATCCATGTCGACTAGCCCATGTCCGATCATCATGTGAGACGGATTAGTCATCAATGGTGAGCATATCCATGCTGATCGTATCAACCATACGACTCATGTTCGACCTTTCGGTCTCCCGTATTCGAGGCCATGTCTGTACATGCTAGGCTCGTCGAGTCAACCTAAGTGTTTTGCATGTGTAAACTGGCTTACACCCGTTGTATGCGAATGCTAGAATCTATCACACCCGATCATCACGTGGTGCTTCGAGACAACGATCGTTCGCAACGGTGCACACTTAGGGAAATACTTTCTCAAAATTTTATGAAGGATCATCTTATTAAGCTACCGTCATTCTAAGCAATAAGATGAAAAACATGATAAACATCACATGTAATCATATAGTGACATGATATGACCATTATCATTTTTTGCTCCTTTGATCTCCATCTTGGGGGCATCACATGATCATCATTGTCACCAGCATGACACCATGATCTCCATCATTGTGTCTCCGTGAAGTTGTCACGCCAACTATTACTTCTACTACTATAGCTAACCGTTAGCCATGAAGTAAAGTAATAAACACATGGCGTTGCATCTCATACAATAAATTAAGACAACTCCTATGGCTCCTGCCGGTAGTCGTACTCATCGACATGCAAGTCGTGAATCCAATTACAAGAACATGATCAATCTCATACATCACACATGTAACATCACATCCTTTGGCCATATCACGTCACATAGCAAACCCTGCAAAAACAAGTTAGACGTCGTCTAATTGTTGTTGCAAGTTTTACGTGGCTGATTTGGGTTTCTAGCAAGAACGCCTTCTTACCTACGTGACAGCCACAACGTTGATATGCCAAAGCTATTTACCCTTCATAAGGACCATTTTCATCGAATCCAATCCGACTAGAGTGGGAGAGACAGACACCCGCTAGCCACCTTATGCACCATGTGCATGTCTGGCGGTGGAACCATTCTCACGTAAGCGTACGTGTAAAGTCGATCTGGGCCGCTTCATCCCACAATACCGCCGGAAAAAGAAAATACTAGTAACGGCAAGCAATTGACAAAATTAGCGCCCACAACTTTTGTGTTCTACTCGTGCATAGAATCTCCGCATAGAACCTTGGCTCGGATGCCACTGTTGGGAAACGTAGTAAATTCAAATTTTTTTCCTACGCCATACAAGGATCTATCTATGGAGAGACCAGAAACGAGCAAGAGGGAAGAGCATCTTCATACCTTTGAAGATCGCTAAGCGGAAGCGTTACTAGAACGCGGTTGATGGAGTCATACTCGCAGCGATTCAGATCGTGGTGTGATTCTGATCTATGTGTCGAATCACGGGACCTCCGCGTTTAACACACGTGCAACCCGGTGACGTATCCAACACCTTGAACCAGAAAGGAGATATGAGAGGTTGAGGGAGATCTCCGTCAGCACCACGCCGTGGTGGCAGTGGAGCTATGTGGAACTCCGGCAGGGCTTTGCCAAGCACCGCGAAGGACGAGGAAGAAGAGAGGTAGGGCTATGCCGAGAGAGAGAGAGAGGTTTGTGTGTCTCAAAACAGCCCCAACTCATGGGTATATATAGGAGGAGAGGGAGGAGGGTGCGCCACCTCTAGGGTTCCCACCCTAGGGGTGGCGGGAGCCCTATCTGGCGCCAGGGGTGGCGGCCAGGCAGGGAGAGGGAGGGGTGGCGCGCCACGTGGGCCTGGGCCCCCTCGTGCGCTAGGGTTGCCCCCTTCCCTCCTTTGCCACGCCTTGGGCTCGGTGGGAGGCGCACCAGCCCACCAAGGGGCTAGTTCCCTCCCACACTTGGCCCATGTAGCCTCCCGGGGCTGGTGGTCCCTCCCGGTGGACCCCCGGAACCCTTGTGGTGGTCCCGGTATGTTACCGGCGACGCCCGAAACATTTCCGGTGTCCAAAATCTCACTTCCTATATATAATTCTTTACCTCCGGGCCATTCCGGAGCTCCTCGTGACGTCTGGGATCTCATCCGGGACTCTGAACAACATTCGGTAACCACGTACACTATTTCCCTATAACCCTAGCGTCATTGAACCTTAAGTGTGTAGACCCCACGGGTTCGGGAGACGTGCAGAGATGACCGAGACATCACTCCGGCCAATAACCAACAGCGGGGTCTGGATATCCATGTTGGTTCCTACACGTTCCATGATGATATCATCGGATGAACCGTGATGTCAAGGATTCAATGAATCCCGTATGCAATTCCCTTTGTCTATCGGTATGATACTTGCCAGAGATTCGATCGTCGGTATCCCTATACCTTGTTCAATCTCGTCACCGACAAGTCTCTTTACTCGTTCCATAGCACATCATCCCATGACTAACTCCTTAGTCACATTGAGCTCATTATGATGATGTTCTACCGGGTGGTCCCAGAGATACCACTCCGTCACACGGAGTGACAAATCCCGGTCTCAATTCGTACCAACTCAACATACACTTTTAGAGATACCTGTAGTGCCTATTTATAGTCACCCAGTTACGTTGTGATGTTTGATACACTCAAAGCACTTCTACGGTATCCGGGAGTTGCACAATCTCACGGTCCAAGGAAATGATACTTGACATTAGAAAAGCTTTAGCAGACGAACAACACGATCTAGTGCTATGCTTAGGATTGGGTCTTGTCCATCACATCATTCTCCTAATGATGTTACAACAACACATTTACTTGACCATGTTACTGGGATCTTTGATGAATAGATGTTAGGCGGCTGGATTCCCGCATGCTTGTGTCGTTGACTTAATTAAAATGATAATGCATTTGGGTATTCGATCTGGGTTGGTCGGAAGGACTTATTACGCACTAACCATCTACATGGGAAGAATTATGGGTACTCGACGTCGTGGTATCAGCCGAAGCTCTTCAGACGTCAGCAATGGAGCGGCCCGCACCCGAGTGGTCCCGAGATGCATCGCTCTTGTAATTAAGGGATGCTAGGACTGACATCGGTTGCCCTTGCATCGTGCAGGAGCGCAGAGGGCAAGTGGGTCCACTAACCCTTTGTGCTTAGGAGTTAGACCGACGGGCTAGCCTCTTTGTTGAGCTTAGGTGGGGTTGCGACGTGTCGATATTCCGAGGCCGGGCATGACCCAGAAAAGTGTGTCCGGCCAGAGTGTTACCGAGCGTGATGGGGAATATGTTGTGCACCCCTGCAGGGAAGAAATGAACTATTCGGATAGCCGTGTCCACGGTTACAGGACGACTTGGAGTTCGCCCTGATCTTATACAACTACAATTGTTACTTAACTAGAATTAGTTGCCCCGGTATTGCTTCCTCGCAGGGAGTCGAGGGAGGATCTCTGGGCGTGACCTCATATTAATTTTTTGCTGCAACAATATGGCTATATTTGTGTTACCTGTTCTACTCTCGTCTATTGCTGCAAGACCTTGAAGAGGCTAGTATTCGATAGGACTAGGCATTCTCTCTATTCTTGCTTTGGTGCATTGAGTCCACATATGAACCCCTTCTTTGACACTGATGCATACTTAGCATAGTTTTGATATAAGTCTTGCGAGTACTTTGGATGAGTACTCACCGTTGCTTTGCTCCCCCTCTGTCCCCTTGATCCGTTGCTGCGACCACATGATGGAGCCCAAGAGATGGAGTATCCCGCCGACTACTGCTCCCCCGATGGTGCCTACTTCATGAAAGCCGCTGAAGACCAGGAGTAGCTAGGAGGTTCCCAGGCAGGAGGCCTCGCCTCGTTAGATCGTTGTATCTTTTGTGCTAGCCTTCTCTAAGGCACCTTATGTTTAATGTTTGTACTCAGATATTGTTGTTTCCGCTGACTCGTGTGTTTATCGAGCTTCTGTATTCTAGCCCTCGAGGCCCATGGCTTTTAATATGAAGCTTGTATGTTTTATTTGTGTCTAGAGTTGTGTTGTGATATCTTCCGATGAGTCCTTGAGTTTGATCGTACGGATTTGCGTGTATGATTAGCGTACGATTAAATCGAGGGCGTCACAAGTTGGTATCAGAGCCGACTACCTGTAGGTAGCCCCTTTCCAACTCCTTGGTCGAAGTTGAGTCTAGTGCTTGAAAAACTTACTAACTTTGATGTTGCGGCTTACGGGCCCACATCTCAATCGGGTGGTATTAGAATCTTTTACTCCTTTTCTATACTCTGGGTTCTACTCTCTCTTCTCCTTCGGGTTAAATATTTTACTAACTCTAACTCTAGGTTCTCGTAATTAATTCCTCCCGGAGAGCCCCTCATTCCATATAATGGTTTGATTCGTCAGAAAGCTCCGAACACACTCTTCGATGTTCTCTCGAGAACTTGTGTTGATTGCTTTTGCGATTTCCCTTCCTCCATCAACCCATATGGATGACTACATACAAATGTCATTCATATTTTTCTTTCCATTTGCTCTTGTTTTACGAGATGCATCGAATTATTTTATCACAGATACGTCCGTCATCAGTTGTCATGGGTTTCGAAGGGCCTTCGTGTTGGGGAACGTCGCATGGGAAACAAAAATTTTCCTACGCGCACGAAGACCTATCATGGTGATGTCCATCTACGAGAGGGGATTTCCGATCTACGTACCCTTGTAGATCACACAGCAGAAGCGTTAGTGAACACGGTTGATGTAGTGGAACGTCCTCACGTCCCTCGATCCGCCCCGCGAACCGTCCCACGAACCGTCCCGGGATCCGTCCCAGGATCTAGTGTCGAACGGACGGCACCTCCGCGTTCAGCACACGTACAGCTCGACGATGATCTCGGCCTTCTTGATCCAACAAGAGATACGGAGAGGTAGATGAGTTCTTCGACAACATGACGGCGCTCTGGAGGTTGGTGGTGATCTAATCTCAGCACGGCTCCGCCCGAGCTCCGCAGAAACGTGATCTAGAGGAAAAACCGTGGAGGTATGTGGTCGGGCTGCCTTGGAAAAGTTGTCACAAATCAGCCCTAATTTCTCCATATATATAGGAGGAGGTGAGGGGAGGCTTGCCTTGAGGCTCAAGAAGCCCCAAGGGCTGTGCCACCAAGGGGAGGAGGAGTCCTCCTCCAATCCTAGTCCAACTAGGATTGGAAGGTGGAGTCCTTCTCTTCTTTCCCACGTTTCCTTTTTTTTTCTCTTCTTTTGGTTTTTCTTTCTCTCTTGCGCAAGACAGCCTTTGGCTGACCCCACCTACTTGGTGCGCCACCCCCAAGGTCCTTGGGCCCTCCCGGGTGGGTGGTCCCCCCTCCCGGTGAAGATCCGGAACCCATTCGTCATTCCCGGTACATTACCGGTAATGCCCGAAAACCTTCCGGTAACCAAATGAAGTCATCCTATATATCAATCTTCGTTTCCGGACCATTCCGGAAACCCTCGTGACGTCCGCGATCTCATCTGGGACTCCAAACAACATTCGGTAACCAACCATATAACTCAAATACGCATAAAACAACGTCGAACCTTAAGTGTGCAGACCCTGCGGGTTCGAGAACTATGTAGACATGACGCGAGTGACTCCTTGGTCAATATCCAATTGCGGGACCTGGATGCCCGTATTGGATCCTACATATTCTACGAATATCTTATCGTTTGAACCTCAGTGCCAAGGATTCATA
The DNA here is from genome assembly GCF_904849725.1 of Hordeum vulgare subsp. vulgare. Lineage (NCBI taxonomy): Eukaryota > Viridiplantae > Streptophyta > Magnoliopsida > Poales > Poaceae > Hordeum > Hordeum vulgare. Next base: position 126,606,798 of record NC_058519.1, read on the forward strand.
TAATCCCGTATGTCATTCCCTTTGTCCTTCGATATGTTACTTGCCCGAGATTCGATCGTCAGTATCCGCATACCTAATTTAATCTTGTTTATCGGCAAGTCTCTTTACTCGTTCCGTAATACAATATCCCGCAACTTACACTAAGTCTCATTGCTTGCAAGGCTTGTGTGTGATGTTGTATTACTGAGTGGGCCCCGAGATACCTCTCCGTCATACAGAGTGACGAATCCCAGTCTCGATCCATACTAACTCAACGAACACCTTCAGAGATACCTGTAGAGCATCTTTATAGTCACCCAGTTACGTTGCGACGTTTGATACACAAAAAGCATTCCTCTGGTGTTAGTGAGTTATATGATCTCATGGTCATAGGAACAAATACTTGACACGCAGAAAACAATAGCAATAAAATGACACGATCAACATGCTACGTCTATTAGTTTGGGTCTAGTCCATCACATGATTATCCTAATGATGTGATCCCGTTATCAAGTGACAACACTTGCCTATGGTCAGGAAACCTTGACCATCTTTGATCAACGAGCTAGTCAACTAGAGGCCTACTAGGGACAGTGTTTTGTCTATGTATCCACACATGCAGTGTGTTTCCAATCAATACAATTATAGCATGGATAATAAACGATTATCATGAACAAAGAAATATAATAATAACTAATTTGTTATTGCCTCTAGGGCATATTTCCAACAGTCTCCCACTTGCACTAGAGTCAATAATCTAGTTCACATCACCATGTGATTCCAACGAATCCAACACCCATATAGTTATGGGGTCTGATCACGTCTTGCTCGTGAGAGAGGTTTTAGTCAACGGTTCTGAAAATTTCATATCCGTGTGTTCTTTACAAATATTTATGTCATCTTATAGATGCTGCTACTATGTGCTATTCGGAAATACTCCAAATATCTACTCTACTATAGGAATCCGTTTCACTACTCATAGTTATTCGGATTAGTGTCAAAGCTTGCATCGACGTAACCCTTTACGACGAACTTTTTAACCACCTCCATAATTGAGAAAAATTCCTTAGTCCATCAGTTACTAAGGATAAATTTTGACCGCTGCTAGTGATTCAATCATGGATCACTCTCTGTACCTCTCAACATACTTTGAGTCAAGGCACACATCAGGTGCGGTACACAGCATGGCATACTTTAGATTCTACGGCCAAGGCATAGAAGACGACCTTCGTCTATTCTCTTTATTCTGCCGGGGTCGGGTTTTGAGTCTTACTCAAATTCACACCTTACAAGGCAACCAAGAACTCCTTCTTTGCTGATTTATTTTGAACTCCTTCAAAAACTTGTCAAGGCATGCATCTTGTTGAAACTTCTATTAAGCGCTTTCGATCTATCTCCATAGATCTTTGATGCTCAACGTTCAAGTAGCTCAATCCAGGTATTCCTTTGAAAACTCCTTTCAAACAACCTTGTATGTTTTACAGAAATTCTACATTACTTCTGATCCACAATATGTAAACCACATATACTTATCAGAAATTCTATAGTGCTCCCACTCACTTCTTTGGAAATACAAGTTTCTCATAAACCTTGTACAAACCCAAAATCCGACTCCGAGATACAAGTTTCTCATCTCATTAAAGTGTATATTCCAACTCCGAGATGCTTGCACCAGTCCATTGAAGGATCGCTGGAGCTTGCATACTTGCTAGTATCTTTAGGATCGACAAAACCTCCTGGTTGTATCACATACAATGTTTGCTCAAGGAAACCGTCGAGAAAACAATTTTTTGACATCCTATGTGCAATATTTCATAAATAATGCAGCAACTACTAACATAATTCTAACAGACTTTTAGCATCACTACGAGTGAGAAAGTCTCATCATAGTCAACTGTTTGATCTTGTCGGAAACATCTTTGCGACAAGTCGAGCTTTTCTTAATAGTGACTTATCACCATCATCGTCTGTCTTCCTTTTAAAGATCCATCTTTACTCAACAGTCCTATGACCATCAAGTAGTTCTTCCAAAGTCTACACTTTGTTTTCATACATGGATCCTCTCTCGGATTTCATGGCTTCCAGCCATTTGTTGGAATCCGGGCCCACCATTGCTTTCTCCATAACTCGTAGGTTCACTGTTGCTCAACAACATGACCTCCAAGACAGGGTTACCGTACCACTCTGTAGTAGTATGCGACCTTGTCAACCTACGAGGCTTGTAGTAACTTGATCCGATGCTCGATGATCACCATCATCAGCTTTCATTCAATTGGTGTAGGCGCCACAGGAACAACTTCCTGCGCCCTGCTACACACTAGTTGAAGTGATGGTTCAATAACCTCATCAAGTTCTACCACCCTCCCACTCAATTCTTTTGAGAGAAACCTTTCCTCGAGAAAGGATCCGTTTCTAGAAACAAACACCTTGCTTTCGGATCTGAGATAGGAGATGTAACCAACTGTTTTGGATATCCTATGAAGATGCATTTATCCGCTTTGGGTTCGAGCTTATCAGACTGAAACTTTTTCACATAAGTGTCGAAGCCCCAAACTTTCAAGAAACGACAGTTTAGATTTCTCTAAACCTCAGTCTATACTGTGTCATCTAAACGGAAATACGCGGTGCCCTATTTAAAGTGAATACGGTTGTCTCTAATGCATAACCCATAAACGATAGTGGTAATTCGATAAGAGACATCATAGCATGCACCATACCAAATAGTGAGTGGCTATGACGTTTAGACACATCATCACACTATGATGTTCCAGGTGGCATGAACTGCGAAACAATTTCCACATTGTCTTAACTGCGTACCAAAACTCATAACTCAGATATTCATTTCTATGATCATATCGTAGATCGTTTATCCTCTTGTTACGACGAACTTCACTCTGAAACGGAATTGAACTTTTCAACATTTCAGACTTGTGATTCATTAAGTAAATACTCCTGTATCTACTCAAATTGTCAGTGAAGTAAGAACATAATGATATCCACTACGTGCCTCAGCACCCATTGGACTGCATACATCAAAATGTATCACTTCCAACAAGTAACTATCTTATTTCATCTCAATGAAAACAAGGCCTTGCTCATGTGGTATGATTTGCATGTCACTAGTGATTCGAAATCAGGTGAGTACAAAGATCCATCAGCATGGAGCCTATTCATGCAATTTATACTAACATGACTCAAGCGGCAGTGCCACAAGTAAGTGGTACTACCATCATTAACTCGTATCTTTTGGCACCAATATCATGAACATGTGTAACACTACGATCGAGATTCAATAAACCATTGAAGGTGAATATTCAAGAAAATAGAGTAACCATTATTCTCCTTAAATGAATAATCGTAGTGCAATAAACACGATCCAATCATGTTCATGCTTAACGCAAGCACCAAATAACAATTATTTAGGTTTAACACCAATCCCGATGGTAGAGGGAGCGTGCGACGTTTGATCATATCAACCTTGGAAACACTTCCAACACGTATCGTCACCTCGCCTTTAGCTAGTCTCCGTTTATGCCGTAGCTTTCATTTCGTGTTACTAATCACTTAGCAACCGAACCGGTATCCAATACCCTCATGCTACTAGGAGTACTAGTAAAGTACACATCAACATCATGTATATCAAATACACTTCTTTCGACTTTTGCCAGCCTTCTTATCTACCAAGTATCTAGAGTTGCTCCGCCTCAGTGACTGTTCCCCTCATTACAGAAGCACTTAGTCTCGGGTTTGGGTTTAATCTTGGGTCTCTTCATTAGTGCAGCAATTGTTTTGCCGTTTCACGAAGTATCCCTTCTAGCCCTTGCCTTTCTTGAAACTTAGTGGTTTTACAAACCATCAACTATTGACGCTCCTTCTTGATTTCTACTTTCGCAGTGTCAAACATCGCGAATCGCTCAAGGATCATTGTATCTATCCTTGATATGTTATAGTTCATCACAAAGCTCTCACAACTTGGTGGCAGTGACTTTGGAGAACCATCACTATCTTATCTGGAAGATCAACTCCCACTTGATTCAAGCGATTGTCGTACTCAGATAATCTGAGCACACGCTCAATGATTGAGCTTTTCTCCTCTACTTCGTGGACAAAGAATCTTGTCGGAGGTCTCATACCTCTTAACAAGGGCACAAGCATGAAATCACAATTTCATCTCTTTAGAACATCTCTTATGTTCCGTGACGTTTCAAAACGTCTTCGGCACCTTGCTTCTAAGCCATTAAGTATTTTGTACTGAACTATCGTGTAGTCATCAGAAACGTGTATGTCGGATGTTCACAACATCTACAGAAGACGCTCGAGGTGCAGCACACCGAGTGGTGCATTAAGGACATAAGCCTTCTGCGCAACAACGAGAACAATCCTGGGCTTTACAGACTCAGTCTGCAAAGTTTGCTACTATCAACTTTCAACTAAATTTTCTCTAGGAACATATAAAAACAGTAGAGTTATAGCGCAAGCTACATCGTAATTCGCAAAGACCATTAGAATATATTCATGACAATTAGTTCAATTAATCATATTACTTAAGAACTCCCACACAAAAAGTACATCTCTCTAGTCATTTGAGTGGTACATGATCCAAATCCACTATCTCAAGTCCGATCATCACGTGAGTCGAGAATAGTTTCAGTGGTAAGCATCTCTATGCTAATCATATCAACTATACGATTCATGCTCGACCTTTCGGTCTCATGTGTTCCGAGGCCATGTCTGCACATGCTAGGATCGTCAAGCTTAACCCGAGTGTTCCGTGTGTGCAACTGTTTTGCACCCGTTGTATGTGAACGTTGAGTCTATCACACCCGATCATCACGTGGTGTCTCGAAACGAAGAACCGTCGCAACGGTGCACAGTCGGGGAGAACACAATTTCGTCTTGAAATTTTAGTGAGAGATCACCTCATAATGCTACCGTCGTTCTAAGAAAGATAAGGTGCATAAAGGATTAACATCACATGCAATTCATAAGTGAGATGATATGGCCATCATCATGTGCTTCTTGATCTCCATCACCAAAGCACCGACACGATCTTCTTGTCACCGGCGTCACACCATGATCTCCATCATCATGATCTCCATCAACGTGTCGCCATCGGGGTTGTCGTGCTACTTATGCTATTACTACTAAAGCTACGTCCTAGCAATATAGTAAACGCATCTGCAAGCACAAACATTAGTTTAAAGACAACCCTGTGGCTCCTGCAGGTTGCCGTACCATCGACGTGCAAGTCGATATTAACTATTACAACATGATCATCTCATACATCCAATATATCACATCACATCGTGGGCCATATCACATCACAAGCATACCCTGCAAAAACAAGTTAGACGTCCTCTAATTGTTGTTGCATGTTTTACGTGCTGACCATGGGTATCTAGTAGGATCGCATCTTACTTACGCAAACACCACAACGGATATATATGAATTTCTATTTAACCTCATCCAAGGACCTCCTCGGTCAAATCCGATTCAACTAAAGTCGGAGAAACCGACACTCGCCGGTCATCTTTGAGCAACGGAGTTACTCGTAGCGATGAATCCAGTCTCTCGTAAGCGTACGAGTAATGTCGGTCCGAGCCGCTTCGGTCCAACAATACCGCGGAATCAAGAAAATACTAAGGAGGGCAGCAAAACGCACATCACCGCCCACAAAAACTTTTGTGTTCTACTCGAGAAGACATCTACGCATGAACCTAGCTCATGATGCCACTGTTGGGGAACGTCGCATGGGAAACAAAAATATTCCTACGCGCACGAAGACCTATCATGGTGATGTCCATCTACGAGAGGGGATTTCCGATCTACGTACCCTTGTAGATCGCACAGCAGAAGCGTTAGTGAACGCGGTTGATGTAGTGGAACGTCCTCACGTCCCTCGATCCGCCCCGCGAACCGTCCCACGAACCGTCCCGCGATCCGTCCCACGATCTAGTGCCGAACGGACGGCACCTCTGCGTTCAGCACACGTACAGCTCGACGATGATCTCGGCCTTCTTGATCTAGCAAGAGAGACGGAGAGGTAGATGAGTTCTCCGGCAGCGTGACGGCGCTCCGGAGGCTGGTGGTGATCTAATCTCAACAGGGCTCTGACCGAGCTCCGCAGAAACGCGATCTAGAGGAAAACCCGTGGAGGTATGTGGTCAGGCTGCCTTGGAAAAGTTGTCATAAATCAGCCCTAATTCCTCCATATATATAGGAGGAGGTGAGGGGAGGCTTGCCTTGAGGCTCAAGGAGCCCCAAGGGCTGCGCCACCAAGGGGAGGAGGAGTCCTCCTCCAATCCTAGTCCAACTAGGATTGGAAGGTGGAGTCCTTCTCTTCTTTCCCACCTTTCCTTTTTTTTCTCTTCTTTTGGTTTGTCTTTATCTCTTGCGCAAGACAGCCTTGGGCTGACCCCACCTACTTGGTGCGCCACCCCCAAGGTCCTTGGGCCCTCCCGGGTGGGTGGTCCCCCCTCCCGATGAAGATCCGGAACCCATTCGTCATTCCCGGTACATTCCCGGTAATGCCCGAAAACCTTCCGGTAACCAAATGAAGTCATCCTATATATCAATCTTCATTTCCGGACCATTCCGTAAACCCTCGTGATGTCCGCGATCTCATCCGGGACTCCGAACAACATTCGGTAACCAACCATATAACTCAAATACGCATAAAACAACGTCGAACCTTAAGTGTGCAGACCCTGCGGGTTCGAGAACTATGTAGACATGACCCGAGTGACTCCTCGGTCAATATCAAATAGCGGGACCTGGATGACCATATTGGATCCTACATATTCTACGAAGATCTTATCGTTTGAACCTCAGTGCCAAGGATTCATATAATCCCGTATGTCATTCCCTTTGTCCTTCGGTATGTTACTTGCCCGAGATTCGATCGTCAGTATCCGCATACCTATTTTAATCTCGTTTACCGGCAAGTATCTTTACTCGTTCCGTAATACAAGATCCCGCAACTTACACTAATTCACATTGCTTGCAAGGCTTGTGTGTGATGTTGTATTACCGAGTGGGCCCCAAGATACCTCTCCGTCACACGGAGTGACAAATCCCAGTCTCGATCCATACTAACTCAACGAACACCTTCGGAGATACCTGTAGAGCATCTTTATAGTCACCCAGTTACGTTGCGACGTTTGATACACACAAAGCATTCCTCCAGTGTCAGTGAGTTATATGATCTCATGGTCATAGGAACAAATACTTGACACGCAGAAAACAGTAGCAACAAAATGACACGATCAACATGCTACGTCTATTAGTTTGGGTCTAGTCCATCACATGATTATCCTAATGATGTGATCCCGTTATCAAGTGACAACACCTACCTATGGTCAGGAAACCATGACCATCTTTGATCAACGAGCTAGTCAACTAGAGGCTTACTAGGGACAATGTTTTGTCTATGTATCCACACATGCACTGTGTTTCCAATCAATACAATTATAGCATGGATAATAAACGCTTATCATGAACAAAGAAATATAATAATAACTAATTTATTATTGCCTCTAGGGCATATTTCCAACACTTCGAATTATTATTCGATCTTCCAAAATCCTCCGTAGCCTATTGTTCATGACCTTTCTCACCTACTTTCATTATGGATAAATCCATATGTCTAGCCGCATTCATTAAATTTATTTGTGAATTTCCTGTGATCTTATTGATTCTACCTTTGTGTGAATGCACACAATCATCTGATGATACTCATAAATTATCTTTCTGACTCAAACGTCCTTCCAGACAGAGGTGGTTCTCGAAGAATCAACTTTGATTGGTTGACCATCTAAGTCCATTCAACTTACTTGTGTTTGACCGGAGCATCTGATTCTGATACACAACCGAGAAATCATAACTTCCTTTGGTAATTAAGTATCGATATTTTTCACATGTTCTATAACCGATGCATTGCATCCTATCTCCCTCTGATTGAGTACCGATACTCACATCAGGTCTTTTGTGGACTGCCTTTCCCATTGCTGGGTTATTATACGACGACATCCTTTACATTCAAAAAAAATCTTGTGGTATTCTTCCCATGATACATGATGCCATTGGTAAACTGTGTTTTCTCCCTCTGACAAATTGTATCCTATGCTTTTGTCCGCCATGCTCTGTTGTCAAGCATGTGTTAATTACTCGTGAAGTTTGTGGAATATGTTCCTAAGATGCTCTGATAGGTTGAACCTATGCCTTCCTAAAACAATATGATCCGACGAGTTTTCATGAGTCCTACTCTTCTAGTGTTTTGCCAGGTAATCTTTCCAAGCTGCAACCCCATCAAAGGAGAGGAATATATGGAAGGTGATGCATTGATGAAGTGGGAGTCGACCTTGAACTTTGTGTTCATGCCCATTGAAACGATGTTGATCCTACCATAGAAACTTCTCGTATCAATAATCATTCATTCTATGGTTTAATCCGGTATCTGTGCTCTTGTCCTTTGCAATCGTGGTTCTGACCATGTTGTCCAACCTTGGTTTCATTCCTAGACGAGTTAAAGTACTTATCTTCTTTAGATCAATACATCGGTCCTAGCCTTAATGTTGATCGACCTCCGAGTAATATCCCTTGTAGCTCGAGGATATCACGGAGCTACATTGAAAGGACGTGGATGTCTCCTAGAGGGGGGGGGGTGAATAGGCGCTTTAAAATATTTACGGTTTAGGCTTGAACAAATGCAGAATAAAACTAACGTTTAATTTGTCAAGCACAAAACCTAAAACAACTAGGCTCACCTATGTGCACCAACAACTTATGCTAAGCAAGATAAACAACTAAGTGATAGCAAGATATATGACAATAAACAATATGGCTATCACAAACTAAAGTGCATAAGTAAAGGGTTCGGGTAAGAGATAACCGAGGCACGTGGAGACAATGATGTACCCCGAAGTTCACACCCTTGCAGATGCTAATCTCCGTTGGAGCGGTGTGGAGGCACAATGCTCCCCAAGATGCCACTAAGGCCACCGTAATCTCCTCACGCCCTCGCACAATGCAAGATGTCGTGATTCCACTAAGGGACCCTTGAGAGCGGTCACCGAACCCGTACAAATGGCAAACCTTGGGGGCGCTCACCGGTACCCGTACAAATTGTTCGGGGCAATCTCCACAAACTAATTGGAGACCCCGACGCTTGCCCGGAGCTTTACACCACAATGATTGAGCTCCGAGACACCACCAAGCTTCTAGGACGCCAAAGCATCCACGAAGAACAATATATAGGGTACTAACTACCAAAGGTAATAAGCTTCTCAAACTTCACTTCCACGTATCACCGTGGAGAACTCAAACCGATGCAACTAATGCAATGGCAAGGGCACACGGAGTGCCCAAGTCCTTCTCTCCCAAATCCCACCAAAGCAACTAATGCTAGGGAGGAAAATGAGAGGAAGAACGAAGAAGAACACGAAGAACTCCAAGATCTAGACCCAAGGGGTTCCCCTCACTTAGAGTAGAAAGTGATTGGTGGAAATGTGGATCTAGATCTCCTCTCTCTTTTCCCTCAAGAACTAGCAAGAATCATTGGAGGGATTGAGAGTTAGCAAGCTCGACGAAGGCCAACAATGGGGGAAGAACACGAGCTAAACAGATAAGGTTCAATGGGGAAGAAGACCCCCTTTTATAGGTGGGGAAAAATCCAACCGTTATGCTTCACAGCCTGCACAGAGCGGTACTACCGCTCATGGAGCGGTACTACCGCTCGGTAGGTTCACGAACCATGCCGAGGCAAAAAAGTATGCAAAAAACAGTCCGACGAAGCGGTACTACCGCTAGGGAGCGGTAGTAAAAAATTACTACCGCTCCGGGGGTGGTACTACCTCTCCGGGGGCGGTACTACCGCTACAGGAGCGGTACTACCGCTGGCACTAGGAGCGGTACTACCGCTGGATACTGAAACTCTTGTAACTTTCGCATACGGACTCCGAATTCAACGAAACCAAGTTTGTTCGAAAGCTAACGACATGGGCTAACACAATCTTGATAGAAATATCAATAAGAAGCAAGTGAGAAAATCCCCATAAGAGAATGGTGAGAACCCTTGTTCGAATAAGACCGGTAAAAACTCCCAACATCGAAAACATCATAGAAGATGCATATGGACTCCGTTTTCGATGAACTCGAGCGTGTCATGAAGATGAACATAAGCTCTAAAAATCACAAAGAGAAATACCTGTTGGAAATATGCCCTAGAGGCAATAATAAAATTTTTATTATCATATTTCCTTGTTCATGATAATCGTCCATTGTTCATGCTATAATTGTATTAACAGGAAACAGTAATACATGTGTGAATAAATAGATCACAATGTGTCCCTAGCAAGCCTCTAGTTGGCTAGCTCGTTAGTCAATAGATGATCATGGTTTCCTGGTCATGGGCATTAGATGTCATTGATAACGGGATCATATCATTAGGAGAATGATGTGACGGACAAGACCCAATCCTAAGCGTAGCACTAGATCGTATTGTTCGTATGCTAAAGCTTTTCTAATGTCAAGTGTCTTTTCCTTCGACCTTGAGATTGTGCAACTCCCGGATACCGTAGGAGTACTTTGGGTGTATCAAACGTCACAACGTAACTGGTTGACTATAAAAGTGCACTACGGGTACCTCTGAAAGTGTCTGTTGGGTTGGTAAGAATCGAGATTGGGATTTGTCACTCCGCGTGACGGAGAGGTATCTCTGGGCCCACTCGGTAGAACATCATCATGAGCTCAATGTGACTAAGGAGTTAGTCACACGATCACGTGCTATGGAACGAGTAAAGAGACATACCGGTAACGAGATTGAACAAGGTATAGGTATACCGACGATCGAATCTCGCGCAAGTTCTATACCGACAGACAAAGGGAATTGTATACGGGATTAATTGAATCCTTGACATCGTGGTTCATCCGATGAGATCATCGTGGAGCAAGTGGGAGCGACCATGGGTATCCAGACCCCGCTGATGGTTATTGGCCGGAGAGGTGTCTCAGTCATGTCTGCCTGTCTCCCGAACCCGTAGGGTCTACACACTTAAGGTTCAATGACGCTAGGGTTATAGGGAATTGTTATACGAGGTTATCGAAAGTTGTTGGGAGTCCTGGATGAGATCCCGGACATCACGAGGAGCTCCGGAATGGTCCAGAGGTAAAGATTGATATATAGGCCGGATGGATATCGGACACCGGAAGTGTTTCGGGCGTCACCGGTAACGTACCGGGAGCACCGGGACCACCAGAGGTGGTCCCCGGGGTCCACCGGAAGGGGGTAACGACCCCGGGAGGCTAGATAGGCCAAGTGCGGGAGGGAACCAGCCCCTAGGTGGGATGGTGCGAACCCCACTCAGCCCATGGCGCAAGAAGATGGGAGAAGGGGGGAACCCTAGCGCAGGTGGGCCTAAGGCCCACCAGAAGGGTGCGCGACCCCTCCTCCCCCCCTTGGCCGCCGCACCTCCCCCCATCTAGGGCTGTCGCCCCTCCCAGGAGAGGGAAACCCTCAAGGGGGCGCAACCCCTCCCTCCCCCTATATATAGTGGGCACTTTTGGGCTTTTGGAGACACAGTTTTCCCTCTCCCTCGACGCAGCCCTGCTCTTCTTTCTCCTCCTCTCTGCCGGTGCTTGGCGAAGCCCTGCCAGGAGACCTCGTCTCTCCATTGACGCCACGCTATCGTGCTGCTAGAGATCTTCCCCAACCTCTCCCTCCTCCTTGCTGGATCAAGGTGCGGGAGACGTCACCGGGCTGCACGTGTGTTGAACGTGGAGGTGTCGTGGTTCGGCACTAGATCGGAATCACACCGCGATCTGAATCGCCGCGAGTACGACTCCATCAACCAAGTTCTAGCAACGCTTCCGCTTATCGATCTTCAAAGGTATGAAGATGCACTCACCCCTCTCTCGTTGCTGGTCTCTCCATAGGAAGATCGGAATATGCGTAGGAAAGTTTTTGAATTTATGCTACGTTACCCAACAGTGGCATCCGAGCGAGGTTTTCTATGTGTAGATTCTATGCACGAGTAGAACACAAAAGGTTGTGGGCGATGATTTGTCAATTGCTTGCCGCTACTAGTCTTATTCTTTTCCGGCGGTAATGTGGGATGAAGCGGCCCAGACCGACCTTACACGTACGCTTACGTGAGACTGGTTCCACTGACAGACATGCACACCATGCATAAAGGTAGCTAGCGGGTGTCTGTCTCTCCCACTCTAGTCGGATTGGATTTGATGAAAAGGGTCCTTACGAAGGGTAAATAGCTTTGACATATCATCGTTGTGGCCGTCACGTAGGTAAGAAGGCGTTCTTGCTAGAAACCCAAATCAGCCACGTAAAACTTGCAACAACAATTAGAGGACGTCAAACTTGTTTTTGCAGGGTTTGACATGTGATGTGATATGGCCAAAGTTGTGATGTTGCATGTATGATGTATGATATGATCATGTTATTGTAATAGGTTTCACGAATTGCATGTCGATGAGTATGACAACCAGCAGGAGCCATAGGAGTTGTCTTAATTTATTGTATGAGATGCAACGCCATGTGCTTACTACTTTTACTTGATTGCTAACGGTTAGCTATAGTAGTAGTAATAGTTGTAGTTGGCGTGACGACTTCACGGAGACACGATGATGGAGATCATGGTGTCACGCCGGTGACGATGATGATCATGCGATGCCTGAAGATAGAGATCGAAAGAGCAAAGATGATAATGGCCATGTCATGTCACTATATGATTGCATTGTGATGTTTATCATGTTTTTCATCTTATTGCTTAGAACGACAGTAGCATAATAAGATGACCCCTCTTAAAATTTCAAGAACGTATTCCCCTAAGTGTGCACCGTTGCGCTCGTCGTCTCGAAGCACAACGTGATGATCGGGTGTGATAGATTCTAACGTTCGCATACAACGGGTGTAAGCCAGATTTACACACGCGGAACACCTAGGTTGACTCGACGAGCTTAGCATGTACAGACATGACCTCGAATACAAGAGACCGAAAGGTCGAACATGAGTCGCATGGTTGAATACGATCAGCATGAAGTTGCTCACCATGGTGACTAGTCCGTCTCACGTGATGATCGGACACGGGTGTCACGCCCAAGATGCGACCCTATCCTCAATTTGGCATGAAGGCCTCGTCAGGGATAGAAGCGCATCTCGTCGTGTCGCAAGAATGGATATCGTTACAAGTACATGTACTGAAAAAAGAGATATATAAGTAGAGTTGGCTCACACTCGCCATAAGCTACATCAGAGCCACATCAGTACATTACATTAACATCATGAAGAAGAACAGGGTCCGACTACGGACGAAAACAAATGAGAAAAGAAGAACGACGTCCATCCTTGCTATCCCAGGCTGCCGGCCTAGAACTCATCCTAGATCGATGAAGAAGAAGCAACTCCAAATGAACAATCAACGCGCTCGCGTCAAGTAACCTTTACCTGTACCTGCAACTGGTGTTGTAGTAATCTGTGAGCCAGAGGGGACTCAGCAATCTCATTTCCAAAAGTATCAAGACTAGCAAAGCTTAATGGGTGAGGTATGGTTAAGTGGTGAGGTTGCAGCAGCGGCTAAGCATATATTTGGTGGCTAACTTACGAGTACAAGAAATAAGAGTGGGAAGATCTACGCATAACGGACGTGACTACTGATGATCAAATGAATGATCCTGAACACCTACCTACGTTAGACATAACCCCACCGTGTCCTCGATCGGAGAAGGAACTCTGGAAAGAGACAGTCACAGTTACGCACACAATTGGCATATTTTAATTAAGTTAACTTCAAGTTATCTAGAACCAGTGTTAAACAAAGTTTCCACGTTGCCACATAACCGCGGGCACGACTTTCCAAAAGATTTCACCCTGCAGGGGTGCTCCAACCAGTCCATCACAAATTACCACAAGCCGCATAGAAATCCTCGATCACGACACTCGCGATCTCGTCGGATTCCTTAGTGGAAAACCTCAACTCTGAGATTACCCAAAGCATCACCGGAATCCCGATGCACAAGATATCTCGTCAAAGGTAAAACTAATCCAGCAAGGCCGCCCGACGTGTCGACGTACCCGATAGGAGCCGTGTATCTCGTTCTCAGGACATGGCAGATGGAACTAGCTACGAGTGCCAAACCTCGAGTTTCCTCGCGGTGGCCACGCAGGCAAACCGTTTGGGACCAACACCATCAGCACTGGCCCCTCCTGTTTATGTAAAATTACTCCTCGGGTAGCGCTAACTCCGTATGCATTTCAGTATTATCCAAATTATTATGTTGGGCAAATGTAAAACCAATGTTGGGCCTTGCCAGACCAGCTTTAGTCTAAAACGAATTATCAAGGGGGTCCCCATAACAACCCCGATCGTGTTAGGAGCGCTCAATTATGGAACATAACACCGGTAGCCGAAACTAAGGGGGCAAAGGTGGAACAAAACAACATGCTAGAAAGGTCGAGCCTTCCACCTTTTACCAAGTATATAGGTGCATTAAATTAAATAGCATTTAATATGGTGATATAACAAGGAACCCATGTTTTCACATGGAAGCAACTGCACCTGCAACTAGCAACGCTAACACAAGGTTAAGCAAGCGGTAACATAGCCAATCAGTGGTTTGCTAGGTCGAACAGGTTGAAGGTTTCATGGCATTGTTGAGAGGCTGATATTTAACATGTGGTAGGCAACGAGACATAACGATAGACACGGTAAAACTAGCATAGCAATGATAGTAATGGTATCTAGGGAAATGATCATCTTGCCTGAGATCCCGCTTGGAATAAGAATGACTCCGTGAAGCAGACGAACCGACGTAGTCGAACGAGTCCTCACATCCGACACGCTTACGGAACTCTATCGAGATGGGGAAAACCGGAAACAAGCATCAACACACGGAATTCACCACATGATGCACAACAGATATGATGCATGAGCAGCTGAATACATGCAAGTCACGGCATGACAATTCACACAATCAAACACTACACATTAAGTGAAGTTCAATATGCAACGAGTTGCATATTGACGAAACTCCACATTTAATTATTTAGTTTTATCCCGATTAGATACACGGCAATATTAAATGTGATTAAACATGGCAAGAGGTGAAGCGCAAATTAAACTACCTATCTAGACATTTTAAATGAGGTCGGAAATGACATATAGCATCTCCGAGACGACCTCACATGTTAATTTACAATTCTGTCCAGATCTAAACTAATGCATTTAAATAGTTGTTAAACAGCAAAACAAATAGATTCAGTGATTCTACGCGTCGTGACAAGCAACTTACACATAGAGAACATCTCCAACGGAGCTACGGTTCAAAAGATACAAGCACCTCAAGATATGACGGCATGAATGCAATATGTGTGCAACGGCGGTCACAAGCACTTCAAAACATACAACCAGCAAGAGAAAATGAAACTACACGAGATTCTAAGAAAGTTTCATGTAGGACATGATCAAATCGGAGCTACGGATCAAAAACTACGAGCAAAACAAGAAATGACTACAATCTGCCAAAATCAGCCACATAGCATTTTCTACACCCCACAACTACGAGTTACACAACTCCGATATGCTCAAGCAAGACATGAAACGAAAGAGTGAAAGAAGAACTACTACAAACAACTAACAACAACTAGCATGTCATCATGGATCACTAGAGAAAGGAGACACAAAATGGCATCTCACACACAAAATTACACCTCATGAAAGTGCAGTTTTCGATCTGAAGCCATATTGACAGCAGCAAAACCTATAGCTACAGGACCCCAAATGGCATGAAAATTCACAGCATGCTATAGAAACACAAGGGCTACAACTAACTCCATTGGACCAACCTCAAAAGAGCTACAAATCAAAAGATACAAGCAAGACAAGACATCAACAAAATATAACAGATTCCAGACTTAGAAATATTTCAGCACCTCCAAATCAGCACTATTTCTAGCAACTTGAGGGCAATCAAACCACACCTAAACATGCATTTCTATTGCAACCAAAAATACCAGGGGCTAGTCTAAACACCCAAGAACAACTCCCTAGTTGACAACTCCGTCAAACGAAGCACAGAATAAATCCTACGAATTAAACAAAAGGGCATCACGGCAAAATATCGCGCGAACTAACTTCCTCAAAAGCTAAAACTAATTGCACAGAAAAATCCCATGGATTTTTCTACCCCGAAAACATATAATATATGTGGGGTTGCACAACAAAATAATGCCACACGAAAATGCGAGAAAATAACCTATACACGGGAAAATAAACTACCGGCAATCCCTGCATGCAAAAATACCAATGACCGCTCTAAAATACATGGAAATTAGGTTCCTAAAACATGGGAATTTCTAATACGACATACGGGCTATACGGTCTTGTGCGAAAAATAAATACGACGTCTAGCCTATCTAGACAACACGCTAAACTAGACATACGACACGTCAAACAACGCCAAATAAATATGCAAGTTGTGAAATCATGTTCTACCCGCAAAACTACCCCAAAACCATATAACATACGCCTCGATCCGACTAACAGTTAATAAACTACGGGCGTTTGAAAAACAAGCATATTTTCCTGAAATTTAAATAAAATACGGAAAACTAAAAAAACGCTAACGGGCCTAATGTGTCTACCGGGCCGAAACTGGGCATTGGCGTCATATAACTAAGTCACACACGCGCGCAAAATAGGGGGGAACATGGACTACCTTCGTGGGCTCGAGGCCCAGCTCGAAGGAGGAGTAGTCCGGCTTGGGAGGAGGGGCGCTGGGCCTTCGAAGGGAGGCCGACCCAGCTCGTAGCGAGGCGGCCCAGGCGCTGGAGCGCTCGTCGTTCCCCTCGTAGGAACGAGGCCGGCGGCGGTAGTACTGGCGACGCAGCAGGCAAGGCGGGGGCGAGGCGCCGGCATGGCGGCCCCTTCCCGGACCGGATCCGGCTGGCGAAGGGAGGGATCCACCGGATCCATGGCCGGAGGAGGGAGGGATCCACCGCTGACGGTTCCTGGTCTCGGCAACAGCCGCTACAGCTTGGGGCACCGGCTGCTCGCGGCGACCGTCGGAGGGCGGGGCCGGCAGGGCTCTGGCGCACGGGGAGGCGGCGCCGGTGAGGGCCTCCGACGAGGGTGGTGCGCCAGTGACCGGCGGCCGGGATGAGCTCAGCTGGCTCGAGCACGGGGGAGCCCGGGATCACAGGGCACGGGAGAAGAACGGGCGGCGGCACGGATCCGGGCCTGCCCGGGCCCGATCTGGGCTCAGTGGGCCGTGGCGGTGGCTGAGGGACCGAGGGGAGGAGAGAGAGGGTGCGGGAGGCTAGGGTTAGCACGGTTTTCGAGGCAGGGGAGAGGGGGCTGTCTAAAAATATGATGGAGGGGTATTTATAGAGAAAAAATGGGGTTAGGTTAGCCGGAATTTCATTTCGGATCCAACCGTGCGGTCGGATTCAGACGATTCCGAACGCGGGAACGGTTACGTGGCCGTGTAGAGTGGATATCCGGAGACGAGAGGGAGAACGGGCGGCGCGGCAACGAATTTTAAAACACAGACAGACGTCCGACGGTAGACCGAATACGGTGCCGCTACGGTCGACCGTTCGGGTACTAGACGAACTCCGATTGCGACGAAATTCGACAGGCGGCCTAGCTATAACTAAATACGACCGCTTGCAAAGTTTCACCTCGATCAGAGAAAGTTTTCAACACACTTTAAAAACAGGGTTTTGACGATGCCGCGGGCGCGTGCGTCTGTGAACGGGCTCAGAACGAACAACGACGAGAACCGGCAACTAACAATGGATGAAAATTTTGAAAACTGGCGGCACGGAGCTGCCGATGCAATGCAGATGATGCGCATGATGAGATGATGATGCGACAAAATAAAATAGACACATGACGAAAACGGAATAGAAGGGGAATCTTCTGGAACGTCGGTCTCGGGCTGTCACAACGGGTTAGTCAACATGGATCATGTATCACTTAGATGACAAGGGGGATGTTGATTTAAGTGGGAGTTCATACTTAATTTGATTAGATGAACTTAATTGTCATCAACTTAGTCTAAAAGTTGTCTTTATAAATATTGTAGATGGCCAACGTCAACCTCAATTTCAACGCATTCCTAGAGAAAAACAAGTTGAAAGATGATGGTAGCAACTATGCGGACTGGGTTCGCAACTTGAAGCTCATCCTTGAAGCAGCTAAAAAGGCTTATGTCCTTGATGCGCCGCTAGGTGACCCTCCCGCTCCCGCAGCAGCCCAGGACATTCTGAACGTCTGGCAAACACGGAGTGATGACTACTCTCTGGTTAGGTGTGGCATGCTATACAGTTTAGAAATGGGGCTCCAAAGGCGTTTTGAGCAACACGGTGCATATGAGATGTTCCCAGAGCTGAAGCTAGTTTTTCAAGCTCATGCCCGTGTCGAGAGATATGAAGTCTCCGACAAGTTCTTTAGCTGTAAGATGGAGGAGAACAGTTCCGTCAGTGAGCACATACTCAAAATGTCTGGGTTACACGGTCGTCTCACTTCACTTGGAGTCGAACTTCCGGATGATGCTATAATTGACAGAATCCTCTAGTCTCTCCCACCAAGCTACAAAGGTTTTGTGCTGAACTACAACATGCAAGGCATGAAGAAGACCATTCCCGAGTTGTACTCAATGCTCAAGTCTGCAGAAGTAGAAATCAAGAAAGAGCATCAAGTGTTGATGGTCAACAAGACCACTAGTTTCAAGAATGGCAAGGGTAAGAAGAACTTCAAGAAAGATGGCAAAGTCGTTGCCGTGCCCGGTAAGCCAGATGCCTCGAAGAAGAAAAAGAATGGACCCAAGCCTGAGACTGAGTGCTTCTATTGCATGGGAAAGGGTCACTGGAAGCGGAACTGCCCCAAATACTTAGCGGACAAGAAGGCCGGCAACGTTAAAGGTATATGTGATATACATGTTATTGATGTGTACCTTACCAGCGCTCGTAGTAGCTCCTGTGTTGTTGCTCACATTTGCAACTCAAAGTAGGAACTGCGGAATAAGCGGAGACTGGCCAAGGATGAGTGACGATGCGCGTCGGGAATGGCTCCAAGGTCGATGTGATCGCCGTCGGCACGCTACCTCTACATCTACCGTCGGGAATAGTTTTAAACCTTAATAATTGTTATTGAGTACCAGCTTTGAGCATGAATATTGTATCAGGGTCTTGCTTAATGCGAGACGGCTACTCATTTAAGTAAGAGAATAATGGTTTTTCTATTTATATGAGTCATATGTTTTATGGTCATGCTCCGCTGGTGAATGGTTTATTCTTGATGAATCTCGATCGTGATGTTACGCATATTCATAGTGTGAGTACCAAAAGATGTAAAGTTGATAATGACAGTCCCACATACTTGTGGCACTGCCGCCTTGGTCATATCGGCGTTAAGCGCATGAAGAAGCTCCATACTGATGGACTATTAGAGTCTCTTGACTTTGAATCATTTGACACATGCGAACCGTGCCTCGTGGGCAAGATGACTAAGACTCCATTCTCAGGAATAATGGTGAGAGCAACCGACTTATTGGAAATGATACATACTGATGTGTGTGGTCCAATGAACGTTGAAGCTCGCGGTGGCTATCGTTATGTTCTCACTCTCACCGATGATTTGAGTAGGTATGGGTATATCTACTTGATGAAGCACAAATCTGAGACATTTGAAAAGTTCAAGGAATTTCAGAGTGAGGTCGAGAATCAACGTGACAGAAAAATTAAGTGTCTACGATCTGATCGCGGAGGAGAATATTTGAGTCACGAGTTTGGCACACACCTAAGGAAGTGTGGAATCGTTTCACAACTGACGCAGCCTCGCACACCGCAACGCAACGGAGTGTCTGAACGTCGTAATCGCACTTTATTAGATATGGTACGATCTATGATGTCTCTTACTGACTTACCGCTATCATTTTGGGATACGCATTAGAAATTGCAGCATTCACTTTAAATAGGGCACCGTCTAAATCCATTGAGACGACATCGTATGAACTATGGTTTGGCAAGAAACCTAAGTTGTCGTTTCTTAAAGTTTGGGGCTGCGATGCTTATGTGAAGAAACTTCAACCACAAAAGCTCGAACCCAAAGCGGAGAAATGTGTATTCATAGGATACCCTAAGGAAACTATTGGATATACCTTCTATCTTAGATCCGAAGGTAAAACCTTTGTTGCCAAGAACGGATCCTTTCTAGAGAAAGAGTTTCTCTCGAAAGAAGTAAGTGGGAGGAAGGTAGAACTTGATGACGTAATTACAACCCCTCTCGAACAGGATAGTAGCACAGCACGGGAAGTTGTTCCTGTGGCGCCTACACCAACTGAAGAGGAAGTTAATGATAATGATCATGAAGCTTCGGATCAAGTTACTACCGAGCCGCGAAGGTCCACGAGGGTACGCTCCGCACCAGAATGGTACGACAACCCTGTAATGGAAATCATGTTGTTAGACAATAGCGAACCTTCGAACTATGAAGAAGAGATGGCGGGCCCGGATTCCAACAAATGGCTTGAAGCTATGAAATCCGAGATAGGATCCATGTATGAGAACAAAGTATGGACTTTGGTGGACTTGCCCGATGACCGACGAGCCATAGAAAATAAATGGATCTTCAAGAAGAAGACTGATGCAAACGGTAATGTAACCGTTTATAAAGCTCGACTTGTTGCAAAGGGTTTTTTCGACAAATTCAAGGGATTGACCATGAACAGACTTTCTCTCCCGTAGCGAAGCTGAAATCAGTCCGAATCATGTTAGCAATTGCCGCCTTTTATGATTATGAAATTTGGTAAATGGACGTCAAACAGCGTTCCTTAATGGGAACCTTAAGGAAGAGTTGTATATGATGCAACCAGAAGGTTTTGTCGACCCTAAGGGATCTAACAAAGTGTGCAAGCTCCAGCGCTCCATCTATGGGCTAGTGCAAGCATCTCGGAGTTGGAACATTCGCCTTAATGAGGTGATTAAAGCGTTTGGGTTCATACAGTTTACGGAGAAGCCTGTCTGTACAAGAAAGTGAGTGGGAGCTCTGTAGCTTTCCTCATACTGTATGTGGATGACATATTATTGATGGGGAATAATATAGAGATGTTGGAGAGCATAAAGGCCTATTTGAACAAGAGTTTTTCAATGAAGGACCTTGGAGAAGCTGCATACATATTAGGCATCAAGATCTATAGAGATAGATCGAGACGCCTCATAGGTCTTTCACAAAGTACATACCTTGACAAGATATTGAAGAAGTTCAATATGGAAAACTCAAAGAAAGGGTTCTTGCCAGTTTTGCAAGGTATGAGATTGAGTAAGACTCAGTCGCCGACCACGACAGCAGATAGAGACAAGATGAGTTCTGTCCCCTACGCTTCACCCGTAGGCTCTCTTATGTATGCCATGTTGTGTACCAGACCTGATATAAACCTTGCCGTAAGATTGGTAGGGAGGTACCAAAGTGATCCCGGTATGGAACACTGGACAGCGGTCAAGAATATCCTTAAGTACCTGAAAAGGACTAAGGAAATGTTTCTCGTTTATGGAGGTGACGAAGAGCTCATCGTAAAGGGTTACGTCGATGCTAGCTTCGACACAGATCTGGATGACTCTAAGTCACAGACCAGATACGTATATGTTTTGAATGGTGGGGCAGTGAGCTGGTGCAGCAGCAAGCAAGAAGTCGTGGCAGCATCTACATGTGAAGCGGAGTACATAGCTGCTTCAGAAGCAGCTCATGAAGGAATTTGGATGAAGGAGCTCATCACCGACCTTGGAGTGGTTCCAAGCTCGTCGGGTCCAATGACACTCTTCTGTGATAACACTGGGGCCATTACCATAGCCAAGGAGCCCAGGTTTCACCGGAAGATGAAGCACATCAAACGCCGCTACAACTCCATCCACAACCATGTCCAGAGTGGAGTAATAGAGATTTGTAAAGTACACACGGATATGAATGTTGCAGACCCGTTGACTAAACCTCTTCCACGAGCAAAACATGATCAACACCATAATGCTAAGGGTGTTCGATACATCACAATGTAACTAGATTATTGACTCTAGTGCAAGTGGGAGACTGTTGGAAATATGCCCTAGAGGCAATAATAAAATGGTTATATTCATATTTCCTTGTTCATGATAATCGTCCATTGTTCATGCTATAATTGTATTAACAGGAAACAGTAATACATGTGTGAATAAATAGATCACAGTGTGTCCCTAGCAAGCCTCTAGTTGGCTAGCTCGTTAGTCAATAGATGATCATGGTTTCCTGGTCATGGGCATTAGATGTCATTGATAACGGGATCATATCATTGGGAGAATGATGTGATGGACAAAACCCAATCCTAAGCGTAGCACTAGATCGTATTGTTCGTATGGTAAAGCTTTTCTAATGTCAAGTGTCTTTTCCTTCGACCCTGAGATTGTAAAACTCCCGGATACCGTAGGAGTTCTTTGGGTGTATCAAACGTCACAACGTAACTGGGTGACTATAAAGGTGCACTACTGGTACCTCTGAAAGTGTCTGTTGGGTTGGTACGAATCGAGATCAGGATTTGTCACTCCGCGTGACGGAGAGGTATCTCTGGGCCCACTCGGTAGAACATCATCATGAGCTCAATGTGACTAAGGAGTTAGTCACACGATGACATGCTACGGAATGAGTAAAGAGACTTACCGGTAACGAGATTGAACAAGGGATAGGTATACCGACGATCGAATCTCGGGCAAGTTCTATACCGATAGACAAAGGGAATTGAATAGGGATTAATTGAATCCTTGACATTGTGGTTCATCCGATGAGATCATCGTGGAGCAAGTGGGAGCCACCATGGGTATCCAGACCCCACTGATGGTTATTGACCGGAGAGGTGTCTCGGTCATGTCTGCCTGTCTCCCGAACCCGTAGGGTCTACACACTTAAGGTTCGATGATGCTAGGGTTATAGGGAATTGTTATATGAGGTTATCGAAAGTTGTTCGGAGTCCCGGATGAGATCCCGGACGTCACGAGGAGCTTCGGAATGGTCCGGAGCTAAAGATTGATATATAGGACGGATGGTTTTGGACACCGGAAGTGTTTCGGGCGTCACCGATAACGTACCGGGACCACCGGGACCACTTCAGTGGTCCCGGGGGTCCACCGGAAGGGGCAACGACCTCGGGAGGCTAGATGGGCCAAGTGCGGGAGGGAACCAACCCCTAGGTAGGCTGGTGCGCCCCCCCCCCACTCAGCCCATGGCGCAAGAAGAAGGGAGAGGGGGGGAACCCTAGCGCAGGTGGGCCTAAGGCCCACAAGAAGAGTGCGCCACCCCTCCTCCCCCCTTGGCCACCGCACCTCCCCCCATCTAGGGCTCCCGCCCCTCCCAGCAGAGGGAAACCCTCAAGGGGGCGCAGCCCCTCCCCCCTATATATAGTGGGCACTTTTGGGCTTTTGGAGACACAGTTTTCCCTCTCCCTCGGCGCAGCCCTGCTCTTCTTTCTCCTCCTCTCTGCCGGTGCTTGGCGAAGCCCTGCCGGGAGACCTCGTCTCTCCATCGACACCACGCCGTCGTGATGCCGGAGATCTTCCCCAACCTCTCCCTCCTCCTTGCTGGATCAAGGTGCGGGAGACGTCACCGGGCTGCACGTGTGTTGAACGCGGAGGTGCCGTGCTTCAGCACTAGATCGGAATCACACCGCGATCTGAATCGCCGCGAGTACGACTCCATCAACCGCGTTCTAGAAACGCTTCCGCTTAACGATCTTCAAAGGTATGAAGATGCACTCACCCCTCTCTCGTTGCTGGTCTCTCCATAGGAAGATCTGAATATGCGTAGGAATTGTTTTGAATTTACGCTACGTTACCCAACAATACCAAACAAGAACCAAGAAGTATGACGCAAGGATGCAAATGGTTTGAGCTGTCAATGAACGATACGATCAAGCTACTCACTTGAGAGCCCCCCTTGACAGTACGACAGTCTATCCTAAAACAGAAAACCTATCAAGGGCAAACCTATACCTTGCACCTCGTCCTCTTGAGCTAGATGACGATAATCTTGGCTTCCTCAAGATGGACCACCTTTCTTGCTTGCGTTGGCTTGATGAAGACTAGTTGATTGCTCCCCCATACACACTATGGGTGAGCCGCTCTTCAGCATATCTTCACAAGTCCATTGCCACCATCCTCCATCACTTGACGTCATCCTCCATGGGTTGTATGAGATATTCCTCTTGCTTGTGTTGGCTTGATGAAGACTAGTTGATTGCTCCCCCATACACACTAAGGGTGAGCCGCTCTTCAACATATTTTCACAAGTCCATTGCCACCATCCTCCATCACTTGACGTCATCCTCCATGGGTTTTATGAGATATTCCTCTTGACGCAAGCCCATGGAAACACACCTAACCCCACATAGAACTCTCAAGAATACCATGGGTTAGTACACAAATACGTACTGGACAATGCTTACCGTACCATGGGATTACTTGATCCCTCTCGGTACATCTTGTACGCTTTGTGTGTTGATCATCTTGATTTACTCTTTGTCTGACGATCTTGATCAACCTTGTGACTCTATGACCATTATTTGGATAATACCTTGAATACCACCTTGGTCATCATATAAACTCCTTGAACCCAACAGATGGAGTTCAAGAAGTGCCTATGGAAAATCCTATAAATATAACTTAAGGCAACCATTAGTCCATAGGAATTGTCATCAATTACCAAAACCACATATGGAGATATATGCTCTAACATACATAACTTCTTGTGAGCTCCTCCTCAACTACGATAATTCCATTAATTCCAGTTTCCTCATGTTTTTAGTTATTGGACACTCAAGGATATCGATAGCTGAATCGAGTATGCATGGCGAACCAACAACTCTTAGTAATCTTCTTTGCTTATGAGTTTGTACTCGATCATGTCATTCCAAGCTGTTAAGCCATATCATCGTCATCACGCTAGAGCTTGACCATGCTATCTCTGTTTCACATCCACGGAGCACATATCCAGTCGTGCAATACGCTTACATCGAGATTTCAACATTATGTTGGTTGTCTTGACAGGAATTTTGATTTTGAGCTAGCAGTCTTAACTGTATTTCCGACAACCTTTAGCTTCACCATTCCTTTGCTTGATGTCATAGCCAAGCGATCACACCTTCATGAAACTTCTCGACAAAAGTGTCGTGATCATCATCAACATTCTGAGCTCTTGCAGGGTATCAATTGAATGCATATTGAAGAATACCATCCCTTCCCCTCGATGAATTGTATTATCATCGACATCCTTGTTGCCTTCCCTCCAACACAAACATGTTCGTGTTTTGTGTTGTACTTTGAGTTCCTTGCTAGTTCAGCTTATGTTATCTTCTACCTTGGAGTATTATTACCTTTTATGTCAAGAATGTCGTGATAATTGCACACATCTTAAGAATTCTTGATATAGTAATACTTCTCGCCATCACCAGTCATTTCTTGGTCCCGTGTTATTTCAAACCGGAATACCAACAAGTGAACTCTGATGTGTGATCCCAATACTTCTGGCAACACTATTGCCTTGAGATTAACAACTGATTGTTTCATTCTTGGTGTGTTGGGTGTTAACTCATCATTTTAGCATTGGTTGTGCTACTCGGTCCGTATTTCCGAGCGCACTATTCGACCAGTGTCTAATTGTTGTTGTTCCCCTGAGCATACGAAATTATACCATTTGACTTGACAAATGTTGTCTCCTTGATATTTTTTTGGAATTCATCCCTGTCAAAATCTTGAGGGACTGTTGTTGAGCCCATCAGCCACACCATCCACTTTCTCCTTGTTTGATAATGAAACTCTTGAAAACATTATCTTCGTGCCTAGCTCACGAAGAATATGTTTGATAGCAGAAATGTTTTCCCAAAGTTCATGTACATTCTTACCGTCGTGAATACGAGGGAGTTTTGTTCCACTTCCTCTCTGGACATCCCAAATCATTCATTCATCCCAAATGTTTTGAAGATTTGTTATCTTCCCTTCATATATTTTCTCTTAGCATCCCAAGCCACTGACTGATTTGATCAAGGAAAAGAAGTTCCTTCATAAGAGCTAATCGAGGCCTACTCAAGGACCTCGATATCCTCGATGAGGGTCCTCAAATCAGAACTCGGTTGCATTGTGATGTAAAAATTCCACGTGGGCACGAATGTCTTGGCATTGTGTTCATGTGTCTTACAATCCAGCTCATGATTCAAGACTTGCTGTGTAGTTCATATCCCGAGAATCTTGCATCTTCATCTTTTCTTCTCAAGCATCTTGAGTGTGATGTGTCCCAACACCAACCAGATATGAATCTCGGGCAGATATGATGGTTGGAACATTTCCCAATAATTGTAACTTTGGTCTTTAGGTAAACAGGTACGACGCTGTCTTGTCCAACACACCGGGACGAAGGACCTATTGTTATAAATTCTTCCATATGTAAGGTTAGCCATTCTACCATGCGGAAACTATATGACTTATTTCATAAGTTGATCCTCATGGATTCTCTTTGTGTACCCATTGGTCCGACCTTTACCTGATGACCATGTCGATGCTACCCCCAAGTACGGATGTGGTACTTCAAATTTCAATAGGAACATTGGAAGCGCAATGCTAAACTTTTCTTGATCGGTTATTCGACTCCTATGGTATTGGTAAAAATCATGATTCTTCTTGCCTCTTTATCAAATTGGTTATGTACATGATGACCTATCTTGTATATCATACTCTATTTTCCTCGGTAATGATATACTCTAATACTTGTCTGTGTGAACACAATTTCCTTTCCATTGGTATGTTTGACTTTTCTTGAATCTGAACTCATCTAAGGAGTGTTAATTCCCTGTTTAGGTAATAACCTCGGTATACAACTCTATCTGTAAGACCCTGTTACTATTGTGGATAACATTCCGGTAGCCGCCGGTGGATGAGAGCATTGCCTATTGGTCCACCTCGTTTCAGCGAGTAGGAAAATGGTTCTAGTCGTCCCCCGCCCTTGGTACCGATGTTTTTGCCAAGATAACTAACAAGTTATCCTCTGACATGTCTTGTTACCAAGACCGTATAAGGTGTCACCGCTCTACCTATTCTTGGCACACATGGTGGACCCATAACCCAAACTTCCACAGGATTGAAACCTGACTCTACTGTACACCCTTGACTCCAAAGTATCCTTTGCACTTGGCTCATATGAAATTCCCGAGCCACTGTTCAAGTACCGATCACTCTTCGGTCCAGATGTTATCCAACCTGCTAAAGATCAAGTCCGCATTATTCATGACAATCTGAAGGTTGCTTAGTCTCGTCAGAAGAGTCAGTATGACCGTTGATACGTCCATTTTGCATCATGCTTTCATGTTGATATTTATCACTTTTTGGGCTGCTATTACACTTCACGGTACAATACTTATGCCTTTTCTCTCTTATTTTGCATGGTTTACGTGAAGAGGGAGAATGTCGGCAGCTGGAATTCTGGCCTGAAAAAGGAGCAAGTTTGAGATACCTATTGTGCGCAACTCCGAAAGCCGTGAAAATCAACGTGGATTTTTTTGGGATCTATAAAAAATACTGGGCCGAAGAACTACCACAAGGGCGCCAGCAGGAGGCCACAAGCCTGCTAGGCGCGGCCTCCCCCTGGCCGCGCCTAGGGGACTTGTGGGCTCCCACTTGGCCCTCTGGCTCCCCCTTTTTCTACAAGAAGGGTTTCGTTCCAGAAAAAATTAGGAGGAGGCTTTTCGGAGGATTCGCCGCCGCCACAAGGCGGAACTTGAGCAGAAAAAATCTAGAGCTCCGGCAAGACGATCCTGCCGGGGAAACTTCCCTCCCGGAGGGGGAAATCGTTGCCATCGTCATCACCAACACTCCTCTCATCGAGGGGACTCATCACCATCAACATCTTCATCAGCACCATCTCATCTCCAAACCCTAGTTCATCTCTTGTAACCAATCTCCGTCTCGCGACTCCGATTGGTACTTGTAAGGTTGCTAGTAGTGTTAATTACTCTTTGTAGTTGATGCTAGTTGGATTACGTGGTGGAAGATTATATGTTCGGATCTTTCATGCTACTCATTACCTCTCTGTCATGAATATGATTATGCTTTGTGAGTAGTTACTTTTGTTCCTGAGGACATGGGATAAGTCATGCTATAAGTAGTCATGTGAATTTGTTATTCGTTTGATATTTTGATGTGTTGTATGTTGTCACTCCTTTACATAACACTTCACCATTATTTGGGCCTAGAGGAAGGCATTGGGAAGTAGTAAGTAGATGATGGGTTGCTAGAGTGACAGAAGCTTAAACCCTAGTTTATGCGTTGCATCATGAGGGGCTGATTTGGATCCACTAGTTTAATGCTATGGTTAGACTTTGTCTTAATTCTTCTTTCGTAGTTGCGGATGCTTGCGAGAGGGGTTACTCATTAGTGGGATGCTTGTCCAAGTAAGGGCAGTACCCAAGCGCCGGTCCACCCACATATCAAGCTATCTAAGTAGCGAATGTGAATCATATGAATATGATGAAAACTAGCTTGACGGAAATTCCCATGTGTCCTCGGGAGCTTTTTACCTCCTATAAGACTTTGTCCAGGCTTTTCCCTTGCTACAAAATGGATTGGGCCATTTTTCTGCACCGTTGCTACTTTTTTTACTTGCTACTTGCTACGAATCATCTTGTCACACAACTACTTGTTACCGATAATTTCAGTGCTTGCAGATATTACTTTGCTGAAAACCACTTGTCAGATCCTTCTGCTCCTTGTTGTGTTCGACACTGTTACTTATCGAAAAGACTACGATAGATAACCTATACTTGTGGGTCATCAAGACTCTTTTCTGGCGCCGTTTCCGGGGAGTGAAGCGGCTTTGATAAGTGGAATTTGGTAAGGAAACATTTATATAGTGTGCTGAAATTTATAGTCACTTGTCACTATGGAAACTAATCCTTTGAGGGGATTGTTCGGGGTATCTTCACCTCGAACAGAAGCACAAAGAGTTGCTCCTCAACCTTCTGCACCTACTGAAAATATTTGCTATGAATTTCCTTCAGGTATGCTTGAGAAACTGCAGGCTAATCCTTTTACAGGAGATGGAACATCACATCTCGACTTGCATCTAATCTATGTAGATGAAGTTTGTGGTTTATTTAAGCTTGCAGGTTTGCCCGAGGATGAGGTCAAGAAGAAGGTCTTTCTGTTATCTTTGAGGGATAAGGCATTGACATCGTAGAGGCTATGTGATGATATTGGATCATGGAACTACAATAGGTTGAAATTGGAATTTCATCAAAACTTTTATCCTATGCATCTAGTACATCGATATATTTATAATTTTTGGCCACTTGATAGAGAAAGCATCGCTCAAGCTTGGGGCAGGCTTAAATCAATGTTATATTCATGCCCCAACCATGAGCTCTCGAGAGAAATTATCATTCAGAATTTCTATGCTCGGCTTTCTCATGATGATCGCACCATGCTTGACACTTCTTGTACCGGTTCTTTTATGAAGAGAGATATTGACTTCAGATGGAATTTATTGGAAAGAATTAAATGCAACTCTGAAGATTGGGAGCTTGATTAAGGTAAGGAGTCAGGTATGAATTTCAAGTTTGATTGCGTTAAATCCTTTGTTGAAACAAATACATTTTTTGATTTTAGCGCTAAATTTGGACTTGACTCTGAGATAGTAGCTTCATTGTGTGAATCATTTGCTGCTCATATTGATCTCCCTAAAGAGAAGTGGTTTAAATATCATCCTCCCTTAGAAGTCAATGTTGTTAAACCCAATCGAGTTGAAGAGAAAGTCATTGCCTATAATGATCCTATTGTTCCTAGTGCTTACATTGAGAAACCACCTTTCCCTCTTAGGATAAAGGATCATTCTAAAGCTTCAACTGTGATACGTAGGGGCTACATTAGAACACCTACACCCCCTGAGCAAATAGGAGTTGAACCTAGCATTGCTATTATCAAAGATCTCCTGTCCGACAATGTTGATGGCCACAATATTTAGTTATGTGAAGATGCTGCTAGAATTGCTAAACCACACGCTAGAGACAAACATAGGCCTGTTGTTGGCATGCCTGTTGTTTCTGTTAAGATAGGAGATCATTGTTATCATGGTTTATGTGACGCGGGTGCTAGTGTTAGTGCAATACCTCAATCCTTATATGATGAAACCAAAGACGAGATTGCACCTGTTGAGATAAAGCCTATTGATGTCACTATTCAGCTTGCCAATAGAGATACTATCTGCCCTGTGGGAATTGTTAGGGATGTTGAAGTCTTGTGTGGTAAAACGAAGTATCCTGTTGATTTCCTCGTTCTTGCTACCACCCAAGATAGCTTTTGTCCCATCATATTTGGCAGACGCTTCCTCAATACCGCCAATGCTCATATTGACTGTGAGAAGCAAACTGTCACTGTTGGCTTTGAAGGCGTGTCACATGAGTTCAATTTTTCCAAGTTTGGTAGACAACCTCATGAAAAGGAGTTGCCTAGTAAGGAAGAAACAATTGCCCTAGCTTCTATTTCCGTGCCTCCTACTGATCCTTTAGAGCAATACTTGCTTGAGCATGAAAATGATATGCATATGGATGAAAGGGATGAGATAGATAGAGCTGTCTTAGAACAATATCCTATCCTTAAGAATAATTTGCCTGTTGAACTACTTGGGGATCCACCCCCACCAAAGGGTGATCCTGTATTCGAGCTTAAACAGTGTAACATCCCAAATTTTGGAATGTTAATAAAATTATTAGATTGATTGTTTGTTTGTTTGAGTGATTGAAACTTGAGTGAAATTTGAAACTTTTCAGAACTTTTGAATAAGAGGGAATAAAACGACTTTCCCCTTCTCCGGTGAATTCAAATTCAACCATTTAAAAGCAAAGAGAGAATATGACATGACTCTTCAACTATAAAGAATTTGAACGGAGTTTGCATTTGAATCCTTTCAAATATTTGCCCTTGCTTCTTTATTTTTCTTCCCCGAGAAATACCCCAAAAAATAAATTCTTGCAAGCAATAAAGAGCGGAGGAAAATGACCCTCCCAAGCCAGGGGTGTTTTTGAAATCATTTGAGCCAAGAAAAACCCAAGTTTATGGGGAAAATATTTTGCCAAAAGAAAATAAAGCCTTAGGGGTTTTTCCAAAAAAAAACATTTTTAAAAAGTATTTATTTTCGTCTTGGAAAAATGATAAATAAATAGGAAATATTTTTCTGAATTTTTTGGTATATAATACCCCTATATTTGGTATTTATTTACTTCCTTTTTATATTTATTTACTTGCTGTTTTTGAAAAAGATCAAAATCGGGTAGTATATTTTTTTAAACGAAAGTGCTGTGGGCGCGTTATAGCCTCGGCCCACCCAATTCCCCCTCAACCGACCGAATCCCTTAGGATTCGGCCAGCCGACCGAGCCGCCCCCGAGCCACTCTCGCTGACCGTGGGCCCCCCCGTCCGCCCCCCTGCCCGAGCCGGCCATCCCCCACCTCCCCTTCCTTTTCTCTCTCTCCCACCTTTCCTTTATCTCTCCCCGACGGACGGACTCGCCGGACCTTCCCTCCCCGGCCGATTCCTTTCCCCTCGGCGCCCCTCCTCTCTCCTCTAAAGGCCGGCCCCGAGCCCCCCCTCGCCGCCGCCCGGCCCGCACCACCTCGCCGGAGCCGAACCTCCGAAGCTCCCCGGCGCCCTGCAGCTCACCCCCGGCCTCGCCTCGACTCGCCGCCGCAGTCGCCCCGACCCGTCGCCACCGCCGGAGGGCCACCGGAGCCGCGTCCCTGACCACCCTCCTCCTCGGCCATCGCCGGACTCCTCGTCGGAGTTGCTGCCACTGTAAGCCACCACCCCACCTCTCCGTAGCCGTTGTATCTGGATCGTGCGCGTTAGATTAGAACCTGCGTACCCCTTCGGTTTTTAGATAAAAACCGAACGGTTTTTCTCCACTTGATTTTAACCAGAGAAGATTTCATTTACGTTGCAGCCGTTCGTCCGTTAGTCACCGCAGCACACACACCGTGACCAATCAGAGGATGCCACGTGGACCCCCTGTCCATAAATCAGTTTTTCCTTTTTCTATTTTAATTCCAAAACAGAGAGTAATTCAATTTTGTTTTGATCATAACTTTTGATACACATGTCCAATGAGTTTGATTCTTTTTCCAGTAGATCACAATTTTTCTGTAGTTTTTAAAAACATATAATTTGTCTATGTTTGAAATTTTCAAATTTGAATTAGACCAGATTTAGTTTAAACCTTGTTTTGCTTATTCTGGTAGTTTAAAAATATCTTTTAATTTAATTCGTTTTGCTACTGATCACTAGTGATCTTAATTATCAGTGGTAAAAATTTCAGAATTATTTGAGTATTTTAGCTCATTGTTTCTTGTAAAACAATTTCTGTTTCACCTCTTTTAGGATTGTGACTAATTTCCTTTCCTTAGTTGTTTTTAAATTATTTTTCTTTTATATTTCAGAAATATTATGTTTTGTTTCTGTTATTTAACAGTAGGTTTGCAAAAAGTTTTTATTTTTATTTTATATGTTATCATGAAATCAATTCTAGTTCTCTAATAACTTGCAATTGGTTTCTCCACTGTTTCAAATCCCGTTTGGAAATAATTTCAAATAGTTTTGTGAAAAATACTTTATTTTATCTTAGTTAAATTTATATATTACTTCCCTGTTATTTAAGTATGTTATTTTCTGTTAGACAAAAACTATTCAGTGTTTGACGTAGTAGAAGACTCCCTAGTCTTATTTGAAGTTTCTTCCGGATTCTTAATTCACTCTCTCTCTTGTTTTGATTGCTAGAATGATTGCTAGTATGAGTGCTTATGTGAATGATATGTTTGTTATATAGATTTCATCGGAGAGTGACGAGTAGTCTATCAAGTTATTTCTCGAGAAATTCTTCTTCGTCAACATCGCCAGGCAAGTCATTTGATCATGTATCACCTATGTTTTATGCATCATAGTTCTACCATCCTATGCCCAATTTGCATGCTGACTAGGTACTTGGAAATTATGGTTACATATTGTAGTATCATGTGGTAGGCACGTGTGAGAGCCCGAGACAGATGTTCCAGAAGATTCCTCTTTATTTCCGTTTCCATCATGTCTTTAGTTTTATTCGTTGCATCGTCATGTAGTTGCATCATCGCATCATGCATGGCATCATGTCAAGTGTGTTTTGTCGGTGTTGCTTGTGAGTGCTTTGTGAGTGTGGCGTTGTTCATTGGCGTGATGAGAGTGGGTGCAACAGAGCCGCTTCAAACCCGGTTGCACCGAGGACCTAAAACCTTCTCTCCCCTCCTCTCCCCTCTTATTTCGTTTTTTTGTGGTTTTGTTGAAGTCTTTGTTTAAACCCCTAGTTAAAAAGGTTCGCCTTCTTTTAAAGAAAATCATTTTATTAAATGTGGGGGCAACCCCTTGGATTTCCTTCAATTCTCCTTTTGTCTATTTTCAAAATAGAATCTCATTTTTTTTATAAAAGGAGTTTTATTTTATTCTTTAAATAAAAGGGGTGTGATTTTATTCTTTTTTTAAAAGGGTTTTATTTTAATTCTTCAAAAGGTTTTATTTTTATTCGTTAAAAATGCCCAATCTATTTTATAGTTGGGTATATTTTTAAAGGAGTCAAAACGGCATTTTTTTATTTTTTAAAAACCTTTTTCTTTTGTTTTGTTGTCTGATTTTTATTTAAAAGGGAGCAATAGGGAGAGAGGAGGAGGCCTGCCAAGGCCCAGACGGCCAAGGCCCAAGCCTCCTCCCCCTGCCCTAGCGACCACCCCAGCGTCGTTCTCCCCCGCAGCGCCGTCAACCTCCCCTCGCCCTCGCTCTCGTTCGTGCTCCCAGCGCCCCTCTCGCGACAGCCCGGCCTCCTCCTCCTGAGCCCGACCCTCCGCCTTGCCGGTCTCCCCGCGCCGCTCTGGCGTTCCGCACCGCACATCGCTCCGTGCCCAGCCGTCACCCGCGCGCTGCCTCGCCGCCTCCATGGCCTCGGCCTCGCCCCTCGCCGGCGCTCACACCGCAGCCCCCTGTGCCCGCGCAGCCGCCGAGCCCGGCTCGCCTCCGTTGCCCTCGCCTGTGTCCGACCTCGTCGCGCCGCCTCGTGCGCCAGCCCCGCGCACCACCGCGCCATGGCGTCGCCCCTGCTTCCTCCCGCCGCCTTCTCTGCGTGGCCGTCTCCCGCGCCTTGCCGTTCGCCCCGCTGCCGGTTCAACGCATGCTGCTGCTCGCCGGGCGCCAGCCGGGCGCCGAGCCGCCCCTCCAAGCCCGGCCTCCTGCTTGCTGCTCGCTGGCGCCGCCTGTAGCGATGCCGTGATGCTGTTGCCTTTTGCTGTTGCTGTCGTGCATGCTAGGCTAGCATGCGAGCTGTAGCTTGCCGTGATGCCGCATCGCTGCTCCTGCTGCTTAGCTGATGCCGGGCCATGCCTGATGTTTGCATGTTTTTGTCCTGCTGCTGTCGTATTGCTTGCCTGCCGATGCTAGTTTGCTGTTGCTACGGCTGTGCGTGTTGTTAGTTGCCTTCCCGAGCTCGCTAGATGCTGCTTACTTGCCTTGCTGCTGTTAGATGGCATGCAATTAGCTGCTGCTCTAGCTATTGGCTGAGATGTTGTTGCTTGCCTTTTAGTTGCAATAGCTGGCTACCGTTAGTAGATGCTAGTTGTGCTTGCCTGCCTGATGCTTTGCTGCTGCTAGGTAGATTTTGCTAGTTGTTGCCTGCTAGATGCCGTCGTCGCTGTGGTCCGCTAGTTGATGCCGTAGCGTGCTGTGTTGTGGCCGAAGCTAGTTGTTGTAGTTGTTGTCGGCCACTGCCCGCTAGGTGCCGTTGTGTCATCTTTCGGGACCGTCGCCAAAGTTCGCAGCACCATCCCCTCCTTCATGGGACCGACGAGATCGGCGAGTACCACGTCGTCCTCGATGACCCCCGGAACGTGTTCGACTACCGACGCCGAAGAAATGAGTTCGACTACCGTCACCGAAGACCGTGAACCACGACGCCGAGCGAACGACTACCGTCGACGAGACCCGAGTACCACGAGGACGACTACTTCCACGACTTCCACGACGTCCGCTACGAACTGATCCGCTTCGAATCTCGCACGTCGAAGGTATACCGATGAGACGTGTCGTGTATCAAATGCTTGTGTTGTATGAGATGTATGTATGTATGCACCGTATGTTTGACCGTTGCATGTTGTCCCTCTATGTTGTGCCCCCACACATGGGAACCCGGTAACCGGGATCACCCCATTCTTTATTTACCGTTTCCGTACGCGCTTCCTATACGTTGGCACGATATCTCGACGAGTTATTGGGATAGGAATGTTGTCGTGGCATCGTTTTTGATTTGCCGCCATGGTTCCCTCTCACTCGCCGTGGCGACATATGCTTCTTTCCCTTGCCGTGATGTTGTAACTCGCATGCATGACGCATTCATGGCATAATTTTCTTGTGTTGCATGTCTATTGTGCCGTAGCATCCGTTCTATGTTCCGCGTGTTACCCGACTAGGATGTTATGTAGGATCATCGCTCACCCCTTGCCTTGTTAACAACATTTAATATTGCGTGTTAAATAATCGGGAGTGAACTAATAATTAAACGTGGAGTTTCGTCGATATGCAACCCATTGCATATCGAGCTTCACTTAATGTGTAGAGTTTGCGTGAGGTGAATTTCCATGCCATGCGTGCATCATTGAACTGATCATGCATCATATTAGGGTATGCATCATGTCTTGCTTTTGTTGTGGTGAATATCTGTGTTGATGTTTGTTTCCGGTTTGCTCCGTCTCGATAGAGTTCCGCAAGCGTGTCGGAATGTGAGGACCCGTTCGACTACTGTGGTTCGCCGACTTCTCGGAGTTGTTCTTCTTCCAAGCGGGATCTCAGGCAAGATGACCATTTCCCTAGATACCATTACTATCATTGCCATGCTAGTTATTTCGATGCTACCGATTATGTCTCGTTGCCTACCACATGTTAAATATCAGCCTCTCAACAATGCCATGATAACCTTCAACCTGTTCAACCTAGCAAACCACTGATTGGCTATGTTACTGCTTGCTTAACCCTGTTGATAGCGTTGCTAGTTGCAGGTGCAAATGCTTCCATGTGAAAGCCTGGGTTCCTTGTTATATCACCATATTAATGCTATTTAATTTAATGGACCTATATACTTGGTAAAAGGTGGAAGGCTCGGCCTTTCTAGCCTGGTGTTTTGTTCCACCTTTGCCCCTTAGTTTTCGGCTACCGGTGTTATGTTCCATAAATGAGCGCTCCTAACACGATCGGGGTTGTTATGGGGACCCCCTTGATAATTCATTTTAGATTAAGACTGGTCTAGCAAGGCCCAACTTTGGTACTACATTTGCCTAATAACTAATGAACTGCATAGGGAGTAATTAACCCGAGGAATTTAATCAACCCCCGGGCCAGTGCTCCTCATGAGTGTTGGTCCAAATTGGCAGACTATGGGGCCACCGCGGGGCAACCCGAGGTTTGGTTCTCCTAGTGTGACCCATCCGTCGTGTCCTAAGAACGAGGTATGCGACTCCTATCGGGATCGTCGACACGTCGGGCGGCCTTGCTGGGTTAGTTTTACCTTTGACGAGATATCTTGTGCATCGGGATTCCGGTGATGCTTTGGGTAATCTCAGAGTTGAGGTTTTCCACTAGGGAATCCGACGAGATCGCAAGCTTCGTGATTGAGGATTTCTATGCGGCTTGTGGTAATTTGTGATGGACTAGTTGGAGCACCCCTGCAGGGTTAAATCTTTTCGGAAAGCCGTGCCCGCGGTTATGTGGCAACGTGGAAGCTTTGTTTAACACTGGTTCTAGATAACTTGAAGTTAACTTAATTAAAACATGCCAACTATGTGCGTAACCGTGATTGTCTCTTTCGTGAGTTCCTTCTCCGATCGAGGACACGGTGGGGTTATGTCTGACGTAGGTACGTGTTCAGGATCATTCATTTGATCATTATTAGATCACGTCCGCTATGCGTAGATCATCCCCTCTTATTTCTTGTACTCGTAAGTTTAGCGACCAAATATATGCTTAGTCGCTGCTGCAACCTCACCACTTAACCATGTCTCACCCCTTAAGCTTTGCTAGTCTTGATACCTTTGGAAATGAGATTGTTGAGTCCCCTGTGGCTCACAGATTACTACAACACCAGTTGCAGGTACAGGTAAAGGTTACTTGACGCGAGCGCGTTGATTGTTCATTTGGAGTTGCTTCTTCTTCTTCCTCTTCATCGATCTAGGATGTGTTCCAGGCCGGCAGCCTCGGATAGCAAGGATGGACGTCGTTCTTACTTCCTCGTTTGTTTTTGTCCGTAGTCGGACCCTGCTCTTACTCTTGATGTTTATGTAATGTACTGATGTGACTCTGATGTAGCTTGTGGCGAGTGTAAGCCAATTCTATTATATACCTCTTCTTTTCAGTACATGTACTTGTAACGATATCCATTCTTGCGACACGACGAGATGCGCTTCTATCCCTGACGAGGCCTTCGTGCCAAATTGAGGATAGGGTCGCATCTTGGGCGTGACCAACAACCCCGTTACTTTGTCCGGGATGACAAATTTCATATTGCTATGCTTGAGTAGACGGGATTCTGGTTGAGAGTTTATCACGAGTGATGCGAGAATAATTTAATAACCAAGACCGGTTAAGTCAAGACTTTTCAAGACCTCGTGATGCAATGCAATTCTGGGTGAAGGACAGTTGATCGGCTCCCTGGAGAAACCAGTGGATGACCCGGGATGCTGGAGACGGCCATGACATCTTGCGAAAAGCTTCACCCAGGCTCAAAGAGACGGATGGATATTTTTAAGACCCAAGGCTTACCTGCACAGCCACAAGTCATTATGGGCTCTGGCTTGGTTGGACAACGCGGCGACTCTGGACAGGCGGTGCTAGCAGATGTAGAAGAACGGTAGGATTGGATGGGCACCTACAGGGATTCAGAGGGACTCGTTGAAAGACCATGTTGTGATCATCCGGTCTTCAAACACCCTGAAGTGCGAGGACATACACGGAGGTGATCAAATCTTTTGGGGAACGTGTGCAAAACTCTGCAGAGTAATCAAACCTAATCGATTAGCCGTGTCCACGGTCATGGACAACTTGAGCCAAAGGAACTGAAGTTATCTGGAATTCTCAACACCATTATATATATTTGATGTGGCAAATATTGATAACTTGGATATGAGAACTGGTTGGCGGAACCATCTCATTAACAACCAACAACATAGTAATATTTTTATTTTAGCCCCTCTTGTTGTAGGAGAAAATTTGCTTTACGCTAAAACTTACAACACCACCTGCCATATATGCATATAGTATAGATGATATTTACCCCCTCTCATATGTGACTTGCCGGCATATTCAATATGCTGACCTACACGGCTGCAACGTCTTATGTTGCAGATATTTTTTCTTCGACGAGTAAGAGTAGGATTCAGGGTTACGGTCTACATTCAACTTGCCGTTGGTGTTTATTGGGACTCTACTCCCTTGACTGCTTCCGCTGAGATATTTAAGGTATATACCAGTTTTACGCTATTTACATGTGATTGCACTTTGATATATACATTGATGTTCTGTGTGTGCCAGCATACTGATACAGGGATGGCACAGATACACAGAGGCTTGACTCGTTTTGAGTCGGGTCGCTACAGAAATGGTATCAGAGCACATGTTGACTGTAGGACGTGACCTTAGAAACTGGAAACTTCGTAGGATAGGATCTCTCAAAAATCTTATTTTCTAGAACACCTTTCACTTTCTCATCCCTTCTGATTTCATCAAGTGTTCCCTCTCACCTCCAATAGTTAGAAAATACCCTTACCCCTTTGACCACATGAAGGATCAACTGAGTCCCACTTCAAAGTAAAGAGGATTTCATCATGCATTTGAAGAATTGAAGCTGCACCAATTGAAGACTCTCAAGACCCGAAGAATTCGAAGACCCTGAAGCGTTCGAATATTTATATGACCATTAGAAGTCCAGACCCTTGTTATATACCCACGTTAGATACGATGATTTGTGAGCCGTCATTGGTGTGTGTTTTCCGACGGCCACAAATAAAACCTATTCTCAAAAATATTATTTGTATTGTGTGTATCTCCCTCCCTCTCTTACCCGTCTCATCCCCAAAACCTCAACCCTACCAGATGGAGTATGAGGCTGGACTTGTAGTCTCTGGACCAATGACCCCGCTGGAGGCTGAAATATGGATTCCGAACATGGAGAACCACTTCGGGAGAACCTTGATCTCAAGGAAGTATGAAGTGGGACACACTCTTCAGTACTTTACACAAAGTGCTGCAATCTGGTGGAAAATGCATCATGCCATACAAGGATTTAGTGGAGCAGAAACCTGGGACGAATTCAAGAAGACTTTGTTAAGATCCCGTCTTATTCAAAAGTGCTATGATAATCCGAAGGAGAAGACTTGTGCATGCAAGATCTGTGGAGAAACAGGACACACCCAGGAAGAACACAAGGATGGATGCACTCATTGTGAAGGAAATCACCCAGCTGAGGAGTGCCCAAGTAGTCAGGTGACTTGTTTCCTTTGTGAAGGAACCACCCACTACCCAGCTCGGTGTCACATTTACCCCAAGGTGCAACAAGTTGTCAAGCAATAGAAAGATGGAGTGAAGGAAACCCTCAAGAAGAAGATTCTAGAAGAACCGGTGATGAACAAAAATATTGAAGACCCTGATGGACAAGGTCTGACCAGATTTTTCTCCAATGCATGCTACTCATGTGGAGAAGAAGGACATTATTCACAGGATTGCACGAAGGGAAGCCAAGAGTATCTGGGAAACTTCCCGACGGAAAAAGTGGAGTTTGATCCATTTGAAATAGAAGAACTGGCCAAAATGAAGGAGTCCAGAAAGAAAAAAAGGTACCCTTGGAAGAGCCAAATCTCTGCAGATATAGTCCTGAGTCATGTCAGATGTTACAAGTGTATGGAATTTGGCCACCACGACGACTTACTATTATCATTCTCTTGCTATTCGGAATGGTAAATCTGAGAGACTTACCCATAGTGAGAGACGACGTTCTTTGAAGCTTTTGTTTAAGCCTTAGAATGGTATGATGAAAGCCCCATGTACATGGCATTTGTTGTCACGCGTAGGAAATTTTATGGTGAGGATTAAGACAAGACCTCTCTCTCTGCAGGACAACCACAAATGGTAGACCACCATGAGAATCATCGATAGGTTATTTAGAATTGACCGTGAGACTGTCAGTTAAGAAGGCCCAGTAACGAAAGAAGCTTATATCAACAGAAGGACCCTCGTTATAAATAGAAACGTTATGAATATAACGGAAGAGCATCACCAGAGGAGTTACTATGAAGACTATGAGGAGTCACATGTCAAAACCCGAGAGGATGTCTAAAATTTTGAGGACCAGTAATCATCATTTTAAGTGTGCTAGCATCCCACTTTGCCGGAAGTTGGATTTGTTAGAAGACCCCCAAACCCTAACCTTTCTTTCTAGCCCCTCCGAATCTCGAGGACGAGATTCATTTTAAGTGTGGTAGGTTTGTAACATCCCAAATTTTGGAATGTTAATAAAATTATTAGATTGATTGTTTGCTTGTTTGAGTGATTGAAACTTGAGTGAAATTTGAAACTTTTCAGAACTTTTGAATAAGAGGGAATAAAATGACTTTCCCCTTCTCCGGTGAATTCAAATTCAATCATTTAAAAGCAAAGAGAGAAGATAACATGACTTCTTCAACTATAAAGAATTTGAGTTTGCATTTGAACCCTTTCAAATATTTGCCCTTGCTTCTTTATTTTTCTTCCCCGAGAAATACCCCAAAAATAAATTCTTGCAAGCAAGAAAGAGCGGAGGAAAATGACCCTCCCAAGCCAGGGGTGTTTTTGAAATCATTTGAGCCAAGAAAAACCCAAGTTTATGGGGAAAATATTTTGCCAAAAGAAAATAAAGCCTTAGGGGTTTTTCTTGAAACAAAACATTTTTAAAAAGTATTTATTTTGGTCTTGGAAAAATGATAAATAAATAGGAAATATTTTTCTGAAATTTTTGGTATATAATACCCCTATATTTGGTATTTATTTACTTCCTTTTTATATTTATTTACTTGCTGTTTTTGAAAAAGATCAAAATCGGGCAGTATATTATTTTAAAAGGAAAGTGCCCTCGGCGCGTTATAGCCTCGGCCCACCCAATTCCCCCTCAACCGACCGAATCCCTTAGGATTCGGCCAGCCGACCGAGCCGCCCCCGAGCCCCTCTCGCTGACCGTGGGCCCCGCCATTCGCCCCCCCCCCCTACCCGAGCAGGCCATCCCCCACCTCCCCTTCCTTTTCTCTCTCTCCCACCTTTCCTTTCTCTCTCCCCGATGGCCAGACTCGCCGGACCTTCCCTCCTCGGCCGATTCCTTTCCCCTCGGCGCCCCTCCTCTCTCCTATAAAGGTCGGCCCCGAGCCCCCTCCTCGCCCTGTTTCCCCCCCCCCCCCCCCCTCGTCGCCGCCCGGCCCGCACCACCTCGCCGGAGCCGAACCTCCGAAGCTCCCCGGCGCCCCGCAGCTCGCCCCCAGCCTCGCCTCGACTCGCAGCCGCCGCCATTGGACGCGGGAGGCCAGCCGCAGTCGCCCCGACCCGTCGCCACCGCCGGAGGGCCACCGGAGCCGCGTCCCCGACCACCCTCCTCCTCGGCCATCGCCGGACTCCTCGCTGGAGTTGCTGCCACTGTAAGCCACCACCCCATCTCTCCGTAGCCGTTGGATCTGGATCGTGCGCGTTAGATTAGAACCTGCGTGCCCCTTCGGTTTTTAGATAAAAACCGAACGGTTTTTGTCCACTTGATTTTAACCAGAGAAGATTTTGTTTACGTTGCGGCCGTTCATGCGTTAGTCACCGCAGCACACACACCCTGACCAATCAGAAGATGCCACGTGGACCCCCGGTCCACAAATCAGTTTTTCCTTTTTCTGTTTTAATTCCAAAATACAGAGTAATTCAATTTTGTTTTGATCATAACTTTTGATCCACAACTCCAATGAGGTTGATTATTTTCCAGTAGATCACAATTTTTCTGTACTTTGTAAAAACATATAATTTGTCTATGTTTGAAATTTTCAAATTTGAATTAGATCAGATTTAGTTTAAACCTTGTTTTGCTTATTCTAGGAGTTTAAAAATAGCTTTTAATTTAATTCTGTTTGCTACTGATCACTATTGATATTAATTATCAGTGGTAAAAATTTCAGAATTATTTGAGTATTTTAGCTCATTGTTTCTTGTGAAACAATTTCTGTTTCACCTCTTTTAGGATTGTGACTAATTTCCTTTCCTTAGTTGTTTTTAAATTATGTTTCTTTTATATTTCAGAAAGATTATGTTTTGTTTCTGTTAGTTAACAGTAGGTTTGCAACAAGTTTTTATTTTTATTTTTATATGTTATCATGAAATCAATTCTAG
This sequence comes from Hordeum vulgare subsp. vulgare, assembly GCF_904849725.1. NCBI lineage: Eukaryota > Viridiplantae > Streptophyta > Magnoliopsida > Poales > Poaceae > Hordeum > Hordeum vulgare. Next base: position 126,649,288 of record NC_058519.1, read on the forward strand.
TTCTCTAATAACTTGCAATTGGTTTCTCCACTGTTTCAAATCCCGTTTGGAAATAATTTCAAATAGTTTTGTGAAAAATACTTTATTTTATATTAGTTAAATTTATATCTTAGTTAACTGTTATTTAAGTATGTTATTTTCTGTTAGACAAAAACTATTCAGTGTTTGACGTAGTAGAAGACTCCCTAGTCTTATTTGAAGTTTCTTCCGGATTCTTAATTCACTCTCTCTCTTATTTTGATTGCTAGAATGATTGCTTGTATGAGTGCTTATGCGAATGATATGTTTGTTATATATATTTCATCGGAGAGTGACGAGTAGTCTATCAAGTTATTTCTCGAGAAATTCTTCTTCGTCAACATCGCTAGGCAAGTCATTTGATCATGTATCACCTATGTTTTATGCATCGTAGTTCTACCATCCTATGCCCAATTTGCATGCTGACTAGGTACTTGGAAATTATGGTTACATATTGTAGTATCATGTGGTAGGCACCCAACAACCCCGTTACTTTATCCGGGATGACAAATTTCATATTGCTATGCTTGAGTAGACGGGATTCTGGTTGAGAGTTTATCATGAGTGATGCGAGAATAATTTAATAACCAAGACCGGTTAAGTCAAGACTTTTCAAGACCTCGTGATGCAATGCAACTCTGGGTGAAGGACGGTTGATCGGCTCCCTGGAGAAACCAGTGGATGACCCGGGATGCTGGAGACGGCCATGACATCTTGCGGAAAGCTTCACCCAGGCTCAAAGAGACGGACGGATATTTTCAAGACCCAAGGCTTACCTGCACAGCCACAAGTCATTATGGGCACTGGCTTGGTTGGACAATGCAGCGACTCTAGACAGGCGGTGCTAGCAGATGTAGAAGAATGGTAGGATTGGATGGGCACCGACGGGGATTCAGAGGGACCCGTTGAAAGACCATGTTTTGATCATCCGGTCTTCAAACTCCCTGAAGTGCGAGGACATACACGGAGGCGATCAAATCTTGTGGGGAACGTGTGCAGAACTCTACAGAGTACTCAAACCTAATCGATTAGCCGTGTCCACGATCATGGACAACTTGAGCCAAAGGAACTGAAGTTATCTGGAATTCTCAACACCATTATATATATTTGATGTGGAAAATATTGATAACTTGGATATGAGAACTGGTTGGCGGAACCATCTCATTAACAACTAACAACATAGTAATATTTTGCTTTTAGCCCCTCTTGTTGTAGGAGAAAATTTGCTTTACGCTAAAACTTACAACACCACCTGCCATATATGCATATAGTATAGATGATATTTACCCCCTCTCATATGTGACTTGCCGGCATATTCAATATGCTGACCTACACGGCTGCAACGTCTTATGTTGCAGATATTTTTTCTTCGACGAGTAAGAGTACGAGTCAGGGTTACGGTCTACACTCAACTTGCCGTTGGTGTTTATTGGGACTCCACTCCCTTGAGTGCTTCCGCTGAGATATTTAAGGTATATATCAGTTTTACGCTATTTACATGTGATTGCACTTTGATATATACATTGATGTACTGTGTGTGCCAACATACTGTTCCAGGGATGGCACAGATACACACAGGCTTGACTCGTTTTGAATCAGGTCGCTACAAACAGTTGCCTGATACTCTTAATTCTGCTTATCTTGATGAAAAAGAGATATATCCTGTTATAATTAGTGCTAGCCTCTCAGAGCCTAAAGAAAAGAAGTTACTAAAAACTCAGAGGAAGCACCGTGCTGCTATTGGATATACTCTTGATGATCTTAAGGGCATTAGTCCCACTCTATGTCAGCACAAGATTAAAACTGATCCTGATTCCAAACTAGTTGCTGATCATCAAAGGAGATTAAATCCTAAGATGAAAGAGGCAGTGAGAAAAGAAATACTAAAGCTCCTGGAAGCAGGTATTATCTATCATGTTGCTTATTGTGATTCAGTGAGTCCGGTGCATTGCGTCCCTAAGAAGGGAGGTATTACCGTTGTCCCTAATGATAAAGATGAATTGATCCCACAGAGGATTATTACTGGCTATAGGATGGTGATCGATTTTAGGAAATTGAATAAAGCCAGTAGGAAAGATCATTACCCTTTGCCTTTTATCGACCAAATGCTAGAAAGACTGTCTGAATACATACACTTCTGCTTTCTAGACGGTTATTTTGGTTTCTCCCAAATACCTATTGCACAATATGATTAGGAGAAAACCACTTTCACCTGCCCTTTCGGTACCTTTGCTTATAGACGTATGCCTTTTGGCTTATGTAATGCACCTGCCACCTTTCAAAGATGTATGATGGCTATATTCTCTGACTTCTGTGAAAAGATTGTTGAGGTTTTCATGGATGGCTTCTCCGTTTACGGGTCTTCTTTTGATGATTGCCTGTGCAACCTCGATCTAGTCTTGCAGAGATGTAAAGACACCAATCTTGTCTTGAATTGGGAGAAGTGCCACTTTATGGTTAATGAAGGCATCGTCTTAGGACATAAAATTTCTGAAAGAGGTATTGAAGTCGATCGGGCTAAGGTTGATGCAATCGAGAAAATGCCATACCCCACAGATATCAACGGTATAAGAAGTTTCCTTGGTCATGCTCGTTTCTATACGAGGTTCATTAAATACTTCTCTAAGATTTCTATGCCTCTTACCAATATCTTGCAAAAGGATATTCCTTTTGTTTTTGACGATGATTGTGAGGAAGGCTTCGAAATACTTAAGAGGGCCTTGATAACTTCACCTATTGTTCAACCACCTGACTGGAACTTACCTTTTGAAATCATGTGTGATGCTAGTGATTATGTTGTTGGTGCTGTCCTAGGGCAAAGAGTTGATAAGAAATTGAATGTTATTCACTATGCTAGTAAAACTCTAGACAGTGCCCAAAGAAACTATGCTACTACGGAAAAGGAATTTTTAGCAGTCGTGTTTGCATGTGAAAAGTTCATATCTTACCTAGTTGATTCGAAAGTCACTATTCACACTGATCACGCTGCTATTAAGTACCTCATGGAGAAGAAAGACACTAAACCTAGACTTATCAGATGGGTTCTCTTGCTACAAGAATTTGATTTGCACGTTGTCGACACGAAGGGTGCTGATAACCCAGTAGCAGATAACTTGTCTAGGTTGGAGAGTGTTATTGATGACCCACAACCTATTGATGATAGCTTTCCTGATGAGCAATTGAATGTCATCAATGCTTCCCGTAGTACACCGTGGTATGCTGATTATGCAAACTATATCGTTGCCAAATATATACCACCTAGTTTCACATACCAGCAAAAGAAGAAATTCTTCTTTGACTTGAGACATTACTTTTGGGATGATCCTCACCTTTATAAGGAAGGAGTAGATGGTGTTATTAGACGTTGTGTACGTGAACATGAATAGGGACATATCCTACAGAAGTGTCACTCCGAGGCCTACGGAGGACGCCATGCGGGAGATAGAACTGCACCCAAGGTATTGCAATCAGGTTTCTATTGGCCCACTCTCTTCAAGGATGCCCGTAAGTTTGTCTTGTCTTGTGACGAATGTCAAAGAATAGGTAATATCGGCAAACATTAGGAAATGTCTATGAACTATTCACTTGTCATTGAACCATTTGATGTTTGGGGCTTTGATTATATGGGACCTTTTTCAAAATCCAACGGGTATACTCATATCCTAGTTGTTATTGATTATGTCACTAAGTGGGTAGAAGCTATCCCCACCAGTAGTGTTGATCACAACACCTCTATCCGGATGCTTAAAGAAGTTATTTTCCCTAGATTTGGAGTCCCTAGATATCTAATGACCGACGGTGGTTCACATTTCATTCATGGTGCTTTCCGTAAAACGCTTGCTAAGTACGATGTCAACCATAGAATTGCGTCCCCCTATCACCCTCAGTCCAGTGGTCAAGTAGAGCTAAGCAATAGAGAGATTAAACTAATTCTGCGAAAGACTGTCAACAGGTCTAGAAAGAATTGGTCTAAGAAACTCGATGATGCACCGTGGGCTTATAGAACTGCCTATACGAATCCCATGGGCATGTCCCTGTACAAAATGGTTTACGGCAAAGCATGTCATTTACGTCTTGAGCTAGAGCATAAGGCTTATTGGGCAATCAAAGAGCTCAATTTTGATTTCAAACTTGTTGGTGAGAAGAGGTTATTTGATATTAGCTCGCTTGATGAATGGAGAACTCAGGCATATGAGAATACCAAGTTGTTCAAAGAAAAGGTTAAGAGGTGGCATGATAAAAGGATACAAAAGCGTGAGTTCAATGTAGGTGATTATGTCTTGTTATATAATTCTCGTTTAAGATTTTTTGCAGGCAAGCTTCTCTCTTAATGGGAAGGTCCTTACATTCTTGAGGAAGTATATCGTTCTTGTGCTATCAAGATCAACAACACAGAAGGTAATTTTCCGAGTGTGGTAAATGGGCAGAGAATCAAGCATTATATCTCAGGTACTCCCATAAATGTTGAAAGCAATATTATCAATACCATAACTCCGGAGGAGTACCTAAGGGATATTTATCACCCTATTTAAGACTCCGAAAACGAAGAGGTATGTGATTCGGTAAGTAAACAACCTCCAAAACTTTTCCAGTAGGAATTTTTCTCTGTTTTGGAATTTTTGAAAAAATAGAAAAATTGAAGTAGTCCGGAAAGCGCACGAGGAGGCGACAAGCCTGCCAGGCGCCGGCCACCCCCTAGCGGCGCCTGGGGGGCTTGTGGCCACCTCGTGTGCCTCCCGGACTCTGTTTTCTTGCGGAGTACTCCTTCTGGTGTGAAAAAAAACATTATATATTCTCCCGAGAGGTCTGACCCTCGTATCACGCAAATTTCCTCTGTTTTCGTTTCGGGCCTGTTTTCTGCCGTAGATTTAGGGCAAGATGTCCTCTCAGGATTCAGAGGGGGAGAGCTATGTGGCCGATTACCTTGCTAACCCCAAGGTCTACGGGGACTTGGATCGTTATGGTTGGACCACTCATGAGGAAGAAGATTATGATCCGAGGGGGAAGGATTGAACAAGTTCCGATGAAGAGGAGGCTCTTCTACCTCAACTTGGACACACGCATGTGGAGTTCAAGAAGTCAAGCCTCCTTGACTCAAGGAATAAGCATAAGATTTTGTTTACCCCTTCTCGGTTTTTGCAGGAGAGTAAGGAGGAATTATGCCAAAGGGTGTTGAGGCTTGAAGAGGAAATTGATGATCTGAGGGAGCAGAATTTTATGCTCAAGAGGAAATTAAGCAAGTTCAAGACCTCTGCAACAACTTGACGACTATCACCTCTAAAGGAAGACAACTGACCATGGGTATGGGCAATCCCCTTGGCTTGTGCTAATCTTGGGGGAGTTTCCCCGGTATCGTATCACCATCACATCTTTTGCCTTTACCTTTGTTTTAGTTTGTTCCTTTTCAGTTTTCTCTTTCTCTAGTAGATTAAAGGTCTTAGTGTTTTAGGCTTGAGTTTTGCTTTGTGTCACCCCTGATGTATTCGAGCTCGTGAGCCATATAATAAAGAGTGCCTTAGTTAAGGGCCTTGCCTCATGCCATGATCAAAAGAATGAGAAAAGAACAAAAGCATGAAAAGATCATGCAATGATCTTATGGGAAGTGATGGCTTCACATATAAAAAGAATGATGATTGAAACTTGTTGAGGGTAGACAAACGTAGACCTTGGTCATTGTTGCAGTTAATAGGAAGTGATAAAGAAGGAGAGGTTCACATATAAATATATCATCTTTGACACCATCTATAATTGTGAACACTCACTAAACTATTACATGCTTAGAAGTAGATGTTGGACAAGGAAGACAACATAATGAATTGTGTTTTCTTGGTTCCGAACAATGATTATATGACTAGAGACCCCTTAGCATGTGACGCTTGCTTCCACCTCATATTAGCCAAAACTCCCGCACCAAGTAGAGATACTACTTGTGCATCCATAAACCTTCAACCCAGTTTGCCATGAGAGTCCACCATACCTACCTATGGATTGAATAAGATCCCTCAAGTAAGTTGTCATCGGTGCAATCAATAAAAATTTCTCCCTAATATGTATGATCTATTAGTGTGTGGAAAATAAGCTTTGTACAAACCTGTGATGAGGAAGACATAAAAGCGACGGACTGGATAATAAAGTTCTTTATCACAAGAGGCAATATAAAGTGACGTTCCTCCACACTAAGAGGCGCACATCCAAACCTCAAAAGCGCTTGACAACCTCTGCTTCCCTCTGCGAAGGGCTTATCTTGTATCTTTACTTTTTGCCCTTGAAAGAGTCATGGTGATCTACACCAATTCCTTATTTCGCCTTTATCTTGGCTAACGTCATATGCTAGGGAAAGATCTATATTCATATGTCAGCTTGGAAGTAAGTATTCATGAATTATTATTGTTGACATTACCCTTGAGGTAAATAGTTGGGAGGTGAAACTATAAGCCTCTATCTTTCTCTGTGTTCGACTGAAACTTTGATCTCATGAGTACCACGTGAGTTGTAGTGATTGTAGAAGACAAAAGGATGATTGAGTATGTGGATTTGCTTTACAAGCTCTTATTTGACTCTTTCTGATGTTGTGATAAATTGCAATTGCTTCAATGACTAAAGGCTATCGGTTGTTAATTCTTGGTAAGGTTCTTGATCCATACTTTACTTTTTGAAGGAATTGTCACATTAGCATAAGAGTTGATATGATGGTATTGCTATTCTGATCATGATCATGATGCCTGCATGTTTGTATCTTGTTTTGCCGACACCTCTCTCTCTAAACATGTCGGCATATTTATTGATCTCGGCTTTCGCTTGAGGACAAGCGAGGTCTAAGCTTGAGGGAGTTGATACGTCCATTTTGCATCATGCTTTCATGTTGATATATATCGCTTTTTGGGCTGTTATTACAGTTCACGGTACAATACTTATGCCTTTTCTCTCTTATTTTGCATGGTTTACGTGAAGAGGGAGAATGCCGGCAGCTGGAATTCTGGCCTGAAAAAGGAGCAAGTTTGAGATACGTATTCTGCGCAACTCCAAAAGACGTGAAAATCAAGGTGGATTTTTTTTGGGATTTATAAAAAATATTGGGCCGAAGAAGTACCACAGGGGGGCCAGCAGGAGGCCATAAGCCTGCTAGGCGCGGCCTCCCCCCTGGCCGCGCCTAGGGGGCTTGTGGGCTCCCACTTGGCCCTCTGGCTCCCCCCTTTTGCTACAAGAAGGGTTTCGTTCCAGAAAAAAATCAGGAGAAGGCTTTTCGGAGGATTCGCCACCGCCACGAGGCGGAACTTGAGCAGAACCAATCTAGAGCTCCAGCAGGACGATCCTGCCCGGGAAACTTCCCTCCCCGAGGGGGAATCGTCGCCATCATCATCACCAACACTCCTCTCATCGGAGGGGACTCATCACCATCAACATCTTCATCAGCACCATCTCATCTCCAAACACTAGTTCATCTCTTGTAACCAATCTCCATCTCGCGACTCCGATTGGTACTTGTAAGGTTGTTAATAGTGTTAATTACTCTTTGTAGTTGATGCTAGTTGGATTACTTGGTAGAAGATTATATGTTCATATATTTGATGTACTCATTACCTCTCTGGTCATGAATATGATTATGCTTTGTGAGTAGTTACTATTGTTCCTGAGGACATGGGATAAGTCATGCTATAAGTAGCCATGTGAATTTGGTATTCGTTCGATATTTTGATGTGTCGTATGTTGTCTCTCCTCTAGTGGTGTTATGTGAACATTGACTACATAACACTTCACCATTATTTGGGCCTAGAGGAAGGCATTGGGAAGTAGTAAGTAGATGATGGGTTGCTAGAGTGACAGAAGCTTAAACCCTAGTTTATGCGTTGCTTCGTGAGGGGCTGATTTGGATCCACTAGTTTAATGTTATGGTTAGACTTTGTATTAATTCTTTTTTCGTAGTTGCGGATGCTTGCGAGAGGGGTTAATCATAAGTGGGATGCTTGTCCAAGTAAGGGTAATACCCAAGCAATGGTCTACCCAGATATCAAACTATCAAAGTAGCGAACGCGAATCATATGAATATGATGAAAACTAGCTTGACAGAAATTCCCATGTGTCCTCGGGAGCGTTTTACCTCCTATAAGACTTTGTCCAGGCTTGTCCCTTTCTACAAAAGGGATTGGGCCACTTTGTTGCACCGTTGCTAATTTTTTTACTTGCTACTTGCTACGAATCATCTTGTCACACAACTACTTGTTACCGATAATTTAAGTGCTTGTAGATATTACCTTGCTGAGAACCACTTGTCAGATCCTTCTGCTCCTCGTTGGGTTCGACACTCTTACTTATCGAAAGGACTATGATAGATCCCCTATACTTGTGGGTCATCAACCGTCATCATCAAGATATGGTCTATCAACCTGGCGAGAAGGCTTATCTTCATGTCACACCAATGAGAGGCGCACACCGTTTTGGGATCAAGGGCAAGTTTAGCTCCTCTCTATATTAGTCCTTTCACTGTTCTCGAAAGGCGTGGAAAAATAGCTTATCAATTGGAACTACGAGCGAACCTTTGTCAGATTCATGATGTCTTCCATGTGTCGCAACTACGTTGCTGCTTCAAGGATCCTATTCGAGCAGTGGACCATACTATGCTTGAGCTGCAACAAGACCTCTATTATAGAGAGCATCCGGTTCACATTCTCGACTAGGATGAATGTCAGACTCGTCGCAAAGCAACCAAGTTCCTTAAAGTGAAGTGGTCAAATCATTCCAAGATGAAGCCACTTGGGAACGCGAGGATCATCTTCGTGATGAATACGCCGAGCTCTTTCCTTCTACCTCTTAATTCTCGGGATGAGAATTCTTGTTAGTAGGGGAGAGTTGTAACATCCTCAACTTTTGCTACAGTAATGTATGTAATTAAGCTACAATGATCCCACGCTAATGATGCCACGCCACCGTGATTTCTATCGTTGATCTCGTGTTAGTCGAAACCAAGTCAAATTCTAATTTTAAAAATAAGTCGAACGAGAAAAGTTTTCGAATGTTAAAAGAAAAATGAGGGATGAGTTACAAAAATTCCCTAATAATTTATAAAGTTGAATTGTGCATTTTTGAAATTATTTAAAGCCCTTATATATTTAAAATGGAAACTGTATATAAAAATAACAAAAAAGGGAAAAGGAAAAAAAACAAAAGGCCCCGACCCAGCCGGCCAACCCCCACCCCCCAGAGCCCATTCCACGAGGGGGTATTTAACCCCCCCGGGAACCCTAACTACCCACGCCCCAACCATTCCCACCACGCCGCCGCCAGAGCGTTCCCCTCGCTCGCCACGCTTGGCCCCGTCGCTCCCAACCCCATCGCTCCCATCAACCCACGAGACACTCCACGATCCACTCGTGCTGCGCACTCGCCCCCCTACGACGTGCCTCCACCAGCGCTCGCCCTGTCTCTCTCCCTCTCCTCGTTTCCTCTTCCCGTCGCTACCAGCCCCACTGGAGCCCCCTGTCGCTCCCGTCAGCCGGCGCCCCCAGTGTGTCGCCGGTAACCGCCGCCATCAGGGCCCTCCTCGGCCTCCACTCCTACCACCGAGGCCCCTCCCTTCACCTCCTCCGGCCTTCTCCTCTCCCAGCGCCCTCACTGCTCACTCCCTGCGCCCCGGCTGCCTCGTGCCGCCCCGCGGCCGACCCCTCCACCAACTCCCGCACCGGAATCGCACGCGGACCGTGACCTCGACGCCGACGCCCCCACCGTAGTCTCCTCCTCCACTGGCCTCCTCCGCTTCCCCGCCGGTTCCATGACGCGCCTCCGCCCCTCCCCGGGAACTCCGGCTACACCGGGCCTCCCCATCAACGTCGGTGAGACCTTCCTCGGCCCCCTCCCACCGCCTTCCTTCTTCCCTCCCTGCGGTTCAGTTCCGACGCCCCGCACCACGGCCTCCGACGATCCCCACCTCTCCCCGGCGTCATTTCCCTCCTGCTAACCAGGAAGAGGAGTTACCTCCTGTAGGTTGAGAGTGAGAGGTTAGAACAAGTAGAATGAAAAGAAAGAAAAGAAAATAAAATAAAGTGATATATGTATGTGTGTATGTATATGAGTGATGTATGTATTTGTGTATAAATACGTATGTATGTGTATTGTGGATGTGTGTAAAAAGAAAATTGTGTATAGGGTGCATGTGTGTGTTTTGTTGTACACTGTGTGTGTGGTGACGCCGATGGGCCACTTACAGGTGGGGCCACCCCCTCTAAAGTGTTTTAAATAATAATAATAATAGATAATATAATAAATAAATAATTAGTTAAGTTAAGTTAATTAATTAATTTGTATACATAATTAAGTATTAGTAATAATAATTATGAGTGAATAGATTAATTAGATAATCTGTTAATTATGATAATTATATTATCCTAACCGAGTATGCCGAGTGGGTCCCATACCCTTCAATTAATCGGGATATTATTTAGTTAACCCTAATAATAAATGTGCCTATGATAACGGTGGCCCGTTGGTCATATTTGACCAGTCAACCCTGTTAACTCATGATGTCGTGTTGACATCGCCACGATGTCATATTTAATTATCTAATATAATTAAATCTGTTAATTGCTAAATATTAATAAAACTTTAAAAATTAATATAAAATAAACCATAGCTCACATGAAAGTATTTTCAACATGAAAGTTGATCAACAGAACGAGACGAACCCGGATACGCTATCCATTTGTATGTCACACACCTCAAGCATAGCAAACATGGAACTTTTCCATCGTTTTTCGTTTGACCGGTAGTAGCTAGAGACCAAAGAAATATCGTCAGATATTCTTCCAACCCGTCTATGACGGATAGCACTGCGTTAGCTCCTGCCTAGCGCTGCCTTTAAGCCACGTCTTGCTTCATGATGCTTTTGTTCGTTCTGTTATTTATTGTGTTTCCCCTACGCTACTTCCTTTCCGGCAGGCCCCGAGACCGATGATGATCCGGTGATCGACTACTTCCCGCTCGAGGATCCGTTTTGTCTATAGAGCAACTAGGCAAGCAAACCCCCTTGATCATTCCTATATCGCCTATTCTTTCTCCCTCATGCTTGCATTAGAATTTTTCTACTGTTGTAGTTAGCTCCTATATCTGATGCATAGCCTAATTTTGATGATCTGCTACTTTCAGTACTGCACCTTTAAACTGTTTAGTATAGGTGGAGCGGTCATCCCATGTGACCCCTTAGTCTAGTTGCCCCGCTTTGATGTTAAGTCTCGATCCCTGATCGATGAGCCATATCTCACACAATACTTACACCCCCCCCCTTAGTTGTGCGGCGCTACAGAGCTACTATCGGGTACCAAGGGTGACACCTCGCGAAGTACTGCTGATGATATCTCGGTAGTGTAGCTAGTCGGTCGTGGTTATCGAGGGTGATTCCTCTTTCACCATTCCCGACGATGTCTCTGTCGTGCAACCCCTCAAGTGTGGGACCCTCGAGGGTGATTCCTCTAAGTCCTCCTTGACGGATACAACATTTGGAATCCAACGAGGGTGATACCTCGGGTTCCCCCTGATGTTACAACCACACAGTTGCTTGACCATGTTACTCGGATCTTTGATGAATAGATGTTAGGCGGGTGGATTCCCGCGTGGTTGCGTCGTTGACTTAATTAAAATGATAGTGGATTTGGGTATTTTATCTGGATTGGTCGGAAGGCCTTATTACACACTAATACGCCCCTTTTGCATCATGCTTTTATGTTGATATTTATCGCTTTATGGGTTGTTATTACACTTCACGGTACAATACTTATGCCTTTTCTCTCTTATTTTGCAAGGTTTACATGAAGAGGGAGAATGCCGGCAGCTGGAATTCTGGCCTGAAAAAGGAGCAAGTTTGAGATACCTATTCTGCGCAACTCCAAAAGTCGTGAAAATAAACGGGGAATTATTTTGGAATTTATAAAAAATACTGGGCGGAAGAAGTACCATAGGGGAGCCACCAGGAGGCCACAAGCCTGCTAGGCGCGGCCTACCCCCTTGGCCGGGCCTAGGGGGCTTGTGGGCTCCCTGTTGGCCCTCTGGCCCCTCTCTTTTGCTATAAGGAGGGTTTCGTTCCAGAAAAAATCAAGACGAGGCTTTCGGGAAGAATCGCCGCCGCCACAAGGCGGAACTTGAGCAGAACCATTCTAGAGCTCCGGCAGAGTCGTCCAGCCGGGGAAACTTCCCTCCCGAAGAGGGAAATCGTCGCCATCGTCATCACCAGCACTCCTCTCATCAGAGGGGACTCGTCATCATCAAGATCTTCATCAACACCATCTCATCTCCAAACCCTAGTTCATCTCTTGTAACCAATCTCTGTCTCGCAACTCTCATTGGTACTTGTAAGGATGCTAGTAGGGTTAATTACTCTTTGTAGTTCATGCTAGTTGGATTACTCGGTGGAAGATTAAATGTTCAGATCCTTGATGCTATTCAAAACCACTCTGGTCATGAATATTATTATGCTTTGTGAGTAGTCACTTTTGTTCCTCAGGACATGGGATAAGTCATGCTATAAGTAGTCATGTGAATTTGGTATTCGTTTGATATTTTGATGTGTTGTATGTTGTTTTTCCTCTAGTGGTGTTATGTGAACGTTGACTACACAACACTTCACCATTATTTGATCCTAGAGGAAGGCATTGGGAAGTAGTAAGTAGATGATGGGTTGCTAGAGTGACAAAAGCTTAAACCCTAGTTTATGTGTTGCTTCGTAAGGGGCTGATTTGGATCCACTAGTTTAATGCTATGGTTAGACTTTGTCTTAATTCTTCTTTCGTAGTTGCGGATGCTTGCGAGAGGGGTTAATCATAAGTGGGATGTCTGTCCAAGTAAGGGCAGCACCCAAGCACCGGTCCACCCACATATCAAACTATCAAAGTAGCGAACGTGAATCATATGAACATGATGAAAACTAGTTTGACAGAAATTCCGATGTGTCCTCGGGAGCACTTTACCTCCTACATGAGTTTGTCCAGGCTTGTCCCTTGCTACAAAAGGGATTGGGCCACTTTGCTGCACCGTTGCTACTATTGTTACTTGCTACTTGCTATGAATCATCTTACCACACAACTTTCTGTTACCGATAATTTCAGTGCTTGCAGAGAATACCTTGCTGATAACCACTTGTCAGATCCTTCTGCTCCTTGTTGGGTTCGACACTCTTACTTATCGAAAGGACTACGATAGATCCCCTACACTTATGGGTCATAAAGACTCTTTTCTGGCGCCGTTGTCGGGGAGTGAAGCGCCTTTGGTAAGTGGAATTTGGTAAGGAAACATTTATATAGTGTGCTGAAATTTATTGTCACTTGTCACTATGGAAACCAATCCTTTGAGGAGCTTGTTCGGGGTATCTTCACCTCGAACGGAAGCACAAGGAGTTGCCCCTCAACCTGTTGCACCTACTGAAAATATTTGCTATGAATTTCCTTCGGGTATGCTTGAGAAACTGCTGGCTAATCCTTTTACAGGAGATGGAACATCACATCCCGACTTGCATCTAATCTATATAGATGAAGTTTGTGGTTTATTTAAGCTTGCAGGTTTGCCCAAGGATGAGGTCAAGAAGAAGGTCTATCCCTTATGTTTGAGGAATAGAGCATTGACATGGTATAGGCTATGTGATGATACTCGATCATGGAACTACAATCGCTTGAAACTGGAATTTCATCAAAGGTTTTATCCTATGCATTTGCTACATCGTGATCGGAATTATATATATGATTTTTGGCATCATGACAAAGAAAGTATCATTCAAGCTTGGGGGAGGCTTAAATCAATGTTATATTCATGCCCCAACCATGAGCTCTCGAGAGAAATTATCATTCAGAACTTCTATGCTCGGCTTTCTCATGATAATCGCACCATGCTTGACACTTCTTGTACCGGTTCTTTTTTGAAGAGAGATATTGACTTCAAATGGAATTTATTGGAAAGAATTAAACGCAACTCTGAAGATTGGGAGTTTGATGAAGGTAAGGAGTCAGGTATGAATCTCAAGTTTGATTGCGCTAAATCCTTTGTTGAAACAAATACTTTTTGTGATTTTAGCGCTAAATTTGGACTTGACTGTGAGATAGTAGCTTCATTGTGTGAATCATTTGCTGCTCATATTGATCTCCCTAAAGAGAAGTGGTTTAAATATCATCCTCCCTTAGAAGACAATGTAGTTAAACCCAATCGAGTTGAAGAGAAAGTCATTGCTTATAATGATCCTTTGTTCCTAGTGCTTACATTGAGAAACCACCTTTCCCTGTTAGGATAAAGGATCATTCTAATGTTTCAACTGTGATACGTAGGGGCTACATTAGAACACCTACACCCGCTGAGCAATTTAGAGTTGAACCTAGCATTGCTATTATGAAAGATCTCATGTCCGACAATGTTGATGGCCATGATATTCACTTCTGTGAAGATGCTGCTAGAATTGCTAAACCACACGCTAGAGACAAACATAGGCATGTTGTTGGCACACCTATTGTTTCTGTTAAGATAGGAGATCATTGTTATCATGGTTTATGTGACGTGGGTGCTAGTGTTAGTGCAATACCTCAATCTTTGTATGATGAAATTAAAGACGAGATTGCACATGTTGAGATGGAACCTATTGATGTCACTATTCAGTTTGCGAATAGAGCTACTATCAGCCCTTTGGGAATTGTTAGAGATGTTGAAGTATTGTGTGGTAAAACGAATTATCCTACTGATTTTCTCGTTCTTGCTACCACACAAGATAGCTTTTGTCCCATCATATTTGGCAGACCCTTCCTCAATACTGTCAATGCTCATATTGACTGTGAGAAGCAAACTGTCACTGTTGGCTTTGAAGGTGTGTCACATGAGTTCAATTTCTCCAAGTTTGGTAGACAACCTCTCCAAGTTTTGTAGACAACCTCTCCAAGTTTGGTAGACAACCTCATGAAAAAGAGTTGCCTAGTAAGGATGAAATTATTGCCCTAGCTTCTATTGATGTGCCTCCTACTGATCCTTTAGAGCAATACTTGCTTGAGCATGAAAATGATATGCATATGGATGAAAGGAATGAGATAGATAGAGTTATATTTGAACAACATCCTATCCTTAAGAATAATTTGCATGTTGAACTGCTTGGCGATCCACCCCCACCAAAGGGTGATCCTGTGTATGAGCTTAAGCAGTTACCTGATACTCTTAAGTATGCTTATCTTGATGAAAAAGAGATATCTCCTATTATAATTAGTGCTAGTCTCTCAGAGCATGAAGAAAAGAAGTTACTAAAAACTCTGAGGAAGCACCGTGCTGCTATTGGATATACTCTTGATGATCTTAAGGGCATTAGTCCCACTCTATGCCAGCACAAGATTAAAACCGATCCTGATTCCAAACCAGTTGCTGATCATCAAAGGAGATTAAATCCTAAGATGAAAGAGGTAGTAAGAAAATATATACTAAAGCTCCTGGAAGCAGGTATTATCTATCCTGTTGCTCATAGTGATTGGGTGAGTCCGGTGCATTGCGTCTCTAAGAAGGGAGGTATTACCATTGTCCCTAATGATAAGGATGAATTGATCCCACACAGGATTATTACTGGCTATAGGATGGTGATTGATTTTAGGAAATTGAATAAAGCCACTAGGAAAGATCATTACCCTTTGCCTTTTATCGACCAAATGCTAGAAAGACTGTCTAAACACACACACTTCTGCTTTCTAGATGGTTATTCTGGTTTCTCCCAAATACATGTTCCACAATCTCATCAAGAGAAAACCACTTTCACCTGCCCGTTCGGTACCTTTGCTTACAGACGTATGCCTTTTGGCTTATGTAATGCACCTGCTACCTTTCAAAGATGTATGATGGCTATATTCGCTGACTTTTGTGAAAAAATTATTGAGGTTTTCATGGATGACTTCTCCGTTTATGGGTCCTCTTTTGATGATTGCCTCAGCAACCTTGATCGAGTCTTGTAGAGATGTAAAGATACCAACCTTGTCTTGAATTGGGAGAAGTGTCACTTTATGGATAATGAAGGCATCGCCTTAGGACATAAAATTTCTAAAAGAGGTACTGAAGTCGATAAGACTAAGGTTGATGCGATCGACAAAATGCCATGCCCTAAAGATATCAAAGGTATAAGAAGTTTCCTTGGTCATGCTGGTTTCTATAGAAGGTTCATTAAGGACTTCTCTAATATTTCTAGGCCTCTTACCAATCTCTTGCAAAAGGATATTCCTTTTGTTTTTGACGATGATTGTGAGGAAGCCTTTGATATACTTAAAAGGGCCTTGATAACTACGCCTATTGTTCAAGCACCTGATTGGAACTTACCTTTTGAAATCATGTGTGATGCTAGTGATTATGCTATTGTTCTAGGACAAAGAGTTGATAAGAAGTTGAATTTTATTCACTATGCTAGTAAAACTCTATACAGTGCCCAAAGAAACTATGCTACTACTGAAAAGGAATTTTTAGCACTCGTGTTTACATGTGAAAAGATCAGATCTTACATAGTTGATTCCAAATTCACTATTCACACTGATCACGCTGCTAATAAGTACCTCATGGAAAAGAAAGACGCTAAACCTAGACTTACCAGATGGGTTCTCTTGCTACAAGAATTTGATTTGCATGTTGTCGACAGGAACGGTGCTGAGAACCCCGTAGCAGATAACTTGTCTAGGTTGGCGAATGTTCTTGATGACCCACAACCTATTGATGATAGCTTTCCTTGTGAGCAATTGAATGTCATCAATACTTCACGTAGTACACCGTGGAATGCTGATTATGCAAATTGTATCATTGCCAAATATATACCACCTAGTTTCACATACCAGCAAAAGAAGAAATTCTTCTTTTATTTGAGACATTACTTTTGGGATAATCCTCACCTTTATAAGGAAGGAGTAGATGGTGTTAATAGACGTTGTGTACCTAGACATGAACAGGGACAGATCCTACAGAAATGCCACTCCGAGGCTTACTGAGGACACCATTCGGGAGATAGAACTGCACGCAAGGTATTGCAATCAGGTTTCTATTGGCCCACTCTCTTCAAGGATGCCCGCAAGTTTGTCCTATCTTGTGATGAATGTCAAAGAATAGGTAATATCGGTAAACGTCAGGAAATGCCTATGAATTATTCACTTGTCATTGAACCATTTGATGTTTGGGGCTTTTATTATATGGGACCTTTTCCAAAACCCAACGGGTATACTCATATCCTAGTTGATGTTGATTACGTTAATAAGTGGGTAGAAGCTATCCCAACTAGTAGTGTTGATCACAACACCTCTATCAGGATGCTTAGAGAAGTTATTTTCCCTAGATTTGGAGTCCCTAGATATCTAATGACTAATGGTGGTTCACATTTCATTCATGGTGCTTTCCATAAAATGCTTGCTAAGTATGATGTCAACCATAGAATTGCATCTCCCTATCATCCTCAGTCCAGTGGTCAAGTAGAGCTAAGTAATAGAGATATTAAACTAATTCTGCAAAATATTGTTAATAGGTTTAGAAAGAATTGGTCTAAGAAGCGCGATGATGCACCGTGGGCTTATAGAACTACTTATAAGAATCCCATGGGATGTCTTCGTACAAAATGGTTTACGGTAAAGCGTGTCATTTACCTCTTGAGCTAGAGCATAAGGCTTATTGGGAAATCAAAGAGCACAACTTTGATTTCAAACTTGCTGGTGAGAAGAGGTTATTTGATATTAGCTCGCTTGATGAATGGAAAGCTCTGGCATATGAAAATGCCAAGTTGTTTAAAGAAAAGGTTAAGAGGTAACATGATAAAAGGATACAAAAACGTGAGTTCAATGTAGGTGATTATGTCTTGCTATATAATTCTCGTTTAAGATTTTTTGTAGGCAATCTTCTCTCTAAATGGGAAGGTCCTTACATTGTTGAGGAAGTATATCGTTCCGGTGCCATCAAGATCAACAACACGGAAGGTAATTTTCTGAGAGGGGTAAATGGGCAAAGAATCAAGCATTATATCTCAGGTACTCCCATAAATGTTGAAAGCAATATTATCAATACCATAACTCCGGAGGAGTACATAAGGGATATTTATCAGCCTGTTTCAGACTTCGAAAACGAAGAGGTATGTGATTCGGTAAGTAAACCGACTCCAAAACTTTTCTAGTAGGAATTTTTATCCGTTTTGGAATTTTTAGAAAAATAGAAAAATTTTAAGTAGTCTGGAAAGCGCATGAGGAGGCGACAAGCCTGCCAGGCGCGGGCCACCCCCTGGCCGCGCCTGGGGGGCTTGTGATCACCTCGTGTGCCTTCCGGACTCCGTTTTCTTGCGGAGTACTCTTTCTGGTCAGAAAAAAAATCATTATATATTCTCCTGAAAGGTCTGACCCTCGTATCACGCAATTATCCTCTGTTTTCGTTTCGAGCCTGTTTCTGTTGCAGATTTAGGGCAAGATGTCTTCTCAAGATTCAGAGGGGAGAGCTATGTGGTTGATTACCTTGCTAACCGCAAGGTCTATGGGGACTTGGACCGTTATGGTTGGACCACTGATGAGGAAGAAGATTATGATCCCAAGGGGAAGGAAGGAACAAGTTCCGATGAAGAGGAGGCTCCTCTACCCCAGCCTGGAGACACACATGTGGAGTTCAAGAAGTCGAGCCTCCCTGACTCAAGGAAGAAGTCTAAGATTTTGTTTATCCTTTCTCGTCTTTTGCAGGCGAGTAAGCAAGAATTATGCCAAAGGGTGTTGAGGCTTGAAGAGGAAATTAATAATCTCAAGGAGCAGAATTTTATGCTCAAGAGGAAATTAAACAAGTTCAAGACCTCTGCAACAACTCCACCACCATCACCATCAAAGGAAGACAACTAAGCACGGGTATGGGCAATCCCCTTGGCTTGTGCCAAGCTTGGGGGAGTTGCCCCGGTATCGTATCACCATCACATCCACGAGGGGGTATTTAACCCCCCCCCCCCCCGGGAACCCTAACTACCCACGCCCCAACCATTCCCACCACGCCGCGGCCAGAGCATTCCCCTCGCTCGCGAGGCTTGGCCACGTCGCTCCCAACCCCATCGCTCCCATCCACCCCACGAGCCACTCCACCGATCCCCTCGCGCTGCGCACTCGCCCCCTTATGACGCGCCTCCACTAGCGCTCGCCCTGCCTCTCTCCCTCTCCTCGTTTCCTCTTCCCGTCGCTGCCAGCCCCACTTCAGCCCCATGTCGCTCCCGTCGGCCGACGCCCCCAGTGTGTTAGCGGCGACCACCGCCGCCACGGCCCTCCTCGGCCTCCACTCCTACCACTGAGGCCCCTCCCTTCACCTCCTCCGACCTTCCCCTCTCCCAGCGCCCCGGCTGCCTCGTGCCGCCCCGCGGCCGACCCCTCCACCGACTCCCGCTCCGGAATCGCACGAGGACCGCGACCTCGATGCCGACGCCCCCACCGCCGGCTCCTCCTCCACTGGCCTCCTCCGCTTCCCCGCCGGCTCCACGACGCGCCTCCGCCCCTCCCCGGGAACTCCGGCTACACCGGGCCTTCCCATCAACGCCGGTGAGTCCTTCTTCGGGCCCCTCCCACCCCCTTCCTTCTTCCCCACCCCTCCCCCCCCCCCCCCGCGCGGTTCCGTTTCGACGCCCCGCACCACGGCCTCCGACGATCCCCACCTCGCCCCGGCGCCATTTCCCTCCTGCTAACCAGGAGGAGGAGGAGTTACCTCCTGTAGGTTGAGAGTGAGAGGTTAGAACAAGTAGAATAAAAAGGAAGAAAATAAAATAAAATAAAGTGATATATGTATGTGTGTATGTATATGCGTGATATATATATTTGTGTATAAATACGTATGTATGTGTATTGTGGATGTGTGTAAAAAGAAAATTGTGTATAGGGTGCATGTGTGTGTTTTGTTGTACACACTGTGTGTGAGTGTGTTGTGTGTGTGGTGAGGCCGATGGGCCACTTACAGGTGGGGCCACCCCCTGTAAAGTGTTTTTAAATAATAATAATATTAGATAATATAATAAATAAATAATTAGTTAAGTTCAGTTAATTAATTAATTTGTGAATTAATTAATTAGATAATTAAGTATTAGTAATAATGATTATGAGTGAATAGATTAATTAGATAATCTGTTAATTATGATAATTAAATTATCCTAACCGAGTATGCCGAGCGGGTCCCGTCCCCTTTAATTATTCGGGATAATATTTAGTTAACCCTAATAATAAATGTGCATATGATAACGGTGGCCCGTTGGTCATATTTGACTAGTCAACCCTATTAATTGATGATGTCGTGCTCACATCACCATGATGTCATATTTAATTATCTAATATAATTAAATCTGTTAATTGCTAAATATTAATAAAACTTTAAAAATTAATATAAAATAAACCATAGCTCACATGAAAATATTTTCAACATGAAAGTTGATCAACAGATCGAGACGAACCCGGGTACGCTATCCGTTTGTGTGTCATACGCCTCTAGCATAGCAAACATGGAACTTTTCCATCGTTTTTCGTTTGACCGGTAGTAGCTAGAGACCCGAGAAATATCGTCAGATATTCTTCCGACCCGTCTATGACGGATAGCACTGTGTTAGCTCATCCTAGCGCTGCCTTTAAGCCACGTCTTGCTTCGTGATGCTTTTGTTTGTTCTGTTATTTATTGTGTTTCCCCTACGCTACTTCCTTTTTGGTAGGCCCCGGGACCGATGATGATCCGGTGATCGACTACTTCCCGGTCGAGGATCCGTTTTGTCTGCAGAGCAACTAGGCAAGCAAACCCCCTTGATCATTCCTATATCGCCTATTCTTTCTCCCTCATGCTTGCATTAGAATTTTGCTACTGTTGTAGTTAGCTCCTATATCTGATGCATAGCCTAATTTTGACGATCTGCTACTTTCAGTACCGCACCTTTAAACTGTTTAGTATAGGTGGAGCAGTCATCCCATGTGACCCCTTAGTCCAGTTGCCCGCTTTGATGTTAAGTCTCGATCCCTGATTGATGAGCCAGATCTCACACAACACTTACACCCCCCTTAGTTGTGCGGTGCTACAGAGCTACTATCGGGTACCAAGGATGACACCTCGCGAAGTACTCCTGATGATATCTCGGTAGTGTAGCTAGTCGGTCATGGTTATCGAGGGTGATTCCTCTTTCACCATTCCCGACGATATCTCTGTCGTGCAACCCCTCAAGTGTGGGACCCTCGAGGGTGATTCCTCTAAGTCCTCCTTGACGGATACAACATTTGGAATCCAACGAGGGTGATACCTCGGATTCCCCCTTATGTTACAACCACACAGTTACTTGACCATGTTACTCAGATCTTTGATGAATAGATGTTAGGCGGGTGGATTCCCGTGTGGTTGTGTCGTTGACTTAATTAAAATGATAATGGATTTGGGTATTTTATCTGGATTGGTCGGAAGGCCTTATTACACACTCATACGTCCATTTTGCATCATGCTTTTATGTTGATATTTATCACTTTATGGGTTGTTATTACACTTCACGGTACAATACTTATGCCTTTTCTCTCTTATTTTGCAAGGTTTACATGAAGAGGGAGAATGCCGGCAGCTGGAATTTTCGCCTGAAAAAGGAGCAAGTTTGAGATACCTATTCTGCGCAACTCCAAAAGTCATGAAAATCAACGGGGAATTATTTTGGAATTTATAAAAAATACTGGGCGAAAGAAGTACCAGAAAGGAGCCAAGAGGAGGCCACAAGCCTGCTAGGCGCGGCCTACCCCCCTGGCCGCGCCTAGGGGGATTGTGGGCTCCATGTTGGCCCTCTGCCCCCCCCCCCTCTTTTGCTATAAGGAGGGTTACGTTCTAGAAAAATCAACAGGAGGCTCTCGGGAGGAATCTCCGCCACCACGAGGCGGAACTTGAGCAGAACCAATCTAGAGCTCCGGCAGGGTCGTCCTGCCGGGGAAACTTCCCTCCCGGAGGGGGAAATCGTCGCCATCGTCATCACCAACACTCCTCTCATCGGAGGGGACTCGTCACCATCAACATCTTCATCAACACCATCTCATCTCCAAACCCTAGTTGATCTCTTGTAACCAATTTCCGTCTCGCGACTCCGATTGGTACTTGTAAGGTTGCTAGTAGTGTTAATTACTCTTTGTAGTTGATGCTAGTTGGATTACTCGGTGGAAGATTATATGTTCAGATCCTTGATGCTATTCAAAACCTCTCTGGTCATGAATATTATTATGCTTTGTGAGTAGTCACTTTTGTTCCTGAGGACATGGGATAAATCATGCTATAAGTAGTCATGTGAATTTGGTATTCGTTTGATATTTTGATGCGTTGTATGTTGTTTTTCCTCTAGTGGTGTTATGTGAACGTAGACTACATAACACTTCACCATTATTTGTGCCTAGAGGAACGCATTGGTAAGTAGTAAGTAGATGATGGGTTGCTAGAGTGACAGAAGCTTAAACCCTAGTTTATGCGTTGCTTCGTAAGGGGCTGTTTTGGATCCACTAGTTTAATGCTAAGGTTAGACTTTGTCTTAATTCTTCTTTCGTAGTTGCGGATGCTTGCGAGACGGGTTAATCATATGTGGGATGTCTGTCCAAGTAAGGTCAGCACCCAAGCACCGGTCCACGCACATATCAAACTATCAAAGTAGCGAACGCGAATCATATGAACATGATGAAAACTAGTTTGACAGAAATTCCCATGTGTCATCGTGAGCGCTTTACCTCCTATAAGGGTTTGTCCAGGCTTGTCCCTTGATACAAAAGGGATTGGGCCACTTTGCTGCACCGTTTCTACTATTGTTACTTTCTACTTTCTACGAATCATCTTACCACACAACTTTCTGTTACTGATAATTTCAGTGCTTGCAGAGAATACCTTGCTGAAAACCACTTGTCAGATCCTTCTGCTCCTCGTTGGGTTCGACACTCTTACTTACCGAAAGGACTACGATATATCCCCTGCACTTGTGGGTCATAAAGACTCTTTTCTGGCGCTGTTCCCGGGGAGTGAAGTGCCTTTGGTAAGTGGAATTTGGTAAGGAAACATTTATATAGTGTGCTGAAATTTATTGTCACTTGTCACTATGGAAACTAATCCTTTGAGGAGCTTGTTCGGGGTATCTTCACCTCGAACTGAAGCACAAGGAGTTGCTCCTCAACCTGCTGCACCTGCTGAAAATATTTGCTATGAATTTCCTTCGGGTATGCTTGAGAAACTGCTGGCTAATCCTTTTACAAGAGATGGAACATCACATCCCGACTTGCATCTAATCTATGTAGATGAAGTTTGTGGTTTATTTAAGATTGCAGGTTTGCCCGAGGATGAGGTAAATAAGAAGGTCTTTGCCTTATCTTTGAGGGATAGAGCATTGACATGGTATAGTCTATGTGATGATACTGGATGATGGAACTACAACCGCTTGAAATTGGAATTTCATCAAAGGTTTTATCCTATGCGTTTGGTACATCGTGATCGGAATTATATTTATAATTTTTGGCCTCGTGACAGGTAAAGTACCGCTCAAGCTTGGGGAGGCTTAAATCAATGTTATATTCATGCCCAAACCATGAGCTCTCGAGAGAAATTATCATTCAGAATTTCTATGCGCGGCTTTCTCATGATAATCGCACCATGCTTGACACTTCTTGTACCGGTGCTTTTTTGAAGTGAGATATTGACTTCAAATGGAATTTATTGGAAAGAATTAAACGCAACTATGAAGATTGGGAGTTTGATGAAGGTAAGGAGTAAGGTATGAATCTCAAGTTTGATTGCGTTAAATCCTTTGTTGAAACAAATACTTTTTGTGATTTTAGCGCTAAATTTGGACTTGACTGTGAGATAGTAGCTTCATTGTGTGAATCATTTGCTGCTCGTATTGATCTCCCTAAAGAGAAGTGGTTTAAATATCATTCTCCCTTAGAAGTCAATGTAGTTAAACACAATCCAGTTGAAGAGAAAGTCATTGCTTATAATGATCCTATTGTTCCTAGTGCTTACATTGAGAAACCACCTTTCCCTGTTACGATAAAGGATCATTCTAAAGTTCCAACTGTGATACGTAGGGGCTACATTAGAACACCTACACCCCCTGAGCAAATTAGAGTTGAACCTAGCATTTCTATTATCAAAGATCTCATGTCCGACAATGTTGATGGCCATGATATTCACTTCTGTGAAGATGCTGCTAGAATTGCTAAACCACATGCTAGAGACAAACGTAGGTCTGTTGTTGGCACGCTTGTTGTTTCTGTAAAGATAGGATATCATTGTTATCATGGTTTATGTGACGTGGATGCTAGTGTTAGTGCAATACCTCAATCTTTGTATGATGAAATTAAAGACGAGATTGCACCTGTTCAGATGGAACCTATTGATGTCACTATTCAGCTTGCCAGTAGAGATACTATTTGCCCTTTGGGAATTGTTAGAGATGTTGAAGTCTTGTGTGGTAAAACGAAGTATCGTGCTGATTTTCTTATTCTTGCTACCACACAAGATAACTTTTGTCCCATCATATTTGGCAGACCCTTCCTCAATACTGTCAATGCTCATATTGACTGTGAGAAGCAAACTGTCACTGTTGGCTTTGAAGGTGTGTCACATGAGCTCAATTTATCCAAGTTTGGTAGACAACCTCTCCAAGTTTGGTAGACAACCTCATGAAAAAGAGTTGCCTAGTAAGGATGAAATTATTGCCCTAGCTTCTATTGATGTGGCTCCTACTGATCCTTCAGAGCAATACTTGCTTGAGCATGAAAATGATATGCATATGGATGAAAGGAATGAGATAGATAGAGTTATCTTTGAACAACATCATATCCTTAAGAATAATTTGCATGTTGAACTGCTTGGAGATCCACCCCCACCAAAGGGTGATCCTCTGTTTGAGCTTAAGCAGTTACCTGATACTCTTAAGTATGCTTATCTTGATGAAAAAGAGATATATCTTGTTATAATTAGTGCTAGCCTCTCAGAGCATGAAGAAAAGAAGTTACTAATAACTCTGAGGAGGCACCATGCTGCTATTGGATATACTCTTGATGATCTTAAGGGCATTAGTCCCACTCTATGCCAGCAAAAGATTAAAACCAATCCTGATTCCAAATCAGTTGCCGATCATCAACGGAGATTAAATCCTAAAATGAAAGAGGTAGTAAGAAAAGATATACTAAAGCTCCTGGAAGTAGGTATTATCTATCCTGTTGCTCATAGTGATTGGGTGAGTCCGGTGCATTGCGTCCCTAAGAAGGGAGGTATTACCGTTGTCCCTAATGATAAGGATGAATTGATCCCACAGAGGATTATTACCGGCTATAGGATGGTGATCGATTATAGGAAATTGAATAGAGCCACTAGGGAAAATCATTACCCTTTGCCTTATACGACCAAATGCTAGAAAGACTGTCTAAACACACACACTTCTGCTTTCTAGATGGTTATTCTGGTTTCTCCCAAATACCTGTTGCACAATCTGATCAGGAGAAAACCACTTTCACCTGCCCTTTCGGTACCTTTGCTTACAGACGTATGCCTTTTGGCTTATGTAATGCACCTGATGGCTATATTCTTTGACTTTTGTGAAAAGATTATTGAGGTTTTCATGGATGGCTTCTCCGTTTACGGGTCTTCTTTTGATGATTGCCTCAGCAACCTTGATCGATTCTTGCAGAGATGTAAAGATACCAACCTTGTCTTGAATTGGGAGAAGTGCCACTTTATGGTTAATGAAGGCATCGTCTTAGGACATAAAATTTCTGAAAGAGGTATTGAAGTCGATAAGGCTAAGGTTCATGCGATCGAGAAAATGCCATGCCCTACAGATATCAAAGGTATAAGAAGTTTCCTTGGTCATGCTGGTTTCTATAGAAGGTTCATTAAGGACTTTTCTAAGATTTATAGGCCTCTTACCAATCTCTTGCAAAAGGATATTCCTTTTGTTTTTGACGATGATTGTAAGGAAGCCTTCGAAATACTTAAAAGGGCCTTGATAACTGCGCCTATTGCTCAACCACCTGATTGGAACTTACCTTTTGAAATCATGTGTTATGCTAGTGATTATGTTGTTGGTGCTGTTCTAGGACAAAGAGTTGATAAGAAGTTGAATGTTATTCACTATGCTAGTAAAACTCTATACAGTGCCCAAAGAAACTATGCTACTACTGAAAAGGAATTTTTAGCAGTCGTGTTTGCATGTGAAAAGTTCAGATCTTACATAGTTGATTCCAAATTCACTATTCACACTGATCACGCTGCTATTAAGTACCTCATGGAAAAGAAAGACGCTAAACCTAGACTTATCAGATGGGTTCTCTTGCTACAAGAATTTGGTTTGCATGTCGTCGACAGGAAGGGTGCTGAGAACCCCGTAGCAGATAACTTGTCTAGGTTGGAGAATGTTCTTGATGACCCACAACCTATTGATGATAGATTTCCTGATGAGCAATTGAATGTCATCAATACTTCACGTAGTACACCGTGGTATGCTGATTATGCAAATTATATCGTTGCCAAATATATACCACCTAGTTTCACATACCAGCAAAAGAAGAAATTCTTCTTTGATTTGAGTCATTACTTTTGGGATGATCCTCGCCTTTATAAGGAAGGAGTAGATGGTTTTATTAGACGTTGTGTACCTGAACATGAACAGGGACAGATCCTACAGAAGTGCCACTCCAAGGCTTACGGAGGACACCATGCGGGAGATAGAACTACACACAAGGTATTGCAATCAGGTTTCTATTGACCCACTCTCTTCAAGGATGCCCGCAAGTTTGTCCTATCTTGTGACAAATGTCAAAGAATAGGTAATATTGGTAAATGTCAGGAAATACCTATGAATTATTCACTTGTCATTGAACCATTTGATGTTTGGGGCTTTGATTATATGGGACCTTTTCCAAAATCCAACGGTTATACTCATATCCTAGTTGCTGTTGATTACGTTATTAAGTGGGTAGAAGCTATCCCAACTAGTAGTGCTGATCACAACACCTCTATAAGGATGCTTAAAGAAGTTATTTTCCCTAGATTTGGAGTCCCTAGATATCTAATGACTGATGGTGGTTCACATTTCATTCATGGTGCTTTCCGTAAAGCGCTTGCTAAGTATGATGTCAACCATAGAATTGCATATCCCTATCATCCTCAGTCGAGTGGTCAAGTAGAGCTAAGTAATAGAGAGATTAAACTAATTCTGCAAAAGACTGTTAATAGGTCTAGAAACAATTAGTCTAAGAAGCTCGATGATGCACTGTGGGCTTATAGAAGTGCTTATAATAATCCCATGGGCATGTCTCCGTTCAAAATGGTTTACGGTAAAGCATGTCATTTACCTCTTGAGCTAGAGCATAAGGCTTATTGGGAAATCAAAGAGCTCAACTTTGATTTCGAACTTGCTGGTGAGAAGAGGTTATTTGATATTAGCTCGCTTGATGAATGGAGGGCTTAGGCATATGAAAATGCCAAGTTGTTTAAAGAAAAGATTAAGAGGTGGCATGATAAAAGGATACAAAAACATGAGTTCAATGTAGGTGATTATGTCTTGCTATATAATTCTCGTTTAAGATTTTTTGCACGCAAGTTTCTCTCTAAATGGGAAGGTCCTTACATTGTTGAGGAAGTATATCGTTCCGGTGCCATCAAGATCAAAAACACATAAGGTAATTTTCCGAGAGTGGTAAATGGGCAAAGAATCTAGCATTATACCTCAGGTACTCCCATAAATGTTGAAAGAAATATTATCAATATCATAACTCCGGAGGAGTACATAAGGGATATTTATCAGCCTGTTTCAGACTCCGAAAACAAAGAGGTATGTGATTCGGTAAGTAAATCGACTCCAAAACTTTTCGAGTAGGAATTTTTCTCCGTTTTGGAATTTTTAGAAAAATAGAAAATTTTAAAGTAGTCCGGAAAGCGCACGAGGAGGCGACAAGCCTGCCAGGCGCGGGCCACCCCCCTGGTCGTGCCTAGGGGGCTTGTGACCACCTCGTGTGCCTCCCGGACTCTGTTTTCTTGTGGGGTACTCCTTCTGGTCAGAAAAAAAATCATTATACTCTATTTTCCCTAGATTTGGAGCCCTTCTTGTGGGGTATCTCCCGAAAGGTCTAACCCTCGTATCACGCAATTATCCTCTATTTTTGTTTTGAGCCTGTTTCTGTTGCAGATTTAGGGCAAGATGTCTTTTCAAGATTCAGAGGGGGAGAACTATGTGGCTGATTACCTTGCTAACCCCAAGGTCTATGGGGACTTGGATCGTTATGGTTGGACCACTAATGAGGAAGAAGATTATGATCCCAAGGGGAAAGAAGGAACAAGTTCCGATGAAGAGGAGGCTCCTCTACCCCCACCTGGAGACACACATGTGGAGTTCAAGAAGTCGAGCCTCCCTGACTCAAGGAAGAAGCCTAAAATTTTGTTTATCCCTTCTCGTCTTTTGCAAGCGAGTAAGTAATAATTATGCCAAAGGGTGTTGAGGATTGAAGAGGAAATTAATAATCTGAAGGAGCATAATTTTATGCTCAAGAGGAAATTAAACAAGTTCAAGACCTCTGCAGCAACTCCACCACCATCACCATCAAAGGAAGACGACTAAGCACGGGTATGGGCAATCCCCTTGGCTTGTGCCAAGCTTGGGGGAGTTGCCCCGGTGTCGTATCACCATCACATCTTTTGCCTTTACCTTTTCTTAGTTCGATCCTTTTTGGTTTTATCTTTCTCTAGTAGATTGAAGTTCTTAGTGTTCTAGGCTTGAGTTTTGCTTTGTGTCACCCCCAATGTATTCGAGTTCGTGAGTCATATAATAAAGAGTGTTTTAGTTAAGGGCTTTGCCTCCTACCATGATCTAAAGAAAAGAATGATAAAATAACAAAACAATGAAAGATCATGTAATGATCTTATGGGAAGTGATGGCTCCACATATAAAAAGAACGTTGATTGAAACTTGTTGTGGGTGGACAAACATAGACCTTGCTCATTGCTGCAATTAACAGGAAGTAATAAAGAAAGAGAGGTTCACATACAAATATATCATCTTTGACACCGTCTATGATTGTGAACACTCATTAAACTATTGCATGCTTAGAAGTAGATGTTGGACAAGGAAGACAACATAATGAATTATGGTTGCTTGGTTCCGAACAATGTTATATGACTAGAGATCCCTTAACATGTCACGCTTGCTTCCACCTCCTTTCAGCCAAAGCTTCCGCACCAAGTAGAGATACTACTTGTGCATTCATAAACCTTCAACCCAGTTTTGCCATGAGAGTCCACCATATCCACCTATGGACTGAATAAGATCCCTAAAGTAAGTTGTCATCGGTGCAAGCAATAAAAATTGCTCCCTAAATATGTATGATCTATTAGTGTGTGGAAAATAAGCTTTGTACGAACCTGTGATGGGGAAGACATAAAAGCGACAAACTGCATAATAAAGTTCTTTATCACAGGAGGCAATATTAAGTGACGTTCCTTCGCACTAAGAGGTCACACATCCAAACCTCAAAAGCGCATGAAAACCTGTGCTTCCCTCTGCAAAGGGCCTATCTTGTACCTTTACTTTTTGCCCTTGAAAGAGTTATGGTGATCTACACCAATTCCTTTTTTCGCCTTTATCTTGGCTAACGTCATGTGCTAGGAATGGATATATACTCATATGTCAACTTGGAAGTAAGTATCCATGTATTATTATTGTTGACATTACCCTTGAGGTAAGTTGTTGGGAGGCAAAACTATAAGCCCCTATCTTTCTCTGTGTCCGACTGAAACTTTGATATCATGAGTACCACGTGAGTTGTAGCAATTGTAGAAGACGAAAGGATGATTGAGTATGTGGATTTGCTTTACAAGCTCTTATTTGACTCTTTCCGATGTTATGATAAATTGCAATTGGTTCAATGACTAAAGGCTATTGGTTGTTAATTCTCAATAAGGTTCTTGATCCATACTTTACTTTGTGAAGGAATTATCACTTTGGCATAAGAGATTATATGCTGATATTGTTGTTCTGATTATGATCATGTTGACTGCATGTTCGTATCTTGTTTTGTCGACACCTCTCTCTCTAAACAAGTGGGCATGTTTATTGATCTCGATTTCCGCTTGCGGACAAGCGAAGTCTAAGCTTGGGGGAGTTGATACGCCCATTTTGCATCATGCTTTTATGTTTATATTTATCGCTTTATGGGCTGTTATTACACTTCATGGTACAATACTTATGCCTTTTCTCTCTTATTTTGCAAGGTTTACATGAAGAGGGAGAATGCCGGCAGCTGGAATTCTAGTCTGAAAAAGGAGCAAGTTTTAGATACCTATTCTGCGCAACTCCAAAAGCCGTGAAAATCAACGGGGAATTATTTTGGAGTTTATAAAAAATACTAGGCGGAAGAAGTACCAGAGGGGAGCCACCAGGAGGCCACAAGCCTGCTAGGCGCGGCCTACCCCCTAGCCGCGCCTAGGGGGCTTGTGGGCTCCCAGTTGGCCCTCTGCCCCCCTCTTTTTCTATAAGGAGGGTTTCATTCCGGAAAAAATCAAGAGGAGGCTTTCGGGAGGAATCGCCGCTGCCACGAGGCCGAACTTGAGCAGAACCAATCTAGAGCTCCGGCACGGTCGTCCTGCCGGGAAACTTCCCTCAAGGAGGGGGAAATCGTCGCCGTCGTCATCACCAACACTCCTCTCATCGGAGGGGACTCGTCACCATCAACATCTTCATCAACACCATCTCATCTCCAAACACTAGTTCATCTCTTGTAACCAATCTCCGTCTCGCGACTCCGATTGGTACTTGTAAGATTGCTAGTAGTGTTAATTATTCTTTGTAGTTGATGCTAGTTGGATTACTCGGTGGAAGATTATATGTTCAGATCCTTGATTCTATTCAAAACCTCTCTGGTCATGAATATTATTATGCTTTGTGAGTAGTCACTTTTGTTATTGAGGACATGGGATAAGTCATGCTATAAGTAGTCATGTGAATTTGGTATTCGTTCGATATTTTGATGTGTTGTATGTTGTTTTTCCCCTAGTGGTGTTATGTGAACGTCGACTACATAACACTTCACCATTATTTGGGCCTAGAGGAAGGCATTGGGAAGTAGTAAGTAGATGATGGGTTGCTAGAGTGACAGAAGCTTAAACCCTAGTTTATGCGTTGCTTCATAAGGGGCTGATTTGGATCCACAAGTTTAATGCTATGGTTAGACTTTGTCTTAATTCTTCTTTCGTAGTTGCGGATGCTTGCGAGAGGGGTTAATCATAAGTGGGATGTTTGTCCAAGTAAGGGCAGCACCCAAGCACCGGTCCACCCACATATCAAACTATCAAAGTAGCGAACGGGAATCATATGAACATGATGAAAACTAGCTTGCTAGAAATTCCCATGTGCCTCTGGAGCGCTTTACCTCCTATAAGAGTTTGTGCAGGCTTGTCCCTTGCTACAAAAGGGATTGGACCACTTTGTTGCACCGTTGCTACTATTGTTACTTGCTACTTGCTCCAAATCATCTTACCACACAACTTTCTGTTACCGATAATTTCAGTGCTTGCAGAGAATACCTTGCTGAAAACCACTTGTCAGATCCTTCTGCTCCACGTTGGGTTTGACACTCTTACTTATCAACAAGACTAAGATAGATCCCCTACACTTGTGGGTAATCACACAGTAACCGTCTGCGTGGGAAGAATTATGGGTACTCGACGTCGTGGTATCGGCCGAAGCTCTTCAGACGTCAGCAATGGAGCGGCGCGCGCCCGAGTGGTCCGGAGATGCATCGCGCTTGTAATTAAGGGGTGCTAGGACTGACATCGGCCGCCCTTGCATCGTGCAGGAGCGTAGAGGGCAAGTGGGCCCATGAACCCTTTGTGCTTAGGAGTTAGACCAGCTGGCTGGCCTCTCTGTTAAGTTTAGGTGGGGCTGCCACGTGTCGATATTCCGAGGCCGGGCATGACCCAGAAAAGTGTGTCTGGCTAGAGTGTTATCGAGCGTGACGGGGAATATGTTGTGCACCCCTGCAGGGAAGAAATGAACTCTTCGGATAGTCATGTCCACGGTCACAGGACGACTTGGAGATGTGCCCTGATCTTATACAACTACTACTATTACTTAACTGGAATTAGTTGCCCCGGGATTGCTTCCTCGCAGGGAGTCGGGTGATGATCTGTGGGCGTGACCTCATATTAATTTTTGCTGCAACAATATGACTATATTTGTGTTACCCGTTCTACTCTCGTCTATTGCTGCAAGACCCTGAAGATTCTAGTCTTCGATAGGACTAGGCCTTCTCTCTATTCTTGCTTTGCTGCAGTTAGTCCACATATAAACCCCTTTTTTGATACTGATGCATACTTAGCATAGTTCTGATATAAGTCTTGCGACTACTTTGGATGAGTACTCACCGTTGCTTTTCTCCCACTTTATCCCCTTGGTCCGTTGGTGCGACCAGATGATGGAGCCCAGGAGATGGAGTATCCTGCCGCCGACGACTCCTCCCCCGGCGGTGCCTACTTTGTGAGGCCGCTGACGACCAGGAGTAGCTAGGAGGTTCCCAGGAAGGAGGCCTCGCCTCGTTCGATCGTTGTATCTTTTGTGCTAGCCTTCTCTAAGGCACCTTATTTTAATGTATGTACTCAGATATTGTTGCTTCCGCTGACTCGTGTTTTTATAGATCTTCTGTATTCTAGCCCTCGAGGCCCATGGCTTGTAATATGAAGCTTGTATGTTTTATTTGTGTCTAGAGTTGTGTTGTCATATCTTTCTGTCAGTCCTTGAGTTTGATCGTACGCATTTGCGTGTATGATTAGCGTACAATTAAATCGAGGGTGTCATAGAAAGGCCAGAGAGCGCGGGGTCAGGTGGGACGCGGCGGATCGGACGCACTGGGTGCAAGGGCCGCACTCTGGAGCGCGCTCTTGGCATGCCCCTGAGGTGTTTGACACAATGCGAGGGCATGCCAGGGACATTGGATGCATCCCAGAGTCTCCAGATTCACTAATGAGAATGCAACAGGGTTAGAGAACATGTTGGTTTGGTCCTGGGGTTAACTTCACAATGCAATCTAACAAATGTGCCAAATCTGGTCAGGGACACCAAGTGTTTGACAGATTGCCAGTGGTCTCTACAAGGTCTTGCTCGCTACCAGACTTCCTAGGTTGGGGTCTCTTTGGAAGCTCACAAGGATGGCCATGTTAGTTTTTGAAAATCAAAAACTTGTTAGTGCAACATTTGCAAAAGTCCAATTCTGGGCAGAAACAAAATGATGCTACAACATGGTCTCAAACAATGCCACCACGGCCGCGTTTCTGGAATTAAGGTTTTTGCATGGTCCTCTCCAAGCAGTAAAATTTTCAAAATCTTTGGGCAAGAATTTAATAGGGTTGTATGCAAACTGCAAAACTGGTCCAGGACAAAAAAATAGGAAGTGGTGCTGGAAATTTTCAAAAGACCAATATATGTTTTTGCATAAAACTCATTTATATGAACTCCATGACCACTCCAAATTTTGGTAGAATTTTTGAAGAATTATGTCTAGGGGTTGTAGTACAAAACACCAAATTGGACCAGAATAGAAAAGACGATAATGAGCTAAAAAAATTCAAAACACTTGGCTAGATTATTGCATAAAATTGATCTAAAAACCTACTAGGTCATTACCAAGTTTTTGTGGAATTTTCAAAGAAGTTACAAAAGGGTTCCAGTTCAAATTGGACCTTGGAATAAACTAAAAGCAAGCTTTGGATAAATAAAAATTAAAAAAAATCTATAAAAAGGCTTTCAATGGATTTAGAATTAAATGGAAAATATTTGAGGAAAACACTGAAGTCAATAAACTTTTTCAAAAACTCCTATTTTAGGAAAGGGATATTTTATAAACTAAAGCATGAAGGGATCTGAAAACAACAGAAAACCCAAAATTAAAAATTAAAAATAACCATGGCCAAACATTAATAAATAAAATCATGGCCAAATTATTTTGGGGTGTTACGAACTCTAGCCCCTTAAGAAAAATATCATCCTCGAGATTTATTAGGGACGCTCATTAATGTAAACTCCTACCAAATTATGGTATCTACACAAAAATAGCAAGATTACGGTAAAAAACGATAATTGGTGCAACTGTGGTGTGGCGCTGGGGCTACAAACAATTGCTACGGTTGGAAAATCGAGGCGTTGCTACGAATGGCTACGACAAAATTTTCGAAAAGAGAAAAATTCCCATTTCCGAATCGTGCTTGGCGTACCCGAGTGCACAATGCTCTCTCTGGCTGACAGGTGGACCCATGGCCCACTGTCAGTCTCTTCTTCTTCCTCCGGCTCTCTTCTCTCCTCTCTCCCGCGCGCACTTTTAGCTATTTTCTCCACACATGGCGTCTAGCGGATAGGCGTCTAGGGCCGTACTGTGGTAGTGTACGGTGTGCTTAGCTGTCGGCGCAGCGTGCACTCACATTGCGGGCCAGCGCTTGTCGACATTGCTCGCGAATTCGTCTCCGAACACCGGCGATCGAGCGATGACCGGAACTGGTGGACCGCGTCCATCGCACACCGATCTCGGGCAATAAAAGGACCACGTCGTTCTCTCCTCTACCTCACACCCGGCCTCACTCCTCCTACTCCTTTCGTCTCTTCTTTTCTGTTTGCAGGAGCTCGAGGTGAGGCTCCAATGGTGGACGAGCACGCGGGATAGCTGATAATCTTGCTTGCTCGAGGAATGGCGGCGTTGATCAGGTTCTCAGTGCTACTATGTGTGATGATAGAGAATGATCATCGCGATGCTACTGGTCGAGTAATGGCTCTCCGCAACGGAGATGAACACAGAGACTAGGCGTGTGCAAAAAGCATGGTTGGTTGCTAGCACTCGGCAACAATAAAAACACCAACAATGTATTTCTCCCGTAAAAACGATGGTGCTATCGAGGCAATTAGCTAGGTGTTAGGTGTGTGCGGTTCTGCCCTTAGTGCATTGGCAGAGCAAGTGTGGTTGTGAGACGGTTGGCATGCGAATAAAATCTTTGTTGAATTTTTTTGTTGTAGTAGTTTTATAAAAAGAAATTATCACACAAATGATTGTCCTAAGAAAAGCAATCCAAGGTAAAAATCGCAGCAATCACACAGCTGAAATAAAACATATGCATGCAATAATTTACAAGGTAAGGCACAACCATCACATCACACAATCGTAGACTAGACTAGCAGATACAAAAAGGCGTTCACGGAAGACGCAAAAATCTAACGGTCGTGAGGGAATATTCCTGGTAGTGGAATATCTACTTCGTCTTCAGGGGCGAGTGGTTAGAGGACTCGCAGAATGCGTCCTGCTGGTTCTATCCTCACGGGTTCGCTAATGGCGATCTCAGGGTTTTGGACAGCGATGGTGTGGAGAAAATCCATCACTTGCTGCGTCAAGCGCTCTTGAGCGATGGCATACTGCACGAGCCAGGTCAACACGGGGTCTCTCTCTACATGAGTGCTTGGAAAAGACGCTGCTCTTCCGGGCGCTGCACGGCTCGGAAAATAATAGTACCCCCTTTCACTGGCATATGGTACTGCAAATCGAAGGCGTGTAATCGCTTCGTAGGCAGCAAACTCTATGGCCATATTCAAGGTAGGCATAGATTTCCCGGTGAAGCAGACTTCCGTGGGTCTTGGTTAGGGTCCACTGGGAAAATGTGCACGACTGCCCGATATTTCAAGGTAGTGGAAGTGATCCTCGACTTGAACAACTCGTATTGGGGTGGAAGGGGAGAACCCATGGTATTGTGGGTAAAATCCCACAATATCTTAACAAAACTGTCCGTAGTTGCATCCGGAGTTCTAAGGTAACTCCCTTGGGGTAGCAAGGTCAAAAGGGATGTGACTGTACTGCGCAAGGTGAGGGATGCTAGAAAAAGTCACTTGGTGACTCATACATAGGGCGGGGTTAGGGTGCAAGCCTTGGGCAGGTCTCGGTGGTTGGCTCCGCTCTAAAGTGGTTCGGTCAAGGCCACGGATAATAGTCCATGAAATGTGACATCTTACTGTGGTGGTCGGTTGGGAATCGGCTTCGCGTGGTTACGTCCAACTATACGCTATACAACCAAAAACACACAGACATGGCTATCAGCGGTACTATTAAAATAATGGTACAAAAACGACTTGCCCATTTATTTTATGATAATACCAGCTCATACATAACACGCAAGGGAATACCAAGGTGGTTCTAGGCTTAGTCTACTTCGTTTACATCTAGCTGGGCGGGTCTTGCGGACGTCGAGTTTGCAGGAACCACGACATCATGGTTGCTCGGGGAAGGATGTGGAGCTACAAGGCTAGGGTACCGGTTGTGTCCATTTCGGGGTGTTGTGGCTACTGTTCCGTTGGAGGAAATCCCCAAAATGCGGCGAAGCTCCCCAAGGGAGATAGGCGCTTGATTTGGTTCGGTAGCTGGGACAGACCTTACGAGCTCAGTTGGTCTCCTAAATAGCACTACAGGGTTGCTGGCGTCGGACTCCACTTCTCTCCTCCTTGGGTCAAGACGGGCTAGCTCTTCCCGAGCTGCAAGTAGGACGAAGGTGACTTGGTTATACAGTGCCTCTTGCGCCCTCAGATAGCGCACGAGATGCAACAGGGCGGGGTCGGTCTCATGGTCTCCGGCTCTCCGCTAGCGACTTGGAGTGGCCTACCATAACCTTCACTGCTAGGATAGTAGTAGAACGAGCGACATTTAACTCTTGGCGACACATGCCAGAGTTGAATATTACCTCTCGAGCTGCTAGATGGATGGCTTTGGGCTCGTAGGAAGTTGTCCTTCCGGTGAACCGATGGTGACGCTCTTGGGTGACACTCCTGCCGTAGATGTGTACCGTGGCCCAGAAGTGACGGATGGCATCACTCGTGTGCTCTTGGTACACAACATACTCCGGAGGCTCTTCCATGGCAAAGGCACGACGGGTTAGGTTGGCCAGGATGACTACAAAACCTCCCTGGTCCGTAGCAGTGGTCTCATTGTGAACAATGGGGCCTGACATCTTGGGTGGTGGTGGTGGTTGTGATGTGCTGTGCTGGGCAATCGTTCCCTTTATAGAAAAGGAAAACATAGTCTTCCCTCGCAAGATTGCGAAAAGGACAACTTGGTCGTCGGTCACTCGCGTGTGACCACACGGCTAGTCTGATAGGTTAGGCACCGATTGCCGAAAGGTGTTGGCGAACACTATTTGGGCCACTTGCTTGGGCCGGTTTGGCTAGGTGGTTACCTAGGGTTCATTGACCCGGCTAAGATAGGATTAGCCAATGGTGAGCCTCGCTCTGATACCAAGGTTGTCAGGACCGGATTTTTGGGGATTTTAATTTCCCTTCCAATGGCCCTTGTGCATACCAGCCCCAGGAATACTGTTAGCTGGTGCACAAATCCTTGATACAATTGTCCAAGCAAAAATACAAACTTGAATTACAAGACCGAGGTGGTCCATAGAGTACATCAAAAAGGCTTCTAATGATTGATGGCGGAAGCGTTCAGGGGTCTCCAGTGTCTATGGGACTCCATTTCCCACATGAACAGCTGACCTGGATAATTCCTATCTCACGCGGCTGCAGTTGTAATGCCCAAGATGCGGTCCTATCCTTATTTTGGCGTGAGGGCCTCGACAGGGATAGAAACGCATCTCGTCGTTTCGCAAGAATGGATATCATTACAAGTACATGTACTGAAAAGATGAGTATATGGAATTGGCTTACACTCGCCACAAGCTACATAAGAGTCATATGAGTACAATACATACAATCATCATGAAGAAGAGCAAGGTACGACTACGGACGAAAACAAACGATAAAAGAACGACATCCATCCTTGATATCCCAAGTTGTCGGCCTGGAACCCATCCTAGATCAATGATGATGAAGAAGAAACTCCAAAAGCACAATCAACGCGCTCACGTCATAATATCACCTTACATGTACCTGCAACTGGGGTTGTAGTAATCTGTTAGCCACAGGGGACTCAGCAATGTCATTTCCAAAGGTACCAAGACTAGCAAAGCTTAATGGGTGAGGTAAGGTTAAGTAGTGACGCTGCAGCAAGTGACTAAGCATTTATTTAGTGGCTAACTTACGAGTACAAGAATAAAGAGGGTGGATGATCTACGCATAGCGGACGTGAACTACTGATGATCAAATGAATAATCCTGAACACCTACTTACGTCAGACGTAACCCCACCGTGTCCTCGATCGGAGAAGGAGCTCACGAAAGAGACAGTCACGGTTACGCAGTCAGTTGCATA
The DNA here is from genome assembly GCF_904849725.1 of Hordeum vulgare subsp. vulgare. Classification (NCBI taxonomy): domain Eukaryota; kingdom Viridiplantae; phylum Streptophyta; class Magnoliopsida; order Poales; family Poaceae; genus Hordeum; species Hordeum vulgare. The sequence goes on from NC_058519.1 coordinate 126,687,518, forward strand.
TTTTAATTTAGCTTACTTTAAGTTATATAGAACCGGATGTTAAACAAAGTTTCCACATTGCCACATAACCGCGGGCACGGCTTTCCGGAAGATTTAACCCTGCATGGGTGCTCCAACTGGTCCTTCACAAATTACCACAAGCCGCATAGAATTCCTCGATCAAGAAACTCGCGATCTCGTCGGACTCCTTAGTGGAAAACCTCAACTCTGAGATTACCCAAAGCATCACGGGAATCCCGATGCACAAGACATTCGTCAAAGGTAAAAACTAATCCAGCAAGGCCGCCCGACGTGTCGACGATCCCGATAGGAGCCGCGTATCTCGTTCTGAGGACACGACGGATGAGCTAGACGTCGGTTTGGCTAAACCCTGGGTGACGAGGGGGCACCGGACATCGCTCAGGTTGGACCAACACTCATGCGGAGCACTCGCCCAGGGGTTGATTAATTACTCCGCGGGTGACGGCGGGTCCCTATGCATTTTTATTAGGTTATTAGGCAAATGTAGTACCAAAGTTGGGCCTTGCCAGACCAGTTTTAATCTAAGACGAATTATCAAGGGGGTCGCCATAACAACCCCGATCGTGTTAGGAGCGCTCAATTATGGAATATAACACCAGTAGCCAAAACTAAGGTGGCAAAGGTGGAACAAAACACCAGGCTAGAAAGGCCGAGCCTTCCACATTTTACCAAGTATATAGGTGCGTTAAATTAAATCACAATTAATAGGGTGATATAACAAGGAACCCATGTTATCACATGGAAGCAACTACACGTGCAACTAGCAATGCTAACACATGGTTAAGCAAGCGGTAACACAGCCAGTTAGTGGTTTGCTAGGTTGTGAACAGGTTGAGAGTTTTCATGGCAATGTTGACAGGCTGACATTTAACATGTGGTAGGCAACGAGACATAGCGATAGAAATGAAACAACTAGCATGGCAATGATAGTAATGGTCTCTAGGGAAATGATCATCTTGACTGAGATCCCGCTTGGAAGAAGAACGACTCCGTAAAGCAGACGAACCGATGTAGTCGAACGGGTCCTCACTTTCCGACACGCTTGCGGAACTGTATCGAGATGAGGCAAACCGGAAACAAGAATCAACACACGATATTCACCACACGATGCACAACACATATGATGCATGAACGGCTATAGTTATTCAGGGTATGGCATGGCAAATCACAACAATCAAACACTACACATTAAGTGAAGTTCAATATGCAACAAGTTGCATATTGACGGAACTCCACATATGAATTATTTAGTTCTATCCCGATCAGGTACATGGCAATATTAAATGTTGGTTAAACATGGCAAGAGGTGAGGCGTAATTAATCTACCTATCTAGGCATTTTAAATGAGGTCGGAAACGACTTATAGCATCTCCGAACTGACCCCATGTGTTACTTTCTAAATATGTCCAGATTTGTCTTAATCATGTTTTATGTTTGTTAAACGGAAAAACTAAGTGGTTCATGTGAAACTACACGTCATACTGTTGGGGAACGTCGCATGGGAAACAAAAAATTTCCTACGCGCACGAAGACCTATCATGGTGATGTCCATCTATGAGAGGGGATGTGTGATCTACGTACCCTTGTAGACCGTACAGCAGAAGTGTTAGTGAACGCGGTTGATGTAGTGGAATGTCCTCACGTCCCTCGATCCGCCCCGCGAACCGTCCCGCGATCAGTCCCACGATCTAGTGCCGAACGGACGGCACCTCCGCGTTCAGCACACGTACAGCTCGATGATGATCTCGGCCTTCTTGATCCAGCAAGAGAGACGGAGAGGTACAAGAGTTCTCCGGTAGCGTGACGGCGCTCCGGAGGTTGGTGATGATCTTGTCTCAGCAGGGCTCCGCCCGAGCTCCGTAGAAACGCGGTCTAGAGGTAAAACCGTGAAGATATGTGGTCGGGCTGCCGTGGCAAAGTTGTGTCAAATCAGCCCTAAAACCTCCGTATATATAGGGGGAGGAGGGGGAGCCTTGCCTTGGGGTCCAAGGACTCCCAAGGGGGTCGGCCGAGCCTAAGGGGGGAACCCTCCCCTTCCAAACCGAGTCCAACTAGGTTTGGAAGGAGGAATCCTTCCCCCTTTTCCCACCTCCTCTTTTTTTTCTCTTTGATTTTCTTCCTATGGCGCATAGGGCCTTCTTGGGCTGTCCCACCAGCCCACTAAGGGCTGGTGCGCCACCCCCAAGGCCTATGGGTTTCCCCGGGGTGGGTTGCCCCCCCCCCCCCGGTGAACTCCCGGAACCCATTCGTTATTCCCGGTACATTCCCGGTAACTCCGAAAACCTTCCGGTAATCAAATGAGGTCATCCTATATATCAATCTTCGTTTCCGGACCATTCCGGAAACCCTCGTGACGTCCATGATCTCATCCGGGACTCCGAACAACATTCGGTAACCAACCATATAACTCAAATACGCATAAAACAACGTCGAACCTTAAGTGTGCAGACCCTGCGGGTTCGAGAACTATGTAGACATGACCCGAGAGACTCCTCGGTCAATATCCAATAGCGGGACCTGGATGCCCATATTGGATCCTACATATTCTATGAAGATCTTATTGTTTGAACCTCAGTGCCAAGGATTCATATAATCCCGTATGTCATTCCCTTTGTCCTTTGATATGTTACTTGCCCAAGATTCAATCGTTAGTATCCGTATACCTATTTCAATCTCGTTTACCGGCAAGTCTCTTTACTCGTTCCGTAATACAAGATCCCGCAACTTACACTAAGTCACATTGCTTGCAAGGCTTGTGTGTGATGTTGTATTACCGAGTGGGCCCCGAGATACCTCTCCGTCACACGGAGTGACAAATCCCAGTCTCGATCCATACTAACTCAACGAACACCTTCGGAGATACCTGTAGAGCATCTTTATAGTCACCTAGTTACGTTGCGACATTTGATACACACAAAGTATTCCTCCGGTGTCAGTGAGTTATATGATCTCATGGTCATAGGAACAAATACTTGACACGCAGAAAACAGTAGCAACAAAATGACACGATCAACATGCTACGTCTATTAGTTTGGGTCTAGTCCATCACGTGATTCTCCTAATGACGTGATCCAGTTATCAAGCAACAACACCTTGTTCATAATCAGAAGACACTGACTATCTTTGATCAACTGGCTAGCCAACTAGAGGCTTGCTAGGGACAGTGTTTTGTCTATGTATCCACACATGTATATAAGTCTTCATTCAATACAATTATAGCATGGATAATAAACGATTATCTTGATATTGGAATTATAATAATAACTATATTTATTATTTCCTCTAGGGCATAATTCCAACAGTCTCCCACTTGCACTAGAGTCAATAATCTAGCCCTCACATCATCATGCGAATTACATTGTAATAAATCTAACACCCATACAGTTCTGGTGTTGATCATGCTTTGCCCGTGGAAGAGGTTTAGTCAGCGGGTCTGCTACATTCAGATCCGTGTGCACTTTGCATATATTCACGTCCTCCCCTTCGACGTAGTCGCGGATGAGGTTGAAGCGTCGTTTGATGTGTCTGGACTTCTTGTGAAACCGTGGTTCCTTTGCTAGGGCAATGGCACCCGTGTTGTCACAGAACAAGGTTATTGGATTCAGTGCGCTTGGCCACTCCAAGATCCGTCATGAACTGCTTCATCGAGACACCCTCCTTAGCCGCCTCCGAGGCAGCCATGTACTCCGCTTCACATGTAGAATCTGCTACGACGCTCTGCTTGGAACTGCACCAGCTTACCGCACCCCCATTAAGAATAAATACGTATCCGGTCTGCGACTTAGAGTCGTCCGGATCTGTGTCAAAGCTTGCATCGAAGTAACCCTTTACGGCGAGCTTTTCGTCACCTCCATACACGAGAAACATCTCCTTAGTCCTTTTCAGGTACTTCAGGATATTCTTGACCGCCGTCCAGTGATCCACTCCTGGATTACTGTGGAACCTGCCTGCCATACTTATGGCCAGGCTAACGTCCGGTCTAGTGCACAGCATTGCATACATGATAGAACCTATGGCTAAAGCATAGGGGACGGTGCTCATATGCTCTCTATCCTCATCAGTTGCTGGGCACTGAGTCTTACTCAATCTCGTACCTTGTAAAACCGGCAAGAACCCTTTCTTGGCCTGTTCCATTTTGAACCTCTTCAAAACTTTATCAAGGTATGTGCTTTGTGAAAGTCCTATCACGCGTTTTGATCTATCCCTGTAGATCTTAATGCCTAGAATGTAAGCAGCTTCTCCTAGGTCCTTCATAGAGAAACTTTTATTCAAGTAATCCTTTATGCTCTCCAAAAACTCTACGTTGTTTCCAATCAGCAATATGTCATCCACATATAATATTAGAAACGCCACAGAGCTCCCACTCACTTTCTTGTAAATACAAGATTCTCCATCCACTTGTATAAACCCAAATGCTTTGATCACCTCATCAAAGCGTTTGTTCCAACTCCGAGATGCTTGCACCAGTCCATAAATGGATCGCTGGAGCTTGCACACCTTGTTAGCATTCTTAGGATCGACAAAACCTTCGGGTTGCATCATATACAACTCTTCCTTAAGGAAACCGTTAAGGAACGCCATTTTGACATCCATCTGCTAGATTTCATAATCGAAAAATGCAGCTATTGCTAACATGATTATGACGGACTTAAGCATCGCTACGGGTGAGAATGTCTCATCGTAGTCAACTCCTTGAACTTGTGAAAAACCCTTTGCCACAAGTCGAGCTTTATAAACGATCACATTGCCGTCAGCATCCGTCTTCCTCTTAAAGATCCATTTGTTCTGAATAGCCTTGCGGCCCTCAGGTAGTACTTCCAAAGTCCACACTTTGTTCTCATACATGGATCCTATCTCGGACTTCATGGCTTCTAGCCATTTGTTGGAATCTGGGCCCACCATTGCTTCTTCATAATTTGCAGGTTCATTGTTGTCTAACAACATGATTGACAAGACGGGATTACCGTACCACTCTGGAGCAGCACGTGGTCTCGTCGACCTGCGTGGTTCGACAGAAACTTGAACCGGAGTTTCATGATCATCATCATTAACTTCCTCCTCAACCGGCGTCGCAACGACAGAGGTTTCCCCTTGCCCTGCGCCACCATCCAGAGGGATGAGAGGTTCGACAACCTCATCAAGTTCTATCTTGCTCCCACTCAATTCTCTCGAGAGAAACTCCTTCTCGAGAAAAGCTCCGTTTTTAGCAACAAACACTTTGCCCTCAGATTTGAGATAGAAGGTGTACCCAACTGTCTCTTTTGGGTAACCTATGAAGATGCACTTTTCCGCTTTGGGTTCCAGCTTTTCAGGCTGAAGCTTTTTGACATAAGCATCACATCCCCAAACTTTAAGAAACGACAACTTTGGCCTTTTGCCATACCACAGTTCGTATGGTGTCGTCTCAACGGATTTTGATGGTGCCCTATTTAAAGTGAATGCAACTGTTTCTAATGCATAACCCCAAAACGATAACGGCAAATCGGTAAGAGACATCATAGATCGCACCATCTCTAATAAAGTACGATTACGACGTTCGGACACACCATTACGCTGTGGTGTTCCAGGCGGTGTCAACTGTGAAACAATTCCACATTGTCTTAAGTGAGCACCAAACTCGAAACTCAGATATTCACCCCCACGATCAGACCGTGGGAACTTGATCTTCTTGTTATGATGATTTTCAACTTCACTCTGAAATTGCTTGAACTTTTCAAATGTTTCAGACTTGTGCTTCATTAAGTAGACATAACCATATCTATTCAAATCGTCAGTGAAGGTGAGAAAATAACGATATCCGCCGCGTGCCTCTATGCTCATCGGACCACACACATCGGTATGTATGATCTCCAACAAGTCACTTGCACGCTCTATTGTTCCGGAGAACGGAGTTTTAGTCATCTTCCCCATGAGGCGTGGTTCGCACGTGTCAAGTGAATCAAAGTCAAGTGACTCCAAAAGTCCATCGGCATGGAGTTTCTTCATGCGCTTTACACCAATATGATCTAAGCGGTAGTGCCACAAAAATATGGCGCTATCATTGTTAACTCTAACTCTTTTGGTCTCAATGTTATGTATGTGTGTATCACTATCAAGATTCAATATGAACAATCCTCTCACATTGGGTGCATGACCATAAAAGATGTTACTCATAGAAATAGAACAATCATTATTCTCTGACTTAAAAGAGTAACCGTCTCGCAATAAACAAGATCCAGATATAATGTTCATGCTCAACGCAGGCACTAAATAACAATGATTCAAGTTCATAACTAATCCTGATGGTAACTGAAGTGAAACTGTGCCGACGGCGATTGCATCAACCTTGGAACCATTTCCTACGCGCATCGTCACTTCATCTTTCGCCAGTCTTCGTCTATTCCGCAGTTCCTGTTTCGAGTTGCAAATATGAGCAACAGAACCGGTATCGAATACCCATGCACTACTACGAGAGCCGGTTAAGTGCACATCAATAACATGTATATCAAATATACCTGATTTTTCTTTGGCCGCCTTCTTATCAGCCAGATACTTGGGGCAATTGCGCTTCCAGTGACCCATACCCTTGCAATAGTAACACTCTGTTTCAGGCTTAGGTCCAGCTTTGGGTTTCTTCGTCGGATTGGCAACAGGCTTGTCGCTCTTCTTTGAATTACCCTTCTTGCCTTTGCCGTTTCTCTTGAAACTAGTGGTCTTATTCACCATCAACACTTGATGCTCTTTACGGAGTTCAGACTCTGCGACTTTCAGCATCGTAAACAACTCGCCGGGAGACTTGTTCATCCCTTGCATGTTGTAGTTCAACACAAAGCCTTTATAGCTTGGTGGCAGTGATTGAAGGATTCTGTCAGTGATAGCTTCTTGCGGGAGTTCAATCCCCAGCTCAGCTAGACGGTTTGAGTACCCAGACATTTTGAGCACATGTTCACTGACAGACGAGTTCTCCTCCATCTTGCAAGCATAGAATTTATCGGAGGTCTCATACCTCTTGATCCGGGCGTTCTTCTGAAAGATAAACTTCAACTCCTGGAACATCTCAAATGCTTCATGACACTCAAAGCGACGTTGAAGTCCCGGTTCTAAGCCATAGAAGACTGCACATTGAACTACTGAGTAGTCCTCCTTACGTGCTAACCAAGCGTTCTTAACATCCTGATCAGCCGTAGCGGATGGTTCATCTCCTAGCGTAGCATGAAGGACATAATCCTTCTTCCCAGCTTGTAAGGTTACCTTAAGATTACGAGCCCAGTCTACAAAGTTGCTTCCATCATCTTTCAACTTAGCTTTCTCTAGGAACGTATTAAAATTCAGGGTGACTGTCGCGTGAGCCATGATCTACAACACAAATATATTCAAAGTGGACTTAGACTATGTTCAAGATAATTAGAGTTTAACTTAATCAAATTACTTGCTAAACTCCCACTCAAAAAGTACATCTCGCTAGTCATTTGAGTGGTTCATGATCCACTTACACTAGCTCAAGTCCGATCATCACGTGAGTTGAGCATAGTTTCAGTGGTAAGCATCCCCGTGCTAATCATATCATCTATATGATTCATGATCGACCTTTCGGTGTCATGTGTTCCGAGGCCATGTCTGCACATGCTAGGCTCGTCAAGCTTAACCCGAGTGTTCCGCGTGCGCAACTGTTTTGCACCCGTTGTATGTGAACGTTGAGTCTATCACACCCGATCATCACGTGGTGTCTCGAAACGACGAACTGTAGCAATGGTGCACAGTCGGGGAGAACACAATTTCGTCTTGAAATTTTAGTGAGAGATCACCTCATAATGCTACCGTCGTTCTAAGCAAAATAAGGTGCATAAAAGGATTAACATCACATGCAATTCATAAGTGACATGATATGGCCATCATCATGTGCTCCTTGATCTCCACCATCAAAGCACTGGCACGATCTTCTTGTCACCGGCGCCACACCATGATCTCCATCAACGTGTCGTCATCGGGATTGTCGTGCTACTCATGCTATTACTACTAAAGCTACATCCTAACAAAATAGTAAACGATCTGCAAGCACAAACATTAGTATAAAGACAACCCTATGGCTCCTGCCGGTTGTCGTACCATCGACGTGCAAGTCGATATTAGTCCCACGATCTAGTGCCGAACGGACGGCACCTCCGCGTTCGGCACACGTACAGCTCGACGATGATCTCGGCCTTCTTGATCCAGCAAGAGAGACGGAGAGGTAGAAGAGTTCTCCGGTAGCGTGACGGCGCTCCGGAGGTTGGTGATGATCTTGTCTCGGCAGGGCTCCGCCCGAGCTCCGCAGAAACGCGATCTAGAGGTAAAACCGTGAAGATATGTGGTCGGGCTGCCGTGGCAAAGTTGTGTCAAATCAGCCCTAAAACCTCCGTATATATAGGGGGAGGAGGGGGAGCCTTGCCTTGGGGTCCAAGGACTCCCAAGGGGGTCGGCCGAGCCTAAGGGGGGAACCCTCCCCTTCCAAACCGAGTCCAACTAGGTTTGGAAGGAGGAATCCTTCCCCCTTTTCCCACCTCCTCTTTTTTTTCTCTTTGATTTTCTTCCTATGGCGCATAGGGCCTTCTTGAGCTGTCCCACCAGCCCACTAAGGGCTGGTGCGCCACCCCCAAGGCCTATGGGTTTCCCTGGGGTGGGTTTCCCTCCCCCCCCGGTGAACTCCCGGAACCCATTCGTCATTCCCGGTACATTCCCGGTAACTCCAAAAACCTTCCGGTAATCAAATGAGGTCATCCTATATATCAATCTTCGTTTCCGGACCATTCCGGAAACCCTCGTGACGTCCGTGATCTCATCCGGGACTCTGAACAACATTTGGTAACCAACCATATAACTCAAATATGCATAAAACAACGTCGAACCTTAAGTGTGCAGACCCTGCGGGTTCGAGAACTATGTAGACATGACCCGAGAGACTCCTCGGTTATAATCCAATAGCGGGACCTGGATGCCCATATTGGATCCTACATATTCTATGAAGATCTTATCGTTTGAACCTCAGTGCCAAGGATTCATATAATCCCGTATGTCATTCCCTTTGTCCTTCGGTATGTTACTTGCCCGAGATTCGATCGTTAGTATCCGTATACCTATTTCAATCTCGTTTACCGGCAAGTCTCTTTACTCGTTCCGTAATACAAGATCCCGCAACTTACACTAAGTCACATTGCTTGCAAGGCTTGTGTGTGATGTTGTATTACCGAGTGGGCCCCGAGATACCTCTCCGTCACACGGAGTGACAAATCCCAGTCTCGATCCATACTAACTCAACGAACACCTTCGGAGATACCTGTAGAGCATCTTTATAGTCACCCAGTTACGTTGCGACGTTTGATACACACAAAGTATTCCTCCGGTGTCAGTGAGTTATATGATCTCATGGTCATAGGAACAAATACTTGACACGCAGAAAACAGTAGCAACAAAATGACACGATCAACATGCTACGTCTATTAGTTTGGGTCTAGTCCATCACGTGATTCTCCTAATGACGTGATCCAGTTATCAAGCAACAACACCTTGTTCATAATCAGAAAACACTGACTATCTTTGATCAACTGTCTAGCCAACTAGAGGCTTGCTAGGGACAGTGTTTTGTCTATGTATCCACACATGTATATAAGTCTTCATTCAATACAATTATAGCATGGATAATAAACGATTATCTTGATACAGGAATTATAATAATAACTATATTTATTATTGCCTCTAGGGCATAATTCCAACACATACTAGTCCATTTACATATATGAAACATCTCCAACGGAGCTACGGTTCAAAAGATATGATCACCACAAGATACGATGCCATGAATGCAATATGTATGCAATGACAGTCACAAGCATTCTAAACCAAGAAGGCAGCAGCAAAATATGAACCTACACAAGATTCTAAGCAAGTTTCATGTAGGACACGATCAAAACGAAGCAACGATTCAACAAATACAAGCTAAAAAAGAAATAGCTACAATCTACCCAAAACAGCAACATGGCATTTTCTACAACCGAAAACAACAAGCTACATCATTCTAAAATGCTCAAACGAGACATGAGGCAGTAGTGGTCAAGATGCACAACAACACCCTTCTAAATACAACTAGCATGGAAGCATGAAACACTAGGAAAAGAAAACTCACAAAATGGCATCTCGCACACAATTTCGGACTTAGAGAAAATAACAATTTTTGATAGTGCAGTTTTCAACAAGAAGGCATATCGACGGCAGTAAAACTATATGCTATGGGGCACCGAATGGCATGAAAATCGACCGCATTCTAGAGAAACTTAAGGAGTACAAGTAAATCCATTGTACCAACCCCACAGGAGCTGTGGATTACTAGCAAAGCTCATGGCAATACAACAACAAAATATAACAGATTTCACACTTAGAAATATTTCACCATCTCCAAATCAACACTATTTTCTAGCATGTTGGCGACAAGCAAACAACACTCAAACATGGATTTCTAAATCAACCAAAATTACTAGGCGCTAGCCTACATATCCAAGAGCATATCTCTAGTTCACAACTAATTCATATCATGCACGGAATAAATCACACAAAAAAATAAAAGGGCAACATGGCAAAGTATCATGCATGCAAACTTACTCAGAAGGCAAAACTAAATGCACAGTTAAATTCTATGGATTTTTCTACCCCGAAAATATATATAATATGTGGGGTTGCAAAATAAAATTAACGCCACACATATATGCGAGAATATGTCCTAAACACGACATAGCAATCTATTAATATCACCTACGCAAAAACAGCGAGACAACTATTTCTAAAATACACGCAAGGGCTACAAACAACATGAAAATTTTATCTACGGGATTTGAACAATCCGGATGCGTACAAAAATATCTACGCAACAATTAACCTATTAGGACAGCATGCAATTCTAGTCAAACGGCAGTCCAAACAATTCCAAACACCTATGCAAGATGTAAATTAATAATCTAAGCACAAAACTACACAAGTTACATATAACATTCATCGTGATCCGATGCACGAATAAAAACCTACACGCATTTGAAAATATGACATTTTCTCAAATTAAGAAATCCAAAAATCCTAAAGAAAAATGCTACCGGGCCTTATTGTCTAACGGGCCTAAATAGGGTAGCGGCGCAAGATAGCAATGTTGCAACGGAGGCGAGGACTAGCTGAGGCTCACCAAGGCACCTGGGCCGGATCTGGAGAGGTAGAGCTGGAGGCGCGTTGGGCCTGGGGCGAGCTGGGCCTCGCTCCTCGTGGCCCACGCGGGCACGAGCACTGGCGCTCGTCGTCCACCTCACTCCTGAGCGGCAGGAGGGAGCGACAGCCGGGTCAAGGCGGCAGCGGGGCACTCTAGCGGGACCTGGGCGGCGGAGCTCCACGGCGAGGCACAAAAGGGGCTCCCCCGCACCGGATGTGGACTGATTCGGTCGGCTGGAGCCTCGACGGCGGACGACGGCGCAGATCGGGGGCCGGCGACCTGCATGCGGGATCCGGCGGCGGCATCTTGCACGAGGGTCGATGGCGGCTGGAGGCGGAACTGGGACGGCCAACAGATGAATCCGGCGGCGCGGCGACGCTTGGGGCTGACGGGATCTGATGCATAGCGGCTCGACGAGATGCGGCGGGGACTCGGGCAGGGCAGGGGCGAGCGCCTTCGGGCTTCGCGGGCCTCCCTCGGGCCCGGGCGGGCCTGGCTCACGGCGAGGAGGAGACAGGGGCTGCTAGCGGCTGCTAGGGGTTGGGGCGCGGATTTCGAGGGGATTAGGGTTTGCTGTCCAAATTTGGAGGTGGAGGTTGCTTAAATAGGAAAGGGGGCTAGGGTTAGCAGTTTTCAGGGCTGATTTCGACCGCACGATCGTAATCAGATGGCTTCGGTCGCGGAGTGTGGCTAGATGGGTTGTGTAGAGTGGATAGCCAGAGACGAGAGGGAAAACGGGCACCCTGCAACGTGACTTTAAAACATCGAAAAAACGTCCAATAAATAACCGAAGATAGTGCCGCTACGGTCGACCGTTCGGGTACCACACAGACTCCGATTGCGACGAAAATTGGCAGGCGACCTACCTATATTAAAATAATGCCGCACGCCAAGTTTCAACCCAACCCGTGAATATTTGATACACACTTTTAAAAATAAGGTTTTGACGATGCCGCAAGCACGTGCGAGTGTGGTCGGGCTCAAAACGGGCGACGATGAGAATGGAGAGAACCCGCAACTAATAACGGATGCAAGTTTTTTTAAACTGGCGACAATGGAGTGTCGATGCAATGCAGATGATGCGCATGATGCGATGATGATGCGACAAATAAAAATAATTACACGTCTGCAACGAAATAAAAGGGGGAATCTTCTGGAGCGTCGGTCTGTCTTCGATGCCTAGGCTCCGGGGTTAACGTCGGGTTCCTCCTTTCCAAGCACGCAATCTGGCCAAGACAATAGTCATGGACAAGCCAGTGAGTACTTTGAATGTACTCGCAAACATCAAGAAAACAAGCATAAATTGGTAGGGTTAATATACACTTGTAATAATACCACAATACTTCGTCAACCATGATGTACTTCTCAAGTACTAGTAATGAAAATATAATCATGCTGAGAAATTCATAACTAATCGATTAGAGTAAGATTAACGAATGTGATATAAAACATGCCTTCGTTGGGCGTGTGAGCGACACCACATACAAGGCTTGAATAAAATAATAAGAAGCGTGCCACAGTCGGGCGTCTGAGCGACACCACATTCAGGGCTTGAATAAGATAATAACAAGCGTGCCACGACACCACATAAAAGGGCTTATATGAATTGATAAACATGTCGTAGTCGCGCGTCTAAGCAACACCTCATAAATGGCTTATATGAAATGATAAACATGCCGCAGTCGGGCGTCTAAGCGACACCTCATAAAGGGGTTATATGAGAAAATAAATAAATAATGAATATCCAGAAGGTAGAACCGTCCCAGGGATATTCATCCATCATAATCATAGGCTTACTCCATAGTAAAATAATATTTATAATCATCCACCATATTTCCTCACCAGTCTCACGATTTCTTAACTTCCTTCAAAGGCTGACACTTGACTAGTCAACCAGTCGTTCTTGATCATGGACACGGCTACTCGAATAGTTTTGACTGTGTAAAGGGTGTACTATTTACCCACAGCCCACGGGTTTCAATAGTCACTCGGACTAATCCCGCGTACAATTTTTAGAAGTAAATCTCAGAACCAGTACACATCCATTTTTCTCCCACGAAGACCGACATCACTCAGACTACGCTGTCGGAGAAAAATCATGAGTCGGGAAGGCTCCAACCTCGACTAGCATGGGATCAAATTTATACCGCGCGCTACAAGGGAAGAGATCTTCCCTATCGGTCCCAGACCGAAAACACCCATGCCCATTGACCGGATGACTGGTTTAGTCAAGTGCCCCGGATACCTTCATCTCGGACTCTCTACTTGGTGTGTACCTGTTAATAGGTTTACCACCTACTGCACCATATTCCCTTTCGGAAAGACCTGTGGCAGCACGAATGGGTTAAGGTGGCATACCGACACGACTCGATCTACGGTCGACTCAGGAGCCGTAAGTTATTCCCTGCATGATTAGCACGATCAAGGTGTTTTCTGTAGACAGAGCCACTACCGTCGTGCCCCAACATGCCTCGCTGACCATTCTCACCCACGAGATGTTAGACCCGAAGTCGTATCTTCACGAGACAATGACTCTCTCCGGATCCCATTAGGTAGGCATTTGTGGCAAACGAATGCGACTACTGTCCCAAACTTCTCATGCAATAATTGTGCTTTCAATTAGGAAGTCACATGCATGATCATCACATGAAATATCACCCCTTATTTAACATAAGTACATAACCAACATGTTTACTTCAACAAGCAAACCACACACCACCAAAGTATATCAAGATTCAGTACGCTTGTCTTCCAAGTGTAGAGAGGTAGGCTGCACTCCAAAACTTTCGAAGTTTTTGCTCCTCTCTTCATAGCCTAGTTTAATAAAATATTCTAATTAACACACAATTTAAAAAACAAAAGTTGTCTTAGAAAATTTTCAAATAAATACTAAAATAAACTAGACAAAATTTGAAAGAGGTGAGAGAAAGAATCAACTCATTTGGAGTACTATTTTAGAAACTAGGGCCAGTCAAAGTTTGGTCAAGATCCTCTTTTAAAACAAATAAAAAACAATTTCGCTGGGTTTTACGTTAACTAGAAGGAAAGACGTACAACAGGGTTTACGCGTCCACTCAAAACGCATGGGCCGCGACCTAAGATCACTTGACGGTGGACCCGCGGGTCCACTGGTGACATTTGACTTGGTCCAACTGCGCCTTCTTCTTCCTCCGACCAGCATTGCCGGTGGATGGAGCCTCCCATGTGCGAGGGAATCCGACCTTTGTGTCTAGGGGATCGACGCGGTTCCACCGGTGCTCGACACGACCGGAGGGCGGACAAAATCGTCGGCGACGAGCTCTCCAGCAGCGGCGGCGGCGGGCGAAAATGGGGATTCTGCACACAAGCCTTCTCCAATGGAATTGAGGGCTGAAATGGGTAGGCGGACTCACTTGGAGGCTTCTTTGAAAGAATCAATGGGGGAGGCTCTGGATGTAATGAAATCGGCCAAGTGGCCGAACTTGCCGGAGAAGAAAATGGGGCTATCTCCGGTGGCCTCGCTACCTTGGGGCGGCTCAGGGGAAAGTGTCATGGGGATATGGAATGAATCAGCTCGAGGGGGTTTAGGAGGCCTTATATTGGTGAGCGACACCAGCTCCCTTGGCGGCAGAGGATAAGCTCGGAGACATGCATCCACTATTGCCATGGGGCGACGTGGCGATAGCTGGCAAGTTCGGGAGCAAGCGTACGAGCTCCAGTACTGCTCCAGGGGCAGCTGACAAGCGGGGAGAGGAGGGACGGCGCTGCCATGACAGGGGCAAGCTACGGTCACACGCATGCCGCCAAGGAAATGTTGCGGCAGCGCTGCGGGGAGCCAAGGGGTGGTCGATTGGGGCTTGGCATGGCGCTGAACGGCTCTATGAGTGGGGAAGGGCCAGAGAGCGCGGGGTCAGGTGGGATGCGGTGGCTCGGACGCACTAGCTGCAAGGGCTGCGCTCTGGAGCGCGCTCTTGGCATGCCCGTGAGGTGTTTGACACAATGCGAGGGCATGCGAGGGCCATTGGTTGCATCCCAAAGTCTCGAGATCCACTAATGGGAATGGAACAGGGTTAGAGGACATGTTGTTTTGGTCCTGGGTTAACTTGATAGTGCAATCTAACAAATGTGCCAATTTGGTCAAGGACATCAAGTGTTTGACAGATTGCTAGTGGTCTCTACAAGGTCTTGCTGGATACCAGACTTCCCAGGTTGGGGTCTCTTTGGAAGCTGACAAGGATGGCGAGGTTAGTTTTTGAAAATGAGAAACTTGTTAGTGCAACATTTGCAAAAGTGCAATTGTGGGCAGAAAAAAATGACGCTACAACATGGTCTCAAACAATGCCACTCGGGATGAATTTCTGGACTTAACGTTTTTGCACAGTCCTGTGCAAGCAGTAAAATTTTCAAAAGCTTTGGGCAAGAATTTAATAGGGTTGCAGTGCAAACTGCAAAACTGGTCCAAGACAGAAAATAGGAAGTGGTGCTCAAAATTTTCAAAACACCAATATATGTTTTTGCATAAAACTCATTTATATGAGCTCCTTGACCACTCCAAATTTTGGTAGAATTTTTGAAGAATTATATCTACGGCTTGTAGTACAAAACACCAAATTGGACCAGAATAGAAAAGAAGACAATGAGCTCAATTTTTAACACTTGGCTAGATTATTGCATAAAATTGATCCCAAAACCTACTAGTTCGTTACCAAGTTTTTGTGGAATTTTAGAAGAAGTTACGAAAGGGTTCCAGTTTAAATTGGACCTTGGAAGAAACTAAAAGCCAGCTCTGGATAAATAAAACGTAAAAGAAAACATTTATAAAAATGTTTTCATTGGATTTAGAATTAAATGGAAAATATTTGAGGAAAACAGTCAAGTCAATAAACTTTTTCAAAAACTCCTTTTTAGGAAAGGGATCTTTTATAAACTAAAGCAAGAAGGGATGTGAAAACAGTAGAAAAACCCAAAATTAAAAATCTAAAATAAACCATGGCCAAATTTTAATAAATAAAATCATGGCCAAATTTTTTGGAATGTTACTACTCACCTGACACCTTAGATGTGTTGCAGCTATTAATGTTTCTAATGCAACGAGACAGAGGGAATATTTCTTTTAACTCTCTTTATTTTTTGGACTGGCTTGTGAAACAGGCACCTGAAGCCTTTCAAGCTGGGCCGGCCCATTTAGCTATTTTTCTTTCCTTTTTCATTTATTTAAATTTCCTGATTATTTTTTAAAACTAGTGAAGTTTTTCTTTGATGACGAGGTTTCTTAATTTTGTGAACGTTTTTCAAAATCGATGGTCTTTTTAAAATTTATGAATTTTAGAGAAATTTTATAAAATTGGTGAACTTTATTTCGCCGTGATTTTATTTTCAAAATTCATGAACCTTTTGTAAATTCATTATTTTTCTTTTAAAAACTTCTTCCCTGGTTTCGATTTTGTATCTTTCACTCAAATGTAAACGTGTACATGGGCTGGCCCATCAGCACCGGCGCGTGGAGCTTCTGAGCAGCCGAATATGACCTCCGCGCCGTTACGCCGACGAGGCGACGATATGGCCTTCTGTTGCCATCACCCCGCGTCTTTTTCCACACGTCAGGAATTATCTTCTCCTCCCATCCCCATGGGCTGCGGCTCGCCTGCCCGGTGACCGGTGAGGTCGCCAGCACCTCCAGCGCAACCGTGAGCTAGACCCCTGCTCCAAACCTTCTCCCTTTCACTTGTTCATCCCCTTAGCTGTTCTTCAACCATCTTTGGCCGTTCAATCGCGCAAAATGCTATCGGTGCTTACGTACTGCATGTCAATTCAAGTACGACCGGGGACGTGAGTACGTGAATGTACTGCTGCCTAGTGCTTGCTACCTTTAAATCCGTTTAGCGGTACTTTCGTGGATCCTCCTTTTCCAAGTGGCGCGCGCAGACCACTTGATCGCCTTTTGGCACTTTCGTGGTGGTCGCGGTGGACGTTCAGACGTTCCCGCTCCCGGCTCCACAGCGGACGGAACGCGTCCGCTTCTCCCGAGCAGGGCAACCTTCATTCCGTGCTCTGTGTACGGTGCGAAAAAACAGGTCAAAAAAGGTGCGTGGCATAACGAGTTGACGTGGCCATGGAAATTCGCACGGCGACTCCACTACGAGCTGATCTAAATCTACATGGATGGAGAAAAAATAACGACTAATGCTCCAAACTGTCAACATTGACTCGTCCTCTTCTGGTCCTTTCTTACGAATTTGGAATTGGAGCACATGCCATGCAAATAAGTAAGAGGTAATAGCATCTTAGATCTTATACTTACCTAGCATGTTACAACTTCTAAACATGGTCTAATCGGTCTTAAAACTTGTTCTAAAATGTGCAAGTTTAGTCTGGGCCACTCACACGCAGTTACGTGGCGCCAGTGTGGCGGAGACGGCGAGCGCTGATATTTTTGCACATACCCCCTGTTGTTTGTCTTAATCCACCTGCAATACACACCACATGAGTTGATTTCTCTGTTGCAAATTTGGAATTCGTTCCATCAAAATCTAGCAGTCTGAGAATGTCGTTCATACCGGCTGTTGGGATTGGTTAAAAACAGGCAATCTTGCAAATTATCACCACTACAAAGGTGTCTTGCTGATTGGACTGCCTAGAAGCTAGGCATCCTGGGCTCGAATCCCATGCATGCTATTTTATAACTGCCCTCTTTTCTCTTTGATTTTTGATGAGTGTAGGAGCAGATTCAAAATGTTTTTCGAAATATTCATATCATTTAAACCAGGAATTCAAATCTAACATATTTTTATAATTATGTTTGGGTTGCAACCTTAATTAATATTTTAATACCTTCTTTACATGTGGTATTTTGAAAATGTCTATTATTTATGTTTCATACTCATTTAAATGTCGTAAACATGATTATTTGATGCTCTCACAATAGCAATTATTGGCATTATATGGGATGTTCATTCCTATCGGATACTATATGTTGAAGGTTACAATACGTACATAATCATCATCTCGATTTCGCATAGTGCACAATAATCATCCTATAAACGATGATGTATATGAAGCTCCTAATATAAGCTTTATATAAACCAGTGGCTTTCGATACTGTTTGAAATTATGTTCATAATTTATTTTTAAAAATATCAATGTTGATATGCAACATTAAACATATGATACGTGTGTCCTTACAGATTGTTTACAGACAGGATCGCTGGAATGCCAATGGGCAAGAACACCTCCTCGATCTTTTTACTAAAAAATATACATTAATTAGTAATTCTCTTTCATTTGATAAGTGAAAAATACATAATTTTGTTACTTGTTGCAACGCACAAATTTTTTTTTCCACCCGGTGCAACGCACGAGCATTTGTACTAGTATGTAACTATGCACGTGCTTTACATATGTCGTGCTGGTTGCTGCTCTCCACGGTCATTGATCTTGTGGATTTTATTTTCGTTGTCGTCAGTCCACACCGCTCTGGCGTGTAATCAATCATGTGTGTATCGTTTCGTATGTAGTGTCGACAGTCTTACACCCGTACGAGACGCACGGAAGGTGAAGAAGGCATTTTTTGGCCCATCTTTTCCATTTGTTTATTCTTTTTTCGTTTTTCTTACTTTATCTCTACCAATCGTATGCATGTGACTGGACGTATATGAAAAAATGAGATACATAGTTGTGAAAGTAAAAATATAAAGAATGACCGGTGAGTGTCCGCGGACGTGCCCGATTGCGTCCGTGGGCGTTTGAAGGATTGGATTTGCACGTTGCGGCGGTAGATACTTTCGTGCTATCCAGGTTTACCATACCTTTTTTGCGAGGCGACGTTTACCATACTATCAAAAATAAAAATCTTAAAATCACAAAAAGGAAATTAAGCTTAAAATCCATGTTTTAGCATAATTAAAAAAAACCTTAAAGTTCTTGTATTGGTCTTACTTAAAGCATCTACAACCACAGTTTGTAAATCCGGACCCTCGAATGCTCGCGGACGCGACCGGGCGTGTCTGCGGGTACTGACCGGTCAATCCTCAAATCTGCTCGTACACATCCAACTCCCTCATATTTGGTCCCCTAGATCCATACAAATCATGCAAAAGAAAATTCCTATCATCAGAGATGGCCTCTAGCTCATCCCGATCGTCCGGATCCTACGTCGCCTCCGTTGTAACCCGCACCGCCTTCATCTCTTGCCGACAAAGACGTATGACCTCCGCAGCTGACCCCGAGCGAGTGAGTTCAGGATGGCCTGTTGCTCCACCCGCAGATCCACGTCCTCTTCCAGCGTCGTTTTCTCCTCCTTCTTCGCATCCAGGGCTGACGCCTACTCCTCCTCCCCACATCCACCACGTCTCCTTCTCCTCCCCCTCTTCTTCCTCCACCACCCCTTCCCTCTTCCTCCTTCTCCAAATCATCCTCCGGGTCAGAGGTAGCCACGTGACCTTCCGGATCCGGGCCTGATCAAGGAGCCAAAGTTGATGCTCGACGTGTAGTGGTGGCGGCATGGGCGCATGGCTGACGACTGCACCAAATGAGAGAAGGAAAATATGGAGGGGTAGGGTTTTGGTGCCTCGGATCGGCTTGAATAGCTGGGCTAGGGATTACTCGACCCGCTGACGCGGCGCCAGGCGTTCACACGACGGCGATGGAGGAGGCGTCCATCGGACCACGGGTTTCCGAGCGATTCTGCGTGGGTCCATGCCGTTAGATTAACGCGGCGGGCGTGCGCGGGGGCCCTCATATCCGCCCCATGTTTGGGCTGGATATGAGGGGCCGGTTTGAGAGGCCCACCTGGGTCAAATTTTTGTGACCAGTCAGTGACACCGCGGCTTGTCCGAGCATTTGAGACGGGTATGCGGGGTCCAGTTGTAGATGATCATAGAGTATCCATTGTGTAACATTTGGCCGCTATATTGCTTCCTCTAAGAACATCTACAACCGGACCTCTCAAACCCGTCTCAAACATGCAGACATGGTGTCCAGTCACTAATTGGTCACAAAAAAGTGACCCAGACGGATGCCCTAAATGGGCCTCAAACGCCCGGGCTGACCGGAACTCCTCATGTCCTGTATAGACATGGGGCAAATATGAGGGAGTGGTCCACCACGTCGGTATGATGACATGGACCCACGCAGAATCGTCGAGAAACCCGACGGTCCGACGGATGCCTTCTCGGATGGGGGGAGAGGACGTGGCATGACATCGGTCCCGCTCGCTGCCCGAGGCTAAATCCAGTTATTTAAGACGGTTGAGGCGTGACGTGAGCGTTTGAGGGGCCAGACTTGTCCATCGCGGTTGTAGATGCTCCAAGCTCTATGAAGCTGGTGTTACCCACCCCACGACAAAGGCTCTAAAATAATATCTTTAGTGTCGATGCTAGGATGAACTCAAATGGGGTTACATGTCAGCGTCTAGCTGTGAATGGCGCTCCATGCTTCACGACGAGGAAGAATGGTGATAGGATGAGGTATTGAGATTGTTGTTTATAGAGGACATTTTTATTGACGCATAAGTTGCTCAGGATGGAGGTATATGAAAAGCCTACGTCGAGTGCCCCTTTTCAAGTTCCGCCCTGGCCATTGCAACCAATATGACAACCCTATCGTTTGAGGACTTTTTTGGGGGGTAGTGGATGGCTCGGTTCAACCGATATGATCCTAAGGAGGCATGACGAAAGTGCCATTGTTGCTTCATACACGTTTTTTTCACGCGAATGACGCTCCATAGGCAGATATACTTGCGTTGATGAAGGGCATGGCCATGGCCATACAACATACCGACTTTCATGTATTAGTGCAATCAAATTCATCATTGGCACTATCAACTTTCTACGGAGAGTCGCTCAATCATTCCGCATATCATCAATGTTGCCAAAATACCACACTAGAGAAGCTCCTACGATCCCATGCATGTGGCAAGTGCATGTGTTCATATATCTGGATATGGCCAGTGGCTCCTAGATAATACAAGACAAGCCATCGCATCATCACCATGGTCGTGATGTGCCGACAGTAGCTCAGTTAGGCCTTATTCGGTTGACAGGGATTTAGGAGGGGTTTCATAGGGCTTGAGGTGGATATAATCCCCTACAAGTCAAAATCCACCACAATCCCCTTCAATCCTGTTGATAAGAGGTGTAAGTGAACAAGGCCTTAAGCACGCTCAACCATGGATGGACATCTGCACTGCCACCACACACTACCGTCATGCACTCCTACACTACCTCAATGGATCAGTGTTATCCGGTGCCACACACCGACTCCATGCCATAGCCATCCAAACGGCATTGCACAAAGAGGAGAGTGGCAGTTGCATCATAATCCTCTCCACTAACGATGGGTCCCTCTAGTCATAACAGTCTTTAAAACAATGCCTTGTAGATCATCATATGGTTTGAAGGCACCTGGACCTTAGGGTTTCTCATGAAGCAATAGTAGTTGTGATGAAATAACTACTTTTGTATGCCTCCATCATGGTAATGACACAAGCAAACAACCTACCTCCCAAGCCCTTGGTCAACTGGCCCACGACACCCACTGCATGGCTGACCCACTTGGTAGAGTGAAGGAAGGCACATGCGGTGTCGTTGATGAGGGACTTTGGTTCTGGAGCGTCTTAAGGATGAATAGGGTGAGCCAAGTCACCGCACGAGGGCCACCGGAATCATGGGTGTGTGCCACCACAAAAAGGAGGCTTAGTACGATCGCATCGTAGATCCGCCAATTCATCAAAACAAATTGACATCGGAGACAACCCACACATCGATCAAAAGTCTCTCGAGGTAGAAGAATTGTCCCTCGTAGGAAGTGAAGAGCAATCCCCCACGCCACACGTTGGTCCAAAGAGCTCACCGGTGTCGAGGTAGAAGAATTGTGCCTAGGGTTTTCGCTTGTGTTGTCCCTTCAGAATGGGCCAGGCTAGGACCCAAATTTGGAGCCAACGACACACGATACACAGTGTAAGATTGGTTTTGAGACCTCCTATGCAGTGATGCACGCGTCCGTTATTAAGTTGGGGCTTGCAGGGTTGCTCGCATGGATCGCCACACGAGCGCCCTTACTCACTTGGAAAACAAAAGTAAAAAACGATCGTTCGCTTTGCTGGATCACGTTAGCAACCATTTTTTTTCCTTTTTTTTGTTGATCCGATAGGAAAAAACCTCCCAGTTTTTCTATTTCTAATGATGTGAAATCATTTTTTTTTACATATTTAAGGAAAAAAGTTCATCCACTTTTAAAAACAGTTCATCTCTTTTTAAAAAGGCTCATTGATTTTTGGAAAAGTTCATCGATCTTCAAAAAAGTTCATCAAATTTTTTAAAAAAGTTCATCGATTCTAAAAAAAGTTCTTCCATTCTGAAAAAAGTTCATTGATTTTGAAAAACAGTTCATCAATTTTGAAAAAAAAGTTCATGAAATATGAAAATGACTTCATCGCATGTGAAAAGAGTTACATCGATTCTGAAAAAAGTTCGTCCATATAAAAAAAGTTCATATATTTAAGAAAAAGTTTATCGATTTTTCGAAAAGTTCATCGAATATCAAAAATAGTTCATCCATTTGCAGAAACATTCACCTATTTGCTAAAAAATCATTTACCCGGAAGAAGAGAAAACAGAAAATGAAAAAGTAAAACAAAATGAAATAAAAAGGAGATAAGAAAGAACAAAATGGAGAAAAAACTATGTTACCACATCACGCTTGGTGTCGTGGTGGTTATACCAGGTTGCCTCGACTTGGGAGGTCGCTGGTTCCATTCGTCAAACAACTTTGCTTTTCGCGAATTAAAAACTTAGAAAAAACTCACGTTAAGTGGGCCGGGCCAGCGGATAGGCTCTTCAGGCGTCCGTCTGCAAACGGGCGCTGAAGCGCGAAATAGGATTTCCTATTGGTTTTATGATATGCTTGGAGGCTGGGCCTTTAAGCCGCAAGATTGATTACTGTGAGTTTTCGTGTAATGATAAAACCAGTGCACAAACACCCAAGGGCTTGAAGAAGAGACACCGTCGGAGCATGGAAAATGCTCATGTGGTACTACTCCCTCCGTTCCTAAATATAAGTCTTTTAAAAGATTTCATTAGATGTCTACATACGAAATAAAATAAGTGAATCTATACTCTAAAATATGTCTATATACACCCGTATATAGTCCACTAGTGAAACCTCTAAAATGACTTATATTTAGGAACAGATGGAGTAGTACGTAGTACTCCTTCCGTTCCTAAATATAAGACCTTTTAAAGATTACACTATAAACTACATACGGATGTATATAGACATATTTTAGAGTGTACATTCATTCATTTTGCTTTGTATGTAGTCTTTTAGTGAAATCTCTAAAATGTCTTATATTTTAAAACGGAGGGAGTACGTGGTATGATTCGTCGAATGACGCAGGACGGCAGGAGAAGCCAAAACGGCGTGAGATCTGTAGACACTGCGTCCAATTCCGGACGCTGCCATTTCCCTCACTTTCACGACGAAGACATCCAAAACCGTCAAAATCAGGGGAACTGTACTCGGGGACGGGGCACCCCTGCCGACCGCCGCGGCACCAACCCGCGCGTTTCTGCCTCCCACCCCAAGCCAAGCCCCAGCCCCGCCGCGGGCAAAGCAGCGGCATGGACCATGCCCACTGCGCCGCTCCACCACCTGCCGCTGCGCAGTGGGGCCACGAGGCGCCCAGCCCACCGGCAGCGCGGCGTGGTGCGGCCCGCTCGCTCTGCACGCGTCCTGCCGCTGCCGGCCTCACGTGCGCGACCGGGCGCTGGTTCATCGCGACGCACGTGTCGCGCGCTGAACTCTTCGCCCCCCACCGTGCTACCGGTTCGTCCCTAACGAGATACGGACCGCGTACCCCGCTGGATGCCTATCGGACGGCCATACCTTTCAGACGGTGGGTGGCGGTGAGGGGCCGTCTGATTCGGGATCTGACGGTGGCGGTGATCGTACCACCCAAAGAAGCGGAAGAAAAAAAAGGAGCGATTGAAGAGCCATTGCGCGAATAATAATAATACTTAATTAATTTATTGCTACTCCATCCCGATCCCCCTCCCTTATTTCATCCGCTCGCCCCACCGTCTCCTCCCCGAAAACGCAACGCACCCAATTCTTCCACCCCCAGCTCCCTCCTCCTCTCGCCTCATCGCCCCCGCCTGTGGCGGCATTTGCATCCGGCAGAACACGGCGGAGAGGATGGACTCGGACGCCTCCGTCTCCCCGCGGCGGCGGAGCTGCTACAGCGACAGCGGCGACTCCTCCTGTTCCGAGCCCTTCAGCGAGTGCGGCAGCGACGACCTCTCCTTCACGCCCGCCGCTGCCGCGGGCATCCACCGCCTCCTTCTCTCCTGCGCGGCCGAGGCCTCCGACGGCTCCATCTCCTCGCTCGTCGCCGAGCTCGAGTCGCCCTCGGCCTCGGTGGACTCGCTCCGCCGCGCGGCCATGGAGCTCCGCCTGCTCGCCAAGCACAACCCGGACAACCGCATCCGCATCGCCGCGTCCGGGGCCGTGCGGCCGCTCGTGGCCCTGCTGTCGCACGCCGATCCGCTGTTGCAGGAGCACGGGGTCACCGCGCTGCTCAACCTCTCCATCTGCGACGAGAACAAGGCCCTCATGGTCGAGGCCGGCGCGATACGGCCGCTAGTGCGCGCGCTCAAGTCGGCCGCGTCGCCCGCGGCTCGGGAGAACGCGGCCTGCGCGCTGCTCCGCCTCTCCCAGCTCGACGGCGCCGCCGCCGCGGCCGTCGGCCGCGCGGGCGCTATCCCGCTGCTGGTGGCCCTCCTCGAGACCGGCGGCCCGCGCGGGAAGAAGGACGCAGCCACGGCCCTCTATGCGCTCTGCAGCGGCGCGCGCGAGAACCGTCTGCGCGCCGTGGAGGCCGGCGCCGTGCGCCCCTTGCTGGACCTCATGTCGGACCCGGAGTCCGGCATGGTGGACAAGGCCGCCTACGTGCTCCACTCCCTGGTGGGTCTCGCCGAGGGGCGCTCCGCCACCGTGGAGGAGGGCGGCATCCCCGTCCTGGTGGAGATGGTGGAGGTCGGGACCTCGCGGCAGAAAGAGATCGCCACCCTCTCCCTACTCCAGATCTGCGACGACAACGCCGCGTACCGCACGATGGTTGCCCGCGAGGGAGCCATCCCTCCCCTCGTCGCCCTCTCCCAGTCCTCCTCCGCGCGCCCCAAGCTCAAAACCAAGGTACCAATCGCAGCTCCTCACCGAAACACAATCGTTTCGGCCATTATACATAATCACGGACAGAATCCGCAGCTTCGGTTATGCTAATTCCTTTTGCGATTCCACAGGCTGAGGCGCTGATCGAGATGCTACGGCAACCGCGGAGCGGGAGCCTGCGCGCCACCCGGCCGGCGGCGATCGTTGCGGCGGAGTGATGATACTGTTGAGCCACCAATTCCAACTTGGCCACGCCAGGTGGCGTGCGTGCGTGCGTGCGTTTTCCCCTTTCCCCGTGGCGAGAGCGAGACGAGCTGGCCAGCCGGCCGGCGTGCCTGCCCGTGTAAATAGCCAGTAGCGAGTTTGCGTCCGCGAGCGAGTGTACATTTCCCCTCAACCTCAAGCGAGATGATAAGAACAATGGTGGCGGAGCCAAGTCTCCTGTAAATTCCTCCTCCCCACTGTTCCTTTTCACTTTTTGTTTTCTACCAGTTTGGTTCGTTCCTCGGGGGAGGAAGCAAGCCAAATCCACGTGTGGTGAAGCAGCGAGTTGTGCTGTTGTTGGAGTGAGTGTGAGTGCCAAGTCAGGGATCATCATCATCATCATCATCCCGGGCTTGGTTTCTTCTGGTGGATACGAATGAAGTATTGTGTTCTCCGGAGAAAAGAAAAAGGAAAATCACCGGTTGGTTTGAACTGCAATCCACGGCCGTTGTTCTAGCGTTGTTATTACTCCATCCATCTCCTCCTCAGGTTCCTGCGGTAGGAGTGGGGCGTGCCTCGTCAGCCGTGGGTGAGCGAGCGAGTGACTTGGTAAATCAGCAATGTTTTGCTGGTTCAACCGAGCACGATAGCTCGGAATTTTCTAGTGGTCGCGCTGCGGCCTGCCGTCTGCTCGCTGGGTCAGTCGGTCGTTGCCACCAAAAGCTGGCTTCTTGTTCTGCCGCTGTTTGTGGCCTAGAAGATGCACGACGGAATGGGATGGCCCCGCAGCGGTAAAGCTGAAAGATCTCGCGCCCGGTAGGTTGGTTGATTATTCGTCCCCTGTAGCTGAAAAGGACGCTGCTCTTTGGCTGAATCTGGCCACTGCTGGCACTTCCCGGCCCCGGGCCCTCCTCTTTTATTTGAGCGGTCGGGCCCTCCTCTTCTCCGAGGCATGGAGCTCGTGCCCATCCTCCCATACGCCTGTATGTATGTAGTACGAGCAGTATCTTCAAAGGGTAGGAAACGGATAGCATGGTGGGACATGTCATACGTCGTTGTGTCGAATGGCACTTGTCGCCACCTGACCAAGGAGTGGGTGATTGGCTGGATTCTACGCTCTTTTGGGACGACGACGTCGTGCCGTGGCAACGTCTCTTTACCACAACGTGTATCCTTTTCTCCAGCTACGCGGCCGTATCTTTGAACGGTGCTGAAAAAACTGAAAGGTTTGTTTCTAGATAGTGGAACGTGCTGATGTAAATGGTAGGGTATTATTTATGGTTTGACAGGGTTACTACGAAATACGCACTACGACGGCTAAGAAATCACATTGACCCGACTAATCTTCAGCTCCACGACTCTTTCTTCTTTCTAAAACATGTAAGGATGTGTTTGGCTATAGAAATGATAATGATCATGTTAATGTAATCAGATCACACCGTTTAAGGAAGTGTAATGAGATTTTTCTAAGTTTGTTTGGTTCACTTTAGGTAAAAGAATTGATTACCGTCCCTGCTGCTCGCAGACCAGCATGCTCACCATAGATGGCATGATATTGCTTTGCCCCAGCCCAATATGTCAAGAGCCGGCGGCCATATATGAAAAAAGTCAAACGCGGGCGGCCACTTGGATTAAGCTTCGTCGGCCGTCCCCAAATCAAGCGTCACCGGCGGTTCTCGTAATCAAGCGTCGCCGATCGGCCCCAAAATCAAGCGTCGACGCCCTCCTATATCTTGTCCGTCAACGGCCTCCCGGATCTTGTGCGTCGATGACCGTCGAGCATGTGCACTGCCGCCTCCGATCTCAAGCACAACTCGCCCTTCTAAGTCACGAGTGCTGCCGACTGCTTCGATCTCACGCTGTCGACGGATGAGGGCTGGAAGGGGATCGTGAAGGCGTCGATGCAGCATTCGAAGGTGCGCGGGAAGGCGGCAGCAGACGAGGAGGAGGATTGTGCGGGGAGGGAGGGCTTCTCACGGGAGGAGGAGGAGGATGGCAGGGGATGGATACCGATTGGGGGTGGGACGTATCGAGATAGAACTGGCCTGGACCTGTTTACGGTGTGACCTGTTTACGATGTACAATTACCAAACGTAGGGATTGTTTTCCCTTTACAGCGTTAACAGGTGACACACAATAAACATAGAAACAAACACCTTCTAAGTATGATCGTTCCCTCGACATGTTGACTGTTCCCATTCCTATTCCTATGTTTCAAGTTTTATTCTACAAAATCCCTCCAAAGAAAAAGTTGCATTCTATAAAAGGAAATAAGGTTTTGAGCAAGGAATCTCACCGTAACAAAATAGAGCATGTATGAGATAGTGAGCAATGCCTATATCATTCTAGCATTAGAGCACCTTCAACGCTGACCCCCAAGTGTGAATCAAACTATGATTGAATTGTTAGGGGATAGTGGTAGGCCCCGTACACTAGATATTGTTGCTTGCATTTTCCTTGATTTATTTCAGGCCTTTTGGGGATGTGCGTTCAGTAATAGAAGACATTTCCGTCGACTACGAAGGGGTCTATGGTGACTTCATTCATCTAAGATGTTGTGTTGGCCCAGTCTCTCAAATGTGTGCAGAGGCTATCGTGTGTGTGCATCTGTTCTTAGATATGAGTGTATGTGCGTGTATGGGGTTTGCGTGTGTAGCGTGTTAAAAAATATTGACCACCAAATGCAAATAAACATGTGGTTGGATGATTACCAGCACTCGCAAAGCTTCCTTAGAGCCAACCCGGTCCATGATCCTAGCTTGGGTTGTTTTTTAATATTATTAGC
Source organism: Hordeum vulgare subsp. vulgare (assembly GCF_904849725.1). Taxonomy (NCBI): domain Eukaryota; kingdom Viridiplantae; phylum Streptophyta; class Magnoliopsida; order Poales; family Poaceae; genus Hordeum; species Hordeum vulgare. Next base: position 126,715,876 of record NC_058519.1, read on the forward strand.
ACATAATTAGACATGAATGATGGAGCTTTGTCCAATCTTTGATGAAATGACCCCCCCTACATGTGTTATGTTGGGGAACATTAAATGAGAAACAAAAAAAATCCTACGTCCACCCAAGATCTATCTATGGAGATCAACATCTACAAGAGGCGGAGTATATCTACATACCCTCGTAGGTCGCTAAGCGAAAGCGTATATAACGCGATTGATGTAGTCGTACTCTTGACGTTCCAATCGCGATCCGATTCGATCTAGCATCGAACGGACGACAGCTCCGCGTTCTAAAGACGTGCGGCTCGATGGTGTGTCCTCCTTCCTAATCCAGCAATAGAAGAAGGAGAAGTAGATGAGATCTCAACTAGCACGACGGCGTGGTGGAGTAATTCCAGCAGGGCTTCGCCAAGCGCCTCCGGAACCGTGAACGAAGAAGAACGAGAGAGAGGGGAGGACGCACGGCGTGGGAATTGTTGTGTCCAGCCCTCCCCCTCTCCTCTACTATATATAGGATGCAAGGGGAAGGTTTAGGACACAACCATTGGCCCCTCCTCCAAGGAGGGCCGGCGGCTAGGGTGGAGTCCTTCCTCCACAAGGAAGGGAGGCGCCCCCTCCTCAAGGCACCTCCGGGGTGCCTTGTCCCTTTGGGACTCTTGCCCCAAGCCAATTTAGTCTCTAGGGGTTGGTGCCCTTGTTCTAGGGTGGCTAGGGCACCATCCCTACAACCCATGTTGGCCTGCGGGGCAGGTGGACCCGCGGAACCCTTTTGGCACCCGCTACACTACTCGTAATACCCCAAACTTTTTGGGTAGGCAAAATAGGACTTCCCATATAAAAATCTTTACCTCCGAACCATTCCAAAACTCTTCGCGACATCCGAGATCTCATCTGGGACTCCGAACAACATACGGTCACCAACGTACATATCCCAATAATAATCTAGCGTCAATCGAGCGTTAAGCGTGCGAACCTTATGAGTTCGAGAATCATGTGGACATGACCGAGACACCTCTCTAGGCAATAACCAATAGAGGGACCTGGATGCCCATATTGGTTCCCACATATTCCATGAAGATCCCTATTGGTCGAACCACGATGTTGAAGATTCAGTCAATCCCGTATGCAGTTTGCTTTGTCCAGCGGTATGTTACTTCCCCGAGACTCGATCGTCGGTATCTCCACACCTAGCTCAATCTTGTTGCTCGCAAATCTCTTTACTCGTCGCATAATACAAGATCCGGTGACTAACTCCTTAGTCACATTGCTTGCAAGCTTCTTGTGATGTTGTATTACCGAGACGGACCAAAGATACCTCTTCGTCATATGGAGTGACATATCCCACTCTCGATCTATGTCAACCCAACAGACACCCTCGGCGATACTTGTAGATAACCTTTATAATAACCTAGTTACATTGCGACGTTTGATACACACAAGGCATTCCTCCGGTGTCACAGAGTTGCATGATATCATGGTCATAGAAACAAATACATTGCATGCAGAAAGCAATAACAATGAACTTAGTCATCCGATCAAATGCTATGCTTACGATTTGGGCCTTGTCCATCACATCATTCTCCTAATGATGTGATCCCGTTATTAAATGACAACTCATGTCTTTGGCTAGGAAACCTTAACCATCTTTTATCAAGGAGCTAGTCTAGTAGAAGCTTACTAGGGACACTTTGTTGTCTATGTATTCGCACATGTATTTGAGTTTCCAATCAGTACATTTATAGCACGGATAATAAACAATTATCATGAACAAGGAAATATGATAATAACCAATTTATTATCGTATCTAGGGCGTATTTCCAACAGTCTCCCACTTGCACTAGAGTTAATAATCTAGTTCACATCACCATGTGATTAACACCCAATGAGTTGTTGGGTTTGATCATGTTTTGCTTGTGAGAGAGGTGTTAGTCATCGAATATACAACATTCAAATATGTGTGCAAATATCTATGTCATAATATAGAAGTTGCTACCACACTCGACTTGTAGCTATTCCAAATGAGTGCTCCACTAAACGAATCTGGTTTGCTACTCAGAGTCATCCAGATTGGTGTCAAAGCTTGCATCGACATAACCCTTTACAATGAACTCTTTTATCACCTCCATAATCGAGAAACATTTCCTTAGTCCTCTAGTTACTAAGGATAACTTTGACCATTGTCAAGTGATCCACTCCTCGATCACTCTTGTATCCTTTGGCAGACTCATGGCAAGGCACACACCACGTGCGGTACACATCATGGCATACTATAGAGTCTATGGCTAAGGCATAGGGGACGGACCTCGTCCTTTCTATTTCTTATCCGGTGGTCTGGCTTTGAGTCTTACTCAAACTCACACCTTACAATACAGTCAAGAACTACTTCTTTGACTGATCCATTTTGAACTCCTTCCAAATCTTGTCAAGGTATGTCTTTATTGAAAGTTTTATCAAGCATCGTGATCTATCTCTATAGATCTTGATGCCCAATATTTTAAGTAGCTTTATCCAAGTTTTTCTTTGGAAAACTCCTTTCAAACAACCATTTATGCTTTCTAGAAATTCTACATCATTTCCGATCAACAATATGTCAACCACGTATTCTTATCAGAAATTCTATAGTGCTCCCACTCACTTTCTTGTAAATACAAGTTTGTTCATAAACTCTGTGTAAACCAAAAGCTTTGATCACTCATCAAGGCGCTTATTCCAACTCCGAGATGCTTGCACCAGTCCATAAATGTATCGCTCGAGCTCGCATGCTTTTTGGCATCCTTAGGATCGACCAAATCTTCTAGTTGTAACACATACAACCTTTCCTTGAGGAAACCGTGAAGGAAACAATGTTTTGACATCCATGTGCTAGATTTCATAATTGAAAAATGCAACAACTGCTAACATAATTGCAACACACTTTAGCATCACTACGGGTGAGAAAGTCTCATCATAGTCAACTCCTTGAACTTGTCGGAAACCTCTTTGCGACAAGTCGAGCTTTCTAAATGGTGACATTTACCATCATCATTTGTCTTCCCTTTAATGATCCATTTGTACTTAATAGCCTTACGACCATCAAGTAGTTCTTCCAAAGTCCACACTTTGGTTTCATACATGGATCCTATATCGGATTTCATGGCCTCCAGCCATTTGTCGGAATTCGGGCCCACCATTGGTTCTCCATGGCTGGTAGGTTCATTGTTCTCCAACAACATGACCTCCAAGACAGGATTACCGTACCACTCTCAAGAAGTACGTGTCCTTGTCGACCTACGAGGTTTGGTAGTAACTTGATGTGAAGCTTCATGATCACCATCATTAGCTTCCTCTTCAACTAGTGTAAGCACCATAGGAACATCTTCGTGGACCCTACTACTCTCCAGTTGAAGTGACGGTTCAATAACCTTATCAAGTTCCACCATCCTCCCACTCAATTCTTTCGAGAGAAACTCTTTCTCGAGAAATGACCCGTTCTTAGCAACAAACACTTTGCCTTTAGATCTAAGATAGGAGGTATACCCAATATTTACTTTGGGTATCCTATGAAGACACATTTATCTTCCTGGGTTCGAGCTTATCAGGTTGAAGCCTTTTGACATAAGCATCACAACCCCAAACTTTAAGAAACGACAACTTAGGTTTCTTGCCAAACGATAGTTCAAACGATGTCATCTCAACGAAATTATATGATGCCCTATTTAAAGTGAATGTTGTTGTCTAATGCATAAACCCAAAACGATAGTGGCAAATCGGTAAGAGACATCATAGTACGCACCATATCCAATAGAGCACGGCTACGACGTACGGATACACCATCACCCTATGGTGTTCCGGGTGGCATAAGTTGTGAAACAATTTCCACATTGTCCTAAATGTACACCAAACTCGTAACTCAGATATTCACCTCCACGATCACATCGTAGACATTTTATTCTCTTGTCACGTCGATCTTCAACTTCACTCAAAAATTGCTTGAACTTTTCAACATTTCAGACTTGTGATTCATCAAGTAAATATACACGTATCTAATAAAATCATCTGTGAAGTTACAAAATAACAATATCCACTTTATGCTTCAACACTCGTTGGACTTCATACATCAAAATGTATTATTTCCAATAAGTAACTTGTCGTTCCATCTCACTGGAAAACGAGGTCTTCAGTCATCTTATCCATGAGGCATGGTTCGCGTGTCTCAAGTGATTCAAAATCGAGTGAGTCCAATGATCCATCAACATGGAGTTTCTTCATGCATTTTACACAAATAGGCATGGTTCGCATATCTCAAGCGATTCAAAATCGGGTGAGTCCAAAGATCCATCAGCATGGAATTTCTTCATGCGCTTTACACCAATATGATCTAAGAAGTAGTGCCACGAGTAAGTGGTACTACCATTACTAACTTTACATCTTTCGCATCAATACTATGAACATGTGTATTACTACGATCGAGATTCAGTAAACCATTCATCTTGGGTGCATGAACATATAAGATATTATTCATCTAAAGATAATAACCCATTATTCTCTAACTTATATAAATAACCGTCTCGAAACAAACAAAATCAATATAATGTTCATGCTCAATGTAGACACCAAATAACATTTATTTAGGTTTACCACTAATCCCGAAGGTAGATGGAGCGTGCGATGGTGATCACATAAACTTTGGAAACACTTCCAACACACATCGACACCTCGCCCTTAGCTAATCTGTGTTTATTCCGCAACTTGTGTTTCGAGTTACTAATATTAGTAACTGAACCGATATCAAATACCTAGGAGCAATAAAAAGCACTAGTAAGGCACACGTCAATAACATGTATATCAAATATACTTTTGTTGACATTGCCAGCCTCCTTACCTCCCAAGCATCTGGGGTAGTTCCACTCTGAGTGACCATTCCCCTCATAATAGAAGCACTCAGTATCGGCTTAGGGTTCAACTTTGGGTTTCTTCATTGAAACGACAACTGGCTCTTCATTCTCGAAGTTTCCCACTTGCCCATGCCCTTCTTGAAACTAGTGATTTTACTAACCATCAACACTTGATGCTCCATCTTGATTTCTACCTTCCCTGTGTAAAATACCGTGAATGGCTCAGGGATCATCATCTCCATCCCTGGCATGCTATAGTTCATCACGAAGCTCCAGTAGATTGGTGGCAGCGACTTGGAGAACTATTTCAATCACTATCTTATCAGGAAGATCAACTACCACTTGATTCAAGCAATTGTAGCATCCACACAATCTGAGCACATGCTCATCGATTGAGCTACTCTCCTTCATCTTACAGGCAAAGAATCTTGTGGGAGGTCTCATGCCTCTCAACATGGGCACGAGCCTGAAATCACAATTTTAGCTCTTGGAAAATCTCACATGCTCCATTACGTTCAAAATGTCTTTGGAGCCTCAATTCTATGTCGTAAAGCATGACACATTGAACTATCAAGTAGTCATCAAAATGTGCTTGTCTGATGTTCTCAACACCCACAATCGATGCTTGAGGGGGGTGGCGCACCGAGCGGTGCATCAAGGACATAAACCATCTGTGCAGCAACTGAGGACAATCCTCAGATCACGGACCTAGTGTGCATAATTGCTACCATCATCTTTCAACTTAGTTTTCTCTAGGAACGTATCAAAAAATACAAGGGGAGCTACAACGCGACCTATTGATCTACACCATAATTTGCAAAGACATTTTGACTATGTTCATGATAATGAGTTCACTTAATAATATTAATAAAGAACTCCCCCTCAAACCAACATCCCTCAGGTTGTTCGAGTGTAACATGATCCAAATCTACCAACCCAAATCCGATCATCATGTGAGATGAGGTGGTTTAAATGATGAACATCTCCATGTTGAACATATATACTATACGACTCATGTTCGACCTTTCGGTCTCTTGTGATCTTAGGCCATGTGTGTAAATGCTACGCTCGTCAAGTTTAACCCAAATGTTCTGCATGTGAAAAATTGGCTTACACCCATTGTATGAGAACGTAGAGTCTATCACACCCAATCATCACGTGGTGCCTCAAAACGATGAACCTTCGCAACGGTGCACACTTGGGGAGAACACAATTTTATCTTGAAATTTTAGTGATGGATCGTCTTATAATGCTACCGTCGTCCTAAGAAAGATAAGATGCATAAAAGGATTAACAGCACATGGAAATCATAAAAGTAACATGATATGGGCATCATCATCTTGTGCTTTTGATCTCCATTTCCAAAGCACCGACATGATCTCCATCATCACCAGCATGACATCATGATCTCCATAACCGTGTCGCCATTGGGGTTGTCGCGCCAACTATGCTTCTACAACTATTGCTAATTCATAGCAATAAAGTAAAGAAAAAAGGCACAAATTAATTAAAGACAACTCCATGACTCCCGCCGATTTTCGTACTCATGTACATGCAAGTCGTGATAATATATACAAAACATGATCATCTCATACATCACATATATCTCATCATATCTTTGGCCATATCATACCACAACAGACCCTCCAAAAACAACTTAGACGTCCTCTACTTTGTTGTTGCATGTTTTACGTGGCTGCTATGGGTAACTAGCAAGAACTATTCTTACCTACACAAAGCCACAATGGTGATATTATAGTTGCTATTTGACTTTCTACAAGTACTACCTATGTTGACCCCCATTCAACTAAAGTGGGAGAGACAGACACCCACCAAGTATCTCTATGCAACAAGTTGCATGTTAGTCGATGGAACCAGTATCTCGTGCGTGGATGAGTAAGGTTGGTCCAGACCGCTTATGCCACAATACTGCCGAATCAAGATAATACGGAGGAAGTAAGTGTGGGGACCCCGACTTACGAGTCGAGACCGCCGTGCTCAGTGATCCCAGAGATCAATGCTCACCGAACACAGATACCGAATAAAAGAGTCTTACATCCATACATACCGTTTGATACAATAATTGACCACCTCGGTCGAGTCTTACATATATAGGGCCTTAAAGGCCAAAGCTCCAAACTAGACCAATAGCGGAATTATTGGTTGAAGGCGTGAACCCATGCCATCAGCCTTAACCTACAGGCATTCTGACTGGGAAGCGTCCTAACTCGCAAGAACGTCACCGAGTTAATCCTCACCATATCCTGTTCTTTCATACCTGGTCAATGAAATAACCAGTGGCAAGCCAATGAGTACTTTGAATGTACTCGCAAACAACCCATGATATGAACAATGAAAGTGAAGGATAACAATATCATGCATCTTTGGTGTAACTCATCTTGGTGGGAATGATCATGAATATGCATCAAGTTAAAGAATTACTTTTGAAGAACAGGTTACAGATATCAATATATCTGTAAGGGCTGAACCATCCGGGTTCACCCGATATGCCAAGTCACCGAACTTGGTCATATTATTGCTATCATAACAACACCTTTCTCAACACCACACACACACACACACACTCACACTTGGTTTATGCGTAAATAACTGGACGTAGTTTAAGCAGGATTACCCAACCGTCCTTGACCGAGGACACGGCTATTCGAATAGTTTACACTCTGCAGAGGTAGTACGCTGGACCCATGAGATCCGGGAAACTTCCGTGTCATCCACTACTCGTGGTATATCACATACCCGAGGTAAGTACCCGATCAATGCGTTTCCCCTGACGATACTAGACAAAGAGGTCCACTCGATTGGTACCCAGCCCACATGTTGTACGTTTTACGAGCACCAACTCTCGAATGTACCAACCATGCGGGGACGAACGGTGTGAATGGAACTCATAAAAATGGCATAGTCGTCCTACCTGGCACGACCCCATCACGAGAGTGACCACACTTCACTCCCGCCACTAGTAATGTGGCTCTTTGCTAGCACCGACCAGAGTAATTAACATAGCCCCATCCCATAAGGGATAACGTGGTCGTACTCGTAAGGTTGGGACGGTCGATGCTACTACAACAAAAGACCTTCCAACGGCGCCAGAAATAGGCACGTCGACGGGATAATACTTGGCTTGATCTTTCTGCCGTGGCTATGCCTTAAGGGACTTCCTAGGCAAGTATGCAAAGGATTTCCCCCGTGTCCTTGGAGCCTGGCGTTGGTGTTCCCTCGAAGCGGAAAGGGTGATGTAGCATAGCGGTGGTAAGTATTTCCCTCAGTTTGAGAACCAAGGTATCAATCCAGTGGAGGAGTATCTCAAGATCCTGCACAAACACAAAAACTTGCTCCCAACGCTATGAAGGGGTTGTCAATCCCTTATAGATTGTTTGCCAAGTGAGAACTGAATGCAACAAAGTAACAAAGCAAAGTAAAAGCGGAGATGTAAAGGATGGATGTGAATAGACCCGGGGGCCGTCGTGTTTACTAGTGGCTTCTCTCATGAAAGCAAGTAGACGGTGGGTGAACAAATTACTGTCGAGCAATTGATAGAACCGTGCAAAGCGTGACAATATCTATGCAATGATTATTTCTATAGGCATCACGTCCAAAACAAGGAGACCGATACTGTCTGCATCTACTACTATTACTTCACACGTCGACCGCTATCCAGCATGCATCTAGTGTATTAAGTCCATAAGAACAGAGTAACGCCTTAAGCAAGATGACATGATGTAGAGGGATAATATCAAACCAATGATAAAACCCCCATCTTTTTACCCTTGATGGTAACTACTTGATGTGTGCCTTGCTTCCCCTACTGTCACTGGGAAAGGTCACCACATGGCAGAACCCAAAACCAAGCAATTCTCCCGTCGCAAGAATCATAGATCTAGTTGGCCAAACAAAATCCAAGACTCGGAGAGACTTACAAGGATATGAAATCATGCATATAAGAAATCAGCAAAGACTCAAATATATATCATAGATAATCTGATCACAAATCCACAATTCATCGGATTTCGACAAACACACCGCCAAAGAAGATTACATCGGATAGATCTCCATGAAGATCATGGAGAACTTTGTATTGAAGATCCAAGAGAGAGAAGAAGCCATCTAGCTACTAACTACGGACCCGTAGGTCTGAAGTGAACTACTCACGAGTCATTGGAGGGGCGATGATGATGATGAAGAGGCCCTCCAACTCCAAAGTCCCCTCCGGCAGGGCGCCGGGAAGGGTCTCCAGATGTGATCTCGCGGAAACGGAAGCTTGCGGCGGCGGAAAAGTATTTTCGAGGCTCCCCTGATTTTTTGCGGAATATTTGGGAATTTATAGGCCAAAGATCTAGGTCAAGGGGCAGCCAGGGAGGCCACAAGCCTGCCCACCGCCACCTCCCCCTGGTGGTGGAGTGGGGGCTTGTGGGCTCCCTGGAGCCCACCTGGCTTGGCCCAAAGGCCCCCTGATCTTCTCCCGTTCAGGAAAACACCATTTCGGGGTTTTTCTTCCGTTTGGACTCCGTTCCAAAATCAAATCTGAAAAGAGTCAAAAACACGGAAAAAACAGGAACTATCACTTGGCCCTGAATTAATAAGTTAGTCCCAAAAAAGATATAAAAGGTACATAAAACAACCAAAGAAGACAAGATAACAACGTGAAACCATCAAAAATTATAGATACGTTTGAGACGTATCAGTCGACACATCATAAATCTAATCCCATTTCCGAAACCATACTCACACAAATACCGGGTGCATCACTTCACCAAAAGTCACCACCTAACTCATCATCACCCTCGGGCATTAGTGGCACCCGACGAGGTTTTAGCAAACTCTTGCTTTATGTCAACAACATGCTCATGATAATACTACTTCTATCTTTACTTGTCAACATGGTATTAGCGGGACCCTCAAGGGGTAGGGTCAAGCTCAATGCATATGCTCCGGGGGAGCCTTCGGTAAAATCATATCAAATGATTACCGACACTTATGATCATATGCAACGGGAATACTTGCTACCTTAACATGGAAAGTAACATATGCTCAGTCATGGTCAAAGGGCTGCTTGCCTTGCTCACGTAATCTCTCGGGGTCTTCGAGGTTTTCTTCTCCAACTCCGAATACTCCGTCTACCCGTCAACTATCGTTGGAAACAACCACGGTAAGCCACACAGCAAGCAGAATTAAAAGTGTCCTATAAATAGAAGTTTTATTTTTCTTGGACCTCTGGTCATAAGAAAAATACCTGAATCTTTGCCGGGGGGGGGGGGGGGGTTGGATCATCACCGGTGTTTGAATGGAGGAAAAGAGGAATAGGTGATTATTGAAGAAGCCTACAGAAATCATTCTCTTAAAAATGAGTAGAGGCACTCAATAAACAGAGCATGATTTTAGAAGTATTTAGGAAGTTGTTTACTCGATTTGGAGTTTATATGAATACACTAGGAATTTTCTAATATGGAATAAATAGCAATAGGAAGCTATTTATTTATTGCAACAGAAGTAAGTCACACAAAAATGTTGACCAAGGTTCTAAAAATAGGAAATGATTTTAGAGGGCTCTAGAATTTGGAATCACCCAATTTGGAGTTGATTTGGAACCTATAGGATTTTTGAGAGGTGGAACAACTTCATCCAGATTTGGATTCGAATAATAACACTACATGAAATCTTCCTGGAAAAATGTGCAAAGCACATATGTGGATAGAGCTTGAATTTAGGAACATGTAGAAATTTGAATCAATTAAATTGGAGTCAGAATGAATTTATGGTGGAATTTACAAGTTTCTACAAAAGGAAAAATAATATAGAAAGGAGTTTCACCTAAGAGTTATGCTGCACTCAGGGCGGAGGAGAGGGATTGGGCCGGCCCACTGACTTGGCCTGGCCAACCGCGGCCACGCAGGAGGCGTATTCCCTTGAATATGCTTCCGCTCGGGGAAGGCGTAAGGCGCTGGGGCGCCTCCACTTAAAGGGCGGCCCGACCGGAGAGTGACTGACGAGGGGTCCCACGCGTCAGCTCCTTCTCCTACCTCCCGCTCGCGCAGAGAGGAGATACAGGAGCTCGAAGACTTGCTGGCTCCCGGTGCTCTGGCCACCTCCGGCAAGGCCTAGCTCGTCGGCGGGCTCGGGCGGCTGTGCCGCGCCCGACAAGCCTCTGAGAGCAGAAGGGGAGGCTGCCACGGAGCTGACTGGAGAGGCCACGAGGGAGGCGGCCAGCCTTCGTGGCCTCGGGCACGCGCCGCCTAGGGAGGAGAGGGGCGCCGAAGGGGAGGTGCCCGGCGAGAGAAGGGTCCTCCGGAGTGCCTAGGGGCGAGGGGAAACCCCCTGGGTTGGCTAGGCTCGCGCGGAGACCTCCGGGGACTTCGGCCATAGCTATGGCAGGAGGAGGAGGGAGGACCTGGGGGAGTGCTGGGGCTCGAATAGGGATCCTGGGATGCTCTCTAGTAAGAGGGAGCAAGAGAGACTTCGGAAGAGGGGAGATAAGAGAGGAGGAGGAGGGATGAGAGCTTGGAAGCTCTCGGGTGCACCCATGGGCATGAGTGCCACACGTCCCAGAGGAACCTTGGAAGGTAGCTAGTGGATGGAGATGCTTTGAATGGTCAAAGGAAAACTCTGAGACACACTGGGGCATCTTGATTCAGCAAGAGATGGGCTGGAGGAAAGCAACAAAGTGTAGAGCACCCATATTGCAGTCCAGGGTGGTGGTCACCACGGTCACCTGTGCCTACAGGGTCCAAATGGCCAGTCAAACATGTCTGGGAGGTGGGGCATGCTACCTGGAAGCTGAGTGAGGAGTTTGGCTTCAAGTGGAGTTGGTTTGAACGGCTGTTGACTGAGGTAAACATTTCAGCAGGAAACTAGAGGCTCATACAAGTGGCTTTCACAGGCAGAGATGGGAGGTGAAACCATGTCCTAGAGCATGTGGTATGGAAGGACTACACATCTGCAAAAATTCAGCTCGAGCAAAGAAGTGTAGCTAGCACTTGTTGTACAAAGCTACCTTTCAGCCAGAAATGAACTTGTAGATGTGCTGCTCATTTTGTCAACATGAGCATGCCATCTCTAGGTTTGAAATGAAGCATTGGGGAGCAAGGCACCCTCTGGAAAGAGATGGGGGCTTTGGCATAAGCAGAAGTGAGGCAAGAGGGGTAAAATAGTGATGCCAAGGGTGAAAATGAGAGGTAGGTACATAGGGTCCTTCTCCAAGAATTGACCAGTGGCCATGGGGATGTTACTCGAGGTAAAATGTAACTATGTGAGGCTGTGGTATAAAGTTGTGCTCAAGGGTAGAAGTGGAAGGGATCAAAGAAGCCACTTTAGTGAGTGCACACAAGGTGTTTGATCTGTGGTTGGCTACCAGATGGATTCTAATGGCTATGAAACTTAATAGGATCAAATAATAGATGAAAATGAGCTTGCACACCAAATTTGAGATTTGCTGGAGAAGTTTTCCAATGTAGACTTGGAAAACCCCTGAAATGGGCAGAAATGGCTTTCTGCTTACAACCCTATTCAAATCAATTCCCACAAATCCAATATTTGGTGTAGGGGCATTATTTGAGCATTAAGGCATGCACAAAAAGTTTGAGGTTAATTGGAGAAACTTTATAATGTAAAGTTTACCAAAGTCAGAAATCAACAGAGAGGGTTTTGAGGGTCTTAAAGACAAGTTCTTCTATTCTCCTTGATATACCACTTGGTGTGGATGCATTATTGGAACATTAGAACATGTCCACCAAATTTGAGCACAATTGTAGACACTTCACAATGTAGAGTTGCTCAAATTTGAATTTGGACAGATAGGGTTTCAGAATAGTTAGGGGAGTCAAATCAACTTGGATTGAGTTGAAATTGGCAAGATCATCAAGCGTATCATAGGTGACCTGCTAAAATTGTACTAGAATTTATTGAGAATATTTCTAATAGAAATTTTTCAAAAGCTTGAAATAGGCAGGAATGGTTTTGGAGGGTTTTGCCCATTATTTTGATCATGACCATGTGTTGAAACTTATGTATATGGAATAAATATATCAAGTGAGTTTCCCTAAATTGTCTTAAATATTTTGGAAGCAATAAAAATAACTTTCCTTCATAAGAGACCATTTTTGGCCTCACAGAAAGGCTTTTAAATAAAATAATAAAATAACTTTTAAAATAATAATATTGTAGTTTTTGGAAGACATTTTGATAATAGGTTTTAAATAAAATAATTGGTGCAAAATAAATTCCCTAATTTGAGGACTTGTAGTACAAGTCTCATCTGAGGGGTTTGAAAGTTTAGTTCAAAGAAATGCTTTTTTGGTGAAAATAATATTTGGTAAAAATAGATATTTGTCCTAAACACATGGCATGATTATTAGGCAGGAGAACATGGGATGAGGAGGTGAGATGGAGGATGGCAAGAATTAATGGGGAGCAATCACACGCATTCAAGCAAACAGGCAAACAATAGTCACTCCAAGCATCACAAGCATTCACAATTTTTTTTAATTGGTCCTAATTTTTGAAATAAGTTAATTAGTCAGCAAAGCCAAAAACTGGGTGGTCAGATCTTACCCCCTTAAGAAAATCTCGTCCTTGAGATTTCTAGGCTTGGGGTTGGAGAGATTCAAAATCTTGAGTCGGAGGTAGTCTTCATGTCCCCATGTTGCTGTGGTGGTCTTGAGGTGCTTGATGATACAACTTCGAATGTTTTGCACGTCCTTGCCTGATCGTGGGCGGGATCTGGCAATAAGTTATGCTTGACCGAGGTCAGGGGCTTGGTGAGCTAAGTCTGTGCAAGGTTCTAGCTTGCAAGTGTATTCCAAAGTCAGAATACGTGGCAAGATGGTGTGTCTGGGTTCTGGTCCTCGGGCTTCGCATGCTAGTTAGTGACATCAAGATGTCTCGTGTTAGAATGAACTGCCAAAGTCTTCGGGTAGCTTCCTGCTTACAGGAAAGTCCTTGACTTCCTTTCGGTAGTCAAGCTATGGTCGCAAATGGTCTTCGAAGGCTTCTCGTGAAAGGGTCCGGGTTGGGTCTCACCTATGAGTCTAAGCTCGGAAGCTCAGAGTCCAGAACAGGTCCTGCCATCTTGGGGGGGGGGGGGTTTGCGAGGGGTTCTGAATGAGCTGGCTACCCAAGAGTATAGACCGGTCATCCATTCCCAAGGTCCGTGGCTCGGCAAGCGGGAATCACCTTTAGCAGGTTTTCTGATCCTCTCGCTTGTCCAAAGGTTTCATCGTCTTGAATCGTCGAGGCTTTTGGACATCGTTGATGTAGTTGGTTGATGTCTTGTGCTTCTTCCTCGTTGCCATGGTTTCCCAACCATGACGGTCCTTCGTCCTGTCTTGACTAGGGTAGACTTCCGTTGTTTTGGGGTTGCTTCGAGAAGCCCACCTTCTCGAGATAACACTGTACCCTCGAGAGGCATGACAATCGACGTTCCTGGGGCTCGTCCAAACAGGACTAAGGTGTTCTTCCTCTTACTGGGTGAATAAGTGCGTCATCAGTGAGGATGACAACATATTTTCCCCAAACAGGACATAAGCACAATCCTCAAGAGTCGGTGAGGAGAACGGAACTTTCTATGGGCCGGTACTGGACATGTTTTAACGACTTAGAGTCATCTTCTATGGTCGTAATCCGTCCATCTTGTGGCTCAGCGAAGCTTTAGGGTCTTAAGGAACTTAGGATGTGGGCGAACAATTATCATATTATCGCCAAGCACATTCCTTAGATGCCAATAGTTCGACCTCTAACTCGGCACAACATCACCTCATCTCATCAGAGATACCATCCCACACGGTCAAATCCACACCGCTCATGCTAGTCAACTCCGGGTTGAGGGAAGAACTAACCGAAACGCTACAAGTATGGTGTAGCAACGATGCACATGCATTATTATGCAAGAACCCCGGGGAGGTATATAAGCTGCTAAGGTTGCACTAGAATGCTACAAATCCAATGTCCAGCTAGATCATACAATGGATAGGGTACTGCATTACTATATTAAGGAAAGACATAGTATACCAATCCAATATCTAGTTTCCTTCTATGAATCCGATCAAGTGATCCATCAATCTGATCAATCATTACTGGACCTATCACTCCTACAAATCCAACATTGATGGTGTTCTACATAATCTGTTTAGAGTCTTCCTAATTTACATATTACTGCAAGGATTACGTCATAGTATATCCACCAACTTCAGTAATCATGGCCAGCTAATCTCCAAGGCCAAACCACATAGGTTGTAAATCAATTTGGCAACTCCAAGTACACGCACTCTATATCCACCGAGAAACATGGTATCATGATCGAGATTATCGGGCTAAATCCAATTTACTCCGAACCATGTGGTCTCTGTCATCCTCGATACTCTATTAAGATTACCTATTTAAATCCAAGACTCAAATCCAATAAGAAGTCTACTTGATACTCCAAGTCATTATGGTGAAAGCAGCAAATCATGCCAACTACTTGCTAAAGTCATGTATACCACCAAAATATTGCTGATCGCGATTATGATCGTTCCACTAAATCCAGTCTTACTCCAAGGATATGTATGTTATGCTACTATATCTATTTGTTCCACCAAGTTCATCTACCTATACAAGGGTCTTATGATCCACCAAGATAGTCTAGTTGTATCCTCAAGACAACTATTATCATCACCACGACGGCCTTTAGTCTATACTCTTATATCCAAAAACGGTCCTACTTATGGCATCAGGGTTGTGGTGCTATCTTAAGATTGAAGGATACTGGTTCACTGCGATCACTCGTTCCATTAAGAACCCGGTGCTAGGCGGGGTTCATTGGGGACCTACACGTGTTCTGACAAGTCCGTGTACTAAACACGTGACCAGAAAATTTGAGCCGGAAGGGCTTGAGGAGGTTAGTCTGGTCTAGTGTGGTTTTCCAATCTTGAGGGAAAAGCAAACTCCTACAGGTTGCGTGTGGTTAAACATAGCACAGTCAGTGTCTTCAGTGTCAGTCGTCCTTCGAAGTGGATCCTTGGTACATCTTGCCTTGCCGTCTTCAGTTGTCGAGAGGGGTGAGAGAGAGAGAGAGGGAGCACAGATGGGAGTTTCTAAGGGTTTCAGTGCAATCAAACAAGTGTTGAAAAGTCAACTCAAACAAGTGCCAAAATCGTTTTGAACATCAAGATAAGACGAGTGATATAACCGCATGCTTGTTGCCTAAGCAAAAGCTTGACTTATATCAAAGCACAATAAAAAACAAGCAACACATAACATGGTCCATCCGAACCATTTCACGAACTCGACTTCGCATAGGGGATTCACGACTCATCCTATCCTAGGTTTTGGGACTCGACAGTCGTGCTTGCTTCGTGCCTCGGAGAAGAGTCCGCTGAATCTTCTGGACCTGCTCATGGTGTTGCCACGTCTCTTGGTGTTGCTCGCCGAGCTTCTGGGGTTGAGTCGAAGGGATCCTTGATGACCTCTCATCTGGGGAGTTGCTGACGAAGGTAGTTCTTCATTGCTGTGAGTGACAGGGTCTTCTGTTGTCTTCATGATCCTGTTATCGCTTCTTGTCTTCTGAGGCTTCGAGAGTCTCAAACGAACATATTCATGCATCGATATTTGCAAGACATGATGGAGTTTTGATCTGCCAATCATACCAATCGCGATATCGACACCTAGAGCGGGGGATGAAGAGAATCGTTTTCCTGCTCACTAAGGTGAGGCGGACCAAATGGCGAGGTTCTCATCCACCGGTGGTGGTAAACACAATCCTTATAATTGACATGGTCGCTCTATTAGTGATGTAGATCATGGTTTGCATATATTATGTCCAGATTATCATAGGTGAAAGTGGCATCACTCTGGAACAGTGCCCAAGGTGTCACCATCTTCTAAGCCTCGATGTCCTTGTTCCTCATGGAGGTACTTGTGTTGGTGTCGTCTAGTCGCAGAATTGTCTTCTCTGTCCTTCAGCACAGGTGTTTCCCGGGAAAGGTTACTTCCTTCCGGGCTGCCCACGAGGATTGCAATTTATCCCGTGGTCAGGGCATAAGGTACTAGCGACCATTTGCAAGTTTTGAAAAAAAAGTAGATGAGGAGTGTCAAGAAAATAAGAGTGGAAGGCTAGAGCATAACCTTCAATTTCTTTGAAGATTTAGGAGAGTCGAGAAAATATATAGGTTTTGTAAGTATTCTTGAAGGATCTGGAAAGCAGTTTTATCCTAACTAACGTCCATGCTAACTAAGGGCTTCCTACATTCAGATGGCTCTCATACCAGCTCTGTGGGGACCCCGACTTACGAGTCGAGACCGCCGTGCTCAGGGATCCCAGAGATGAATGCTCACCGAACACAGATACCGAATAAAAGAGTCTTACATCCATACATACCGTTTGATACGATAATTGACCACCTTGGTCGAGTCTTACATATATAGGGCCTTAAAGGCCAAAGCTCCAAACAGGACCAATAGCGGAATTATTGGTTGAAGGCGTAAACCCATGCCATCAGCCTTAACCTACAGGCATTCTGACTGGGAAGCGTCCTAGCTCGCAAGAACGTCACTGAGTTAATCCTCACCATATCCTTTTCTTTCATACCTGGTCAATGAAATAACCAGTGGCAAGCCAATGAGTACTTTGAATGTACTCGCAAACAGCCCATGATATGAACAATGAAAGTGAAGGATGACAATATCATGCATCTTTGGTGTAACTTATCTTGGTGGAAATGATCATGAATATGCATCAAGTTAAAGAATTATTTTTGAAGAACAGGTTACAGATATCAATATATTTGTCGAGGGCTGAACCATCCGGATTCACCCTATATGCCAAGTCACCGAACTTGGTCATATTATTGCTATCATAGCAACACCTTTCTCAACACCACACACACACACACAGTCACACTTGGTTTATGTGAAAATAACTAGACGTAATTTAAGCAGGATTACCCAACTGTCCTTGACCGAGGACACGACAATGCGAATAGTTTACACTCCGCAGAGGTAGTACGCTGGACCCACGAGATCCGGGAAACTTCCGTGTCATCCAGGACTCGTGGTATATCACATACCCGAGGTAAGTACCCGATCAATGCCTTTCCCCAGACGATAATAGACAAAGAGGTCCACTCGATTGGTACCCAGCCCACATGTTGTACATCTTATGAGCACCAACTCTGGACTATACCAACCATGCAGGGACCAACGGTGTGACTGGAACTCATAAAAATGGCATAGTCGTCCTACCTGGCACGACCCCATCACGAGAGTGACCACACATCACTCCCGCCACTAGTAATGTGGCTCTTCGCTAGCACCGACGAGAGTAATTAACATAGCCCCATCCCATAAGGGCTAACGTGGTCGTACTGGTAAGGTTGGGACGGTCGACACATCATAAATCTAATCCCATTTCCGAAACCATACTCACAAAAATACCGGGTGCATCACTTCACCAAAAGTGACCACCTAACTCATCATCACCCTCGGGCATTAGTGGCACCCGACGGGGTTTTAGTAAACTCTTGCTTTATGTCAACAACATGCTCATGATAATACTACTTCTATCTTTACTTGTCAACATGGTATTAGCGGGACCCTCAAGGGGTAGGGTCAAGCTCAATGCATATGCTCCGGGGGAGCCTTCGGTAAAATCATATCGAATGATTACCAGCACTTATGATCATATGCAACGGGGATACTTGCTATCTTAACATGCTATGTAACATATGCTCAGTCATGGTCAAGGGGCTTCTTGCCTTGCTCACGTAAGCCCTAGGGGTCTTCGAGGTCTTCCGCTCCAACTCCGAATACTCCGTCTACCCGTCAACTATCGTTGGCAACAACCACGGTAAGCCACACAGCAAGCAGAAATAAAAGTGTCCCATAAATAGAAGTTTGATTTTCCTTGGACCTCTCTGGTCATAAGAAAAATACCTGAATCTTTGCCAAGGGGGGATTGGATCATCAGGGGTGTT
This sequence comes from Hordeum vulgare subsp. vulgare, assembly GCF_904849725.1. Lineage (NCBI taxonomy): Eukaryota > Viridiplantae > Streptophyta > Magnoliopsida > Poales > Poaceae > Hordeum > Hordeum vulgare. The sequence goes on from NC_058519.1 coordinate 126,734,702, forward strand.
TGAATGGAGGAAGAGAGACTTGGCAAGAGGGGAGATAAGAGAGGAGGAGGAGGGAGGAGAGCTTGGAAGCTCTCGGGTGCACCCGTGGGCATGGGAGCCACACGTCCCAGAGGTACCTTGGAAGGTAGCTAGTGGATGGAGATGCTTTGAATGGTCAAAGGAAAACTCCGAGACACACTGGGGCATATTGATTCAGCAAGAGATGGGCTGGAGGAAAGCAACAAAGTGCAGAGCACCCATATAACAGTCCAGGGTGGTGGTCACCACGGTCACCTGTGCCTACAGGGTCCAAATGGCCAGTCAAACATGTCTAGGAGGTGGGGCATGCTACCTAGAAGGTGAGTGAGGAGTTTGGCTTCAAGTGGAGTTGGTTTGAACGACTGTTGACTGAGGTAAACATTTCAGCAGGAAACTAGAGGCTAGTACAAGTGGTTTTCACAGGCAGAGATGGGAGGTGAAATCATGTCCTGGAGCATGTGGTATGGAAGGACTACACATTTGCAAAAATTCAGCTCGAGCAAAGAAGTGTAGCTAGCACTTGCTGTACAAAGCTACCTTTCAGCCAGAAATGAACTTGTAAATGTAACTATGTGAGACTGTGGTAGAAAGTTGATCTCAAGGGTAAAAGTGTAAGGGATCAAAGAAGCCACTTTAGTGAGTGCACACAAGGTGTTTGATCTGTGGTTGGGCTACTAGATGGATTGCAATGGCTATGAAACTTAACAGGATCGAATAATGGATGAAAATAAGCTTGTACACCAAATTTGGGATTTGTTGGAGAAGTTTTCCAATGTAGACTTGGAAAACCCCTGAAATGGGCAGAAATGGCTTTCTGCTTACAACCCTATTCAAATCAATTCCCACAAATCCAATATTTGGTGTAGGGGCATTATTTGAGCATTAAGGCATGCACAAAAAGTTTGAAGTTAATTGGAGAAACTTTATAATGTGAAGTTTACCAAAGTCAGAAATCAACAGAGAGTGTTTTGAGGGTCTTAAGACAAGTTCTTCTATTCTCCTTGATACACCACTTGGTGTGGGTGCATTATTGGAACATTAGAACATGTCCACCAAATTTGAGCAAAATTTGAGACACTTCACAATGTAGAGTTGCTCAAATTTGAATCTCGATAGATAGGGTTTTAGAATGGTTAGGGTAGTCAAATCAACTTGGATTGAGTTGAAACTTGGCAACATCATCAAGCATATCATAGGTGACTTGCTGGAATTTTACTGGAATTTATTGAGAACATTTCTAATATAAATTTTTCAAAAGCTTGAAATAGGCAGGAATGGTTTTGGAGGGTTTTGCCCAATATTTTGATCACGACCATGTGTTGAAACTCATGTATATGGAATAAATATATCAAGTGAGTTTCCCTAAATTTTCTTAAATATTTGGAAGCAATAAAAATAACTTCCCTTCATAAGAGACCATTTCTGGCCTGACAGAAAGGCTTTTAAATAAAATAATAAAATAAGTTCTAAAATAATAATATTGTGGTTTTTGGAAGACATTTTGATAATAGGTTTTAAATAAAATGATTGGTGCAAAATAAATTCCCTAATTTGAGGACTTGTAGTACAAGTCTCATCTGAGGGATTTGAAAGTTTAATTCAAAGAAATGCTTTTTGGTGAAAATAATATTTGGTAAAAATAGATATTTTTCCTAAACACATGGCATGATTATTAGGGAGGAGAACATGGGATGAGGCGGTGAGATGGAGGATGGCAAGAATTAATGGGGAGCAATCACATGCATTCAAGCAAACATGCAAACAATAGTCACTCCAAGCATCACAAGCATTCACAATTTTTTTTAATTGGTCCTAATTTTTGAAATAAGTTAATTAGTCAGCAAAGCCAAAAACTAGGTGTTACAGTAAGCAATCTGAACATCAACGCCCACACACACTTTGTGTTCTACTCGTGCATGTTATCTACACATAGACCTAGCTCATGATGTCACTGTTGGGGAACATTGCATGGGAAAGAAAAGAATTCCTACGCGCACACAAGATCTATCTATGGAGATCAACATGTATGAGACGAGGAGTGTATCTACATACTGTTGTAGATCGCTAAGCAGAAGGATATATAACACGGTTGATGTAGTCGTATTATTCACGATCCAATCGCGATCCGATCCGATCTAGCGCCGAACGGACGACACCTTCGTGTTCAGCACACGTGCGGCTCGGTGACGTCTCCTCGTTCTTGATCCACCAAGACAGGAAAGATAATTAGATGGTATCTCAACCAGCATGATGGCGTGGTGGAAATGGTGGTGGAGCAATTCCAGGAGGGCTTCGGCAAGCGCATTCGGAACTACGAACGAGGAAGAACAGGAGAGAGCGGAGGCCGCACGGTGTGGGAATTGTAGTGTCCAGCCCTCCCCCTCTACTACACTATATATAAGAGGCAAGGGGAAGGTTCAGGTGGCAGCCCTTGGTCCCTCCTCCAAGGAGGGGAGACGGCTAAGGTAGAGTCCTCCCTCCACAAGGAAGAGAGGAGTCCCCCTCCTCCAAGGCATCTCCGGGGTGCCTTGTCCCTTTTGGACTCTAGCCCCAAAGACAATTTCTCCTCTAGGGGATGGTGCCCTTGTCCTAGGGTGGATAGGGCGCCACCCCTACATCCCGTGTGGGACCACGGGGCAGGTGGACCCCCCGGTGGACCCCCGAAACCTTTTTGGCATCCCGGTACACTACCGGTAATGGCCGGAACTTTTACAGTAGGCAAGACATGACTTCCCGTATGAAAATCTTTATCTCCGGACCATTCCAAAACTCCTCATGATGTTCGAGGTCTCATACGGGACTCTGAACAACATTCGGTCACCAACGTACATATCCCAATACTATTCTAGCATTAATCGAGCGTTAAGCATGCGGACCCCACGGGTTCGAGAATCATGTGGACATGACCGAGACACTTCTCCAGTAAATAACCAATAGCGGGACATGGATACTCATATTGGTTCCCACATATTCCACGAAGATCATTATCGGTCCAACCATGATGGCAAGGATTTAGTCAATCCGTATGTAGTCCCCTTTGGCCAGCTGTATGTTACTTGCCCGAGATTCGATCATCGATATCTCCATACCTAGTGCAATATCGTTACTGGCAAGTCTCTTTACTCATCCCATAATACAAGATCCCATGATTAACTCCTTAGTCACATTGCTTACAAGATTCTCGTGATATTGTATTGCCGAGTAGGCCCAGAGACACCTCTCCGTCATACGGAGTGACAAATCCTAGTCTCGATCCATGCCAACCCAACAGACACCCTCAAAGATACCTGTAGAGCAACTTATAATCACCCAGTTATGTTTGTGACATTTGTTACACAGAAGGCATTCCTATAGTGTTAGGGAGTTGCATGATCTCATCGTCATAGGAACACATACATTGACATGCAGATAGAAATAGCGATAAACTTAGTCATACGATCAAATGCTATGCTTATGGTTTGGGTCTTGTCCATTACATCATTGTCCTAATGATGTGAACCCATAATATAATGACAACTCATGTCTATGGTTATGAAACCTTAACCATCTTTGATCAACAAGCTAGTCCAGTAGAGGCTTACTAGGGACACTTTGTTGCCTATGTATCTACACATGTATTTGAGATTCCAATCAATAGAATTATAGCATGAATAATAAATGATTATCATGAACAAGGAAATATGATAATATCCAATTTATTATTGCCTCTAGGGCATATTTCCAACATATTAGTCCTCCTATAATTTTAATCAAGCCCCGTCACTGATTAGGAGGACAGTGGTATCGTGAGCCCATCGGATTTTATGTTCGAGGCTTAACTTTCGTGCTCGCATTTTTCTAAACTTATTTTGAGATTTTCCATGATGAGCGTTTATTGGGAGGAGACGTTGTCGTTGACTATGAAGGCGTGTGTAGTGACTTCATCAATCTCAAAATGATGTGTCAACTCGAATGTGCTCATGGGAGTAGGGTGTCGTGATGAGTGTATGTGCGTATGGATAAGTGTATGCACGTATGTATGCGTGTTTGCATCTGTACCATGGTAAAAAAGGGTAAAAAATGTTGAGCCCCAAATCAAAAAAATATCCAGCAAGGAACTGGTGAGTACGAGTTCGCGGACGGTGATACGAGGGCCAACCATTATCCATTCCTGCATATATTTTGAACCACATTTTGACAAACTAGAGGAATTTTACAAGACGGAATTCAAGCAAAGTTTGGACCTAATATATATAACAGGTGATATTTCGTCTGTTTTAATAAAACATGCATGCAACACTCAAAGTAATTATAGACAATATCACAATTCATCCATGCAAACATCTTTAATACAATAATAGGCACCCAGGTATCTAGGTTTACATGAATACCGGTTACCATCTAGAGTTTACATGTATATGGAATCTTCGCTCCTCGGAGCGCATGCCAGGTCTTCAGTAGAGTCTAATATGCTCAGGACACATCCCTGAGGGCCACCGAAGTCCTTCCTCATTGACGGGCCTCCGGTCCAGCCCATGGACTAGACCAGCTCAGTCGGGACCCCCTAGTCTAGAACACCATAAGTAGCATCCGAACTAGTCTTTGATGCCGAGGATGACAATCTTCTTTGGACAATTTAACTTCACATTTAGTAGTCTTTGGCTCGACACACACGTTCCTGCCACCAATTCATAGTGCTTCAGCTGTGGAATACCGATTATCACTTTGGACCTGTCCCCACCATGTGCCGCCTTGAGCGTCGCACTTGATGGGCAACTGGTCCACCTTTCTGACCACACACAAAAGCATCATTTTTCTTTTACTTTATTTAACCTGTCCGCAACCCCAGGCCATGTCTACACGCATCCTGATATTTTTCCTAGTCGCCCAACGCCACTTTCTTCCCCAAAGCTCACCTTCAAAGGCCTCCATCCATAACCAGCGTTGCGGGATCTGGCAAGCGCCCTCGCGGCCAACTCAAGGGAGACTAGGGAAGTTGTGATGCGACACACTTCCAATTGCAACACCTCGCCACCCAGGGCTATCTTCCACATCCGGATTTGGCCCTAAATAGCCCGGTTTTGATATCCGTCGATGGGCAAGCGTATGAAAACAACCATCCCGCCCCTAATGGAGGCGAGAGGGTATGTTTCATCCCCTTCCTCCTCCATAGTTTAGGGTTCACCATCCATCCATTTCTCTAGGGCTTGCTTGAAGTTTACGGGATCCAACTCCACTATCTCACTCCCAACTCCATATTACACATCGCGGGGTTCGCTCCTTTATGCGAGATGTATATCGGATGCAAAGCACACTCCAGCTTGCGGAGGAGATACTTTTGTGTGATGCCCTGTTACCGAGATGGGATGTTACCGAGATGTGAAATTGCTTGAAGTGGTTGCCACCAAAGTGTGCAGAAGAGATAGGATTCGCTACCCCATCGGTACTCACCGAGAATACAAAGCATGGGTATCCGAATGGTTTTAGATGGCCAATGTTCCTCTCCATGACCCTGTTCAACCTAGGCTTCCTATCTTCTCCTCGAACCTTCCGAAGAAGTGTTTCAGCTGGAGACCATGGAGCACTACTCAAAAAGACGACCACGACATGTCCGATCTTGCAACAAAGTGAAGACTCTAACTGGTATGAGTCTAACCATCATAGATGTGGTGGCGATGCCATCCAAAGGGTCTAGTCTCTTTGGAAATGCTAGCATCTGTTGCACATGTACAATGGTTCTGATGATGCCACCTGGTTGATAAAAAAGACTTCAAGGATGACGCGGCCTTCAGACTGGCCATAGGCGACATATACAAGGGGGAGGCTCTGGACTTCACGAAGATAAGACTCATAGACAACCTTTCTCATAGTAATCCGACCGACGTAGTAAGTTATTTTCTAAACTTCCTTCATTTTCCAAGCACCTCGTTTTATTGAGTCCAATCAATTAGTGTTATTCACCTAGAGGTGGAGGCATTGGCTCAAGACATTGAAGTGTCCAGCTAACGAGCTGGAGTCATATTATCATGATGATGACCCCCATCTTTAATGAAGATGAAGAGATATCCACCATATACGAAGGGGGGGTATTTTACCAAGAGAGCCTCGATGGCACCATACATGATATCACCCTGGACCTACCACGGCTACCGCCTTCCTCATTGGAAGTCCTCCTACCGGTGCCTCTCGAAAGAGACCTTCGACTAGAGGAACTTCGAGCACACTGATCACGTTCCTAAGGGTCAACACTTGAAGCGTCCACGTGTCGGTGGGGCCCTTCCCATGGGCCCTTTCGTTGTTGCCCAAGTTTCCCCTCAACAGGGACGACACGAAGGCGGAATGCGATGTTCAATCTCTGGACAGGTAATTCTTCCTATCTTTATATTCTGTCCAAAAACATGTTGGGAAACATAGCATAAATTCAAAATTTTCCTACGCATATTCAGATCTTCCTATGGAGAGACCAGCAACGAGAGAGGGTAAGAGCATCTTCATACCTTTGAAGATCGCTAAGCGGAAGCGTTGCTAGAACGCGGTTGATGGAGTCGTACTCGCAGCGATTCAGATCGCGATGTGATTCCGATCTAGTGCCGAACTACGACACCTCCGCGTTCAACACACGTGCAGCCCGGTGACGTCTCCCGCACCTTGATCCAGCAAGGAGGAGGGAGAGGTTGGGGAAGAACTCCAGCAGCACGACGGCATGATGTCGATGGAGGGACGAGGTCTCCCGGCAGGGCTTCGCCAACCACCGGCACAGAGGAGGAGGAAGAAGGGCAGGGCTGCGCCGAGGGAGAGGGAGAAGTCTATCTCCCAAAGGCCAAAACCCCTCTCTATTTATAGGAGGAAGGGGAGGGGGGTGCACCACCCCTAGGGTTCCCCCCTAGGTGGTGCGGCATCCACTAGATGGGAAAGGGGCGGCGGCTAGGGTGGGAGGGGTGGCGCACCACGTGGTGGGCCTAAGGCCCACCTGTGCCTAGGGTTTGCCCCCCTTCCCTCTCCCCTGGGCATTGGGCTGAGTGGGGAGGCGCACCAGCCCACCTAGGGGCTGGTTCCCTCCCCCACTTGGCCCACCTTACCTCCCGGGGTCGTTGCCCCCCTTCGCTGGACCCCCGGGGCCACCTCCGGTGGTCCCGGTGGTCCCGGTACGTTATCGGTGATGCCCCGAAACACTTCCGGTGTCTGAAACCATTCGTCCTATATATCAATCTTTACCTCCAGACCATTCCGGAGCTCCTCGTGACGTCCGGGATCTCATCCGGGACTCCGAACAACTTTCGGTAACCTCATCCGGGACTCCGAACAACTTTTGGTAACCTCGTATAACAATTCCCTATAACCCTAGCGTCACCGAACATTAATTGTGTAGACCCTACGGGTTCGAGAGACAGGCAGACATGACCGAGACACCTCTCCGGCCAATAACCATCAGCGGGGTCTGGATACCCATGGTGGCTCCCGCATGCTCCACGATGATCTCATCAGATGAACCACGATCTCAAGGATTCAATCAATCCCGTATACAATTCCCTTTGTATGTCGGTATAGAACTTGCCCGAGATTCGATCGTCGGTATACCTATACCTTGTTCAATCTCGTTACCGGTAAGTCTCTTTACTCGTTCCGTAGCACGTCATCGTTTGACTAACTCCTTAGTCACATTGAGCTCATGATGATGTTCTATCGAGTGGGCCCAGAGATACCTCTTCGTCACACAGAGTGACAAATCCATATCTCGATTCGTACCAACCCAATAGACACTTTCAGAGGTACCCGTAGTGCACCTTTATAGTCACCCAGTTACGTTGTGACGTTTGATACACGCAAAGCATTCCTACGGTATCCGGGAGTTGCACAATCTCACGGTCGAAGGAAAAGACACTTGACATTAAAAAAGATTTAGCATGCGAACAATACGATCTAGTGCTATGCTTAGGATTGGGTCTTGTCCATCACATCATTCTCCCAATGATGTGATCCCGTTATCAATGACATCCAATGCCCATGATTAGGAAACCATGATCATCTATTGACTAACGAGCTAGCTAACTAGAGGCTTGCTAGGGACACATTGTGATCTATTTATTCACACATGTATTACTGTTTCCTGTTAATACAATTATAGCATGAACAATAGACGATTATCATGAACAAGGAAATATGATAACAACCATTTTATTATTGCCTCTAGGGCATATTTCCAACAGTCTCCCACTTGCACTAGAGTCAATAATCTAGTTACATTGTGATGTATCGAACACCCATAACATTATGGTGTTGATCATGTTTTGCTCGTGGAAGAGGTTTAGTCAACGGGTCTGCAATATTCAGATCCGTGTGTACTTTAAAAATATCTATCACTCCAATCTCGACATGGTCCTGGATGGAGTTGTAGCGGCGTTTGATGTGCTTCGTCTTCCGGTGAAACCTGGGCTCCTTGGCTATGGCAATGGCCCAGTGTTATCACAAAAGAATGTCATTGGACCTGACGCGCTTGCAACCACTCCAAGGTCGGTGATGAGCTCCTTCATCCAAATTCCTTCATGAGCCGCTTCTAAAGCAGCTATGTACTCCGCTTCACATGTAGATGCTGCCACGACTTCTTGCTTGCTGCTGCACCAGCTCACTGCCCCACCATTCAACACATATACGTATCCGGTCTGTGACTTCGAGTCATCCGGATCTGTGTTGAAGCTAGCGTCGACGTAACCCTTTACGACGAGCTCTTCGTCACCTCCATAAACGAGAAACACTTCCTTAGTCCTTTTCAGGTACTTAAGGATATTATTGATCGCTGTCTAGTGTTCCATACCGAGATCACTTTGGTACCGCCCTACCAAACTTATGGCAAGGTTTATATCAGGTCTGGTACACAGCATGGCATACATTAGAGAGCCCACGGCCGAAGCGTAGGGGACAAAACTCATCTTCTCTCTATCTGCTGCCGTGGTCGGCGACTGAATCTTACTCAATCTCATACCTTGCAAAACTGGCAAGAACCCTTTCTTTGAGTTTGCCATATTGAACTTCTTCAATATCTTGTCAAGGTATGTACTTTGCAAAAGACCTATGAGGCGTCTTGATATATCTCTATAGATCTTGATACCTAATATGTATGTAGCTTCTCCAAGGTCCTTCGTTGAAAAAACTCTTGTTCAAATAGGCCTTTATGCTCTCCAACATTTCTGTATTGTTCCCCATCAATAATATGTCATGCACATATAGTATGAGGAAAGCTACAGAGCTCCCCCTCACTTTCTTGTACAGACAGGCTTCTCCGTAAACCTGTATGAACCCAAATGCTTTAATCACCTCATTAAAGCGAATGTTCCAACTCCGAGATGCTTGCACCAGCCCATAGATGGAGCGCTGGAGCTTGCACATTTTGTTAGCACCCTTAGGGTCGACAAAACCTTCTGGTTGCATCATATACAACTCTTCCTTAAGGTTCCCGTTAAGGAACGCTGTTTTGACGTCCATTTGCCAAATTTCATAATCATAAAAGGCGGCAATTGCTAACATGATTCAGACTGATTTCAGCTACGCTACGGGAGAGGAAGTCTCTTCGTAGTCAACTCCTTGAATTTGTCGAAAACCCTTTGTGACAAGTCGAGCTTTATAAACGGTTACATCACCGTTTGCATCAGTCTTCTTCTTGAAGATCCATTTATTTTCTATGGCTCGCCGGTCATCGGGCAAGTCCACCAAAGTCCATACTTTGTTCTCATACATGGATCCTATCTCGGATTTCATAGCCTCAAGCCATTTGTTGGAATCCGGGCCCGCCATCGCTACTTCATAGTTCGAAGGTTCACCTTGTCTAACAACATGATTTCCACCACACGGTTGCCGTACCACTCTGGTCCGGAGCGTGCCCCTTGTGGACCTTCGCGGTTCAGTACTAACTTGATCCAATTCTTCATGATCATTATCATTAACTTCCTCTTCAGTTGGTGTAGGCGCCACAGGAACAACTTCCCGCGCTGCACCACTATCCTGTTCGAGAGGGGGTGCAATTACCTCATCAAGTTCTACCTTCCTCCCACTTACTTCTTTCAAGAGAAACTCTTTCTCTAGAAAGGATCCGTTCTTGGCAACAAAGGTTTTACCTTCGGATCTAAGGTAGAAGGTATACCCAATAGTTTCCTCAGGGTAACCTATGAATACGCATTTCTCCGCTTTGGGTTCGAGCTTTTCTGGTTGAAGTTTCTTCACTTAAGCATCGCATCCCCAAACTTTAAGAAACGACAACTTAGGTTTCTTGCCAAACCATAGTTCATACGGTGTCGTCTCAACGGATTTAGACGGTGCCCTATTTAAAGTGAATGCTGCAGTTTCTAATGCGTATCCCCAAAATGATAGCGGTAAGTCGGTAAGAGACATCATAGATCGTACCATATCTAATAAAGTGCGATTACGACGTTCAGACACTCCATTGCGTTGCAGTGTGCTAGGCGGCGTCAGTTGTGAAACGATTCCACACTTCCTTAGGTGTGTGCCAAACTCGTGACTCAAATATTCTCCTCCACGATCAGATCATAGACACTTGATTTTTCTGTCACGTTGATTCTCGACCTCACTCTGAAATTCCTTGAACTTTTCAAATGTCTCAGATTTGTGCTTCATCAAGTAGATATACCCATACCTACTCAAATCATCGGTGAGAGTGAGAACATAACGATAGCCACCGCGAGCTTCAACGTTCATTGGACCACACACCTCAGTATGTATTATTTCCAATAAGTCGGTTGCTCTCTCCATTATACCCGAGAATGGAGTCTTAGTCATCTTGCCCATGAGGCACGGTTCGCATGTGTCAAATGATTCAAAATCAAGAGACTCTAATAGTCCATCAGTATGGAGCTTTTTCATGCGCTTAACGCCGATATGACCAAGGCGGCAGTGCCACAAGTATGTGGGACTATCATTATCAACTTCACATCTTTTGGTACTCACACTATGAATATGTGTAACATCACGATCGAGATTCATCAAGAATAAACCATTCACCAGCGGAGCATGACCATAAAACATATCACTCATATAAATAGAACAACCATTATTCTCTAACTTAAATGAGTAGCCGTCTCGCATTAGGCAAGACCCTGATACAATGTTCATGCTTAAAGCTGGTACTAAATAACAATTATTAAGGTTTAAGACTAATCCCGAGGGTAGATGTAGAGGTAGCGTGCCGACGGCGATCACATCGACCTTTGAACCATTCCCGACGCGCATCGTCACCTCGTCCTTGGCCAGTCTCCGCTTATTCCGTAGTTCCTACTATGAGTTGCAAATGTGAGCAACATCACCGGTATCAAATACCCAGGAGCTACTACGAGCGCTGGTAAGGTACACATCAATAACATGTATATCACATATACCTTTAACGTTGCCGGCCTTCTTGTCCGCTAAGTATTTGGGGCAGTTCCGCTTCCAGTGACCCTTTCCCTTGCAATAGAAGCACTCAGTGTCAGGCTTGGGTCCATTCTTTTTCTTCTTCCCGGCATCTAGCTTACCGGGCGCGGCAACAACTTTGCCGTCTTTCTTGAAGTTCTTCTTACCCTTGCCTTTCTTGAAACTAGTGGTCTTGTTGACCATCAACACTTGATGCTCTTTCTTGATTTCTACTTCTGCAGAATTGAGCATCGAGTACAACTCGGGAATGGTCTTCTCCATCCCTTGCATGTTGTAGTTAAGCACAAAGCCTTTGTAGCTTGGTGGGAGAGACTGGAGGATTCTGTCAATTATAGCATCATCCGGAAGTTCGACTCCAAGTGAAGTCAGACGACCATGTAACCCACACACTTTGAGTATGTGCTCACTGACAGAACTGTTCTCCTCGATCTTACAGCTAAAGAACTTGTCGGAGACTTCATATCTCTCGACACGGGCATGAGCTTGAAAAACTAGCTTCAGCTCCTGGAACATCTCATATGCCCCGTGTTGCTCAAAACGCCTTTGGAGCCCCGTTTCTAAACTTTATAACATGCCACACCTAACCAGAGAGTAGTCATCACTCCGCATTTGCCAGACGTTCAGAATGTCCTGGGCTGCTGCGGGAGCGGGAGGGTCACCTAGCGGCGCATCAAGGACATAAGCCTTTTTAGCTGCTTCAAGGATGAGCTTCAAGTTGCGAACCCAGTCCGCATAGTTGCTACCATCATCTTTCAGCTTGTTTTTCTCTAGGAATGCATTGAAATTGAGGTTGACGTTGGCCATCTACAATATTTAGAAAGACAACTTTTAGACTAAGTTCATGACAATTAAGTTCATTTAATCAAATTAAGTATGAACTCCCACTTAAATCGACATCTCTCTAGTCATCTAAGTGATACATGATCCATGTTGACTAACCCATGTCCGATCATCACGTGAGACGGACTAGTCACCATGGTGAGCAACTTCATGCTGATCGTATTCAACCATACGACTCATGTTCAACCTTTAGGTCTCTTGTATTCGAGGTCATGTCTGTACATGCTAAGCTCGTCGAGTCAACCTAGGTGTTTCGCGTGTGTAAATCTGGCTTACACCCGTTGTATGCGAACGTTAGAATCTATCACACCCGATCATCACGTGGTGCTCCGAGACAACAATCCTTCGCAACGGTGTACACTTAGGGGAATACGTTCCCGAAATTTTGAGAGGGATCATCTTATTATGCTACCGTCGATCTAAGCAATAAGATGAAAAACATGATAAACATCACAATGCAATCATATAGTGACATGATATGGCCATTATCATCTTTGCTCTTTCGATCTCCATCTTCAGGCATCGCATGATCATCATCGTCACCGACGTGACACCATGATCTCCATCATCATGATCTCCATCATCGTGTCTCCGTGAAGTCATCACGCCAACTACTACTACCACTACTACTATAGCTAACCGTTAGCAATGAAGTAAAAGTAGTAAGCATATGGCATTGCATCTCATACAATAAATTAAGACAACTCCTATGGCTCCTGCCGGTTGTCATACTCATCGACATGCAAGTCGTGAAACCTATTAAAATAACATGATCATCTCATACATCATACATGCAACATCACAACTTTGGCCATATCACATCACATGTCAAACCATGCAAAAACAAGTTAGACGTCCTCTAATTGTTGTTGCAAGTTTTACGTGGCTGATTTGGGTTTCTAGCAAGAACGCCTTCTTACCTACGTGACAGCCACAACGCTGATATGCCAAAGCTATTTACCCTTCATAAGGACCCTTTTCATCAAATCCAATCCGACTAGAGTAGGAGAGACAGACACCCGCTAGCCACCTTTCTGCACGGTGTGCATGTCTGTCGGTGGAACCAGTCTCACGTAAGCGTACGTGTAAAGTCGGTCCGGGCCGCTTCATCCCACAATACCGCCGGAAAAGAATAAGACTAGTAGCGGCAAGCATATTGAAAAAGCATCGCCCACAACTTTTGTGTTCTACTCGTGCATAGAATCTACGTATAGAAAACCTGGCTCGGATGCCACTGTTGGGAAACGTAGCATAAATTCAAAATTTTCCTACGCATATTCAGATCATCCTATGGAGAGACCAGCAACGAGAGAGGGGTAAGAGCATCTTCATACCTTTGAAGATCGCTAAGCGGAAGCGTTGCTAGAACGCGGTTGATGGAGTCGTACTCGCAGCGATTCAGATCGCGGTGTGATTCCGATCTAGTGCCGAACTACGGCACCTCCGCGTTCAACACACGTGCAACCCGGTGACGTCTCCTGCACCTTGATCCAGCAAGGAGGAGGGAGAGGTTGGGGAAGAACTCCAGCAGCACGACGGGGTGGTGTCGATGGAGGGACGAGGTCTCCCGGCAGGGCTTCGCCAAGCACCGACAGAGAGGAGGAGGAAGAAGGGCAGGGCCGCGCCGAGGGAGAGGGAGAAGTCTATCTCCCAAAGGCCAAAACCCCTCCCTATTTATAGGAGGAAGGGGAGGGGGGTGCGCCACCCTAGGGTTCCCCCTAGGTGGTGCGGTAGCCACTAGATGGGAAAGGGGGCGGCGGCTAGGTTGGTAGGGGGTGGCGCACCACTTGGTGGGCCTAAGGCCCACCTGTGCCTAGGGTTTGCCCCCCTTCCCTCTCCCCTGCGCATTGGGCTGAGTGGGGAGGCGCACCAGCCCACCTAGGGGCTGGTTCCCTCCCCCACTTGGCCCACCTTACCTCCCGGGGTCGTTGCCCCCCTTCGGTGGACCCCCGGGGCCACCTCCGGTGGTCCCGTTGGTCCCGGTACGTTACCGGTGATGCCCGAAACACTTCCGGTGTCCGAAACCATCCGTCCTATATATCAATCTTTACCTCCGGACCATTCCGGAGCTCCTCGTGACGTCCGGGATCTCATCCGAGACTCCGAACAACTTTCGCTAACCTCGTATAACAATTCCCTATAACCCTAGCGTCACCGAACCTTAAGTGTGTAGACCCTACGGGTTCGGGAGACAGGCAGACATGACCGAGACACCTCTCCGGCCAATGACCATCAGCAGGGTCTGGATACCCATGGTGGCTCCCACTTGCTCCACGATGATCTCATCAGAGGAACCACGATGTCAAGGATTCAATCAATCCCGTATACAATTCCCTTTGTCTGTCGGTATTGAACTTGCCCGAGATTCGATCGTCGGTATACCTATATGTTGTTCAATCTCGTTACCGGTAAGTCTCTTTACTCGTTCCGTAGCACGTCATCGTGTGACTAACTCCTTAGTCACATTGAGCTCATGATTATGTTCTACCGAGTGGGCCCAGAGATACCTCTCCGTCACACGGAGTGACAAATCCCGATCTCGATTCGTACCAACCCAACAGACACTTTCAGAGGTACCCGTAGTGCACCTTTATAGTCAGCCAGTTACGTTGTGACGTTTGATACACCCAAAGCACTCCTATGGTATCCGGAAGTTACACAATCTCACGGTCGAAGGAAAAGACACTTGACATTAAAAAAGCTTTAGCATACGAACAATACGATCTAGTGCTATGCTTAGGATTGGGTCTTGTCCATCACATCATTCTCCCAATGATGTGATCCCGTTATTAATGACATCCAATGCTCATGATCAGGAAACCACGATCATCTATTGACTAACGAGCTAGCTAACTAGAGGCTTGCTAGGGACACATTGGGATCTATTTATTCACACATGTATTACTGTTTCCTGTTAATACAATTATAGCATGAACATTAGACGATTATCATGAACAAGGAAATATGATAACAACCATTTTATTATTGCCTCTAGGTCATATTTCCAACAAAACATAGGGTCAAACTACTAATTATTTTGTTATGTGCACGACGATCGTCAAAGCAGCAACAACTGGGGCGGAGAACAATACACCCCCAAGGATTAAAGCCCCACCAACTTCCACCTAGGGGAAGGTACCTAGGCGCCACAACCAACCACTTCGGGGATGTGTTCAACTATAGACTCAGAGGTTGACATCACGATGAAACATTGGCACCGCCAAACTACTCTGAAGAGCCATGTGTTTACTAGCCAAGAGTCAATGCTCTCAACTTGGTGGATGCTTCCCTAAAGAGGGGCCTTGACATCCATAGGGATCTTCTCACGTGGAGGTTCTCAACTCCAAGGGGAAGGAAATGGAAGGAGCAAAGCTCAACTAGACTATGAGCGAACACATTTCCAACCCTAGATGGAGAAGAGGGAGGAGTATTTATAGTCTTAGGAGAAATAGAGGGGTACATGGGCCGTGGCCCAAGGGCCTGTGCGCACACAAGGTCTGAATGTTCGGAGGAGGCCGATCGTTCGGAGACTCACGGGGGACCGGAAGTCCGGAGTGGTCTGGTTGTCTAAGGATTCTCGCTCGGTGTGGAGTTATCGAACTTCCGGAGCTTGTCGGACATTGATACGTCTTCATCGTATCTACTTTTCCAAACTCTTTTGCCCTTGTTTTGGACTCCAAATTGCATGATTTGAATGGAACTAACCCGGACTAACGTTGTTTTCAGCAGAATTGCCTTGGTGTTGTTTTTGCGCAGAAATAAAAGTTCTCGGAATGACCTGGAAATTTACGAGGTTTTTTGTGGAATATATAAAAAATACTGGCGCAAGAATTACATGGAGACGCGGAGCCAGGAGTCCACAAGCCCAGGAGGCGCGGCCCCCTGGCCGCGCCTGGCAGGCTTGTGAAGCCCTCGTGGCTCCCCAGCCTCCAACTCCAGCTCTATATATTCTCTCTCGCGTAGAAAAAATTAAGAGAGAAGAGTTCATTGTGTTTCACGACACGGAGCCTCCACCACCACCTATTCTTCCTCTGAAGGGCAGATCTGGAGTCCGTTCTGGGCTCCGGAGAGGGGAAATCGACGCCGCGTCGTCATCACCAATCATCCTTCATCGCCCATTCCATGATGCTCTTCCCCGTTCATGAGTAATCTCATCATAGTCTTGCTGGACGGTGATGGGTTGGATGAGATCTATCATGTAATCGAGTTAGTTTTGATGGGGTTTGATCCCTAGTATCCACTATGTTCTAAGATTGATGTTGCTACTACTTTGTTATGCTTAATGCTTGTCACTAGGGCCCGAGTGCCATGATTTCATATCTGAACCTATTATGTTTTCATCAATATATGTTTGTTCTTGATCCTACCTTGCAAGTTGTAGTCACCTACTATGTGTTATGACCCGGCAACCCCGAGTGACAATAACCGGAACCACTCCCGAAGATGACCATAGTATGAGGAGTTCATGTATTCACTATGTGCTAATGCTTTGTTCCAGTTCTCTATTAAAAGGAGATCTTAATATCCCTTAGTTTCCATTAGGACCCTGCTGCCACGGGAGGGATGGACAAAAGATGTCATGCAAGTTCTTTTCCATAAGCACGTATGACTAAATAGAGAATACATGCCTACATTACATTGACGAACTGGAGCTAGTTACAAATCACCCTTTGTTATAACTATTACATGATGAATGTCATCCGACATAATTATCCATCACCGATCAAATGCCTAGAGTCTTTTCCTACTGGTCCTTGCTAAGTTACTTTACCGCTACTGCTGTCACTACTCCTACTGTTACCGCTGCTACCGTTACTATCGCACTACTTTGCTGCAGATACTATTTCTTTCAGGTGTGGTTGAATTGACAACTCAACTGCTTATACTCGAGAATATCCTTTGGCTTACCCTTGTGTCGAATCAACACATTTGGGTTGAATACTCTACCCTCAAAAATTGTTGCGATCCCCTATACTTGTGGGTTATCAAGACCTTTTTCTGGCGCCGTTGCCGGGAGGCATAGCTCTATTCTCTGAGTCACTTGGGATTTACGTTTTTTGATCACTATGAGGAATCAGAGAGATGCAAAAACTAAAGTCTTGCCCTCAACTACGAGGACAGGTAAGGAACTGCCATCAAGCTCTGCACTTGATTCACCTTCAGTTATGAGTAAATTTGCGACACTAGCACCTATTGGTAATTCTGATATGTCGCTGTGCTTGATGCTGCTGCTTCTTCTATCCATGATGCTTATGATGATGCTTTGCTTGATGATGCTGCTTCTTCTATCCATGATGCTTATGATGATGCTTTGCTTGATAATGATATGCCACTGGGTGCATTTCGCGATGCACAAATTGCTAGAGTTACTCCTGAATGTGATGATACTTTTGAAACCGATGTAATTGTTGAAGTAGAACCTACTGTTACACCTGTTAGACCTAGCTCTCCTAGATTTGAATTGCCTGATATACCTAAGGGTTATGTTATGGAGGGAGAGGTCGCTGAAGACTTTCTTGCTTGTAAGGATAGCTATGATCTTGAGAATTTATTGCGCAAGTGGAAAGAAAAATCTCTGAATGCTAGAATGAAATACGATCCTAAGTTTGGTACTTCGCCCATCTTTGTTACTGATAAGGATTATGAATTCTCTGTCAATCCTGAGTTAATCACTTTGGTCGAATCCGATCCTTTTCATGGTTATGAATCTGGAACGGTTGTAGCACATCTTACTAAACTGAATGATATAGCCACCCTATTCACGAATGAGGAAAAAATTCGCCATTACTATATCCTTAAGTTGTTTCCTTTCTCACTAAAGGGTGATGCTAAGACTTGGTTTACTTCTCTTGCTCCTAGTTGTGTGCGTAGTCCCCAGGATATGATCTACTACTTCTCTGAGAAATATTTTCCTACCCATAAGAAACAAGCTGCCTTGCAGGATATATATACTTTGTGCAAGTTGAAGAAGGGAGTCTCCCACAAGCTTGGGGGAGGCTTGTCCAGCTACTTAATGCTTTGCCTGATCACCCTCTTGAGAAGAATGAAATACTTGATATCTTTTATAATGGACTAACCGATGCTTCTAGGGACCACCTAGATAGTTGTGCTGGTTGTGTTTTCAGGGAACGAACTATTGAACAAGCTGAAATTCTATTGACTAATATCTTGAGCAATGATAATGCTTGGACTATTCTTGAACCACCTCCGAAGCCAACCCCGAAGAAAAGAGGTATTCTATTCCTCAGTCCTGAAGATATGCAAGAAGCCAAGAAATCTATGCAAGAGAAAGGTATTAAATCTGAAGATGTTAAGAATCTACCACCTATCGAAGAAATACATGGTCTTGATAACCCGATACAGGTAGTAAAGGTAAATTATGTTCGTAGATTCAATGAGAGTGATATTCCTTATGATAAACCTGCTAGCTTATGCTTAGATGACTTTGATAACTTTGTTTCCAAACAACAAAGTTTCAATGATTATGTTAGCAGACAATTGGAACAAAATGCTCGTATAATTAATCATATAAGTGCTTCTGTGGATATAAATGTCAATGATCTTAAGCTTTTCAGTAAACATGCCTTTATGGTCACTACTCAAGTAGAACAAGTACTTAAGGCTCAAAATGACTTGCTCAATGAGTTGAATGACAATTCTGTTAGAGTTGTCACTAGAGGTGGTAGAATGAATCAGGAATCTTTGTATCCCGAGGGCCATCCTAAGAGAATTGAACAAGATTCTCAAGGAGTTAACACAGATGCACCTAGTCATCCTGGTATTAGGAAGAAAAACACAGATGATAGGAACTTGCATGCTAGCAAACCTGATGCTGTTACACCCGAGAATCCAAATGATGTCTCTATTTCTAATGCCGAAACACAATCTGGTGATGAACATGAGCCTAGTGATAATATTGATAGTGGTGTTCATGTTGATGATCAACCTAGTAATGATAAGGATGTGGAGATTGAACCTGTTGTTGATCTTGATAACCCACAACCTAAGAACAGGAGATATGATAAGAACGACTTTATTACTAGGAAGCATTGTAAAGAAACAGAACCATGGGTTTAGAAGCCCATGCCCTTTCCTCCCAAACCATCCAAGAAAAAGGATGATGAGGATTTTGAGCGCTTTGTTCAAATGATTAGACCTCTCTTTTTGCAAATGCGTTTGACAGATATGCTCAAGATGTCTCCTTATGTTAAGTACATGAAAGATATTGTGACTAATAGAAGGAAGATGCCTGAGGTTGAGATTTCCACCATGCTCGCTAATTACACCTTCAAGGGTGGGACTCATAAGAAACTAGGTGATCCCGGAGTGCCACTATACCTTGCTCCATTAAAGGAAATTATGTTAGAACTGCTTTATGCGATCTTGGAGCCGGTGTTAGTGTTATGCCCCTCTGTCTATCTCGTAGACTTGAATTGGATAAGTTGACGCCTACTGAAATGTCTTTGCAAATGGCCGACAAATCAACTGCTTTGCCTATCGGCATTTGCGAGTATATGCCTGTTGTGGTTGCTAACGTTACTATCTTAACAGACTTTGTTATTTTGGATATTCCCGAGGATGATGCCATGGCGGTCATCCTTGGAAGACCCTTTTTAAACACTACAGGGGCTGTTATTGATTGCAACAAAGGCAATATCACTTTCCATGTTAATGGTAATGAGCATACGATGCACTTTCCAAACAAACAATATCGAGTTCATTGCATCAATGCTATTGAAAAATCTTCATCAATTCTTATTGGAAGCTTTGAATGCCCTATACCTACTGTCAAGATGAAGTATGATTTACTTGTTGGGGATATGCATATCCCCGTTGAGGTAACCTAGTGATTATTTGAAAATTCTCCGGTTTTATGTGATTCAAAAACAAGTTTGTCAAGGAGACTTGATCGACGTCATTAACGGATTTCTTTTGATGACCATGAGATGGATGAATCTAGGAGTCACAACCTTCTGCTCCCAACTTTTACTTTCTGTTGTTTAGAAGAAAAATGATAAATTTATCTTTATTTCCCTGTTTTCTGCTTTCTTCGTCCCTTAGAAAAGTGTCCCGAAAATAAAAGTTCTTCAAATGCCCTAAATTCAAGTATGATATTTTCTGGAATATTTGGAAATTTTTGAGATAGGAAGATAGTCACGGGGATGCACGAGTGGGCCACAAGCCCAGGAAGCGCGGGCACCCCCCTGGCCGCGCCTGGCAGGCTTGTGGGTCCCACGTGACCCTCTCCATTTATTCCAGCCCCATCTCCTTCTCCTACCTCCAGAAAAAATCATTCCACAGCTCAAACCCGTGTTCTTGCTCTTCTTGCTGCATTTTTCGATCTCCTTGTGCAAATCCCCATTCACCAAACTGTTTTGGGGAATTGTTCCTTGGTATGTGACTCCTCCATTGGTCCAATTAGTTTTTGTTCTAGTGCTTTAGTTATTGCGTATTTTTGCTGTCTTGGTGACCCTATTCTTGAGCTTTGCATGTTAATTTTAGTTGGTCCCAAGTAGTTTTGACGCATGATATGGCCTCTAGGCACTTGTAGGAGTAGTTGCTATGAGTTTTGTCGAGCCTTGTTCACTTTTCTTTTGAGTGACTAAAATTTTCAGAAAAAGAAGATGTTGAGGAGAAACTATCATGGTGGTTCCTCAAGCAAAAGGGGTCCCCGTCTCTCGATTCCGGAGCCCGATCCTTATCAGTCGAGGAACGCACACGTACAACCATGTGAATGGCCTTACGATGAATTCATGATTGATGCAGGTTTCAAGGACGAGTTCGATACATTTGTTCACAATGCCGGGCTCGAAGAATTCATCTCCAACAAATGCAAACAATATACTACACTCACTGCCTCTTTTGTTTGTAGACTCAAATTTTCAGTTGGCCGTGACTCATCCATACTGTTTGATCTTCATGACAAATCGTATACCATAGATTTAGAGGATTTTAATAGAATTTGCAAGATACCTGATTAGGGTAGTCCCAGTGATCCTCCTAAGTCTTCGGTTAGAGATCTTATTTCTAGAATAACTGTTGGAGAAACTAGAGATATTACGCAGGCAACCATGGGGAGCAGTCATTTCCGTGCCTTACATTATTTTGCCCTCTTCATAGGTAGATGCATTAACAACAAGATTGAGCATTGTCACGTATGCGCACCTGACCTTCGTATTCTTAAGAGCGCAGTAACGGGTGATAAAAGTTTCAACATGGGAGCTATAATCGCGAGGAGGCTAAATAATAATGCTAATGAAGGGGATTTCTTTGGTGGGATCTATGCCACTCGCATAGCAAATTTTCTTGGAATACCCATCCGCGCAGGAGATCCTCCGCTCCATACAACTTTCCTTGATCGCGCCGCTATGACACGTTATCAGTTCCTTGAGAGGGATAATGAATCCCTCCTATACCGGTTAATATTTAACCGACATCGTGTTTTCCATATTACCATTCCTGCTCCTGCCTTCTTTGACTTTCAGGTAAAACGAAGATATTACATAACCAGAGGAGAGGCACAGGAGTGTGAGAGGGAGGCAAAGGTTGCTCGCCTCCGTGAGGCAGTCATACGTCTCCGTCGTATCTACTTTTCCGAACTCTTTTGCCCTTGTTTTGGACTCTAATTTGCATGATTTGAATGGAACTAACTAGGACTAACGTTGTTTTCAGCAGACCATGGTGTTGTTTTTGCACGGAAATAAAAGTTCTCGGAATGACCTGAAAATTTACGGAGATTTTTTCTGGAATTTATGAAAAATACTGGCGCAAGAATCAGCGAAGGAAGTGGAGTCGTGAGCCCACAAGCCCACCAGGCGCGGCCCCCCGTGGCCGCGCCTGGCAGGCTTGTGGGGTCCACAAAGCTCCACAGCCTCTCAATCCAGCTCTATTTAGTTTGTCTCGCCCGGAAAAAAAATCAAGGAGAAGAGTTCATCGCGTTTTATGATACGGAGGCGCCGCCACCTCCTGTTCTTCATCTGGAGGGCAGATCTGGAGTCCGTTCTGGGCTCCAGAGAGGGGAGATCATTGCCATCGTCATCATCAACCTTCCTTCATCGCCAATTCCATGTTGCTCTTCACCGTTCGTGAGTAATCTCATTGTAGGCTTGCTGGATAGTGATGGGTTGAATGAGATCTATCATGTAATCGAGTTAGTTTTGACGGGGATTGATCCCTAGTATCCACTATGTTCTGAGATTGATGTTGCTACTACTTTGCCATGCTTAATGCTTGTCATTAGGACCCAAGTGCCATGATTTCAGATCTGAACCTATTATGTTGTCGCCAATATATGTGTGTTTTAGATCCTATCTTGCAAGTTTTAGTCACCTACTATGTGTTATGACCCGGCAACCCCGGAGTGACAATAGCCGGAACCACTCCCGGAGATGACCATAGTATGAGGAGTTCAGGTATTCACCAAGTGTTAATGCATTGGTCCGGTTCTTTATTAAAAGGAGAACCTTAATATCCTGTAGTTTCAATTAGGACCCCGCTGCCATGGGAGGGATGGACAATAGATGTCATGTAAGTTCTTCTCCCTAAGCACGTATGACTACATACAGAATACATGCCTACATTAGATTGACGAACGGGAGCTAGTTACATATCTCTCCGTGTTGTAACTGTTACATGATGAATAGCATCCGGCATAATAATCCATCACCGATCCAATGCCTACGAGCTTTTTAGTACTGGTCCTTGCTATGTTACTTTGCCGCTACTACTGTTGCTGCTGCTACTGTTACTCTGTTGCTACTGCTGTCACTTTGCTGCTACTGGTTACTGTTGCTACTGCTGCTATCACCCTACCTTGATACTGATACTTTGCTGCAGATACTAAATCTTTTAGGTGTGGTTGAATTGACAACTCAACTGCTAATACTTGAGAATATTCTTTCGCTTCCCCTTGAGTCGAATCAATAAATCTGGGTTGAATACTCTACCCTCGAAATCTGTTGCGAACCCCTATACTTGTGGGTTATGAAGACTATTTTCTCGCGCCGTTGCCGGGGAAGCACATCTATATTCTCTGAGTCACTTGGGATTTACGTTTGTTGGTCACTATGAGGAATCCGATAGATCCAAGAACTAAAGTCTTGCCCTCAACTACGAGGACAGGTAAGGAACTGCCATCTAGCTCTGCACTTGATTCACCTTCAGTTATGAGTAAGTTTGCGACATCACCTCGTGCTAGAAATGATATGTCGCCTATGCTTGATGATTCTACTCTTGCTGCCAATGATGCTTATGATGATGCTATGCTTGATACTGCTTTGCCTGATGATGCTATGCTTGATACTGCTTTGCCTGATGATGCTACGCTTGATATTTCTTTGCCTGATGATGCTATGCTTGATACTGCTTTGCCTGATGATGCTATGCTTGATACTGCTTTGCCTAATGATGCTATGCTTGATACTGCTTTGCCACTAGGTGCATTCCTTGATGCACAAATTGCTAGAGTTGCTGCTAGATGTGATGATACTTCTGAAAATGCTGATACTATTGAAGTAGAACCCGCTATTATGCCTGAATTGCCTGATATGCCTTAGCGTTATGTTATGGAGGGAGAGATAGCTGAGGATTTTCTTGCGTGTAAGGATAGCTATGATGTTGAGAAATTACTGTGCAAGTGGAAAGAAAAATCTCTGAACGCTACGATGAAATACGACTCGAAGTTTGCTACTTCGCCTATCTTTGTGACCGATAAGGATTATGAATTCTCTGTCGACCCTGAGTTAATCAATGTGGTCGAATCTGATCCTTTTCACGGTTATGAGTCTGAAACGGTTGTAGCCCATCTTACCAAACTGCATGATATAGCCACCCTATTCACTAGTGAGGAAAAGATACACCACTACTATATCCTGAAGCTATTTCCTTTCTCGCTAAAGGATGATCCTAAGACTTGGTTCACTTCTCTTGCTCCTAGTTGTGTGCGTAGCCCCCAGGATATGGTCTACTACTTCTCTGAAAAATATTTCCCTGCCCATAAGAAGCAAGCTGCCTTGCAGGAAATATACAACTTTGCACAAGCTGAGGAAGAGAGTCTCCCACAAGCTTGGGGGAGGCTCGTCCAGCTGCTGAATTCTTTGCCTGATCACCCTCTTGAGAAGAATGAAATACTTGATATCTTCTATAATGGACTTACCGATGCTTCCAAAGACCACCTAGATAGTTGTGCTGGTTGTGTTTTTAGGGAACGAACTGTAGGACAAGCTGAGATTCTACTAAATAACATCTTGTGCAATGAGAATGCTTGGACTATTCCCGAACCACCTCCTAAGCCAACTCCGAAGAAAAGAGGTATTCTATTCCTCAGTCCTGAAGATATGCAAGAAGCTAAGAAATCTATGCGAGAGAAAGGCATTAAATCCGAAGATGTCAAAAATCTACCACCTATCAAAGAGATCCACGCTTCTTGATAACCCGATACAGGTAGTAGAAGTAAATTCTCTTCGTAGGTTTGATGAGAGTGATATTACTTTTGATAAACCTGCTAGGCTATGCCTGGATGAATTTACAACTTTGTTGCCAAACAACATAGTTTCAATGATTATGTTAGGAGACAATTAGAACAGAATGCTCGTATACTTAGTCATTTAAGTGCTTGTGTGGACAGAAATGTCAATGATCTTAAGCTTCTGAGTAAACATGCCTCTATGGTTACTGCTCAGGTAGAACAAGTACTTAAAGCTCAGAATGACTTGCTCAATGAGTTGAATGACAATTCCGTTAGAGTCGTCACTAGAGGCGGTAGAATGACTCGGGAACCTTTGTATCCTAAGGGTCATCCGAAGAGGATTGAACAAGATTCTCAAGGAGTTAGCACTGATGCACCTAGTCATCCTAGAAAGAAGAAGAAAGATGATAGGAACCTGCACGCTAGCAACCCAGATGCTGATACACCTGAGAGTCCAAACGATGCCTCTGTCTCTGATGCTGAAACGCAATCTGGTGATGAACATGAGCCTAATGATAATATCAATAGTGATGTTCATGAAGATGCTCAACCTAGCAACGATAAGGATGTGGAGATTGAACCTGGTGATCTTGATAACCCACAGCCTAAGACTAGGAGATACAATAAGAATGACTTCGCTGCTAGGAAGCATGGTAAAGAAAGGGAACCATGGGTCCAGAAACCCATGCCATTTCCTCCCAAACCATCCAAGAAAAAGGATGATGAGGATTTTGAGCGATTCGTTGAAATGATTAGACCTGTCTTTCTACAAATGCGTTTGACAGATATGCTCAAAATGTCTCCGTATGTTAAGTACATGAAAGATATTGTGACTAATAAGAGGAGGATACCTGAGGTTGAGATTTCCACCATGCTTGCTAATTATACCTTCAAGGGTGGAACTCCCAAGAAACTAGGTGATCCCGGTGTGCCCACTATACCTTGGTCCATTACAGGTAACTACGTTAGAACTGCTTTATGCGACCTTGGAGCCGGTGTTAGTATTATGCCTCTCTCTCTTTATCATAGACTTGAACTAGATAAGTTGACACCCACTGAAATCTCTCTCTGCAAATGGCCGATAAATCAACTGTTTTCCCTATCGGCATTTGTGAGGATGTGCCTGTTGTGGTTGCTAATGTCACTATCTTAACAGACTTTGTTATCTTGGATATTCCCGAGGACGATGCCATGGCGGTCATCCTCGGAAGACCCTTTTTAAACACCGCTGATGCTGTTATAGATTGCAACAAAGGCAATGTCACTTTCCACGTCAACGGTAATGAGCATACAATGCACTTTCCAAAGAAACAATATCGAGTACATTGCATCAATGTTATCGAAATAACTTCATCGATTCTTATTGGGAGTTTTGAATGCCCTATTCCTCCTGTTAAGATGAAGTATGATTTGCTTGCTGGGAAAATGCACATCCCCATTGAGGTGACCTAGTGGTTATTCGAAAATTCTCCGTCTTCTTTTGCGATTCGAAAAGGTTTGTCGAGGAGACTTGATCAACCTCATTGATGGATTTCTTTCGATGACCATGAGATGGATGAATCGAGGAGTCACAAACCTCTCTTCCAAGCTTTCACCTTCGATTGCTTAGAAGAAAAATGATAGATTTAGTTTAGTTTTCCCTGTTTTCTGTTTTTGCGTCCGGTAGAAACGTACCCCGAAAATAAAAGTTCTCTGAACGTCCTGAAAATCAAGTATGATTTTTTCTGGATTTTTTGAAAAATACTGAGACGAAGAGCTAGTCTGGGGGCTGCACCAGTGGGCCCAAGCCCTGGAGGCACGGGCACCCCGTGGCCGCGCCTACCTGGCTGGTGGGGCCCACGTGCACCCCCTCCACTCATTCTAGCTCCCATCTGCTTCTCCTACCTCCAGAAAAAATTGTTTCGCAGCTCAAACCCGTGTTCTTGCTCCTCTTGCTGGGATTTTCGATCTCTTTGCTCAAAGCACCATTCTCCGAACTGTTTTGTGGAAATTACTCCTTGGTAAGTGACTCCTCCATTGGTCCAATTAGTTTTTGCTCTAGTGCCATATACTTCGCGTATTTTTGCTGCCTTGGTGACCATGCTCTTGAGCTTTGCATGCTAATTTTAGGTGGTCCAAGTAGTTTTGATGCGTAATATGGCCTCTAGGCACTTGTTGGAGTAGTTGCTACGAGTTTCATTGACCCTTATTCACTTTTACTTAGATTCACTAATTTTTTTTCAGAAATTTTCAAAGATAGAAAAGGGAAAAGATGAGGAGCTACTTAAGAGGCTCTTCAAGCCGTGACCCCAAGGATGATGGAAGTGAGAAGAAGCCCAAGTATCCGGTCCCTCGAGTCGCACAAGTTCGAGTGTGCGAATGGCCAAGCGATGTGTTCTTACGCGCCGCCAGACTTTATGAGGACTTTTACTACTTGGTGGAGAACGCAGGCCTTACCGCCTTCGTTGAAGATAAGTGTCCGCAATACCTCCTCCTCACTAATATCTTCGTACAAAGTTTTAACTTCTATCCGAGGAAGAATCCTCCTATGGTTGAGTTCAAACTTTATGATATCCCCCAGCACATGTCACTCCATGATTTTGCAATGTTTGCAAATTGCCTTACGTTGGGGATATTCATGAACCTCGTCCACGGGACTTGGAAGCTTTCATTGATACTATTGCTGTAGGAGAGGAGAGAGGAGTGTCTTGCGCTAGAGCTGCTAGCATTCATTTTCCTTTGCTTCGGTACTTCTCATTATTTGTGGGAAAATGTTTGATTGGCCGTGGGAAAGCTGGGTCACTTAGTTCCCGAGATCTTGTGGTCTTGCCCGAAGCCCTTTATAATGATAAAACTTATAGCTTGGGCGCTATAGTAGCTCAACGGTTGAACACGAACCGTTCTAAAAGCATTGTCTATGGAGGTATCTATGCTACCCATCTTGCTAGACACTTTGAGATACCTATTAGACTGTACGAGGAAGAAGAGATTCTTCTTCCCGAGAGATATCTAGATTATGATAGCATGGTTCGCCATGACTTTCTTGATAGAGATATAAAGAGAAGGATGATTTACAACCTGGTATTTAGTCAGGGTACTCGTGAGACTATTACTTTGCCAGCTCCTTCTTTGTTCAATCTTCATTCAGGCAGGTACATTATTATGCCCTCGGACATCTACGCATATTGGGGCTTAGCCCAACGACAGGTGCCCGTGCCCGACCCACCAGTCGAGTACCAGACGCGAGTTTATCAGTGGGAGCCAAAGGAGCTCACACAACAGTAGCATCCCCAGTCCACTCCGGAGTACCCCGGAGCTGAATATTTCCCCCCGTGGGAGTAGACCAACTTAGGCCAAAAGCCTAAGCTTGGGGGAGTACGTGTTTCTCACCGACTTTACATTCTTGCTTATGCTTTCACTTTGTTAGTCGGTGTTCACACTTTGCCACTGTATCATCCATGCTAGTTTATTTTTTTTCTCGTTTTCTTTTCGTGTGTCTGTCTAGTTTGAATTTTTTTTCTTTTTCTTCTTTTGCTTGTTGGGAGCTTTCCCATGTAAATAGTTTTATTTTTCTTTGGGTCAAGGTAGAAGACCATGGTTACAATGTTTAGTGGCTCTCGCATGCATACCTATTTAGCTGTTAAAGAGCCATATTACTTTGTCTTCTCCTTTGTGTTTCCCTGCAGATTCCAACATTAGTCCAATGCACGAGCACTCTTATTATTGTTCACATCATTCGGTCGTGCAAGTGAAAGGCAATAATGACGATTTATGATGAAGTGATTGAGCCTGGAAAAGCTGGTATGAACTCGATCTATTTTGTTTTTGTAAATATGACAAGCTCATCGTGCCTGGTTCAGCTTTGTTGTGAGAGAAACATGTTTGCAATGACAACTTAGAGATCATAGTTGCTGATGCCATGCTTAATTAGCTAGGAGCTTATAATGGTTTGTCTTGAATGCCCATATGAATTTTGAGATGACTATGATGTAGTATGATAGGATGGTATCCTCCTTTGAATGATTCAAGTGGCTAGACTTGTCACATGTTCACGCATGTAGTTGAAACAAAATCAACATAGCCTCTATGATATTCATGTTCCTGGTGATTTATGTCCTACTCATGCTTGCACTCAATGTTAGTTAATCTCAATACATTTTGATGAGTGTTGTCGCTCTCTAGTTGGTCGCTTCCCAGTCTTTTGCTAGCCTTCACTTGTACTAAGCGGGAATACTTCTTGTGCATCCACTTCCATAAACCCAAAGTTGTTCCATATGAGTCCACCATACCTACCTATATGCGGTATCTACCTGCCGTTTCAAGTAAATTTGCATGTGCCACTCTCTAAATCTTCAAGAAATAATCTGTTTTGCATGCCCGAACCGCTCATGTGGTGACAGGGGGCTATCAGTATCTTCCATGCTAGGCGTGTTATCCTCGATATGTGTTTATTCACTATCATTCACGAGAAAGGGGCCGGTAATTGGAATGCCAAGTTCCATGCTCAAATCGAAAAGATAATTGCAAACAAAACTCCCCAGGATTGATGTTGGTATGGACGACACCCGAGGATTGGGCTAGTCGTGGAGTGTGATTGATTGGTGGTGGGGGAGTCAAAACTTTACTTTTCTGTTTGGGAAACGCCTATAGCATGTGTAGCGTGGAAGATGGTGAGAACTCTTAGTCATTGCGTTGACAATGAGAGCATGCCACCCAAAATTATTATCTCTGTTTTCAAAGCTTGAGCTCTGGCACCTCTGCAAATCAATGCTTCCCTCTGTGAAGGGCCTGTCTATTTATGTTCCTGTTGAGTCATCCTCTTCTTATAAAAGCACCAATTAGAGAGCACCTCTATCATTTTTATGCTTTGCTTTTAACTGTGTTGGGTATGACTGTGACTGGATCTTCTTTGCCATGAATTACAATGTTTAGTCAGCCCTTGGTCTTTGAAGGTGCTCTGCATTTATGTTTTGCGGTCTCAGAAAGAGCTAGCGAGATACCATCTATTCGTACTGCTTCATGATTGTTTTGATTGAAGTGTTAACGTTTGAGACTTATTATTATTTGCTTGCTAGTTGATTATGCCATTGATATGAGTTTACCGTGAGATCTAGACGTCATTTGCTTATGTGGTTTGCTTGTGATCTTGCTGAAATTCTGGTTATGAGTTAGACATAGTTGCAACAACAAGTTCAAATAGAATTCGTCAAAGTTTTTCTTTTGTCTCTTTCAGTTTGTCAACTTAATTTCTTGAGGACAAGCAAGGCTTTAAGCTTGGGGGACTTGATACGTCTCCGTCGTATCTACTTTTCCGAACTCTTTTGCCCTTGTTTTGGACTCTAATTTACATGATTTGAATAGAACTAACCCGTACTAACGCTGTTTTTAGCAGAATTGCCATGGTGTTGTTTTTGCGCAGAAATAAAAGTTCTCGGAATGACCTGAAAATTAACGGAGAATTTTTCTGGAATTTATGAAAAATACCGGCGCAAGAATCAGCGGAGGAAGTGGAGCCGTGAGCCCACAAGCCCACGAGGCGCGCCCCCCTGGCCGCGCCTGGCAGGCTTGTGGGGCCCACAAAGCTCCACCGCCTCTCAATCCAGCTCTATTTAGTCCGTCTCGCCCGGAAAAAAAATCAAGGAGAAGAGTTCATCGTGTTTTACGATACGGAGGCGCCGCCACCTCTTGTTCTTCATATGGAGGGCAGATCTGGAGTCCGTTCTGGGCTCCGGAGAGGGGAGATCGTCGCCATCGTCATCATCAACCTTCCTTCATCGCCAATTCCATGATGCTCTTCACCGTTCGTGAGTAATCTCATCGTAGGCTTGCTGGACGGTGATGGGTTGGATGAGATCTATCATGTAATCGAGTTAGGTTTGACGGGGATTGATCCCTAGTATCCACTATGTTCTGAGATTGATGTTGCTACTACTTTGCCATGCTTAATGCTTGTCACTAGGGATCGAGTGCCATGATTTCAGATCTGAACCTATTATGTTGTCGCCAATATATGTGTGTTTCAGATCCTATCTTGCAAGTTGTGGTCACCTACTATGTGTTATGACCCTGCAACTTCGGAGTGACAATAGCCGGAACCACTCCCGGAGATGACCATAGTATGAGGAGTTCATGTATTCACCAAGTGTTAATGCACTGGTCCGGTTCTTTATTAAAAGGAGAACCTTAATGCCCTGTAGTTTCCATTAGGACCCCGCTGCCACGGGAGGGATGGACAATAGATGTCATGCAAGTTCTTTTCCCTAAACACGTATGACTACATACGGAATACATGCCTACATTAGATTGATGAACGGGAGCTAGTTACATATCTCTCCGTGTTATAACTGTTACATGATGAGTAGCAACCGCCATAATCATCCATCACCGATCCAATGCCTACGAGCTTTTTACTACTGGTCCTTGCTACGTTACTTTGCCGCTACTATTGTTGCTTCTACTAGTGTTACTCTTTTGCAAGTGCTGTCACTTTGCAGCTACTAGTTACTGTTGCTACTGCTGCTATCACCCTACATTGCTACTGATACTTTGCTGCAGATAGTAAATCTTTCAGGTGTGGTTGAATTGACAACTCAACTGGTAATACTTGAGAATATTCTTTCACTTCCCCTTGAGTCGAATCAAGAAATTTGGGTTGAATACTCTACCCTCGAAAACTGTTGCGATCCCCTATACTTGTGGGTTATCAAGACTATTTTCTAGAAATCCTTGTGCTACTTCTCAAACAACAACGCCAGAAATTGACACGTTGACGGAGACTTGCTTGCGTTGGTTTTTCCCTTGAAGAGGAAAGGGTGATGCAGCACATGAGCAGTAAGTATTTCCCTCAATTTGAGAACCAAGGTATCAATCCAGTAGGAGAATCTCATCAAGTCCAGAGTACCTCCGCAAACACAAAAGAGCTTGCATCCAATGCTATAAAGGGGTTGTCAATCCCTTCAAGATTGATTGCAAAGTGAGATCTGAAGGCGGAAAGTGCAAAGAAGTAAAAGTGTAAGGCTGAAAATACAATGTGGATTAGACCCGGGGCCATAGTGTTCCCTAGAGGCTTCTCTCAAAATAGCAAATATTACGGTGGGTGAACAAATTACTGTCGAGCAATTGATAGAACCGCGCAAAGTCATGACGATATCTAAGGCAATGATCATACATATAGGCATCACGTCCGAGACAAGTAGACCGATACTTTCTGCATCTACTACTATTACTCCACACATCGACCGCTGTCCAGCATGCATCTATAATTTCTGATGGTTTCATGCTATTATCTTGTCAAACTTTGGATGTTTTGCATGCCTTTTATATATTTTTTGGGACTAACTTATTAACTCATTGCCAAGTGCCAGTTCTTGTTTGTTCCATGTTTTTGACCCCTTTCAGTGGAGGATTTTGAACGGAGTCCAAACGGAATGAAACTACCAAAAAGATTTTTTCCGGAACAGAAAAAGATCAGGAAGCCGGAGAATCAGGGCAGGGGGCCACCAGGGACCACACAGGCCCTCATGGCGCGGCCAGGGGGGCCCGCGGCCCCCTGGCTTGTGGGCTCCCTGAGGCTCCTTTGCCCTAGGTTTTGCGCCTATATATTCCCTAAAGTTCCATAAAAAATCAGGAGATCATCGAAAGTACTTCTCCGACGCCGCAAGCTTCTGTCTCCGCAAGATCCCATCTGGGCCATGTTCTGGTGCCCTGCCGGAGGGGGCATTCGGATACGGAGGGCTTCTTCATCAACACCATGACCTTGCTGATGATGCGTGAGTAGTTCACCATAGACCTACGGGTCCATAGCTAGTAACTAGATGGCTTCTTCTCTCTCTTGGATCTTCAATACAAAGTTCTCCATGATCTTCATGGAGATCTATCCGATGTAATCTTCTTTTGCGATGTGTTTGTCGAGATCCGATGAATTGTGGATTTATGATCAGATTATCTATGAATCTTATTTGAGTATCTTCTCATCTCCCTTATGCATGATTTCATATCCTTGTAATTCTCTTCGAGTTGTGGGTTTTTTTTGGCCAACTAGATCCATGATTGTTGCAATGGGAGAAGTGCTTGGTTTTGGGTTCATATCGTGCGGTGACCTCACCCAGTGACAGAAGGGGTAGCGAAGCACACATCGTGTTGTTTCCATCAAGGGTAAAAAGATGGGGTTTTCATCATTGGTTTGAGTTTATCCCTCTACATCATGTCATCTTGCTTAAGGCGTTACTCTGTTCGTCATGAACTCAATACACTAGATGCATGCAGGATAGCGGTCGATGTGTGGAGTAATAGTAGTAGATGCGGAAAGTATCGGTCTACTTGTCTGAGACGTGATGCCTATATGTATGATCATTGCCTTAGATATCGTCATGACTTTGCGCGGTTCTATCAATTGCTCGACAGTAATTTGTTCCCCCACCGTGATATTTGCTATTTTGAGAGAAGCCTCTAGTGAACACTATGGCCCCCGGGTCTAGTCCACACCATATTTTCAGCCTTACACTTTTTACTTCGTTGCACTTTCCGCCTTTAGATCTCACTTTGCAATCAATCTTTAAGGGATTGACAACCCCTTTATAGCGTTGGGTGCAAGCTCTTTTGTGTTTGTTCAGGTACTCTGGACTTGACGAGATTCTCCTACCTGATTTATACCTTGGTTCTCAAACTGAGGGAAATACTTACTGCTCCTGTGCTGCATCACCCTTTCCTCTTCAAGAGAAAAACCGACGCAAACAAGAGAAGTAGCAAGAAGAATTCCTGGCGTTGCCGGGGAAGGACTTTTGTTGCCGTAGCAGAAGAATTTCTGGCGCCGTTGCCGGGGAGGATCAAGTCAAGAACTCATCCAAGTTTCACAAACTCATCTCTTGCATTTACCTTTTTTGCCTCTCGTTTTCCTCTCCCCCACTTCTAAAAAACAAAAATTTACAAAAATATTTGCCCTTTTTGTCGTTTGCCCTTTTCTTGTTTTGCCTTTTTCGTTTGCCTTTTTCATTCGCCCTTTTTCTCTCGCTTGCCTTTCCTTTGCTTGAGTGCTATGTGCCTTCAATATGCTTGCATCTTCGCTTGCTGAAAATCTATTGATATGGATCCACACCCACTTGCTATTCTCTTTAAGAGATCCACTTATGTGGAACCAATTTCTAGTGAGTTGAGTGCACTTGACTTTTTCTATGGACTTTTTCTTGAGATGCGTGAATCTGAAAATCATGATAAAGAATTTATGAAGTGATTCACGAGGTCTCCTTGATTGAAAAGCATGATTGCAATGATTTCATTATAAATTCTATTAATGACAATCATGCTAAAAATATGCAAAACCCTAAGCTTGGGAATGCTAGGTTTGCTATGTCCACTGCTTGTTGCAATAATCATGATTGGGGCGATGATTTTTCTTATGATCTTGAAAATTTGTTTAAGCCTCATGATGAATATGATATTTCCAATATTGTTGAAAGTGGGTTTGGAGAAGTCATGACTTTAGTTGATGATAATCCCACTATTTTTGAAGAGCGTCAACTTTGCATGCATGCGGTTCATGAAAATAATATCCTACGGGGTAGCTATATTGTTGAATTTGATTACGATCCCACATGTAATTGTTATGAGAGAGGAAAATATTGTGGTAGAAACTTTCATGTCACCGAATTACCTCTCGTTATGTGGAGATTGCTATTGTCTCTTTCTTCTTCCTTGCATATGGCAACTATTGGTTGTCTTGACAATCTATTTTCATATAAAATGCCTATGCATAGGAAGTATGTTAGACTTAGATGTGATTTTCACATGCTTTATGATGCTCTCGTTGTGCTTCAATTCTTGTCTTTTGTGTGAGCATCATTGAACTATCAATGCCTAACTAAGGGCGTTAAACAATACCGCTTGTTGGGAGGCAACCCAATGAATTTATCTTTTTCTTTCTGTTTTGTTGTATCCACACAATCATAATTCTGTTGCGATTGTGCTTTTTTGTGTTTTTTGTGTTTGAGCCAAGAAAAACCTTTATGACTAGTCTTGGTAATGGTTGTTTGATCCTGCTGGAAAAAGACAGAAAGTTTTCGCTCACGAGATGATATTTTACTTTTTATTCAGAAAGAGCTTTTGAGTTGATTCTTTTTTCTGCTGGTTGATATGCCTTTTTCCCAGGCAGTCGTAATTGTTCAGAATTTGTGAGGTACCAGAATTATACGAAGTATACAGATTGCTACATAGTGGTCTGTTTTTGACAGATTCTGTTTTTGTTGAGTTGGTTGCTTGTTTTGATGAAACTATGGTTAGTATCTAGGGGTACTAGCCATGGAAAATTGAGAATACAGTAGCCCAACACCAATGTAGATAGAATTCAAGTTTTCTATAGTACCAAAAGAGGTGGTAGTTTGTTTTCTTGTGCTAATGTTATCACGAGTTTCTGTTTAAGTTTTGTGTTGTGAAGTTTTCAAGTTTTGGGTGATGTTCTCATGGACAAAGAGATAAGGAGTGGAAAGAGCTCAATCTTGGGGATCCCAAGGCATCCCAAGCCAAATTCAAGGACACCAAAAAGCCTAAGCTTGGGGATGCCCCGGGAAGGCATCCCCTCTTTCGTCTTCAATCCATCGGTAACATTACTTGGAGCTATATTTTTATTCACCACATGATATGTGTTTTGCTTGGAGCGTCTTGTATCGTAGGAGTCTTTTCTTTTTGTTGTGTCACAATCATCCTTGCTGCACACCTTTTTGAGAGAGAGAGACATGCACTCATCGTGATTCTGCTAGAATACTCATAGTGCTTCACTTATATCTTTTGAGCTAGATAATTTTGCTCTATGTGCTTCACTTATATCTTTTAGAGCACGGCGGTGCGTGACTTGGTAGTTGGCTTATGCTATGAAAGTAGTCCCAAAGGTGATAGGTACCCAAAGAGGATACAAAAACCTCCTTCTTCTTGTGCATTGAGTAGAAAGAGAAGTTTGAATCCTCTCAATTAGTTTTGAGACGTGGATTTGGTAATATTAAGAGCTATGTTAGTAGGGTGTTGTGAATCTAGAAATACTTGTGTTGAAGTTAGTGATTCCCGTAGCATGCACGTATGGTGAACCGCTATGTTAGGAAGTCAGATCATAATTGATCTATTGATTGTCATCCTTTGTATTGAGGTCGGGATTGGGCGATGGTTAACACATACCAACCCTTCCCCTAGGAGTATGCGTTTAGCACTTTGTTTCGATTACTAATAAAAACTTTCACAACAAGTATGTGAGTTCTTCATGACTAATGTGAGTCCATGGTATAGATGCACCTTCACCTTTCACCATTGCTAGCCTCTCTAGTGCCGCGCATTCCTCGCTGGTGCACAAACCCACCATATGCCTTCCTCAAAACAGCCACCATACCTACTTACTATGGCATTTTCATAGCCATTCTGAGATTTATTGCCATACAATTCCCACCGTTCCGTCTCATGACTTGTTCCTTCACTCTCATATTGCCATTGCATGATCGTAAGAAAGCTAGCGAGATGTTCCAACGTCATACGCCAAGCTAGATCGTTGCACATCCCGGTACACTGCCGGAGGCATTTCCTATAGAGTCATCATCATGTTGAGCTTTGAGCTGTGAGTAAATAAAAGTGTGACGATCATCATTATTAGAGCATTGTCCCATGTGAGGAAATAAAAAAAATAGTCCAAAGAGCCCAATCAAAAAAAAGAAAAAAATGAGAAGAGGCCTAAGAGCCCAAATAAAAATAAAAATAAAGAGAGAAAAAGAGAGAAGGGACAATGCTACTATCTTTTTCCACACTTGTGCTTCATAATAGCACCATGTTCTTCATGATTGATAGCTTCTTGGTTTGTCACCACCATATGCTAGTGGGAATCTTCATTATATAACTTGGATTGTATATTCCAATGATGGGCTTCCTCAAAATTGCCCTAGGTCTTCGTGAGCAAGCAAGTTGGATGCACACCCACTAGTTTTCCTTTTGAGCTTTCACATACTTATAGCTCTAGTGCATCCCTTGTACGACAATCCCTAATCATCTTCATTATATAACTTGGATTGTATATTCCAATGATGGGCTTCCTCAAAATTGCCCTAGGTCTTCGTGAGCAAGCAAGTTGGATGCACACCCACTAGTTTTCCTTTTGAGCTTTCACATACTTATAGCTCTAGTGCATCCCTTGTACGGCAATCCCTAATCATTCACATTGATATATATTAATGGGCATCTCCATAGCCCTTTGATACGCCGAGTCAAGGTGACCATCTCCTCCTTTTTGTCTCACAACCATCACCACACTCTATTCCATCTATAGTGCCATATCCATGGCTCACGCTCATGTATTGGGTGATAGTTATAAAAGGTTTGAGAAAGTAAGAGCGCGAAAACAATTACTTGGCCAATACCGGGGTTGTGCATGATTTACATTAGTTGTGTGAGGATGATGGAGCATAGCGAGACTATATGATTTTGTAGGGATAACTTTCCTTGTCCTTGTTATTTTGAAAGTTAATGATTACTTTGCAAGTTTTCTTGAAGTATTATTTTCTTCATGTCAATAGAAAACTATTGTTTCGAATCTTACGGATCTGAACATTCATGTCACGTGAAAGAAGTTGCAAAGGACAACTATAATAGGTAGCATTCCACATCAAAAATTCATTCTTTATCACTTCCCTACCCGAGGACGAGAGCAGGAGTTAAGCTTGGGGATGCTTGATACGTCTCCAACATATCTATAATTTTTGATGGTTTCATGCTATTATCTTGTCAAACTTTGGATGTTTTGCATGCCTTATATATATTTTTTGGGACTAACTTATTAACTCAGTGCCAAGTGCCATTCCTGTTTTTTTTTCATGTTTTTGACCCCTTTCATAGGAGGATTTTGAACGGAGTCCAAACGGAATGAAACTGCGAAAAAGATTTTTTCCGGAACAGAAAAAGATCGGGGAGCCGTAGAATCAGGGCAGGGGCCATCAGGGACCCCACAAGCCCTCATGGCGCGGCCAGGGGGTCCCGCGGCCCCCTGGCTTGTGGGCTCCCTGAGGCTCCTTTTCCCTAGGTCTTTCGCCTATATATTCCCTAAAATTCCATAAAAAATCAGGAGATCATCGAAAGTACTTTTCCGCCGCCGCAAGCTTCTGTCTTTGCAAGATCCCATCTGGGGCACGTTCTGGTGCCCTGCCGGAGGGGGGATTTGGATACGGAGGACTTCTTCATCAACACCATGACCTCTCCGATGATGTGTGAGTAGTTCACCATAGACCTACGGGTCCATAGCTAGTAACTAGATGACTTCTTCTCTCTCTTGGATCTTCAATACAAAGTTCTCCATGATCTTCATGGAGATCTATCCGATGTAATCTTCTTTTGTGGTGTGTTTGTCGAGATCCGATGAATTGTGGATTTATGATCAGATTATCTATGAATCTTATTTGAGTTTCTTTTGATCTCTCTTATGCATGATTTCATATCCTTGTAATTCTCTTCTAGTTGTGGGTTTTGTTTGGCCAACTGGATCTATGATTCTTCCAATGGGAGAAGTGGTTGGTTTTGGGTTCATACCATGCGGTGACCTCACCCAGTGACAGAAGGGGTAGCGAGGCACACATCGTGTTGTTGCCATCAAGGGTAAAAAGATGGGGTTTTCATCATTGGTTTGAGTTTATCCCTCTACATCATGTCATCTTGCTTACGGCGTTACTCTGTTCGTCATGAACTCAATACAATAGATGCATGCTGGATAGCGGTCGATGTGTGGAGTAATAGTAGTAGATGCAGAAAGTATCGGTCTACTTGTCTCGGATGTGATGCCTATATGTATGATCATTGCCTTAGATATCGTCATGACTTTGCGCGGTTCTATCAATTGATCGACAGTAATGTGTTCCCCCACTATGATATTTGCTATTTTGAGAGAAGCTTCTAGTGAACACTATGGCCCCCGGGTCTACTCCGCACCATATTTTCAGACTTACACTTTTTACTTCGTTGCACTTTCCGCCTTCATATCTCACTTTGCAATCAATATTGAAGGGATTGACAACCCCTTTATAGCAGTGGGTGCAAGCTCTTTTGTGTTTGCGCAGGTACTCTGGACTTGACGAGGTTCTCCTACTCGATTGATACCTTGGTTCTCAAACTGAGGGAAATACTTACTGCTCCTGTGCTGCATCACCCTTTCCTCTTCAAGGCTAAAACCGACGCAAACAAGAGAAGTAGCAAGAAGAATTCCTGGCGTTGCCGGGGAAGGACTTTTGTTGCCGTAGCAATAGTCGGTGTTCACACTTTGCCATTGTATCATCTATGCTAGTTTATTTCTTTTTCTCGCTTTCTTCTCGTGTGTTTATCTAAATTGAGAAAACAAAAAAAATTAGTTGTAAGTTTACTTTCCAGCTTGCTTAGTGGTATTTAAAAAATAAAACCCAAAAAGATTTCACGTTCTTCTTTTGCTTGTTGGGAGCTTTCCCGTGTAAATAGTTTTCGTTTTCTTTGGGTCGGGGTAGAAGACCATGATTTAAATGTTTAGTGGCTCTCACATGCATAATTGTTTATCCGTCAAAGAGGCGTATTACTTTGTCTTCTCCTCTGAGTTTGCTTGCAGATTCCAGCTTAGTCCAATGCACGAACACTCTCATTATTATTCACATCATTCAGTCGTGCAAGTGAAAGGCAATAATGACGATATATGATGAAGCGACTGAGCCTGGAAAAGCTGGTATGAACTCGACCTATTATGTTTTTGTAAATATGACTAGCTCATCGTTCCTAATTCAGCATTGTTATGAGAGAAACATGTTTGCAATGACAACTTAGAGATCATAGTTTCTGATGCCATGCTTAATTAGCTAAGAGCTTATATTGGTTTGCTTGGATGCCAACATGAATTTCAAGATGATTATGATGTAGTATGATAGGATGGTATCCTCCTTTGAATGATTCAAGTGGCTTGACTTGGCACATGTTCACACATGTAGTTGAAGCAAAATCAACATAGCCTCCATGATATTCATGTTTACGGTGATTTATATCCTACTCATGCTTGCACTGAACGTTGGTTAATTTCAATGCATATTAATGACTGTTGTCGCTCTGTAGTTGGTCGCTTCCCAGTCTTTTGCTAGCCTTCACTTGTACTAAGCGGGAATACTGCTTGTGCATCCACTTCGATAAACCCAAAGTTGTTCCATATGCGCCCACCATACCTACCTATATGCGGTATCTACTTGCCGTTCCAAGTAAATTGGCATGTGCCACTCTATAAACCTTCAAGTAATAATCTGTTTTGTATTCCCGAATCACTCATGTGGTGACAAGGGGTGGTCAGTATCTGCCATCCTAGGCGTGTTATCCTCGATACGTGTTTATTCACTATCACTCACGAGAAAGGGGCTGGTAATCAGAATGCCGAGTTCCATGCTCAAATCGAAAAAATAATTGCAAACAAAACCCCCCTGGATTGTTGTTGGTATGGACGACACCCGAGGATTTGGCTATTCGTGGAGTGTGATTGATAGGTGGTGGGGGAGTCAAAACTTTACTTCTCCGTTTGGGAACCGCCTATAATATGTGTAGCATGGAAGATGGTGAAAACTCTTGGTCATCGCGTTGACAATGAAAGCATGCCACCCAAAAATTATTTATCTCTGTTTTAAAAGCTTGAGCTCTGGCACCTCTGCAAATCAATGCTTCCCTCTGCGAAGGGCCTATCTATTTACGTTTCTGTTGAGTCATCCTCTTCTTTTTAAAAGGCACCAATCAAAGAGCACGTCCGTCATTTTTATGCTTTGCCATTAATTGATATTGAGTATGACTATGACTGGATCTTCTTTGCCATGAATTACAATGTTCAGTCACCCTTGGTCTTTGAAGGCGCTCTGCATTTATGTTTTACGGTCTCAGAAAGGGCTAGCGAGATACCATCTGTTCATATTGTATTATGATTGTTTTGATTGAAGTGTTGACGTTTGAAACTTATTATTATTGCTCGCTAGTTGATTATGCCATTGATATGAGTACACCATGAGGCCTAACTGTCATTGCTTATGTGGTTAGCTTATGATCTTGCTGAAAATCAGAATACGAGTTAGACATAATTACAACAACAAGATCAAACAGAGTTTGTAAAAGTTTTTCTTTTGTCTCTTTCAGTTTGACAACTGAATTGCTTGAGGACAAGCAAGGCCTTAAGCTTGGGGGAGTTGATACGTCTCCATCGTATCTACTTTTCCAAACTCTTTTGCCCTTGTTTTGGACTCTAATTTGCATGATTTGAATGGAACTTACCCGGACTAATGCTATTTTCAGCACAATTGCCATGGTGTTGTTTTTGCGCAGAAATAAAAATTCTCAGAATGACCTGGAAATTTACG
Organism: Hordeum vulgare subsp. vulgare; assembly: GCF_904849725.1. Classification (NCBI taxonomy): domain Eukaryota; kingdom Viridiplantae; phylum Streptophyta; class Magnoliopsida; order Poales; family Poaceae; genus Hordeum; species Hordeum vulgare. Next base: position 126,775,754 of record NC_058519.1, read on the forward strand.
AGGTTTTTTTGTGGAATATATAAAAAATACTGGCGCAAGAATTACCTGGAGACGCGGAGCCAGGAGCCCACAAGCCTAGGAGGCGCGAGCCCCCGTGGCCAAGTCTGGCAGGCTTGTGAGGCCCTCGTGGCTCCGCAACCTCCAACTCCAGCTCTATATATTCTCTCTCGCACAGGAAAAAATTAAGAGAGAAGAGTTCATCGCGTTACACGACACGTAGCCGCCGCCACCACCTGTTCTTCCTCTCGAGGGCAGATCTGGAGTCCGTTCTGGGCTCCAGAGAGGGGAAATCGACGCCGTCGTCATCACCAACCATCCTTCATCGCCAATTCCATGATGCTCTTCACCGTTCATGAGTAATCTCATCGTAGACTTGCTGGATGGTGATGGGTTGGATGAGATCTATCGTGTAATCGAGTTAGTTTTGATGGGGTTTGATCCCTAGTATCCACTATGTTCTAAGATTGATGTTGCTACTACTTTGCTATGTGATACGTCTCCAACGTATCTATAATTTTTTATGGTTCCATGCTATTATCTTTTCAAACTTTGGATGTTTTGTATGCCTTATATATCTTTTTTGGGACAAACTTATTAACTCAGTGCCAAGTGCCATTTCCTATTTTTTCCGTGTTTTTGACCTTTTTCACAGGAGAATATTAAACGGAGTCCAAACGGAAAAAACCTCTGAAAAGATTTTTTCCGGAGCAGAAGATACGCTTGGAGCTTGAGAACCAAGCCAGAGGGCACCAGGGGAGGCCACAAGCCCCCTGTCTGCAGCCTGGGGGGCGCCTAGCAGGCTTGTGGGCCCCTTGTGGCTCCTTTTCCCTACTTCTTCCGCCTATAAATCCCATATTTTCCGCCACGGGAGAGAGCCACGAAAATACTTTTCCGCCGCTGCAAGCTTCTGTCTCCGCAAGATCCCATCTGGGGCACGTTTTGGTTCCCTGCCGGAGGGGGGGATTTGTACACGGAGGGCTTCTTCATCAACACCATTACCTCTCCGATGATGCGTGAGTAGTTCACCATATACCTTCGGGTCCATAGCTAGTAGCTAGATGGCTTCTTCTCTCTCTTGGATCTTCAATACAAAGTTCTCCATGATCTTCATGGAGATATACCCTATGTAATCTTCTTTTACGGTGTGTTTGTCGAGATCCGATGAATTGTGGATTTATGATCAGATTATCTATGAATCTTATTTGAGTTTCTTCTGATATCTTATATGCATGATTTCATATCCTTGTAATTCTCTTCGAGTTGTGGGTTTTGTTTGGCCAACTTGATCTATGATTCTTGCAATGGGGGAAGTGCTTGGTTTTGGGTTCATACCGTGCGGTGACCTCGCCCAGTGACAGAAGGGGTAGCGAGGCAGGCATCATGTTGTTGCCATCAAGGGTAAAAAGATGGGGTTTATATCTATTCCATGAATTTATCCCTCTACATCATGTCATCTTGCTTAAGGCGTTACTCTATTTGTCATGAACTCAATACACTAGATGCATGGTGGATAGCGGTCGATGTGTGGCGTAATTGTAGTAGCTGCAGAAAGTATCGGTCTACTTGTCTCGGACATGATGCCTATATCACTACTGAAATTCAGAAATTTGCCGTCTGCCAAGGCGGACGACAAAGGGGGCAACCACGGACGGCAAAGCCTTTGCCGTCTGCCCCCTCATGGCAAAGTAGACGGCAAAAAAAATCCGGTGAAGAGGCTCTTTGCCGTCTGCTTTCACAAAGCGGACGACAAAGAATATTTGCCATGAGGGGGCAGACGGCAAAACAAATGGGACGGCATATATTGCAACGTCCCCGTTAAGTGTTAACGGCAGGCCTCCTCTCTTTGCCGTCTGCCTTACCCCCTTTGCCATGTGGGGGCAGATGACAAAGAGGGGAGAGAGAGGGGGCAGATTCCCCCTTTGCCATGTGCCTTCCCCCCTTTGCCATGTGTTGGCAGACGACGAAGATGGGAGAGAGAGGGGGCAGATTCCCCCTTTTCCATGTGCCTTCCCCCCTTTGCCATGTGTTGGCAGACGGCAAAGAGGGGAGAGAGAGGGGGCAGATTCCCCCTTTGCCATGTGCCTTCCCCCCTTTGCCATGTGTTGGCTGACGGCAAAGAGGGGAACCAGCCCCTTTTTTATTTATTTTTTGTTATATCCAGCATTTTTAACAATAATCAGGATATATATATATATATATTTGACATAAATAAATTTCTTTCCGTACTCATAACCATATTAAAATAACTCTCATCCATAGTGCATACATATTATGCAAGTTACATCCGTACCAAACCATATATTACACCAGTTTCATCCACGTGCATACAAAGTTTCATATATTCATATACTACAATAGTTTCAATACAACCCATGGTACAAGAAATCATCTTCAAGTATTCCATCAACCAAGCTTCCCGTGAAGTGAAGGTAATATGCAAAATGACAAATAAGAAAGTTAGAAAAATAATACTAGATGAAGTAGTGTATATATAGGTTATTTCGGAGAGAAATTAGCTAAGTATAGACCATTTGGGAGCTAACTAAGCTAATTATGTCATTTAGGTGGAACCCTAGCTAACTATAGGAGAAGAGAAAGAGAAGAAGAAGTAAAAGAAGGAGGAGGAGGAGGAGGAGGAGAAGGAGAAGGAAGAGGAGAAGAAGAAGAAAAAGGAGGAGGAGGAGGAGGAGGAGGAGAAGGGGAAGGAAGAGGAGAAGAAGAAGAAGGAGAAGAAGGAGAAGAAGAAGGAGAAGGAGCTCCCGCTTCTTCTCCTTCTTCTCCTTCTTCTCCTTCTTCTTATCCTTCTTCTTCTCCTTCTTCTCCTTCTTCTTATCCTTTTGTCCCCTTCTTCTCATTTTTCCTCTTTCTTCTCCTTTTTCCTCTTCCTTCTTCTCATTTTTCCTCTTCCTTCCTTTCATTTTTCCTCTTTTTCTCTTCTTGTCCCCTTCTTCGGGCTAAATTGGCTAAGAATGCCTTTTTAGAGCTAATTATGTCATTTCGAGGATAATTAGCTAAGTATAGGTCATTTTTTATTAAATAGGCCATTTTGGAGCTAACTAAGCTAATTATGTCATTTCGTAGGATAATTAGCCAATTTAGCCTTTCTTGGATGAGTCTAAGCTACGTAGAAGAAGAGATAGAGAAGAAGAAGTAAAAGAAGGAGGAGGAGGAGGAGGAGGAGAAGAAGAAGGAAGAGGAGAAGAAGAAGAAAAGAAGAAGGAGAAGGAGAAGAAGAAGGAGAAGGAGAAGGAGGAAGAAGGAGGAAGAAGAAGGAGAAGGAGGAGCTCCTTCTTCTCCTTCTTCTTCTCCTCCTCCCTCTCCTCCTTGTTCTTCTCCTCTTCTTCTTCTTGCTTCCTTTCATTTTTCCTCTTTCTTCTCCTCTTGTCCCCTTCTTCGGGCTATATTGGCTAAGAATGCCTTTTTGGAGCTAATTATGTCATTTCGAGGATAATTAGCTAAGTATAGGTCATTTTTTATTAAATAGGTCATTTTGGAGCTAACTAAGCTAATTATGTCATTTTGTAGGATAATTAGCCTATTTAGCCTTTCTTGGATGAGTCTATGCTACGTAGAAGAAGAGAAAGAGAAGAAGAAGTAAAAGAAGGAGGAGGAGGAGGAGGAGGAGGAGAAGGAGAAGGAAGAGGAGAAGAAGAAGAAAAGAAGAAGGAGAAGGAGAAGGAGGAAGAAGGAGGAAGAAGAAGGAGAAGGAAGAAGTAAAAGAAGGAGGAGGAGGAGGAGGAGGAGAAGGAGAAGGAAGAGGAGAAGAAGAAGAAAATAAGAAGGAGAAGGAGAAGGAGGAGCTCCTTCTCCTTCTTCTCCTCCTTCTTCTCCTTCTTCTTATCCTCCTCCCTCTCCTCCTTCTCCTCTTCTTCTTCTTCATTCCTTTCATTTTTCCTCTTTCTTCTCCTTTTGGCCCCTTCTTCGGGCTAAATTGGCTAAGAATGCCTTTTTGGAGCTAATTATGTCATTTCGAGGATAATTAGCTAAGTATAGGTCATTTTTTATTAAATAGGCCATTTTGGAGCTAACTAAGCTAATTATGTCATTTCGTAGGATAATTAGCCAATTTAGCCTTTCTTGGATGAGTCTAAACTACGTAGAAGAAGAGAAAGAGAAGAAGAAGTAAAAGATGGAGGAGGAGGAGGAGGAGGGGGAGGAGAAGGAGAAGGAAGAGGAGAAGAAGAAGAAAATAAGAAGGAGAAGGAGAAGGAGAAGGAGAAGGAGGAAGAAGAAGGAAGTCTAGCTATTTTGGAGCTAACTAAGCTAATTATGTCATTAGATGGAAGTCTAGCTATTTTTGAGCTAACTGAGCTAATTTATGTCATTAGATGGAAGTCTAGCTATTTTGGAGCTAACTAAGCTAATTATGTCATTAGATGGAAGTCTAGCTATTTTTGAGCTAACTAAGCTAATTATATCATTAGATGGAAGTCTAGCTATTTTGGAGCTAACTAAGCTAATTATGTCATTAGATGGAAGTCTAGTTATTTTTGAGCTAACTAAGCTAATTATGTCATTAGATGGAAGTCTAGCTATTTTGGAGCTAACTAAGCTAATTATGTCATTAGATGGAAGTCTAGCTATTTTTTATTGAAACACTAGAAATAACATACCTAAGTTAGGGTGAAGCACGGTGGCTCTGGCTTGTTTCTCCTGGAGAAGGCTGCCCTGGAGAAGGCTCGACTGTAGAAGGGTCGTGCGATGCGTTTCGGGACATATTGTGCACCAAACATCGTTTGCAATGTGTAGTTAGCATGAGGACACTCTTAAGATCACTCCACTGAAATGAAACTCACCGTCCCCGCCACGTTAATGACTGGCATCGGCGGAGGGACTTGGCCGTTCTTCTCGCACATAGACTATACATTTGGTTTCGACAAGTCAAACTTTTTATTTATTAATGAAACGGACATTCAAATGCAAGATTTGAAATAACATGAAGAAGAAACTTACCACGAAAAGCTCGTATATGTCCCTGGTAGACGCATCATTCCGTGCCCTCTCCGCCTCCACCAATGCAGTCGTCCTCTCCTCCAGCTCCCTAATTTCCTTATCCTTCTCCGCCATAGCCGCCTGCATTGCCTCTCTCTGTTTCTGAATAGCAGCCTGCAACACAACTCATTGTTAGCAATGTAATCATATTGGTTCCAACGCACAACATAATGCGGAAAGATAGTTGAGTCCATTAAACTAACCTCAATGGCGAGCTCGACTGGCCGTGGACGACGTGTTATCTCCGGACAAGAGCTCGTTTGGCGTGCCTTTATCTGCCGGAGAGTGCTAGGACAACGTATAAGGCCGTCTCCAATGGCGATCTAGCCATGGGGCCTCCCGTTGCCAGCTATCATCACCAGCTCTGGATCAATAGGCCCCTCGCTCGGGTTAAAGTCCTCCCCTTTCCTCGCCTTCCCGTGATCTCTGTACTTCACGAGCTTGTCGTGGGAGGAGATGTTGGTGAAGTTTTCTGGATGCTCAAGGTCAGACTCAGAGAATGCCTTGACCTTCTTGTACGAGGCAGTATGGGCCATCGCATACATGTCGTACATCTGTGGCGCCTCCGTCTTATTATAACGCGCCTAAAAGAGAGAGAGCGGAAAATTGTATTGGTAAAGGGCTCAAGATAGCATTAAGAATGAATTGCATGAGGCATGAAGCAAACCACATACCCAGTTCTCGCCAAATTGGATTAAGTTGACGCTCCCTTGATGGTGTGGCACGCCAACCATTTTGCCACGCCTCTCCTTGGCGTTGTTGTGGCTGGTCTCCCACGTTTCGGAGCACCACTGATCCACCAAGGCCTCCCAACAATCCATCTTATCCACACACCATCTCGGGGGCACCTAAGTTAATAAAGATAAATTTGAGTGCGTAAGAACCAAATCAAGGAAACTAACTACAAAGCCTTAATAATATGTAATTACCTTCATGTAATGCTCCTTCTCCATCTTAGCATCACGGCACTTCGCCTTATCAATCCTAATATGCCGTGTGGCATAGTAGTCTCGAACAGCCTGCACCCGAGCCTCGTGCCGAAAGTTTTGAAGTAGGCGACGACATTCGGTTTTGATAACCTTTGCCGCGTCGTCCTCGTATCCCTCCTCACACCTGTAGAAGGTCTGCAAACGAGACAACACCGATTAGTACAATAAATAGCTATGGTTAATTTATAATTGTGTGAAAGAGAAATTACCCAGAATGATCCACGCACGCGATCATATGATGGGCACCCAAGGACACCAACATAACCACAAGCAAATTAAACCAATCATAGCAATTCATCAATCACTGATAGGACAACGATAATATACTCAGACATCATAGGATAGCAACACATCATTGGAAAATAATATGTAGCATAAAGCACCATGTTCAAGTAGAGGGTACAGCGGGTTGCGGGAGAGTGAACCGCTGAATATAGATGGGGGAAGATGATGGAGATGTTGGTGAAGATGACGGAGGTGTTGGTGTAGATCGCCGTCACACGATGATGTCCTGAGCGGCGTTCTGGCGCTGCCGAGAGAGAGAGGGAGAGAGCCCCCTCCTTCTTCTTCTTCCTTGACCTCCTCCCTAGATGGGAGAAGGGTTTCCCCTCTGGTCCATGGTCTCCATGGCCGCGGCGACAAGGCTTGTGGGCACTCCGTGCATCTCCTCGCGTTGATTCTTCTTCCCAAAAATCATAAATATTCCAAAGAAAATCCCCGTAAGTTTTTATTACGTTTGGGCTTCGTTTGGTATGGATATTCTGCGAAACAAAAAACATGCAACAAACAGGAACTGGCACTGGGCACTGGATCAATATGTTAGTCCCAAAAATAGTATAAAAAATTTCCAAAAGTATATGAAAGTTGTAGAATATTGGCATGAAAGAATCAAAAATTATAGATAAGATGGAGACGTATCAGTGTGCAGGTGCTATTGTTCGGAACGTACTAACTTCAAGAAATTTCCTACGCCACACAAGGATATATCTATGGAGAAACCAGCAACGAGCAAAGGGGTAGAGCATCTTCATACATTTGAAGATCGCTAAGCAGAAGCGTTGCTAGAACGCGGTTGATGGAGTCGTACTCGTTGCGATTCAGGTCGCGGTGGATTCCGATCTATGCGCCGAACAACGGTGCCTCTGCGTTCAACACACGTCCAGCCCGGTGACATCTCCAACGCCTTGATTCAGCAAGGAGGGAGGAGAGGTTGAGGGAGAGCTCCGGCAACGTGATGGCGTGGTGACGGTTGAGCTACGTGACACTCCGACAGGACTTTGCCAAGCACTACCGACGACGAGGACGAGGAGGAGTAGGGCTGTGCCGTGGAGAGAGGCAATTGCGTCTCAAAACAGCCCCAAAACCCTTACTATATATAGGAGGAGAGGGAGGAGGGTGCCCACCCTTAGGGTTTCCCACCCTAAGGGTGCGGCAGCCCTAGATGGCTTTGGGGCGACGGCCAAGGTGGTGGAGTCACCCTAGGGTGGGCCTTGAGGCCCAAGGTGGCCTCCCCACGCCTATGGTTTGTCCCCCTCCACCCCTTGCTGCATCTTGGGCCCTTAGTGGTGGCGCACCAGCCCACCAAGGCCTGGTTCCCATCCACTTTTGGCCCATGTAGCAGTTTGGGGCCGGTGGCCCTTCCTGGTGGACCCCCGGAACCCTTCCGGTGGTCCCGGTACATTACCGGTGTTGGCCGAAACACTTCCGATGACCAAATCCTCACTTCCTATATATGAATATTTACCTCCAAACCATTCCGGAACTCCTCATGACGTCCGGGATCTCATCGAGGACTCTGAACAACCTTCGGTAACCACGTACACTATTCCCCTATAACCCTAGCATCATCGAACCTTAAGTGTGTAGACCCAACTGGTTCGGGAAGCATGCAGACAAGACCGAGACACCTCTTCGGTCAATAACCAACAATAGGGTCTGTATATCCATGTTGGTTCCCGCACGTGCCCTGATGTTCTCATCGGATGAACCACCATGTCGGGGATTCGATTAATCCCGTATGCAATTCCCTTTGTCTATCAGTATGATACTTGCCCGAGATTCGATCGTCGCTATCCCTATACCTTGTTCAATATCGTTATCGGCAAGTATCTTTGATTGTTCCATAACACATCATCCCGTGGCTAAGTACTTAGTCACACTAAGCTCAATATGTTGATGGATTTGTTGGATAACGCAACAAAATTCAAAAAAATTCCTACGCCATATTCAGATCTTCCTATGGAGAGACCAACAACGAGAGAGGGGTGAGTGGATCTTCATACATTTGAAGATCGCTAAGCAGAAGCGTTGCTAGAGCGCGGTTGATGGAGTCGTACTCGCAGCGATTCTGATCGCGGTGTGATTCTGATCTAGTGCCGAACCACGACACCTCCGCGTTCAACACACGTGCAGCCCGGTGACATCTCCCGCATCTTGATCCAGCAAGGAGGAGGGAGAGGTTGGGGAAGATCTCCGGAAGCAAAACGGTGTGGTGTCGATGGAGAGACGAGGTCTCCCGGCAGGGATTCGCCAAGCACTGTGGGAGAGGAGGAAGAAGAGGGACAAGGCTGCGCCGAGGGACAGATCAACTTGTGTCTCAAACAGCCCCAAACCCCTCTCTATTTATAGGAGGAGAGGGGAGGGGTGCACCACCTCTAGGGTTCCCACCCTAGAGGTGGAGGCAACCCGGATGGGAGAGGGGGGGGGGCAGGGCAAGAGAGGGGGTGGCGCATCACCTTAGGCCCACCAGCGCCTAGGGTTCCCCCCTTCCTCTCTGGTGCGCCATGGGCTGGGTGTGGAGGGAGCACCAGGCCACCCAGGGGCTGGTTCCCTCCCACACTTGGCCGATATAGCCTTCCGGGGCTTGTGGCCCCTCCCGGTGGGCATCCAGAACCCTTCTGGTGGTCCCGACATTTTGCCGGTGGTGCCCGAAACATTTCTGGCATCCAAACCCATCCATCCTATGTATCAATCTTTACCTCCGGACCATTTCGTAGCTCCTCGTGACGTCCGGGATCTCATCCGTGACTCCGAACAACCTTCGGTACCCTCGTATAACAATTCCCTATAACCCTAGCGTCATCGAACATTAAGTGTGTAGACCGTACGGGTTCGGGAGGCATGCACACATGACCAAGACACTCTCCGGCCAATAACCATCAGCGGGATCTGGATACCCATGGTGGCTCCCACATTTTCCACGATGATCTCATCAGATGAACCACGATGTCAGGGATTCAATCAATCACGTATACAATTCACTTTGTCTATCGGTATAGAACTTGCCCGAGATTCGATCGTCGGTATACCCATACCTTGTTCAATCTTGTTACCGGTAAGTATCTTTACTCGTCCGGTAGCACATCATCCCTTGAATAACTCCTTAGTCACACTGAGCTCATTATGATGATGTTCTACCGAGTGGGCCCAGAGATACCTCTCCGTCACACGGAGTGACAAATCCCGATCTCGATTCGTACCAACCCAACAGACACTTTCGGAGGTACCCGTAGTGCACCTTTATAATCACCCAGTTACGTTGTGACTTTTGATACATCAAAAGAAGGAAAAGACACTTGACATTAGAAAACTTTAGCATACGAACAATACGATATAGTGATATGCTTAGGATTGTGTCTTGTCCATTGATACGTCTCCAACGTATCTATAATTTTTTATGGTTCCATGCTATTATCTTGTCAACATTGGATGTTTTATATGCATGAATATGCTATTTTATATCTTTTTTCGGACTAACCTATTAACTCAGTGCCAAGTGCTAGTTTATGTTTTTTTCGTGTTTTTGGCCCATTTTCAGACGGAGTCCAAATGGAATGAAACTTTACGATGATTTTTTTGGACCAAAAGAGGCCCTCGAAGCTTTGGGAGAATGCCAGATGGGCCAGGAGGGAGTCACAAGCCCTCACGCCGCCACCACCCCCCCGGTGGTGGCGCGCAGGCTTGTGAGCTCCTCGTAGGCCCAACTGACGCAACTCCACCGCCATAAATTCCTATAAATTCAGAAACCCTCAAAAAGAAACCTGGGGCTGAGGGTATGTACCAGTAGCTATGTGTTTGAGGGAGAGGGGGAAGAACATCATTACAAGAAGGGAGAGGGGCTTTGCTACTATAGTTGGATCTTATGATGTTCTTCCCCCTCTCCCTTCTTGTAATGAATTGAGTTTTCCCTATGGAGTTATCTTATCGGATTGAGTCTTTGAGAACACTTGATGTATGTCTTGCACGTGTCTATCTTCTCTGATCAACTTGCGGGTTTGTGACATTGGAAACCTATGCATATGGGATGGCACACGTGGATTCATGTGAGTACTTGATGTATGTTTTGGTGATCAACTTGCGGGTTCGTGACATTGGGAACCTATGCACAGGGGTTGGCACACGATTTGACTCTCTGGTAGAAACTTTGGGGCACTCTTTGAAGTTCTATATGTTGGTTGAATAGATGATTCTCAGATTGTGTGATGCATATCGTATAATCATACCCACGGATACTTGAGGTGACAATGGAGTATCTAGGTGACATTAGGGTCTAGGTTGATAAGTATCTTAAGGTGTTATTCTAGTACGAACTCTATGAAAGATTGAACGGAAAGAATAGCTTCGCGCTATTTTACGACGGACTCTTGAATAGATCGATCAGAAAGAATAACTTTGTGGTGGTTTCGTACCCGACAATAATCTCTTCGTTTGTTCTCCGCTATTAGTGACTTTGGAGTGACTCTTTGTTGCATGTTGAGGGCTATTTATATGATCCAATTATGTTATCATTGTTGAGAGAACTGCACTAGTGAAAGTATGAACCCTAGGCCTTGTTTCCACGCATTGCAATACCGTTCGTGCTCACTTTTACCATTTGTTACCTTGCTGTTTTTGTAATTTCAAATTACAAAAACCTATATCTACCATCCATATTGCACTTGTTTCACCATCTCTTCGCCGAACTAGTGCACCTATACAACTTACCATTGTATTGGGTGTGTTGGGGACACAAGAGACTCTTTGTTATTTGGTTGAAGGGTTGCTTGAGAGAGACCATCTTCATCCTTTGCCTCCCGCGGATTGATAAACCTTAGGTCACCCACTTGAGGGAAAATTTCTACTGTCCTATGCGCTTGGAGGCCCAACAACGTCTACAAGGAGAAGGTTGCGTAGTAGACATAATCCATCACATCATTCTCCCAATGATGTGATCCCGTTATCAATGACATCTAATGTCCATGATCAGGAAACCATGATCATCTATTGATCAACGAGCTAGCTAACTAGAGGCTTGCTAGGGACACATTGTGATCTATTTATTCACACATGTATTATTGTTTCCTGTTAATACAATTATAGCATGAACAACATATGATTATCATGAACAAGGAAATATGATAATAACCATTTTATTATTGCCTCTAGGGCATATTTCCAATAGTCCCCCACTTGCACTAGAGTCAATAATCTAGTTACATTGTGATGTATCAAACACCCATAGCATTGTGGTGTTGATCATGTTTTGCTCAAGGAAGAGGTTTAGTCAATGGGTCTGCAATATTCAGATAAGTGTGCACTTTAAAAATATCTATTATGCCTCTCTGGACCTGGTCCTGGATGGAGTTGTAGGGGCGTTGGATAAGCTTGGTCTTTCGAGCAAATCTGGGCTCCTTGGCTATGGCAATGGCTCCAGTGTTATCACAGAAGAGTGTCATCGGACTCGACGCGCTTGGAACCAGTCCAAGGTCGGTGATGAGCTCCTTCATCCAAATCCCTTCTTGAGCCGCTTCTGAAGCAGCTATGTACTCCGCTTCACATGTAGATGCTGCCACAACGTCTTGCTTGCTGCTGCACCAGCTCACTGCCCCACCATTCAAAACATACACGTATCCGGTCTGTGACTTAGAGTCATCCGGAGCTGTGTCGAAGCTAGCATCGGCGTAACCCTTTACGATGAGCTCTTCGTCACGTCCATAAACGAGAAACATCTCCTAAGGATATTCTTGACCGCTGTCCAGTGTTCCACACCGGTATCACTTGGGTACCTCCCTACCAAACTTATGGCAAGGTTTATATCAGGTCTGGTACACAACATGGCATACATTAGAGAGCCTACGGCTGAAGCGTAGGGGACAGTGCTCATTTTCTCTCTATCTGCTGCCGCGGTCGGTGGCCGAGTCTTACTCAATCTCATACCTTGCAAAACTGGCAAGAACCCCTTCTTTGAGTTTTCCATATTGAACTTCTTCAATATCTTGTCAAGTCATGTACTTTGCGAAAGACCTATGAGGCGTCTCGATCTATCTCTATAGATCTTGATGCCTAATATGTATGCAGCTTCTCCAAGGTCCTTCATTGAAAAACTCTTGTTCAAGTAGGACTTTATGCTCTCCAATAACTCTATATTATTCCCCATCAATAATATGTCATCCATATATAGTATGAGGAAAGCTACAGAGCTCCCACTCACTTTCTTGTACGCACAGGCTTCTCCATAAACCTGTATGAACCCAAACGCTTTAATCACCTCATTAAAGCGAATGTTCCAACTCCGAGATGCTTGCACCAGCCCATAGATGGAGCGCTCGAGCTTGCATACCTTGTTAGCACTCTTAGGATCGACAAAACCTTCTGGTTGCATCATATACAACTCTTCCTTAAGATAGCCGTTAAGGAACGTTGTTTTGACGTCCATTTGCCAAATTTCGTAATCATGAAAAGCGGCAATTGCTAACATGATTCAGACTGACTTCAGCTTTGCTACGTGAGATAAAGTCTCATCGTAGTCAACTCCTTGAATTTGTCGAAAACCCTTTTCGACAAGTCGAGCTTTGTAAACGGTCACATTACCGTTTGCGTCAGTCTTCTTCTTGAAGATCCATTTATTTTCTATGGCTCGCCGATCATCGGACAAGTCCACCAAAGCCTATACTTTGTTCTCATACATGGATCCTATCTCGGATTTCATAGCCTCAAGCCATTTGTTGGAATCCGGGATCGCCATTGCTTCTTCATAGTTCAAAGGTTTACCATTGTTTAACAACATGATTTCCATCATAGGGTTGCCGTACCACTCTGGTGCGGATCGTACCCTTGTGGACCTTTGTGGTTCAGTAGTAACTTGATCCGAAGCTTCATGACCATCATCATTAACTTCCTCTCAAGTTGGCGTAGGCGCCACAAGAACAATTTCCCGCGTTGCGCTACTCTCTGGTTCGAGAGGGGGTGTAATTACCTCATCAAGTTCTACTTTCCTCCCACTTACTACTTTCGAGAGAAACTCTTTCTCTAGAAAGGATCCGTTCTTGGGAACAAAGGTTTTACCTTCGGATCTAAGATAGAAGGTATACCCAATAGTTTCCTTAGGATATCCTATGAATACGCATTTCTCCGCTTTGGGTTCGAGCTTTTCCGGTTGAAGTTTCTTCACATAAGCATCGCAGCCCCAAACTTTTAGAAACGAGAGCTTAGGTTTCTTGCCAAACCATAGTTCATACGGTGTCGTCTCAACGGATTTAGATGGTGCCCTATTTAAAGTGAATGCTGCAATTTCCAATGCGTATCCCCAAAATGACAGCGTAAGTCGGTAAGAGACATCATAGATCCTACCATATCCAATAAAGTGCGATTACGACGTTCAGACACTCCATTACGTTGCGGTGTGCCAGGCGACATTAGTTGTGAAACAATTCCACACTTCCTTAGGTTTGTGCCAAACTCGCGACTCAAATATTCAACTCCACGATCAGATCATAGACACTTTATTTCTCTGTCACGTTGATTCTCAACCTCACTGTGAAATTCCTTGAACTTTTCAAACGTCTCAGATTTGTGCTTCATCAAGTAGATATACCCATACCTACTCAAATCATCGGTGAGAGTGAGTACATAACGATAGCCACCGCGAGCTTCAACGTTCATTGGACCACACACATCAGTATGTATTATTTCCAATAAGTCGGTTGCTCTCTCCATTATTCCTGAGAATGGAGTCTTAGTCATCTTGCCCATGAGGCACGGTTCGCATGTGTCAAATGATTCAAAGTCAAGAGACTCTAATAGTCCATTAGTATGGAGCTTCTTCATGCGCTTAACACCGATATGACCAAGGCGGCAGTGCCACAAGTATGTGGGACTATCATTATCAACTTTACATCTTTTGGTACTCACACTACGAATATGTGTAACATCACGATCGAGATTCATCAAGAATAAACTATTGACCAGCAGAGCATGACCATAAAACATATCACTCATATAAATAGAACAACCATTATTCTCTGACTTAAATGAGTAGCCGTCTCGCATTAAGCAATACCCTGATACAATATTCATGATCAAAGTTGGTACTAAATAAAAATTATTAAGGTTTAAAACTAATCCCGACGGTACATGTAGAGGCAGCGTGCCGACGACGATCATATCGACCTTGGAGCCATTGCCGACGCGCATCGTCACCTCGTCCTTGGCCAGTCTCCGCTTATTCCGCAGTTCCTGCTTTGAGTTGCAAATGTGAGCAACGGCACCGGTATCAAATACCCAGGAGGTACTACGAGCGCTGGTAAGGTACACATCAATAACATGTATATCATATATACATTTAATGTTGCCGGCCTTCTTGTCCGCTAAGTACTTAGGGCAATTCTGCTTCGAGTGACATTTTCCCTTGCAATAGAAGCACTCAGTCTCAGGCTTGGGTCCATTCTTTTTCTTCTTCCCGGTATCTGGCTTACCTGGCGCGGCAACGGCTTTGCCGTCTTTCTTGAAGTTCTTCTTAACCTTGCCCTTTTTGAAACTGGTGGTCTTATTGACCATCAACACTTGATGCTCTTTCTTGATTTCTACTTCTGAAACTTTAGCATCAAGTACAACTCGGGAATGGTCTTCTCCATCCCTTGCATGTTGTAGTTCAGCACAAAACCTTTGTAGCTTGGTGGGAGAGACTGGAGGATTGTGTCAATTAGAGCGTCTTCCGGAAGTTCAACTCCAAGCCAAGTCAGACGACCGTGTAACCCAGACATTCTGAGTATACGCTCACTAACAGAACTGTTCTCCTCCATCTTACAACTAAAGAATTTGTCGGAGACTTCATATCTCTCGACACGGGCATGAGCTTGAAAAACTAGTTTAAACTCTTGGAACATCTCATATGCTCCATGTTGCTCAAAACGCCTTTGGAGCCCCATTTCCAAACTGTATAACATGCCACACCTAACCAGAGAGTAGTCATCACTCCGCGTCTGCTAGACGTTCTGAATGTCCTCGACCACTGCGGGAGCAGGAGGGTCACCTAGCGGCGCATTAAGGACATAAGCCTTTTAGCTGCTTCGAGGATGAGCTTCAAGTTGCGGACTCAGTCCACATAGTTGCTACCATCATCTTTCATCTTGTTTTTCTCTAGGAATGCGTTGAAATTGAGGTTGACACGTGCGTTGGCCATCGGATCTACAAGATTTGTAAAGACAACTTTTATACTAAGTTCATGACAATTAAGTTCATTTGATCAAATTAAGTATGAACTCCCACTTAAATCGACATCCCTCTAGTCATCTAAGTGATACATGATCCATGTCGACTAACCCGTGTCCGATCATCACGTGAGACAGACTAGTCGTCATGGTGAGCAACTTCATGCTGATCGTATTCAACCATACGACTCATGTTCGACCTTTCGGTATCTTGTATTCGAGGTCATGTATGTACATGATAAGCTCGTCGAGTCAACCTAAGTGTTTCGCGTGTGTAAATCTGGCTTACACCCGTTGTATGCGAACGTTAGAATCTATCACACCCGATCATCACATGGTGCTTCGAGAGAACGATCCTTCGAAACGGTGCACACTTGGGGGAATATGTTCTCGATTTTTTTTATGAGGGATCATCTTATTATGCTACCGTCATTCTAAGAAATAAGATGGAAAACATGATAAACATCACATGCAATCATATAGTGACATGATATGGCCATTATCATCTTTGCTCTTTCGATCTCCATCTCCGGGCATCGCATGATCATCATTATCACCGGCGTGACACCATGATCTCCATCATCATGACCTCCATCATCGTGTCTCCATGAAATCGTCACGCCAACTACTACTACGACTACTATAGCCAACCGTTAGCAATGAAGTTAAAGTAGTAAACACATGGCGTTGCATCTCATACAATAAATTAAGACAACTCCTATGGCTCCTGCCGGTTGTCATACACAACGACATGCAAGTCGTGAATCCTATTACAATAACTAGACCATCTCATAGATCACACATGTAACATCACAACTTTGGCCATATCACATCACATGTCAAACCCTGCAAAAACAAGTTAGACATCCTCTAATTGTTGTTGCAAGTTTTACGTGGCTGATTTGGGTTTCTAGCAATAATGCCTTCTTACCTACGTGACAGCCACAACGATGATATGCCAAAGCTATTTACCCTTCATAAGGACCCTTTTCATCAAATCCAATCCGACTAGAGTGGGAGAGACAGACACCCGCTAGCCACCTTATGCACCTAGTGCATGTTGGTCAGTGGAACCTATCTCACGTAAGCGTACGTGTAAGGTCGGTCCGGGCCGCTTCATCCCACAATACCGCCGGAAAAGAATAAGACTAGTAGCGGCAAGCAATTCATAAATCAGCACCCACAACCTTTTGTGTTCTACTCGTGCATGTAATCTATGCATAGAAAACCTGGCTGTGATACCACTGTTGGGTAACGCAGGAAAAATCAAATTTTTTCCTACGCCATATTCAGATATTCCTATGGAGAGACTAGAAATGAGAGAGGGGTGAGTGGATCTTCATACCTTTGAATATCACTAAGCGGAAGCGTTGCTAGAACGCGGTTGATGGAGTCGTACTCGCAGCGATTCAGATCGCGGTCTGATTCCGATCTAGTGCCGAACCATGGCACCTCCTCGTTCAACACACGTGTAGCCCGATGACGTCTCCCGCACGTTGATCCAGCAAGGAGGAGGGAGAGGTTGGGGAAGATCTCTGGCAGCACGATGGTGTGGTGTCGATGGAGAGACGAGGTCTCCCGGCAGGGCTTTGCCAAGCACCGTGGGAGAGGAGGAAGAAGAGGGACAGGGCTGCGCCGAGGAAGAGATCAACTTCTGTCTCCAACAGCCCCAAACCCCTCTCTATTTATAGGAGGAGAGGGCAGGGGTGCACCACCTCTAGGGTTCCCACCCTAGGGGTGGCGGGAGCCCAAATGGGAGAGGGGCGGCGGCCAGGGCAGGACAGGGGGTGGTGCACCCCCTGGTGGGCCTTAGGCCCACCAGCGCCTAGGGTTCCCCCTTCCTCTCTCGTTCGCCATGGGCTGGGTGTGGAGGGCGCACCAGCCCACCTAGGGTCTGGTTCCCTCCCACACTTGGCCCATATACCTTCCGGGGCTTGTGGCCCCTCCCGGTGGGCCTCCGGAACCCTTCCGGTGGTCCCGACACTTTGCCGGTGGTGCCCGAAACATTTCCGGCGTCCAAACCCATCCATCCTATGTATCAATCTTTACCTCCGGACCATTCCGGAGCTCCACGTGACGTTCGGGATCTCATACGGGGCTCCAAACAACCTTAGGTAACCTCGTATAACAATTCTCTATAACCCTAGCGTCATCGAACCTTAAGTGTGTAGACCCTACGGGTTCGGAGGCATGCAGACATGACCAAGACACTCTCCGGCCAATAACCATCAGCGGGATCTGGATACCCATGGTGGCTCCCACATGTCCCACGATGATCTCATCGGATGAACCACGATGTCAAGGATTCAGTCAATCCCGTATACAATTCCCTTTGTTTGTCGGTATAGAACTTGCCCGAGATTCGATCGTTGGTAATACCCATACCTTGTTCAATATCGTTACCGGTAAGTCTCTTTACTCGTTCCGTAGCACATCATCCCGTGACTAACTTCTTAGACACACTGAGCTCATTATGATGATGTTCTACCGAGTGGGCCCAGAGATACCTCTCCGTCACACGGAGTGACAAATCCCGATGTCGATTCGTACCAACCCAACAGACACTTTCGGAGGTACCCGTAGTGCACATTTATAATCACCCAGTTACATTGTGACATTTGATACACCCAAGGCACTCCGACGGTATTCGAGAGTTGCACAATCTCACAGTCGAAGGAAAAGACACTTGACATTAGAAAAGCTTTAGCATACGAACAATACGATCTAGTGCTATGCTTAGGATTGGGTCTTGTCCATCACATCATTCTCCCAATGATGTGATCCCGTTATCAATGACATCTAATGTCCATGATCTGGAAACCATGATCATCCATTGATCAATGAGCTAGCTAACTAGAGGTTTGCTAGGGACACATTGTGATCTATTTATTCACACATGTATTATTTTTTCTTGTTAATACAATTATAGCATGAACAACAGATGATTATCATGAACAAGGAAATATGATAATAACCATTTTATTATTGCCTGTAGGGCATATTTCCAACAGGATTACCGAGTGGGCCCAGAGATACCTCTTCGTCACACGGAGTGGCAAATCCCCCTCTCGATTCGTATAACCCAACATATACTTTCGGAGATACCTGCAGTGCACCTTTATAATCAGCCAGTTACGTTGTGACATTTGATACACCCAAAGCAATTCTACGGTATCCGGGAGTTGCACAATCTCATGGTCTAAGGAAATGATACTTGACATCAGAAAAGCTTTAACACACGAACAAGACGATCTAGTGCTATGCTTAGGATTGGGTCTTGTCCATCACATCATTGTAACATCCCAAATTTTGGTATGTTAATATATTTACTAGAATAATGATTGTTTGAATGCTTGTTTGAAATTGAGCGAGATTTGAAACTTTTGAATGAGAGGGAATAAAATGACTTTCCCAAAAATTTCTATTTTGAATCCCTATTCAATTTTGAGTTTGAATATTTTTAAAACCCAGTGATAAAAAAATCAAATGAGAGGAGGAAAATGACACTCCAAAATGAGGGAAAATGTCTTGATTCAAATTTTAAGTATTCGCCTTTTTGTTTGAAATTCAAAATCCTTTTCATTTTATAGTTATAGCAAAAAATATATTTGTTAAGTATTTTTTTGTCTTGAAAATATGTTCGTGTTGTAGGAAATTTTATTCTAAATTTTTTGATATATAATATGCCTATATAAAATATTCTCTAAATTTCGTTTATATTAGTTTTCGTTGTTTATTTTTGAAAATAAAAAAAGGAACTATTCACCACGAGCAGTGTTCATCCGAAATTTTAAAAAAAGCCAAGGCTGGCCGATTTGCCTGGTGACGCTAGCCGAGTTGGATTTGGCCCATGCGGCACATTTCTTTTTTTTCTATTTTCCCTACAGTTCGTATATGTTTTGTCCCACATTGTCTATCAATTGATATTTAGACCTTCCTTTCACCTATAAATATAGGTCCATAGAAGCATCCAAAAATTATCTACTTCAAGTTAAATCAATCTTTTGGTTTGACTAGGTTTATTAAATAAAAATATTTTCTTCTCTTCGACGGGATTTCTTGAAATGGTCTCCTCTTTGGAATTAATTCTTACTCTACATTTCTAAGGTATTTCTCTTTGTAGTCTTCTTTTATACTTCCGTAGTTTATTATTTCTAGACTAGTATTCCTACACTAGTATACGGTAGAGTAATTAGGTTTATCAATTAGTCCTAGAATTATTTACACATTAGTCCTAGAATTATTTTAGACATAGCACTTTTCTTCCGTAAAACAACTTGACCCTGATTTTTCAAATAGCCATAACTTTTTACTCGTTTACCTGAATTAGATGAAACCAACGCCTAGAGTTTCGTCTTGATCCCACCTATCCGATGAACCTATCATATAAGCTTTTTTGACATTTTCAAATTTCAAAATTTGTTCACACTCATATTCAAACTTCTTTTGATCATATATTTTTATCCGTAGCTCCGTTTTAGATGAATCCAATTGCGTCGGATTCGTATCGAAGTAATCTTCATGTTTGTACCATTAATTTTAACTTTTAAACTTATAATTTTGATCAAATCAGATTTATCTATTAGTGCCCAAAAGTGTTCACATCGTTCTAAGCTGATTCAATGTTATATTGAAGTATTTGTATCTTTTGATCCGCTATTTCAAATCTAGTAATTCTTTTTTTTCTACATGGTCATATTGATCTCCTATATCCAGTAGCATCATTAGTTTCGACCTTCGAACATTACAAATTTGAGCGATTCAAATTTGTATTCGAACATTCATTTGATCTTACCTTGCAAACAGTAGCACCTTTTCCATTGATTTCTTTTGCCCCTAAACACTCATGTTACATACTTTCTATTCATAACAACCATGCTCCAATTCAAATACTTTTGACCTTTATGGAATTCAAATTCTATTCATACTTCAATTCGCTATAACTTGCGTTGTAGTGCTCCATTTCAATTAATTTTTCTTTTGCAACTGAACTCTTATGCCCTATGCTATTTGTCATTCATGTTGTTTTCCGCATACTTGGGATCGCATTTCATAGTATCTCCACGCTAAGCATATATATCAATAGTTCATTGTCCTTAGTACGTTAACGCTTTTGATCTCATTCCTGCACCTTCACTTTACAACACACTTAGAACCTATTTTTTATTAAACCTTAGTATGTTGTTATTTTGCACAAAGACATGTTTTGTTCTTATGTTCTTTTAGTTCTTCCTTTTGGCATGGATGTTTATTGAATGTTATTCGTTTACGATAGATTACTCGGAGTGTGACGACTAGAATTAGCAGGATTATGAGAGCGACTATCTTCATCAAGTAATACCAGGCAAGTTCACATTGATCATATTTTTACCTATGGTTTTATTGTATTAGTTCCAACCTTCTTCACCCATTGCATGCAATTAGGTACTTGGAAACTTTGGTTATTGAGTTGTATGTTATGATAGGCACCCCCTAAACCCTTGTTACTTTGGCCGAGACGTTATTTTGCTATGATCCTAGTAGACGGGGTTTGGTTGAGTGTTTATCATGAGTGTTGTGACAAACTTAATAATCAAGACCTGAAAACTCAAGACTTGCAACACCTAAAACGAAATATACCTCTGGGTGAAGGACGGTTCAGATGGCCCCCTGGGAAAACAAAAACTAGCGGAGGACCCGGGATGCATGGAGAAGCGCCATGACATCTTGCGGAAAGCTTCACCTAGGCTCAAAGAGATGGATGGATATTTCAAGACCCAAGGCTTACCTGCACAACCCCAAGTCATTATGGGCTCTAGCTTGGTTGGACAACATGGTGAATCTGGACGGGCGGTGCTACGAGATGTAGAAGAACGGTAGGATTATATGGGCACCAACAGAGGCTCAGAGGAACCCGTTGAAAGACCATGTTTTGATCATCTGGTTCTCAAACACCCTGAAGTGCGAGGACTTCAATAGAGGCAATCAAATCTTGTGGGTAACGTGTGCAAAACTCTCCAGAGTACTCAAACCTAATCAAGTAGCCGTGTCCATGGTCATGGACAACTTAGCTGAAGGAACTGAAGTTATCAGGAATTCTTAACACCATTCATTATTAAGGTGGGTAATATTTATAACTTGGGTATGAGAATTGGTTGGTGGAACCTTCTCATTAACAACCAACAAGGTAGTAAATTTCGGTTTTACCTCTTGATACGTCTCAAACGTATCAATAATTTTTGATGTTTTCACGCTGTTATCTTGCCTTCTTTGTATGTTTTATGTATCTTTTTACATCTTTTTGGGATTAACTTATTAATTCAGTGCCAAGTGCCAGTTCTTGTTTTTTCCGTGTTTTTGACTCTTTTCAGATCTGATTTTGGAACGGAGTCCAAACGTAAGAAAAACCCCGAAATGATTTTTTCCCGAACGGAAGAAGTCCACGGGGCTTTTGGGCCAAGCCAAGTGGGCTCCAGGGAGCCCACAAGCCCCCACTCTGCAACCAGGGGGGAGGCGGCGGTGGGTAGGATTGTGGCCTCCCTGGCCGCCCCCTGACCTAGGTCTTTGGCCTATAAATTCCCAAATATTCCGCCAAAAATCAGGGGAGCCTCGAAAATACTTTTCCACCGCCGCAAGCTTCCGTTTCCGCGAGATCTCATCTGGAGACCCTTCCCGGCGCCCTGCCGGGGGGGACTTTGGAGTTGGAGGGCTTCTTCATCATCATCATCGCCCCTCCAATGACTCGTGAGTAGTTCACTTCAGACATACGGGTCCGTAGTTAGTAGCTAGATGGCTTCTTCTCTCTCTTGGATCTTCAATACAAGTTCTCCATGATCTTCATGGAGATCTATCCGATGTAATCTTGTTTGGCGGTGTGTTTGTCGAGATCCGATGAATTGTGGACTTGTGATCAGATTATCTATGATATATATTTGAGTCTTAGCTGATTCCTTATATGCATGATTTGATATCCTTGTAAGTCTCTCCGAGTCTTGGGTTTTGTTTGGCCAACTAGATCTATGATTCTTGCAATGGGAGAAGTGCTTGGTTTTGGGTTCTGCCATGTGGTGACCTTTCCTAGTGACTGTAGGGGCAGCAAGGCACACATCAAGTAGTTGCCATCAAGGGTAAAAAGATGGGGTTTTTATCATTGGTTTGAGATTATCCCTCTACATCATGTCATCTTTCTTAAGGCGTTACTCTGTTCTAATGGACTTAATACACTAGATGCATGTTGGATAGCGGTCGACGTGTGGAGTAATAGTAGTAGATGCAGAAAGTATCGGTCTAGTTTCGGACGTGATGCCTATAGAAATAATCATTGCATAGATATCGTCACGACTCTGCACAGTTCTATCAATTGCTCGACAGTAATTTGTTCACCCACCGTCTACTTGCTTTCATGAGAGAAGCCACTAGTAAACACTACGGCCCCCGGGTCTATTCACATCCATCGTTTACACCTCCGCTTTTACTTTGCTTTGTTACTTTGTTGCTTTCAGTTCTCACTTGGCAAACAACCTATAAGGGATTGATAACCCCTTCATAGCGTTGGGTGCAAGCTTTTGTGTTTGTGCAGGATCTTGAGATACTCTTCCGCGGGATTGATACCTTGGTTCTCAAACTGAGGGAAATACTTACCGTCGCTGTGCTACATCACGCTTTCCGCTTCGAGGGAACACCAACACAAGGCTCCAAGGCCATGGGGGAAATCCTTTGCATACCTGCCTAGGAAGTCCCTTAAGGCGTAGCCGTAGCTGAAGGATTCCTGGTGCCGTCAACACAACTATTTCCTGGCGCCGTTGCAAGGGATACACATCAAACATCAGAATTATTTCCGGCGCCGTTGCCGGGGAGGAGGATCGCTTGCCGAGGAGGATCAAGTCAAGAATAGTCTCCCGTCAACGTGCCTATTTCTGGCGCCATTGCCGGGGAGGAGAAATCAAGATCTATCCAAGCAGGTCTCACAAACTCTTCTCTTGCATTTACTTTTGTTGCCAGTTGTCTCTCGTTTTCCTCTCCCCCACTTCACATTTGCCTTTTTCCGTTCGCCCTTCTTCCGCTCGCTTTCTGTTCGCTTGTGTGCCATGTGCCCTCAATATGCTTGCATCTTCGCTTGCTGAAAATCTAGTGATATGGATCCTCATCCACTTGCTAGTCTCTTTAAGAGACCCACTCGTGTGGAACAAATTGCTAGTGAGTTGAGGGCAATTGACTATTTCTTTGGAGTTTTGCGTAAGATGTGTGAATCTGAAAATTGCGAGGAAGAAATTCATGAAGTGATTCACGAGGGCTCCTTGAATGAAAAGCATGATTGCAATGGTTTCACTATAAATCCTATTAGTGACAATCATGCTAAAAATATGCAAAACCCTAAGCTTGGGGATGCTAGTTTTGCTTTGTGAACTACTTGTTGCAATAATCATGATTCGGGTGATGATCTTTCTTATGATCTTGAAAATTTGTTCAAACCTCATGATGAATATGATATTTGCAACAATACTGAAAGTGGGATTGGAGAAGTCATGACTTTAGATGATAATCCCACTATTTTTGAAGAGCATTAACTTTGCATGCATGTGGCTCATGAAAAGAATATCCAATGGGATAGCTATACTGTTGAATTTGAATATGATCCCACATGTAATTGCTATGAGAGAGGAAAATATTGTGGTAGAAACTTTCGTGTTACCAAATTACCTCTCGTCATGATGAGATTGATATTGTCTCTTTCTTCTTCCTCGCATACGGCAGCTATTGGTTGTCTTGACAATTTGTTTTCCTATAAACTGCCTATGCATAGGAAGTATGTTAGACTTAGATGTGATTTTCACATGCTTTAGGATGCTCTCGTTGTGCTTCAATTCCTGTCTTTTATGAGAGCATCATTGATGCCTAGCTAAGGGCGTTAAACAATAGCGCTTGTTGGGAGGCAACCCAATGAATTTATACTTTTTCTTTCTGTTTTGTGTTTTCCAAACTTTCATAATTCTATTATGATTGTGTTTTTTGTGTTTCTTTTTGCGTTTGTGCCAAGCAAAACCGTTATGATTAGTCTTGGGGATGATCGTTTGGTCATGCTGGAAAAGACAGACTCTTTATGCTCACGAAAAGAATTTTCATTTTTTTATGTAAGAGCTTTTGAGTTGATTCTTTTTGCTGCTGATTTCTACGCAAAGTCTTCAGACTGTCGTAATTGTGTAGAATTTGTGAAGTACCAGAGGTATACGAAACATACAGATTTCTACAGACTGGTCTGCTGTTAACAGATTCTGTTTTTCTTGTGTTGGTTGCTTATTTTGATAAAACTATGTATAATATCGGGGGGTATTAGCAATGGAAGATTGGAAGTACAGTAACCCAACATCAGCACAAGTAGAATTTAAGTTGCTACAGTACCTAAGGAAGTGGTGGTTTGCTTTCTTGTACTAATGTTATCACGAGTTTCTGTTTAAGTTTCGTGCTGTGAAATTTTCAAGTTTTGGGTGAAGTTCTTATGGACAAAAAGATAAAGGGTGGCAAGAGCTCAAGCTTGGGGATGCCCAAGGAACCCCAAGAGATTCAAGGATGCCGTAAAAGCCTAAGCTTGGGGATGCCCCGGGAAGGCATCCCCTCTCTCGTCTTCAATCCGTCGATAACGTTACTTGGGGCTATATTTTTATTCACCACATGTTATGTGTTTTTTCTTGGAGCGTCTTGTATCGTAGGAGTCTTTTATTTTTTTTGTTGTGTCACAATCATCCTTGCTGCACACCTAGAGAGATAGACATGCACACACCGTAATTTTGTCGAGCTTCACTTATATCTTTTGGTAGACACTTCAGCTCACATGTGCTTCACTTATATCTTTTGAGCTAGATACTTTTGCTCTATGTGCTTCAATTATATCTTTTAGAGCACAGCGGTGCGTGGCTTGGTAGTGTATCTATGCTTTGAAAGTAGTCTCAAAAGGGGTAGTTATCCAGAGGGATACGAAAACTTCCACCTTCATCTGCATTGAATAGTTAGAGAAGATTGAGTCATCTCAATTAGTTTTGAGTTGTGGTTTTGGTAATATTGAAGTCATGTTAGTAAGGTGTTGTGGATCTAGAAATACTTGTGTTGAAGTTAGTGATTCCCGTAGCATGCACGTATGGTCAACTGCGATGTGATGAAATCTGAGCATGATTAGTCTATTGATTGTCATCTTTTGCGTGGCGGTTGGGCTCGCGCGACGGTTTATACCTACCAACCCTTCCCCTAGAAGTATGCGTTGAATGCTTCGTTTCGATTACTAATAAAACTTTTGCAACAAGTATATGAGTTCTTCATGACTAATGTTGAGTCCATGGCTTAGATGCACTTTCACCTTCCACCATCACTATCTTCTTAGTGCCGCGCAACTTTCGTCGATGCACAAAACCCACCATTAGCCTTCCTCAAAACAGCCACCATACCTACCTACTCTAGCTTTTTCAAAGTCATTCCGAGATATATTGCCATGCAACTACCACCATGATATGTGCCACCACGTCTACATTGCCTTTGCACGATCGTAAGATAGCTAGCATGATGTTTCAATTGATGTCTATGCCATGCTAGATCATTGCCACGGTACACTACCGAAGAAATTCCATATAGAGTCATAATTGCTCTAAGTTTTGAGTTGAAACTGTGATGATCATCAATATTGCAGCATTGTCCCATGTGAGGAAATAAAAGAAGCCAAAGAAGCCCATAAAAAAGAGGCCAAAGAGCCCACCAAAATCTTACAATATATATATATATATATATATATATATACATACATATATATATATGAGAGAAAATTAGAGAAGGGACAATGGTACCACTTTTTCCACACTTGTGCATTTTGAGCACCATGATCTTCATGATTGAGAGTCTCTCGTTTTTTCACCACCATATAGCTAGTGGGAAATTCTCAATATATAACTTGGCTTGTATATTCCAACGATAGGCTTCCTCAAAATTGCCTTAGGTCTTCGTGAGCAAGCAAGTTGGATGCACACCCACTAGTTTTCATTAAGAGCTTTCACATACTTGTAGCTCTAGTGCATCATTTGTATGGCAATCCCTACTCATTCACATTGATATCTATTGATGAGCATTTCCACAGCTCATTGATATGCCTAGTTAATGTGACTATCTTCTCCTTTTTGTCTTGCAACCCCCACCACATTCCACACTATCTATAGTGCTATAACCATGGCTCACGTCATGTATTGTGTGAGAGTTGAAAATGTTTGAGAAAGTAAAGGTGTGAAACAATTACTTGGCCAATACCGGGGTTGTGCATGATTTAAATTCGTTGTGCAATGATGATAGAGCATGGCCAGACTATATGCTTTTGTAGGGATAACTTTCTTTTGGCCTTGTTATTTTGAAAGTTCATGATTACTTTGCTAGTTTGCTTGAATTATTATTGTTTCCACGTCAATAGCAAACTATTGTTTTGAATCTAATGGATCTGAACATTCACGTCACATAAGAGGAATTACAAAGGACACCTATGCTAGGTAGCATGAAAGCATCAAAAATTCATTCTAATCACTTCCCTACTCGAGGTCGAGCAGGAGCTAAGCTTGGGGATGCTTTATACGTCTCAAATGTATCTATAATTTTTGATGTTTTCGCGTTGTTATCTTGCCTTCTTTGTATGTTTTATGTATCTTTTTATATCTTTTTGGGACTAACTTATTAATTCAGTGCCAAGTGCGAGTTCCTGATTTTTTCGTGTTTTTGACTCTTTTCAGATCTGATTTTTGAACGGAGTCCAAATGGAAGAAAAACCCCAAAATGATTTTATCCCGAACGGAAGAAGTCTAGGGGGCTTTTGGGCCAAGCCAGGTGGGCTCCAGGGAGCCCACAAGCCCCCACTCCTCCACCAGGGGGAGGCAGCGGTGGGCAGGCTTGTGGCCTCCCTGGCCGCCCCCTAACCTAGGTATTTAGCCTATAAATTCCCAAATATTCCGCAAAAAATTAGAGGAGCCTCGAAAATACTTTTCCGTCACCCCAAGCTTCCGTTTCCGTGAGATATCATCTGGAGACCCTTCCCGGCGCCCTGCCGGAGGGGACTTTGGAGTTGGAGGGCTTCTTCGTCATCATCATCGCCCCTCCAATGACTCGTGAGTAGTTCACTTCAGACCTACGGGTCCGTAGTTACTATCTAGATGGCTTCATCTCTCTCTTGGATCTTCAATACAAGTTCTCCATGATCTTCATGGAGATCTATCCGATGTAATCTTCTTTGGCGGTGTGTTTGTCGAGATCCGATGAATTGTGGACTTGTGATCAGATTATCTATGATATATATTTGAGTCTTAGCTGATTTCTTATATGCATGATTTAATATCCTTGTAAGTCTCTCCGAGTCTTGGGTTTTGTTTGGCCAACTAGAACTATGATTCTTGCAATGGGGGAAGTGCTTGGTTTTGGCTTCTGCCATGTGGTGACCTTTCCTAGTGACAGTAAGGGCAGCAAGGCACACATCAAGCAGTTGCCATCAAGGGTAAAAAGATGGGGTTTTTATCATTGGATTGAGATTATCCCTCTACATCATGTCATCTTGCTTAAGGCGTTACTCTGTTCTTATGGACTTAATACACTAGATGCATGTTGGATAGCGGTCGACGTGTGGAGTAATAGTAGTAGATGCAGAAAGTATCGGTCTACTTGTTTCGGACGTGATGCCTATAGAAATAATCATTGCATAGATATCGTCACGACTCTGCACAGTTCTATCAATTGCTCGACAGTAAATTGTTCACCCACCGTCTACTTGCTTTCATGAGAGAAGCCACTAGTAAACACTACGGCCCCCGGGTCTATTCACATCCATCGTTTACACCTCCCCTTTTACTTAGCTTTGTTACTTTGTTGCTTTGAGTTCTCACTTGGCAAACAATCTATAAGGGATTGACAACCCCTTCATAGCGTTGGGTGCAAGCTTTTCTGTTTGGGCAGGATCTTGAGATACTCTTCCGCCGGATTCATACCTTGGTTCTCAAACTGAGGGAAATACTTACCGTCGCTGTGCTACATCACCCTTTCCGCTTCGAGGGAACACCAACGCAAGGCTCCAAGGCCACGGGGGAAATCCTTTGCATACTTGCCTAGGAAGTCCCTTAAGGCGTAGCCGTAGCTGAAGGATTCCTGGTGCCGTCGACACAACTATTTCCTCACGCCGTTGCAAGGGATACACATCAAACATCACCTCTCTCTAGTTTTAGGAAAAATTTGCTTTACGCAAAACTTAAACTACAACCCCACCTGCCATATATGCATATAGTATATAGGATATTTTCACCCTCTCTTTTGTGATTTGCCGGCATATTCAATATGCCGACCTACACGGCTACAACGTCTTATGTTGCAGATATTTTCTATGATGAGTAAGAGTACGATTCAGGGTCACGGTCTGCACTCAACCTGTCATTGGTGTTTATTGGAACTCCACACCCTTGACTGTTTCCGCTGAGATTTTGAGGTATATATTAAATTTTACGTTATTTACATGTGATTGCACTTTGATATATACATTGATGTACTATGTTTGCCAGCATACTGATCCAGGGATGGCACAGATACACACAGGCTTGACTCGTTTTGAGTCGGGTCACAAAAGATATGGTATCAGAGCACATGTTGACTATAGGACGTGACTCTAGAAACTGGTAATCCCTTAGGAAAGGATCTCTCAAATTTTTTATTTCCAAGAACATCCTTTACTTCTCATCTCTTCTGATTTCATCGAATGTTCTCTCTCGCCTCAAATAGTTAGACAATACCTTTTCCCCTTTGACCACATGAAGGATCAACTGAGTCCCACTTCAAAGTAAATATAATTTCACCATGGATTTGAAGAATTGGGGCTGCACCAATTGAAGACTCTCAAGACTCGAAGAACTCGAAGACACTGAAGCGTTCGAATATTTATATGGCCATTAGAAGTCCAAACCCCTGTTATATACCCATGTTAGATACGATGATTTGTGAGCCGTCATTTGTGTGTGTTTCCCGATAGCCACAAATAAAACGTATTCTCAAAAATATTGTTTGTATTGTGTGTATCTCTCTCTTTTCCTCTCTATCTTACCCATCTTATCCCCAAAAACTCAACCCTACCAGATGGAGTATGAAGCTGGACTTGTGATCTCTAGACCAATGACCCAGCTGGAGGCTGAAACACGGATTCAGAACATGGAAAACTACTTCGGGAGCAATTTGATTTCAAGGAAATATGAAGTGGCACACGCTCTTCAGTACTTTACCCAAGGTGCTGCTATCTGGTGGAAAATGCATCATGCCATACAAGGATTTAGAGGAGCAGAAACTTGGGACAAATTCAAGAAGACTATGTTAAGATCCCGTCTCATTCAGAAGAGCTATGATAATCCGATTAAGAAGCCTTGTGCATGCAAGATCTATGGAGAAATAGGACACACCCAGGAAGAACACAATGATGGATGCCCTCATTTTGAAGAAAAGCACTCATCAGAGGAATGCCCAACTAGTTAGGTGACTTGTTTCTTGTGTGAAGGAACCACCCACTACCCAGCCCAGTGTTACATTTACCCCAAGGCGCAACAAGTTGTCAAGCAGCGGGAAGAAGCAATGATGGAAACACTCAAGAAGAAGATTTTAGAAGAACAGGTGATGAAGGAAAATATTGAAGACCCTGATGGACAAGGCCTAACCAGATTTTTCTCAATTGCATGTTACTCATGTGGAGAAGAAGGACATTTTTGAGAGGATTGCACGAAGGAAAGCCATAAATATCTAGGAGACTTCCGGACACAAAAAGTAGAGTTTGATTCACTTGAAATAGAAATATTGTCCAGAATGAAGGAGTCCGGAGAGAAGATAAAGTACACCAGGCAGAGTCAAATCCCTGTACACAAAGAACTGAGTCATATCAGATGTTTCAAGTGTAAGGAATTGGGCCACTACATCAATATGTGCCCAGGAAGGAAGCAGGAAACCCAAGGAGAAAAAGCACACACCAAGAAGCCTCGAGACTTGTCAGAACTCATTTGTTTTCGTTGGAAGGAAGCATGACATTATGCTACTAATTTTCCACACGGGAAGAAAGCTAAGAAGAGTAGTAAGTATTGACAATGACAATAAGTGTAACATGAAGCAATCTTGTTTTCATGAGATTATGGAGTTGAATTTTGAATTGGAAGACTCCAAGTTTGTAATAACTTCATGGATCAATGGAATTTATGTGTCATGATTTCCTATGTTGAATTGTATAAGTTGTTTCTCTATGAACAAAGATCTCTCTTCTCTTTCGAGGAAATGAGAAAATATGGTCTACACATGCATGAGTATATTTCATTTTTGGTGTGGTAGTAAACGGTAAACCCACATGATCCAATGAGTAGGAATGTACCATGCATACCAAGGAGCCAAACCCACTGAATACAATTGAAGGAAATGCTGGATCAATATCGAACTATGGGGGCGAAACAGTTGAATAATGTACCTTGGAATTGGAAATTTGAGGAGAGATTTAAAATGAGGAACAAACACTTTTATTGGTAAACAAACAAATGGCAAGGAAAAAAGTGTTTAAGGAATTCAATTGGTACCAAGGATGCATCTCAAGATTTTCATGAAGGTGTCCCCAAGAGCATGAAGGGATAAGCTATGATGGACCAACAAACGTTTTTCTTAGGAGCATATGAAAACCTCAGAGTTGTGAAGTTATGATAGATGTTTTGTTCAACTTGCAGAATCCATGGATTATCCGAACTTCATTCGTGGATAAGAGAAATTCTGCAACGCTTGTGAGGACGCCCAAATGTTAGAAAGCGAGATTCGCTAAACCTTATACAGAGTAATGATTTGGGTGCGGAATGGATTGATCACCATGACGACTTACTCTTATCATTCTCTTGCTATTCGGAATGGTAAATTTGTGAGACTTACCCATAGTGAGAGACGACGTTCTTTGAAGCTTTTGTTTAATACTTTGCTATCACTACAAGGAATATGCTAATACACGACGCTATTTTTTCGTCGCTACATCGTCTCGGTTTTTAATTTACGACGATGTCACGATGAAAAACCAAGCGTCGAAAACGGAGCGTCACAAATGAACAACAGCGACATTTTGATCGAAATCGTCGTAACTTTTATGATGATTCATGGATCGTCGTAACCTGTACGACACCTAAATCGTCGTTGGCAATCAAACCCAGTCCTACGTGGTAGTCCTTCGTGGAAAAATTACGAGGAAATCAAAACGTCATGGTTGAAATCAGCCCAACCCATTTCAATTGATCACATGGGCTGATTTTATTTTTTGGGCTTTTTCTTATTAGGCTTCTTTTTGGGCCTTAACCTATTTACACCCACTTCAATATTTTTTTAATTTTTTTTGTATCATTATAATTTGGGCCCTGGCCTCTTAGTGGCCAAATACATTTGTTCCAGTTTCAGTTTTGGCCTTTTTCATTTTTGAATTCAGCAACTTTTTGTTCCAGAACTTGATTTCATTTCTATTTGTTGGGCCTTTTCAACCCAATTATTTGTCCAATATAAAATCCAACACTATTTCATATTCAAATCAAGAAAACTCCAAGTCAAATTAAAATCATCCATCATATAACATCACATAATACATCTCTCAAGTTTAGATAACACAATACATCTCTCAGCTTCACATAATACATCTCCCAGGTTCACATAATACATCTTCCAGGTTTACATAATACATCCAAACTCCAAGTTGTTCTCCTCCTTGGGCTGGAAGGCGCCTACAACGGCCACCTGCTTCTGCATCTCCTCGGCGATCCTCTTCAGGTGCTCCATGTTGTCAGGTCTGCAACAAATAGACAGATTTTAGAACCATGTCGGTGTTTCTTTAATGCTGCCTACAATATCTGAACTGGGTGTTTGCCATGTATCTAAACTGAACCAACAAACAGCTAGGCTAGTTGTGCGTGTCTGCTTGTGCATGCATATGACCTGCTAGCTGCATGTGTGTACTCAGCTTCTCAACAAGCTCTCTAACTATGTACTCTAAGTACAAGATTATTACATGGAGATGCCGAAGAAGAGATAACAGTATTTTGCCTGCAGTGATAACCATGTACTCCCATTAATTTCACGCATTTTCAATATTTGATTTTTCACAAACACCCAAGGACCAGTTGAGTTTGATGAACAAGAATGAATGCACCTGGTTAAGCTTAGATGCATCCAGCAAAAGGGGGAAATTAGTGTACCAAATCAAATAGGCATAAAACACAGGTCAAAGTGCAGAGTATAAGCATGGAATACTTGTATTGAACGATATTGCCGACACTTAATTATAAAGCAACTCCAACTTGTACTCAACCATATATGCATAGCTCTGTTCAGTATTTTCACCTGGAATGATTCATGGGTGGGGGCATCTGAATTATCAACAAACTGAGAAACACTTATTTGGAGTTGGATATGAAGAAGTACTGCTTTCACATATTCATTTCTTAACTGATAGTGATACAAATGATGTAAAACGCCAATAGAATGGACTACTACAATTGAGAATTACGACAACGATTTGCTAGAGCACACAACTCATACCAGCAAACAAAATTCACCTTTGGGGTTGAAGAACTAGATGACGAGGTCGTCCTTGAAGATGTTGACCTCCTCGATGGCCGGGATGGTGTTGACACCCACCCTCTTGAGCATACTCTGCAGCTGTTTGTCGGCCGTGGTCGCCGTCTTGTGCACCGCCTTCTTCTTCCTGCACCGAGAACCACAAACCACATGTAATCCTTTCAGCTTGTGGCAGCAAAAGACATGTGCGCACCATCCTGATCATGTATCTGTATGTATGTATGAGGAAATGTTAGCATGCCAATCAGCTTGCGTGGGGGTTGCACAATAAATAAGAAAAGGAAATATTGGCGATGTGGTACAATATGTTCTCTGCTGCATGAAAGGATTAACTAAAAGTTGATTCAGTAAAATATCTGCTCAGATGAAATTTCTTGGTCTGATCAAGTGAACCTATATATAAGATTAACTTTGCGAACACCGCATGTCTATAAGTAAATAGACTTCAAGAATTTATAATGTTATCTTTAAGAAATATGGTGTTGGAGGGGTACGAAATTGTTGTTAATATTGGAAATAAGTGATGACACAGAGAACTGCAGTCCTGAAACCACATACCAGAAGAATCAAATTGAGAACCCTATATATTAATTTGCAACAGAGTTGTAAGCAAAAGCGCTGAAATAAAAAGGACCAGCTCCAAACCAGAAAATGATAGATGGCCATTAGAATGGCTACACATATTAATAAATCAAAGCTGAAGCTAAACTAATGTCTAATAGAAACAAAAGTATGAAAGAGTCATCAAAAGAGAGAACCACGGGCAAACCACATCAAACTCCACCAATTGTTTAATTCCGAATTATAACAGCTACTTCTACCATCAAGGGAATGTACACCAATCACGATAAGGAATTAAACTTAGTTAATATAATAAAATTAGTTAAGTATAAAAAAAGTATACATCCGAACATGACTTCCATGCTATTTCCAACATCCTGATTTCTGCAATATTTGTTAAGTTTTACTGGAATGCATTAGGTGGATATTATTTTATTCTGGGACATTATTTTAACTTGTTATCTTGTGAGCAGTAAAGGTATTCTGTAAACTTGTGTGATGAACTGATGATCCTGTGAGCTGGGAGAATGATTTAATGGCTCGAGGTCATTTTAACGGCTGTGGTCATGTGCAGTTCTATTTATAATATCATTATTTCCCATGTATCGAATTAAATCAGTACAAAAAAGTGCTAGCTCCATGGCAGAAGTGTAATGCTAAAAGCTGACTTCAGTATGTTAGTCAAATATGTGTCACTCAGTGCAATGACAAGTATGGAGAACAGATTACATTTCAAAACAGTACTTTCCATATGATGGTGTGAATGAATGGTAAAATCCCCAGCAGTCATCGTTAAGTTGTGTTCACTTCAATGTATGTTAAATATGCAAGAGGTAAATGTAGTTGTGTTCTCTTCGACGCTTGGATTTTCGCTTTACTCAAGGAATTTAAGCACTAACACAAGAAGGAGTCAATGACACAATAATTAGCAGACATGTAAGATAATACAAAACAAGCTACTCCACATTACTGTGATAACCAAGTGCAAACCACGGTGTAAGAACATTACCGTGAGCTATGATCTTAGAAAAATACATTGTAACAAGAAGATTACCGTGAGCCTTAAAAAATACACTTTTAATAAGAATGCTAAGTTAACAACAATACTATCCAAGTGTGCAGCAAAGTGTAAGAACAGTACCGTGAGATATAAAATTTAAAGTTGAGCAAAACTAAAAATACAAAGAAACTATATGATACAATCACAGTTATAAAGAAACTATAGTACAACAACAATTCAGTAGCGTGTGAATTTTTTAACAGATTCCACAAATCTATTGAAATCACACATGCCACCACAAAATCCAGAACACGGACCATACGGACCTGGTGATATACCATCAATCTTCTTAGGTCCAAACTCTGTGTGATATACCATCCTCGCCAGCGGCCAAACAAACTGCTCGCTCAGGGCAGAAAACAGAGCGACGTTTCAGCACGAACAGAGGAAGACATAGGTTTTACGCAACCAATGTCAAATAAAAAATGTTTTATTTTTGTCCTTTTCCAACTGAGTAATGGCCACACATGCACAACCCCCTTATTACATGGTCAGGGCCAACTCGACTCTATTAGATGTTGGTTACACAGCAAACTAACATACAAATTCACCGAATACTAGCTGCCATCTACACAGTGGACTCACATACAAATTCACTGAATCCTTTCAAAAGAAATGACGCCTACAACAAGTTGCAGCATGTGCACACTTGCTCCATCATGTGCATTAACACTAGGGTGACATGACATAATTGAACCATGCATCAACCCATCAACGTGGTGACAAATTAACACTTTTACACAATAACAAGGTTAACTTCTGACAGAGGCTAGATATATTTTAAGCTTCTATTATCCAAAAAATACACATTTGTTCTCAGCTTGGGCTATGAACTAAAATTTACTTAATAAGAGATTAAGACACAACCAGATTAGTGACAGTGCTGCTACAACAGCCAGCAAATAGTGTCTACTTTACATGTGCACACCCAAAGAAAGACCGCCCAAGGACGAAAGAAATCAATAGAAAATTAAGATGCCAGCAAAGATACATCGATGATCATCACGAGACCAAAGCATTTGATGTGCCCTGAGATTTCCGGGCTAAGAAGATTGATGAAACGAACATACGAACCTGGTGTTCGGGCTGCAGTAGTCAAACTGCCTGCCGGCGCTGTCAAAGACGAGGACGCCGAGGTCGGCGGTGCAGAGTCCTCACAGATTGAGATCCAGATGACCATAGATCTGCTGCGGACGTCGCTGGTCTGGGAGTGCCGGCTCGATCTGGGGCACATCCGTAAGGGTGTGAGCGGCGATTGCGGGAGCCACACTTGCAAGCTCGAACACTCTTCGGGCAAGGCATTATTCTGTTTGTTAAGTTTCAATTGGTATGCGTGTGCATTAAAATGATTCTTGTAGGACTACCATTGAAACAGATAAAACCCAACAACAAACTGTGCTTACTAGGCATCATTCTTAGCACAAGGAACACAACAGGCTTACCACTTCTGAGCCTGGCCCTTCCAGTTTGTTCCCCACCTACCATTCAGCTTGTCTTTGACATCTGCAGGGAAACCATTGGTCAACCAATTGGGGGCCTACACGGACACATGCGAAGCGATCAGCAAGAAACCTTTTGGTTACGAAAACAAATCCATCCAGCTGCATATTGGGTGGAGAGACACTAGAGATTTACCACTACTTAAGACAGTTGAAATTGACCAATTCATTCCAGCTATGCTTGAAAGTAAATCATGATTATAAGAAAATGTGAACAAAGTGATGGACTGCTAAGTGCCGACTGACCTCAGCGACAATCTCGGTGGATCTAACATCGGTTTCTTCCCTCAATTCCCTCATGGAAGCTGCTTGCAGCTCTTCCCCTAGGTCTATCCCACCCTGTGGCGACACAGAACACTCGGAAAATTCAGTGGAAGTGACCACGAGAAGGAAGCTA
This sequence comes from Hordeum vulgare subsp. vulgare, assembly GCF_904849725.1. Taxonomy (NCBI): domain Eukaryota; kingdom Viridiplantae; phylum Streptophyta; class Magnoliopsida; order Poales; family Poaceae; genus Hordeum; species Hordeum vulgare. The sequence goes on from NC_058519.1 coordinate 126,812,314, forward strand.
CAAGGTTAACATTGACGTTGCTTGGTCTTTAGGAGATATAACAAGAGACCGTGATGGTTCTATTGTAGTGATAGGTAGTACTGGGCATGATTATTTTGCTGATGTATTAACAGCTGAAATTCTTGCCTGTAGAGATGTAGCTAAACTTCTGAAGAATATTAAGCCATCCTATGTAAATCAATGATTGGGGTGGTTGCAGAATGGAAATCAAGGGATCATCATCGAGCCAGTATATTGCTTAATGTAGCCCATGAACTAGCTAAATTTGCTTTTCAATATGATATGGACTGTGCTAAGAGCCAGTAAAGCAGCTGCTCGAAAGCATCCTGCAGATTGTCGCACAAGATTGTAAGTATGTTGTTTAATTAATGAAAGCTCTTGGTCGATTCTCAAAGAACAAAATACAAACTACATGACGGGATAAATTTTGGTGGTGCAAAAGGACTGGAAAACATGAAACCATACCTGTAACAATTAGGCTATTCAATTCAAGTTCTCGAGCAGTACTGAGAAGAGAAAAACGAAGCAGAGGACTTTTATCAGGAATACGCATACATGATATTCACTAATCAAGGGACAAAACAAAACAACATACCTGAGGTACAGCTGCTTCGAGATGGAGAACTCTTCGTATTCGCCCACCTTCTGGTCCTTGTCGCACATCGGCAGTTTTGCTAGGACCTGCATAGATGTATTTGCAAAACTAGCATGGGAATGGATGAATACAGATAACAGAGTTATAGGGAGGTGCTACCACATGAAGGATGTTGTTTTCGGTGTTCCCCATTCCTGAGAGAAGCACTATAGGACTCTTGTGGGTGGAGATGTCGCGGACGAGCTCGGCGACAACCTTCAACTGCCCCGCTGACGGTATTGAGGAGCCATCAAATTTCATCACGACGATCTCTCCTGTCGGAGCCATGGCGGTTGGATGTGCTCTTTTTAAAATAGCCATCCTAGGTGTATTCGTGGGTCCGCTCCCTGATGCGCCGTCGCTGATGGCAGCCGGATCAAGGACGTAGTCATCGGCTGGCTCGTCCGGTACCGGTCCGCCCCCGGGTGCCCGCTGCCACTGATGGCAGCCGGATCGAGGTCATGGGCGCGGGTACGAGTAGATCAAGGTCATGCCTAGGTTCGGCTTCTGGCTGCCGCCGTGCGCGAAGGAGGATGAGGAGGAGGACATGGCGGTGGTGGCGGCGGTGACGAAGCAGAGGGGCGGGCGTGAGGAGCTGGCGACGGCAGGAGCTGACCTCCTTCTGGCCACAGGAGCTGACCCCATTCTTCTTCGGGGCGACGCCCTCCTCGGCGCCAACGCCTCCGCAGTGGCCACCATGCCAGCGGCGTCATTGCCCTCCTGGGCGACGACCTCCACACAGACGGCGCAGTCACTCTGCGGGGCGGCACTCCTCTCCGCGTCGCCATCGCAGCCGCCTCGGGTTAGATCACTGCGGCGGCTAGGGTTCGGCGATTCGTATCGGGTGGGAGGGAAGCGTTTGTGAGGGGGAATGAAGGGGCGGAGGGGCGGCGGTAGACGGATCGAGGGAGAGAGGGAGGCGGCGGCTAGGGTTCGCGCAGACAGAGGAAGAGGAGGGTACGATGGGTTGGGTGAGGTTTGCTGCGGGTGGATGGATGGACGGGTGGATGGATGGATGGATGGATGGGTGGATGTTTGCCATGACAGCGATCGATGTCAAAACTCATTCCACGAGTCAGACTTAAGCTTGTGTAGTTTTTGCTTTTTCATTTGTTTTTCTTATATTTTCCATCGTCTTATTCGGTGTGAACATATAGTTTGTCATAATTAACCAATATTATGCATATGTGTCTACTTTGGGATGACAAACAATGTGATTTGGGATATTTTCAATTTCTTATAATTTGTGTGAAAACAGTTTGTCAGAATTCATCTTTTTGTGAAGAACCTATCAAATCTTTCTTACAAATTTGAACCGCACCATTTTTCAAAAATATTAAACCATGATTTATGCGCAATTGGCCAAATGGTTACATGTCAAAAGTGAGTTTATTATTTTCTGTCGAAAAAAATTCATTTTTCATTTTTCGGGTGCCCAAAGAAAAAAATTCATTTTTCATTTTTCGGGTGCCCAAAAATGATTAATCTTATGGCCAAATTAATGACATAGTTTGTTCAAATGATCTCATATTCTTTGGATGGAAAATTCATTGTTCATTTTCTTTGGACAAAAAATTTATTTTCCATTTTTCGAGTAACCCAAATGAGTTTTTTTTGTGAAGGACCTACCATATATTTGTTGCAAAATTGGGCCAATCCAATTTTCTAAAATACTAGGCCACATTTAGTGCATTCTGAACAAAATAGGAAAATGAATATTGCTGAATTATTTTTGAACCATGGAAGCAAGGGTTTTCACATATTTGAAGAATTTATGACCCAAAGTATTTATAAGATTTTTTCGAGATTTTTTCGAATGACAGAATAGTAGGTTGCTTAACAAACTAGGATGAGGTGGGATGGAGTGGACCCACGAGTGACATGTCAACATAGTAGAAACATGTTACGACATTTTTATAATCGTCGTAAAAGTTATGACGATCTCATCTTATGCGGTTACGACGTTTTTGACTCACATCGTCGTAATTTATATGTAGATTTGATCCCCTCAAACGGTTTACGACAATGTCCGATGAAATCATCATAGATTTATGATGAATTCATCAACGACATCTTAAAAAACGTCATGTATGAGCATAATTCTTCTGGTGTATGCTCCTAGTAGACGGGGTTTGGTTGAGTGCTTATCATGAGCGTTGTGAGAAACTTAATAATGAAGACCTGAAAACTCCAAGACTTGCAGGACCTCAGAATGAAATATACCTCTGGGTGAAGGACGGTTTAGATGGGCTTCCTGGGAAAACAAAAACCAGCGGAGGACCCGAGATGCATGGAGAAGCACCATGACATCTTGCGGAAAGCTTCACCCAGGCTCAAAGAGATGAATGGATATTTCAAGACCCAAGGCTTACCTGCACAGCCACAAGTCATTATGGGCTTTGGCTTGGTTGGACAACGTGGTGACTGTGGACGGGCGGTGCTACGAGATGTAGAAGAATGGTAGGATTGGATGGGCGCCGACAGAGGCTCAGACGAACCCGTTGAAACACCATATTTTGATCATCCGGTTCTCAAACACCCTGAAGTGCGAGGACTTCAACGGAGGCGATCAAATCTTGTGGGGAACGTGTGCAAAACTCTGCAGAGTACTCAAATCTAATCGATTAGCCGTGTCCATGGTCATGGACAACTTGAGCTGAAGGAACTGAAGTTATTAGGAATTCTCAACACCATTCATTATTAAGGTGGGTAATATTTATAACTTGCGTATGAGAATTTTTGGGTGGAACCTTCTCATTCACAACCAACAAGGTATTAAATTTTGCTTTTACCTCTCTCTTGTTGTAGGAAAAATTTGCTTTACGCAAAACTTAAACTACAGCTCCACCTGCCATATATGCGTATAGTATAGATGATATTTTCACCCTCTCTTTTGTGACTTGCTGGCATATTCAATATGCTGACCTACACGGCTGCAACGTCTTATGTTGCAAATATTTTCTACGATGATTAAGAGTATGATTCAGGGTCACGGTCTGCACTCAACCTGCCGTTGGTGTTTATTGGGACTCCACACCGTTGACTGTTTACGCTGAGATTTTGAGGTATATATAAAATTTAACTTTATTTACATGTGATTGCACTTTGATATGTACATTGATGTACTGTGTGTGCCAGCATACTGATTCAGGGATGGCACAGATACGCTGAGGCATGACTCGTTTTGAGTCGGGTCGCTACAGATATGGTATCAGAGCACATGTTGACTATAGGATGTGACCCTAGAAAATGGAAATCCCTTAGGAAAGGATCTCTCAAAAAAATTATTTTCAAGAACATCCTTTACTTCTCATCTGTTCTTATTTCATCGAATGTTCTCTCTCGCCTCAAATAGTTAGACAATACGTTTTCCCCTTTGACCACGTAAAGGATCAACTGAGTCCCACTTCAAAGTATAGAGAATTTCACCATTTATTTGAAGAATTGAAGCCGCACCAATTGAAGACTCTTAAGACTCGAAGAACTCAAAGACCCTGAAGCGTTCAAATATTTATATGGCCATTAGAAGTCCAAACCCCTGTTATATACCCACGTTAGATACGATGATTTGTGAGCCGACATTTGTGTGTGTTTTCCGACAGCCACAAATAAAACCTATTCTCAAAATTATTGTTTGTATTGTGTGTATCTCCCTCTTTTCCTCTCTCTCTTACCCATCTCATCCCCAAAACCTCAACCCTTCCGGATGGAGTATGAAGCTGGACTTGTAATCTCTGGACCAATGACCCAACTGGAGGCTGAAATAAGGATTCAGAACATGGAGAACCACTTCAGGAGCAATTTACTTTCAAGGAAATATGAAGTGGCACACACTCTTCAGTACTTTACCCAAGGTGCTGCTATCTGGTGGAAAATGCATTATGACATACAAGGATTTAGTGGAGCAGAAACTTGGCACAAATTCAAGAAGACTTTGTTAAGATCACGTCTCATTCAGAAGAGCTATGGTAATCCGATGAAGAAGCCTTGTTCATGCAAGATCTATGGAGAAATAGGATACACCCAGGAAGAACACAATGATGGACGCCCTCATTTTGAAGAAAAGCACTTATAAGAGGAATGCCCAACTAGTCAGGTGACTTGTTTCTTGTGTGAAGGAACCACCCACTACCCAACCTAGTGTTACATTGACCCCAAGACGCAACAAGTTCTCAACCAGCGGGAAGAAGCAATAAAGGAAACACTCAAGAAGAAGATTTTAGAAGAACATGTGATGAAGGAATATATTGAAGACCCTGATGGACAAGACCTAACCAGATTTTTCTCCAATGCATGTTACTCATGTGGAGAAGAAGGACATTTTTCAGAGGATTGCACGAAGGAAAGCCATAAATATCTAGGAGACTTCCCGGTAGAAAAAGTAGAGTTTGATCCACTTGAAATAGAAGTACTGTCCAAAATGAAGGAGTCCGGAGAGAAGATAAAGTACACGAGCCAGAGTCAAATCCCTGCACACAAAGACCTCAGTCATATCAGATGTTTCAACTGTAAGGAATTGGGCCACTACATCAATATGTGCCCAGGTAGGAAGCAGGAAACCGAAGGAGCACAAGTACACACCAAGAAGCCTCGAGACTTGTCGGAACTCATTTGTTTTCATTGAAAGGAAGCATGACATTATGCTACTAATTGTCCACAGGGGAAGAAAGCTAAGATGGAGTAGTAAGTTTTGATAATGACAATAAGTGTAACATGAAGCACTCTTGTTTGACGAGATTATGGAGTTGAATTTTGAATTGGAAGACTCCGAGATTGTAATAACTTCATGGATCAATGGAATTTATGTGTCATGATTTCCTATGTTGAATTGTATAAGTTGTTTCTCTATGAACAAAGATCTCTGTTCACTTTCGAGGATTTGAGAAAAATATGGTCTACGCATGCATGAGTATATTTTAGTTTTAGTGTGGTAGTAAACGGTAAACCAACATGATCCAATGAGTAGGAATGTACCATGCATACCAAGGAGCCAAACCCACTGAATACAATTGAAGGAAATGTTGTAGAATATCAAACTATGGAGGTGGCAACAGTTGAATAATGTACCTTGGATATGGAAATTTGAGGAGAGATTTAAAATAAGGAACAAACACTTTTATTGGTAAACAAACCAATCTCAAGGAAAAATGAGTTCAATGAATTCAATCGGTACCAAGGATCCATCTCAAGATTTTCATGAAGGTTTCCCCTAGAGCATGAAGGGATAAGCTATGATGGACCAGCAAACATTTTTCTTAGGAGCATACGAAAACCTTAGAGTTGTGAAGTTACGATAGATGTTTTGTTCAACTTGCAGAATCCATGGATTATCCGAACTTCGTTCGTGGATAAGAGAAATTCTACAACGCTTGTGAGGACGCCCAAGTGTTAGAAAGCAAGATTCGCTAAACCTTATACTAAGTAATGATTTGGGTGCGGATTGGATTGATCACCATGATGACTCACTCTTATCATTCTCTTGCTATTCGGAATGGTAAATTTGAGAGACTTACCCACAGTGAGAGACAACGTTCTTTGAAGCTTTTGTTTAATATTTTGCTATGCTCCTAGTAGACGGGGTTTGGTTGAGTGTTCATCATGACTGTTGTGAGAAACTTAATAATCAAGATCTGAAAACTCCAAGACTTGCAGGACCTCAGAACGAAATATACCTCTGGGTGAAGGACGGTTCAGATGGGCTCCCTGGGAAAACAAAAACCAGCGGAGGACCCGAGATGCATGGAGAAGCACCACGACATCTTGCGGAAAGCTTCACCCAGGCTCAAAGAGATGGATGGATATTTCAAGACCCAAGGCTTACCTGCACAGCCACAAGTCATTATGGTCTCTGGGTTGGTTGGACAACGTGTTGACTCTGGACGGGCGGTGCTACGAGATGTAGAAGGACGGCAGGATTGGATGGGCACTGACAAAGGCTCAGAGGAACCCGTTGAAAGATCATGTTTTGATCATCCGGTTCTCTAACACCCTGAAGTGCGGGGACTTCAACGGAGGCGATCAAATCTTGTGGGGAACCTGTGCAAAACTCTGCAGAGTACTCAAACCTAATTGATTAGCCGTGTCCACGGTCACAGACAACTTGAGCCGAAGGAACTGAAGTTATCAGGAATTCTCAACACCATTCATTATTAAGGTGGGTAATATTTAAAACTTGGGTATGAGAGTTGTTTGGTGGAACCTTCTCATTAACAACCAACAAGGTAGTAAATTTTGCTTTTACCTCTCTCTTGTCTTAGGAAAAATTTGCTTTACGCAAAACTTAAACTCTAGCCCCACCTGCCATATATGCATATAGTATAGATGAAATTTTCACCCTCTCTTTTGTGACTTCCGGCATATTCAATATGCTGACCTACACAGATGCAACACCTTATGTTGTAGATATTTTCTATGATGAGTAAGAGTACGATTCAGGGTCACGGTGTGCACTCAACCTGTCGTTGGTGTTTATTGGGACTCCACACCACTGACTGTTACCGCTGAGATTTTGAGGTATATATAAAATTTTACGTTATTTACATGTGATTGCACTTTAATATATACATTGATGTATTGTGTGCGCCAGCATACTGATCCAAGGATGGCACAGATACACAAAGGCTTGACTCATTTTGAGTCGGGCCGCTACAGATATGGTATCAGAGCACATGTTGATTGTAGGACGTGACCCTAGAAACTGGAAATCCCTTAGGAAAGGATCTCTCAAAAAATTATTTTCAAGAACATCCGTTACTTCTCATCTCTTCTGATTTCATCGAATGTTCTCTCTCGTCTCAAATAGTTAGACAATACCTTTTCCCCTTTGACCACAAGAAGGATTAACTGAGTCCCACTTCAAAGTAAAGAGAATTTCACAATGCATTTGAAGAATTGAAGCTGCACCAATTGAAAACTCTCAAGACTCGAAGAATTCAAAGACCCGAAAGTGCTCGAATATTTATATGGGCATTAGAAGTCCAAACCCCTGTTATATACCCACGTTAGATACGATGATTTGTGAGCCGTCATTTGTGTGTGTTTTCCGACAGCCACAAATAAAACCTATTCACAAAAATATTATTTGTATTGTGTGTATCTCCCTATTTTCCTCTCTCTTACCCATCTCATCCCCACTTTGGGAGCAATTTGATTTCAAGGAAATATGAAGTGGCACATTACCATCCGCGTTAGTCTTCTTCTTAAAGATCCATTTATTTTTAATGGCTCGCCGATCATCGGGCAAGTCCACCAAAGTCCATACTTTGTTCTCATACATGGATCCTATCTCAGATTTCATGGCCTCAAGCCATTTGTTGGAATCCAGGCCTACCATCGCTTCTTCATAGTTCGAAGGTTCAGTGTTGTCCAACAACATGATTTCCATGACAGGGTTTGCATACCACTCTGGTGCGAAACATACCCTTGTGGACCTTCGAGGTTCAATAGTAACTTGATCTAAAGTTTCATGATCATCATCATTAACTTCTTCTCTAGCCGATGCACGCGCATGAGAAACATTTTCTTATGTTGCACTACTCTCCAGTTCGAGAGAAGGTACATGTTGGGGAACGTTGCATGGGAAACAAAAATTTTCCTATGCACACGAAGACCTATCATGGTGATGTCCATCTACGATAGGAGATTTGGATCTACGTACCCTTGTAGATCGCCCAACAGGAAGCATTAAGAAACGCGTTTAATATAGTGGAACGTCTTCACATCCCTCGAACCGTCCCACGAACTGTCCCTCGATCTGTCGCACGATACGTTCCGATCTAGCGCCGAACGGACGACACCTCCGCGTTCATCACACGTACAGCTCGACGATGATCTCGGCCTTCTTGATCCAGCAAGCAAGACGGAGAAGTAGATGAGTTCTCCGGCAGCGTGACGACGCTCTGGTGGTGGTGATGATCTACTCCTGCAGGGCTCCGCCCAAGCTCCGCAGAAATCCGATCTGGAGGTAAAACTTGGTGGTCTAGGGTTGAGTTCCACGTGGCAAAAGTTGTTTCAAATAAGCCCTAAATCTCCACTATATATAAACCGAGGGGGCGGGGCTTGCCTTAAGGGACAAGGCCTTCAAGGGTGCGCCGACGCTAGGAGGAGGAGGACTCCTCCTCCAATTCGGTTTGGGAAGGAGGAGTCCTCCTCTTCCTTCCCACCTCCCAATTTCCCTTTTCTTTTTCTTTTTATTTTGGTATTTCTTTAAGTGGCACCATGGGCCCCTTGGGCTGACTCCACCAGCCCACTAGGGACTTGTGGCTCCACCCTATGGACTTGGGCTCACTCCCGGGTGGGTGGGCCCCTCCCGGTGAACTCCCGAAACCCATTCGTCGCTCCTGGTACACTACCAGAATTGCCCGAGACTTTTCGGTAACCAAATGAAACCATCCTATATATCCATCTTCGTTTCTGGACCATTCCGGAAACCCTCGTGACATCCGTGATCTCATCCGAGACTCCGAACAACATTCGGTAACCACATATAGAACTCAAGTATACTAAAACATCATCGAACCTTAAGTGTGCAGACCATGCGGTTCGAGAAGTATGTAGACATTCCCCGAGGCACTCCTCGGTCAATATCCAATAGAGGGACCTGGATGCCCATATTGGATCCTACATATTCTCCGAAGATCTTATCGGTTGAACCTCAGTGTCAAGGATTCATATAATCTCGTATGTCATTCCCTTTGTCCTTTGGTATGTTATTTGCCAGAGATTCGATCGTCGGTATCCGAAAACCTATTTCAGTCTCGTTACCGGCAAGTCTCTTTACTCGTTCTGTAATACAAGATTACATGACTTACACTTAGTCACATTGCTTGCAAGGCTTGTGTGTGATTTTGTATTACCGAGTGGGCCCCGACATACCTCTCCGTCACACGGAGTGACAAATCCTAGTCTTGATCCATACTAACTGAATGGACACCTTCGGAGATACTCATAGAGCACCTTTATAGTCACCCGGTTACGTTGTGACGTTTGATGCACACAAGGTATTCCTCCGGTGCCAGTGAGTTATATGATCTCATGGTCATAGGAATAAATACTTGACACGTAGTAAGCAATAGCAATAAAACGACACGATCAATATGCCACGTTCATAGTTTGGCTCTAGTCCATCACATGATTCTCCTAATGATGTGATCCAGTTATCAAGTGACCACACTTGCATATAGTCACAAAACCTTTACTATCATTGATCAACTAGCTAGCCAACTAGAGGCTTGCTAGGGACATTTTTTTGTCTATGTATCCACACATGTATCTATGTTTTCATTCAATACAATTATAGCATGGATAATAAAAGGTTATCTTTAAACAGGAAATATAATAATAACTATTTATCATTGCCTCTAGGGCATTTTTCCAACAGTCTCCCACTTGCACTATAGTAAATAATCTAGTCCTCACATCGCCATGCGATTCACATTGTAATAAATCGAACACCCATATAGTTCTAGTGTTGATCATGTTTTTCTCGTGGAAGAGGTTTAGTCAGCGGGTCTGCAATAGTCAGATCCGTGAGCACTTTGCAAATATTCACGTCATCTCCTTCGACGTAGTCGCAGATGAGGTTGAAGCGTCTTTGATGTGTCTCGTCTTCTTGTGAAACCTTGGTTCCTTTCCTAAGGCAATGGCATGAGTGTCGTCACATAATAGAGTTATTGGATTTAGTGCGCTCGGAAGAACTCCAAGATCTGTCATGAACTGCTTCATCCAGACACCCTCCTTTGCTGCCTCCGAGGCAGCCATGTACTCTGCTTCACATGTGGAATCTGCTACGACGCTCTGCTTGGAACTGCACCAGCTTACTTCACCCCCATTAAGAATAAATACGTATCCGGTTCGCGACTTAGAGTCATCCGGATTGGTGTCAAAACTTGCGTCGACGTAACCTTTTACAACGAGCTCTTTGTCACCTCCATAAACGAGAAAAATTTCCTTAGTCCTTTTCAGGTACTTTAGAATATTCTTGACTGCCGTCCAGTGATCCACTCCTGGATTACTCTGAAACATGCCTGCCATACTTATGGCCAAGCTGACGTCTGGTCTAATGCACAACATTGCATACATGATAGAACCTATGGCTGAAGCGTAGGGGACGGAACTCATTTGTTCTCTATCTTCCGCAGTTGCTGGGCACTGAGTCTTACTCATTTTTGTACCTTTGTAACACTAGCAAGAACCCTTTCTTGGACTGATCCATTTTGAACTTCTTCAAAACTTTATCAAGGTATCTGCTTTGTGAAAGTCCTATCAGGCGTCTCGATCTATCCCTAGGTCGTTCATAGAGAAACTTTTATTCAAGTAATCCCTTATGCTCTCCAAAAACTCCACGTTGTTTCCAATCAGCAATATGTCATCCACATATAATATTAGAAACGCCACAGAGCTCCCACTCACTTTCTTGTAAATACAAGATTCTCCAACCACTTGTATAAACCCAAATGCTTTGATCACCTCATCAAAGCGTTTATTCCAACTCCGAGATGCTTGCACCAGTGCATAAATGGATCGCTAGAGCTTGCACACTTTGTTAGCATTCTTTGGATCGACAAAACCTTCGGGTTGCATCATATACAATTCTTCCTTAAGAAAACCGTTAAGGAACGCTGTTTTGACATCCATCTGCCAAATTTCATAATAATAAAATGCTATTGCTAATATGATTCGTATGGTGTCGGGTTCCAGCTTTTCAGGCTGAAGCTTTTTGACATAAGCATCACATCCCCAAACTTTAAGAAACGACAACTTTGGTCTTTTGCCATACCACATTTCGTATGGTGTTGTCTCAATAGATTGTGATGGTGCCCTATTTAAATTGAATGCAGCTGTCTCTAATGCATAACCCCTAAACGATAACGACAAATCGGTAAGAGACATCATAGATCGCACCATCTCTAATAAAGTACGATTACGATGTTCGGACAGCTGTCGGGACCCCGATCCTAAGCCATAGGAATCCAGCCTGTAATACATTGCATCCCTTTGCGGTCTCACGCACGGTTAACCCCAGGGCAGTCACCTTACCTTAGTCGGGACCGTTTGCGCCTTTTGACTCACGTATGCATTAGTATCACTAGCATTCCAATGTCAAAGAACCCGGGTCGGCATATCTAGTCATAAACTCAAGTGGCTCGACTGTACACATACATGCATACATAACCCAACAATGCAGGTGTCGGTCATCAACGCGTGTAGACGAGTCGTAGCAAGCTACAAGGACTCCATTACACCGCGTGACATTTCCCCATAGGGATAGACACAGCAACTAAGAAGGATACATGTCGGTAAACCAATGTGTCCGGAGCAGTAGCGAACTACCAAGGCTCATTGGAAGCACAAAGGGGCATTTCTTTGTATGGAAAGCTACTAGGGGCATACGACTAGGTGTCAAATCCCATACATATCATAGTGCATCATACGTACGCATGACACACTCGATATGCATACATACAACAACACAACATTTATGTAGTAGACTTGGAAGAGTCTTTCATAATATGTTCATACACGTAGGGGTCACATGACCCGACACTCAAGTCATGCAATATGACAGCCCGATGCCGACGCCCAGAAGATTCCCCATTTTATTTCCGTTTCCGTCGTGTGATTAGTTTTATTTGCTGCATCGTCATTTAGTTTGCATCGTCGTATCATGCATGGCATCTTGCATCGTCTGTCACGTGTGGTTTTGAGTGTTGTGCTTCAAGTGATCACCGAGTCGTAGTGCGATAGTAGCTCCCCCTCTCCCCTCTTATTTCGTTTTTGCGGTTTGCCAAAGTTTCCGTTTTAACCCTTCTAAAAAATGCGTCTTCTTTCAAAAATCCTTTTATTAAATGTGGGGGCAACCCTTGGGTTTTTATTTTTATTTCTCCTTGTGTTTTATTTTAAAACCCTCTCATTTCCTTTTCTCTTTAAAAGGGCTTTTATTTTATTCTTTAAATAAAGAGGTTTTATTTATTTCTTTTGTAAAAGGGTTTTGATTTCATTCTTAAGAAAAAGGTTTCATTTTTTTAATTGTTTTAAAAGGCCCGATCTATTTTAAAAGTTGGGGTGTATTTTAAATGGAGTAAAAATACATTTTTCTATTTTTTGTTTAATCTTCTTCTTTTAAAGTGTGTTTTTGTATTTTTTTTAAACAAAAAAAACCCTAAGCGGGAGGACCGCATGCCAAGGCCCAGGCCTCCCATTGCCCTAGCGAACAACCCTCGCTCCCCTCGTCCCTTGGCACCTCCCCGAGCGCCGTCGTATCCAGCTTCTCCTCCTGATTTCCCATCCCCCCGTGCGCCTCCCTCCTCTGCGTGCGCCATGGCCGGCCTCCTCCTCCCAAGTCGCCGCCGTTCCCAGCGGCTCGCCGCGCCGCCTCGCTACCTTCGCGCGCAGCCACCTCGCCCCGTCCCCGCGTGCTCGTTCCCGTGGCCTCGCGTCCCCGTCGTCGTGGCCTGCCGTCGCCCGGCTGCAGCAGCTCTGTGCCAGCGCCCCTCCCCGCGTTGGCCATGCGGCCGCCCCGCCTGCAGGCCCCTGCGCCCCGCACACGCCTCGCCGCCTGCCACCGCGTGCCGCCATGGTCGGCCTCCTCCTCCCGAGCCTCGCCGCCTCACCGCTTCCACTCAATGGCTCACCACCATTCGCCGTTCCCCCGTGCTGGCCGTCCCTGCGTGGTCGTCGTGCCGCCCGCCGCCGGTCGCCATGGCCGTGCCCTGCCCGAGGTGCTCCAGGGCCCCGACCTCCTCGTGCATTTTGCTGCTGCCCTGCCAAGTTTTGCTGCTGTTGCGCTGTAACTGCTGCTCGCGTTGCCTGTAGCCGGTTGCTGTTGTTTGCCGTTTTGATGCTGCCGCTATGCCTGCAGTTGTTGCTGTTGGCCGCTGCTGCTTGGAGAGGCCGCCGAGCTGCTGCTTGCCAGCTGTTCCGTTGCCTGTTGCTGCCGGCTCCTGCTGATGTGTGTTGTTGCCGAGCGTTTGCTGTTGCCCTTGCTGCCGCCTGTGCATGCGCCTCTGCCATAGCCAGCTAAGTTGATTGTTGTAGCTGCTGCGTTTTTGCTGCTGCTGCTGTAGTGGCTGCTGCCTGATGCTAGTGCCTGCTGTCGAGTTGTCGTATATGTTGGTGGCGAACGATAGTGCTTAGGTAGTTGTTGCCCGATGCTAGGTTGTCATGTGTGATTGCCTGCATGCTATTAGTTGTTAGCTGCTTGCTATTGCCTGTTGCCGAGAGCTGCATGCTCCTGTTAGTGCTTGCTGTAGATGATTGCTGTCGCTTGTGCTAGTTGTTGCATGTTGTTTGCCTACTAGCCCTAGCCGGGTTGCGTGCCGTAGCTTGCCATTAGATGTTAGTTGCTAGCGGTTCCCGCTGTCGCGTGTTGCCGTCACCGAAGACCGCGTGCGTCATTCCCTCCGTCATGGAACCGACAAGATCGGCGAGTACCACGTCGTCCTCGACGACCCCGGAGACGAGTTCGACTTCCTCGACGTCGCCGAAGACCCGTGTTCGACTAATGAGGTGAAGACCGTAACCGTCGCCGAAGACCGTGTACCACTACTTCAACTACCGGCGCGGGAACGACTACTTCCACGACGACAACTACTTCCACGACTTCCACGACGTCCGCTACGAACCGAACCCCTCCGATTCGCATGCGTCGAAGGTATACCGATGGGACGTGTCATGTACCGTGTACAAGTGGTGTATGTATGAATGTATGTATGCACCATATGTTGCCCGTTGCAGGTGTACTTCTTTTGTCGTGCCTCGACACATGGGAACCCGGTAATCGAGATCACCCCACCTTTATTTAACGTTTCCGCACACGCATCGTATACGTTGGCACGTTATCTCGATGAGTTATCGGGATAGGAACGTTGCCGTGGCTTCGTTTCCGTTTTGCCGCCATGTTTCCCTCTCGCTCGCCGTGGCGACACTTGTTTCTTTTCCTTCTTGTCGTGGTGTTGATGAACTCGCATGCATGACGCATTCATGGCATATATATCTTGTGTTGCATGTCTCTTGTGTTGTAGCTCCGTTCTAAGTCCCGCGTGCTATCGACTAGTATGACAGGTAGTATCATCGCTTCACCCCTTGCCATGTTAACAACAATTTAATATTGCCGAGTACCTAATCGGGATAGAACTAAATAAATAAACGTGGAGTTTCGTCAATATGCAACTCGTTGCATATTGAACTTCACTTAATGTGTAGTGTTTGATTGTGGGGATTGACATGCCGGGTCTTGCATGTATTCAGCTGCTCATGCATCATATGTGTTGTGCATCGTGTGGTGAATTCGTGTGTTGATTCTTGTTTCCGGTTTTCCCCGTCTCGATAGAGTTCCGCAAGCGTGTCGGATTGTGAGGACCCGTTCGACTACGTCGGTTCGTCTGCTTCACGGTGGAATTCTTCTTCCAAGCGGGATCTCTGGCAAGATGACCATTTCCCCAGATACCATTACTATCATCGCCATGCTAGTTTTACCGCTTCTACCGTTTATGTCTCATTTCCTACCACATGTTAAATATTAGCCTCTCAACAATGCCATGAAAACCCTCAACCTGTTCAACCTAGCAAACCACTGATTGGCTATGTTACTGCTTGCTTAACCCTGTTGTTAGCGTTGCTAGTTGCAGGTGCATTGCTTCCATGTGAAAGCATGGGCTCCTTGTTATATCACCATATTAAATGCTATTTAATTTAATGCACATATATACTTGGTAAAAGGAGGAAGGTTCTGCCTTTCTAGCCTGGTGTTTTGTTCCACCTTTGCACCCTTAGTTTCCGACTACCGGTGTTATGTTCCATAAATGAGCGCTCCTAACACGATCGGGGTTGTTATGGGGACCCCCTTGATAATTCGTTTTAGATTAAGACTGGTCTGGCAAGGCCCATCTTTGGTACTACATTTGCCTAATAACCTAATAATAATGCATAGGGACCCGCCGGCACCCATGGACTAATTTAATCAACCCCCGGGCCAGTGCTCCTCATGAGTGTTGGTCCCAGCTGAGCGATGTCCGGCGCCCCTCTGGTCACCCGGAGGTTTAGCGATCCCGACGTCTAGCTCATCCGTCGTGTCCTGAGAACGAGGTACGCGACTCTTATCGGGATCGTCGACACGTCGGACGGCCTTGCTGGATTAGTTTTACCTTTGACGGAATATTTTGTGCATCGGGATTGCGGTGATGCTTTGGTAATCTCAGAGTTGAGGTTTTCCACTAGGGAATCCGACGAGATCGCGAGCTTCGTGATTGAGGATTTCTATGCGGCTTGTGGTAATTTGTGATGGACTAGTTGGAGCACCCCTGCAGGGTTAAATCTTTCGGAAAGCCGTGCCCGCGGTTATGTGGCAACGTGGAAACTTTGTTTAACACTGGTTCTAGATAACTTGAAGTAACTTAATTAGAACATGCCAACTGTGTGCGTAACCATGACTGTCTCTTTCATGAGTTCTTACTCCAATCGAGGACACGGTGGGGTTGTGCCTGACATAGGTAGGTGTTCAGGATCATTCCTTGGATCGTCAGTAGTTCATGTCCGCTATGCGTAGATCTTCCCCCTCTTATTTCTCGTACTCGTAATTTAGCCACCATAAATATATGCTTAGCCGCTGCCACAACCTCACCACTTAACCATGCCTGACCCATTAAGCTTTGCTAGTCTTGATACCTTTGGAAATGAGATTGCTGAGTCCCCTGTGGCTCACAGATTACTACTACACCAGTTGCAGGTACAGGTAAAGGTTACTTGACGCGAGCGTGTTGATTGTACATTTGGAGTTGCTTCTTCTTCTTCTTCTTCATCGATCTAAGATGGGTTCCAGGCCGGCAGCCTGGGATAGTAAGGATGGACGTCATTCTTCTTTTCTCGTTTGTTTTCGTCCGTAGTCGTACCCTGCTCTTACTCTTGATGAATATGTAATGTAATGATGTGACTCTGATGTAGCTTGTGGCGAGTGTAAGCCAAGTCTATATATATCTCTTCTTTTCAGTACATGTACTTGTAACGATATCCATTCTTGCGACACGACGAGATGCGCTTCTATCCCCGACGAGGCCTTCGTGCCAAATTGAGGATAGGGTCGCATCTTGGGCGTGACAAGTTAGTATTAGAGCAGTACCGACCTAGGAGCCCCCTTGATTGATCGAACTTGGCCGAGTCGAGTCTAGTGAAAAACTACTTTGAGTCTAGTTATACATCGGAGAGTAGGATTCTTTTTTCTCCTCTTCTATGCTCTGGTGAGGAATCTTGACGTAATAATTAACTCTACTCCTATTCTCACTCAAAAAAACTTTAGGATCACGCGGATATTTTTGGAATCTATATGATGCCGATGTGACGGAGTTCTGTCTTGGTGCCTCCTATCTGCTTTGAGTTTCAGGGGAGTTGAGCTCCAGGGGATTCTTGAGCACATCGTTATCATTCACATTTCTTAGTATCTCAGAACGAAGGATGTTCGTAATTGCTTCAATACTAGTAGTGGCGAGATAACCCCGATGTCCCCAGTACTGGTGCAGATTGTTCGGGAGTACTGCCATACTTTGTATCATTGTGATCACGAGGGTCTGTAGTAGATGAAGGTCCGAGATTCTGGTTGTGTGTTGAAGGATGTGATACAGGTGACGGGTTAGTATTGGAGTTGTGTGATATTACTCCTTGTATCCGTGTTCCAGATTGCATGACCAAATATTTCGGGAATTCATAGGTGGGAATTCAAGTAGTTGCTTATAGGACAATCTTCCAACAAATGCATGATGTTAGGTTGGGGTTCGACATCTAGTGGATTCCTGTCCACGAAAATATCGGACGGAATCTTTCTCATGAGTTTGTTCTGGCTTATTTCGTAAGCCGCATCATTTGTGTTGTTCATTATGGTAATTTAAGTTGCTTCGATGTCAAGCGGTGACTTCAGATCTTTTCTAAGCAGTGTTCTCATATTCATATGAGAGTGCAAATTCTTTGCTCAATCAGTTGTCTTATCAATTCTTTTCAACCGGAGTCATTGTATCAATTCTTTTTCAACCGGTGCGTTTCTCTTCAAATGAATTCAATCCTCTCCAATTTTGCAAGATCATTCTCTCAATTCTTACCGGAGTTCGTCTCATTCGTCCCAAGTTGTCTTTGTTTTTCCCCGCCCTCCCACCCTTTTCTTCAATGGTTCAGTCATTATCCAAGTGCCTTTATATTCAGTGATGCTTCCACTATCTTTTCTTCCGTGTCCTATCCGGTGATTCATTGTGATGATTCTCAGGAGCTTCATGTTCATCCTTATTCAGTTTGTTATTTTTCCGGTGAATTCAATTTAATTATCCGTGATCATTATATCCTGTTCATCCTTGTAATGTTTTCCTATGTTGGAGATTCTTATCACTCTATCTTGTTTATTTAGTTATCTCTGTTCTATCCGGAGTGTTAAAGATGTCTCAGAGTTTCTTGTTTTCAATTCTTTAATTATTTTGAGGTGCTCAACCTCATCAAGTTTTCATTTCTACCGGTGCAATATCTCTCTTCTATGCAATCTTTTCTAATGGTGGTGTCTTTGAGTGGGCCCATAACCCACAGGTTCTTTCCCAGGATCTTTCCTAGCTCTTTTAATCTTTTCCGGAGATCTATAAATCTTGTCAACTATGACGTAAGTATGATTTTCATCAGTCATATCCCTTCTTCAAGATCTATTTATATTAACTCTCATATTTGGCTCAACCTTTCACTCTTCTTTATGCCGGAGTGTCTCAGTTATCCTTGGTGCTGTTTCTCATCATCATTCTCAGCTTGCAAATCTGAAGGAGTGTTTCTCTCAATCTTGGTCTATTCTCTTGGATATTCATCATTTCAGCTTTGTGCCATCATCTTAATTGTTGTCAATCATGAGTATCCATTTCTTACTATCCGGTGCATTTTTGAGTTGTTTTTATTTCTCGTTCCTCCGAAGGCCATCATTTTTAGAAGACTTCTTCGTTCTCAGCTTTCAGCTTTCATCCTCAAATCTGCTCAATTTTTGCCTCTTCGTTCGTCTCTTGATTATTCCGGTACCTTGTTCTATTTTTCTCTCAGGTGGCTCATGATCTCTTCATTCTCATGTATCTCCATTGATTCATGGTGTTTCCATTCAATTGTGAATTCTTACCGGTGCTTCCTTCAATTATGCATCAAGTGGTGCTTATCTCTCTCTCTTCAAGATTCTTTCAAGAGGAATAAGTTGTATGCTAAATCCATTGCTTGTCATCAATTTAATTTGATGAAGGATGAGCATAACATAATTCTTATTCTTGTTCTTCCTTCTTCTAAGGGATTTCAATTCTTCTTCCGGAGTGGCTCATGATATCAATTCCTTTTCTCAAGTGTTCTTATCTTTTCTTTTCCGGAGTTACAAGTTTTATCAAGTATCTCTTTGTGAGCTTCATCAAAATCTTGGCAAGGTCGTAATCTTATTCCTGCTACCTTCATATCTTCGCATCATTCATTTGTATACGGTGGTCCTTCATCGTGGTTCATCAAGGTTTCAATTCATTCTCAAAGTGTTCTTCAAGATACTTGTTGGAGAACCTCAAGTATCCTTTCTCTTGCATGTCTAGGTGCAATTGTTCTTCCTTTATTCTTTGAGGTGATATTATAGCATTCTTGTTAGTGTAGGAGCCTCGAAGAGTTTTTCCTTTCAAGATTGAGATAATTAAACCCACCAATTCTATGATCATGAGATATTTTCAACCCATGATTCTTCATTGAGCTATCTTGGGTTGGATTTCACCTAAAGCTTTTCCTATGGATTGTTGCTATAATGGTGCTTGTCTTTAATCCAAGTTCTCAATGCACCCTCGGTGTAAGAAGTTTTGATATCTTTGCTTTCAACTATCCTTGTTTCTTTTAGTGGTTGGTGGTCACCTCATATATGCTGAGATGATTTTCATAAGCCCACTACTATATTGTTCCTTTCGTTGTTGGTTTTCCAATTGCTACGTCAATTCTCCGTCCGGAGGCTCTTCAATTCTATTGTGATGATAGTTGGCATTCATTCTTCATTCTCTTCTTCCGCTCGAGCTAGTTCCTATTCTCTTGTTCCGGAGGCCTTGTGATGTTTCTCTTTTGGGTCTATTATGTTGTTCTATCAAGTTCTTGGTGTTCCCTTGTTCTATCTAGTTGTTGGTTGTGAATATTGTCTATTTCTCTCTTCTTATCAAAATTTTTGTCGCATTTTCCTACCAAAGTGTTGCCGAAATTTTCCGTGAATTCTTGCTTGTTTCTCATATCATTCGTCATCGCTTTGCTACCTTCAAGGATCGTTGGTTTCACTTCTTTCTCAAAGAAGCGACTAAGTTTTACCTCTTGTTCCTTCTCACCCTCTCCCCCTTTCATTCTTGGATCTCGGGGCGAGATATTTTTGTAGTGTAGCAGAGTTGTGACAGCCCGATGCCGACGCCCAGAAGATTCCCCATTTTATTTCCGTTTCCGTCGTGTGATTAGTTTTATTTGCTGCATCGTCATTTAGTTTGCATCGTCGTATCATGCATGGCACCTTGCATCGTCTATCACGTGTGGTTTTGAGTGTTGTGCTTCGAGTGATCACCGAGTCGTAGTTCGATAGTAGCTCCCCCCTCCCCTCTTATTTCGTTTTTGCGGTTTGCCAAAGTTTCCGTTTTAACCCTTCTAAAAAAATGCGTGTTCTTTTAAAAATCCTTTTATTAAATGTGGGGGCAACCCTTGGGTTTTTATTTTTATTTCTGCTTGTGTTCTATTTTAAAACCCTCTCATTTCCTTTTCTCTTTAAAAGGGCTTTTATTTTATTCTTTAAATAAAGAGGTTTTACTTATTTCTTTTGTAAAAGGGTTTTGATTTAATTCTTAAGAAAAAGGTTTCAGTTTTTTAATTGTTTTAAAAGGCCCGATCTATTTTAAAAGTTGGGGTGTATTTTAAATGGAGTAAAAAGGCATTTTTCGTTTTTTTGTTTAGTCTTCTTCTTTTAAAGTGTGTTTTTCTGTTTTTTTTGAACAAAAAAAACCCTAAGGGGGAGGACCCCAGGCCAAGGCCTAGCAAGCCAAGGCCCAGGCCTCCCCTTGCCCTAGCGAACAGCCCTCGCTCCCCTCGTCCCCTGGCACCTCCCCGAGCGCCGTCGTATCCAGCTTCTCCTCCCGATTTCCCATCCCCCCGTGCGCCTCCTTCCTCCGCGTGCGCCATGGCCGGCCTCCTCCTCCCTAGTCGCCGCTGTTCCCAGCGGCTCGCCGCGCCGCCTCGCCGCCTTCCCGCGTAGCCGCCTCGCCCCGTCCCCGTGTGCTCGTTCCCATGGCCTCGCGTCCCCGCCACCGTGGCTTGCTGTCGCCCGGCTGCAGCAGCTCTACGCCAGCGCCCCTCCCCGCGTCGGCCGTGCGGCCGCTCCGCCTGCAGGCCCCTGCGCCCCAAGCGCGCCTCGCCGCCTGCCACCGCGTGCCGACATGGCCGGCCTACTCCTCACGAGCCTCGCCGCCTCGCCGCTTCCCCGCCATGGCTCGCCGCCGTTCGCTGTGCCCCCGTGCTGGCCGTCCCCGCGTGGTCGCCGTACCGCCCGCCGCCGGTCGCCATGGCCGTGCCCTGCCCGAGGTGCTCCAGGGCCCCGACCTCCTCATGCGTTTTGTTGCTGCCCTGCCAAGTTTTGTTGCTCCTGCGCTGTAACTGCTGCTCGCGTTGCATGTAGCCGGTTGCTGTTGCTTGCCATTTTGATGCTGCCGCTATGCCTGCCGCTGTTGTTGTTGGCCGCTGCTGCTTGAAGAGGCCGCCGAGCTGCTGCTTGCCAGCTGTTCCGTTGCCTGTTGCTGCCGGCTCTTGCTCATGCGTGCCGTTGCTGAGCGTTTGCTGTTGCCCTTGCTGCCGCCTGTGCATGCGCCTCTGCCGTAGCCTGCTAAGTTGATTGTTGTAGCTGCTTCGTTTTTGCTGCTGCTGCTGTAGTGGCTCCTGCCTGATGCTAGTGCCTGTTGTCGAGTTGTCGTATATGATACTGGTGGCCGATAGTGCTTAGGTAGTTGTTGCCTGATGCTAGGTTGTCATGTGTGCTTGCCTGCATGCTATTAGTTGTTAGCCGCTTGCTGTTGCTTGTTGTCGAGAGCTGCATGCTCCTGTTAGTGCTTGCTGTAGATGATTGATGTCGCTTGTGCTAGCTGGTGCATGTTGTTTGCGTGCTAGCGCTAGCCGGGTTGCATGCCATAGCTTGCCATTAGATGTTAGTTGCTAGCGGTTGCCATCACCAAAGACCGCGTGCGTCATTCCCTCTGTCATGGAACCGACAAGATCGGCGAGTACCACGTCGTCCTCGACGACCCCGGAGATGAGTTCGACTTCCTCGACGTCGCTGAAGACCCGTGTTCGACTACTGAGGTGAAGACCGTAACCGTCACCGAAGACCGTGTACCACTACTTCAACTACCTGCGCGGGAACGACTACTTCCACAACGACAACTACTTACACGACTTCCACGATGTCTGCTACGAACCGAACCCCTCCGATTCGCATGCGTCGAAGGTATATCGATGGGACGTGTCGTGTATCGTGTACAAGTGGTGTATGTATGAATGTATGTATGCACCGTATGTTTCCCGTTGCACGTGTACTTCTTTTGTCGGGCCTCGACACATGGGAAGCCGGTAATCGGGATCACCCCACCTTTATTGAACATTTCCGCACATGCATCGTATACGTTGGCACATTATCTTGATGAGTTATCGGGATAGGAACGTTGCCGTGGCTTCGTTTCCGTTTTGCCACCATGTTTCCCTCTCGCTCGCTGTGGCGACACTTGTTTCTTTTCCTTCTTGCCGTGGTGTTGATGAACTCGCATGCATGACGCATTCATGGCATATATATCTTGTGTTGCATGTTTCTTGTGTCGTAGCTCCATTCTAAGTCCCGCGTGCTATCGACTAGTATGATAGGTAGAATCATCGTTTCACCCCTTGCCATGTTAACAAAAATTTAATATTGCCGAGTACCTAATCGGGATAGAACTAAATAAATAAACGTGGAGTTTCGTCAATATGCAACTCGTTGCATATTGAACTTCACTTGATGTGTAGTGTTTGATTGTGGGGATTGAAATGTCCTGTCTTGCATGTATTCAGCTGCTCATGCATCATATGTGTTGTGCATCGTGTGGTGAATTCGTGTGGTGAATTCGCGTGTTGATTCTTGTTTCCGGTTTTCCCCGTCTCGATAGAGTTCCGCAAGCGTGTCGGATTGTGAGTACCCGTTCGACTACGTCGGTTCATCTGCTTCATGGTGGCATTCTTCTTCCAAGCGGGATCTCAGTCAAGATGACCCTTTCCCCAGATACCATTACTCGCCATGCTAGTTTTACCGCTTCTACCGTTTATGTCTCGTTGCCTACCACATGTTAAATATTAGCCTCTCAAAAATGCCATGAGAACCCTCAACCTCTTCAACCTAGCAAACCACTGATTGGATATGTTACTGCTTCCTTAACCCTGTTGTTAGCGTTGCTAGTTGCAGGTGCATTGCTTCCATGTGAAAGCATGGGCTCCTTGTTATATCACCATATTAAATCCTATTTAATTTAATTCACCTATATACTTGGTAAAAGGTGGAAGGCTCGGCCTTTCTAGCCTGGTGTTTTGTTCCACCTTTGCCCCCTTAGTTTCCGACTACCGGTGTTATGTTCCATAAATGAGCGCTCCTAACACGATCGGGGTTGTTATGGGGACCCCCTTGATAATTCGTTTTAGATTAAGACTGGTCTGGCAAGGCCCAACTTTGGTACTAAATTTGCCTAATAACCTAATAATAATGAATAGGGACCCGCCGGCACCCGCGGACTAATGTAATCGACCCCCGGGCCAGTGCTCCTCATGAGTGTTGGTCCCACCTGAGCGATGTCCGGCGCCCCTCTGGTCACCCGGAGGTTTAGGGATCCCGACGTCTAGCTCATCCGTCGTGTCCTGAGAATGAGGTACGCGACTCCTATCGGGATCGTCGACACGTCGGGCGGCCTTGCTGGATTAGTTTTATCTTTGACAAAATATCTTGTGCATCGGGATTCCGGTGATGCTTTGGGTAATCTCAGAGTTGAGGTTTTCCACTAGGGATTCCGACGAGATCGCGAGCTTCGTGATTGAGGATTTCTATGCAGCTTGTGGTAATTTGTGATGGACTAGTTGGAGCACCCCTGCAGGGTTAAATCTTTCGGAAAGCCGTGCCCGCGGTTATGTGGCAACGTGGAAACTTTGTTTAACACTGGTTCTAGATAACTTGAAGTAACTTAATTAGAACATGCCAATTGTGTGCGTAACCGTGACTGTCTCTTTCGTGAGTTCTTACTCCAATCGAGGACACGGTGGGGTTGTGCCTGACGTAGGTAGGTGTTTAGGATCATTCCTTGGATCATCAGTAGTTCACGTCCGCTATGCGTAGATCTTCCCCCTCTTATTTCTCGTACTCGTAAGATAGCCACCATAAATATATGCTTAGCCGCTGCCGCAACCTCACCACTTAACCACGCCTCACCCAGTAAGCTTTGCTAGTCTTGATACGTTTTGAAATGAGATTGCTGAGTCCCCTGTGGCTCACAAATTAGTACTACACCGGTTGCAGGTACAGGTAAAGGTTAATTGACGCGAGCGCGTTGATTGTACATTTGGAGTTGCTTCTTCTTCTTCCTCATCGATCTAGGATGGGTTCCAGGCCGGCAACTTGGGATAGTAAGGATGGAGGTCGTTCTTCTTTTCTCGTTTGTTTTCATCCGTAGTCGGACCCTGCTCTTACTCTTGATGAATATGTAATGTACTGATGTGACTCTGATGTAGCTTGTGGCGAGTGTAAGCCAATTCTATATATATCTCTTCTTTTCAGTACATGTACTTGTAACGATATCCATTCTTGCGACATGACGAGATGTGCTTCTATCCCTAACGAGGCCTTTGTGCCAAATTGAGGATAGGGTCGCATCTTGGGCGTGAATACAAGTAGAGTTATACAAACCAACGGAAGCATAAAAGCTGTGTGAGTACACACAGATGAAAGGAAAAAGGCATAAAGCCTCACTATCTACAGATTCCTTCTGAAAGGGTCTAGGTCGTAGCTGGGACACCAGCTACTCGTCATCATCGATGTCTAGATAGAACCCACCTATTGGCTCGTGGGTATGCTCTGCAACAATTATTAAGCAAACATGAGTACAAGAGTACTCAGCAAGACTTTAGAACAGATCTATCTACTCATGCTCAGGTATCAATAAAGGGGTTTTTGGTGTTTCATGCAGCAAGCCATCTTTTACTCTTGGCTAGGCTAAACTACAATTTTACATAGTTTAACAACGTTGATAAGTCATACACGAGTCCACTACCACCACAACAATACACTATCATGGACACCTTTCCGTCTCCCTTTGGAAATTCCATACATGATACTCACACTTATCTTGATACTTTTATGAGTAGCCATTAAAGTTATGTATGAACAACATATGTCTCCAAGTAGTACATATTCGCGGACGCGGCTATTCGAATAGATCATAACCCTGCAGGGGTGTACTTCTTCACACATGCTATCGCCACTTATCGCCATGTGCACGTCATGCACCTCGGCAACCTTCAAGCCGAAGCCCAGCGAGGGAGTCGGCCACGACCGTTAACGACACTAATACCTAGTCCTGGTCTATCGCCTATTTGAGGGTGAACCCGCACGGAAGTCCGGCTGAGGTTTCCGCCACGGCCCCAAACGATGTGCGCAGGGTTCCCAAGTCCACCATCCGGGTGCCACTTGGTACACCGTGCCACTGCCTACCGCATCATAGCCCACCTCTAAGGTCAGCACTATGCACGGAATCCAGCATGACTATAAACACCAGAAACTACTTGCAACTCCTGGATCGAGTACTAGGCAATTAATAAGTCGAGCGGAGTCATATTTCAGGGCCCAACATGTGGTAGTAACTCGTCTTGGATTACATACATGGAACCCAGTTCCTAAGGACGGTTCCAATGAAACAACCCGCCATGTACTCCTACATAGCCTTTCATCGGTACCTTTACTAAATCAGGATCCACACTTATTCTTTATCACTGGAACACATTCATTCATTCTTGTTCATCACCCAGATGAAATTGACCTGACACAACTCTAGGCATAGCAAGCATAGCAGGAAAAGCACATCATGGCTCAAGCAACTACCAGGTATGCTAGGTTGCAAGGTTTGGCTATTTACTGTGACAATGACAGTTCATGCAAAGGAATAGGTTCAGCTACCGAAGTAAAGCATTTGAAATACTTTGTCCTAATGCAATAAGTGGGAGCAAGAGCAAGAACATGGGATTATACCGGGATGATCAAAAAAGGTGCTTGCCTTGTTGCTCATCAGTAGGATTAAATCCATCAGTCGGATATTCAGACGTATCCGGAAGGGCAGAGCCTACCGAAATAATACCAATCAATCAATAACAATCATATGCAACAACATGATGCATGATCATGGCATGAAATGAGATGTAGCATGAGCTAGTGTGGCTATCAACCTCAGTATGAATCTGATGTGAATTCAAAATTCAAATATTAATTAAAGTAATATATTTATCAAATTCATTTAATTGATTTGACCTGATGTTGTTTCATAACGTTGTTTTTCATGCATGAAAATAGCACAATTGTGTTCATTGAATTTTTCTAATCAAATTGCATATATTATTTGTCAAATATGGAGTTATATTTAATTTTCTATGAATTTCCAAAGTTTTAGCATTTTCTGGAATTATATTGAATCAGAATTATAGTTACTGCATCAGCACGACATCAGCACATCCAACTGGCCGTTGAAAGTCAAACCTGACCATGGGACCCGCTGGTCAGTGACTGTGGTCAAATTACAGTTAAACTTTAAGTTAATTAGTTATTTAACAGACGTTGGCCCGCATGTGAGTGGCTGTTTAGGATTTCAATTAATCATTTATTTTATTAACCTAAACTTAATTAGACAGGGGGTTGGCCCCACCTGTCATAGACCCAGGGGGCCAAACCCACCGGTGGCGATCCTCCGGTAGCTTCAGCGACGGCGGAGGGCTTCTGGTTTGCTCCTCCGATGACCAAAAGGACGACGGAGGGCGCGAGGAGAACAACACTTCACCCACGAGTCCATTTTTGCTGGTCTCAGGGGCTGAAGCGGCTGAACTCACGTCAGCGACGAGCTCGGCGGCTGCCGGAGCTCGGGCATCATGGAGATCACAGCTATGGGGCCTAACACGCACGGGGCTGGGCTCCTACAACACCTACACGTCGAGATAGAGCTGATGGAAGCCATAGATCGACCAACCAATCACCTAAGCGTCACCGGCGACGAGCTCCCGCGGCGGATCTTGTCGGGCTCCGGTGGAATCGGTTGCTAGGGCACGAGATTAAGTGGGAAAACAAGGGGAAAAGATCCCTAGGCTCGCAGGGATTGCAGAGGCGTCGAGAGCGGGCTCGAGGACGGTCTCTAGAGGGAGAACAATGGCGGCGAGCTTCAGGGATCAGAGGAGGAATAAGATGGCGTCAGGGCGACGCAGGGCTCGAGGGCACCTTTCCTTAGGCAGGGACGATGTGCTCGTCAAGGCGGAGAGAACGTCATGCTCAGGGAGGCTAGAGGTGGCCAGAGATGACGGCTAGCTCGAGCTCGAGCTTGCTCCAATGGATTCCGAGAGGAGAGGCATAGAGGTGGTGAATGGGGAGAGGGAGAGAGCTGGGATGGGTTGCAGGAGCTTATCCCCTCCTTGCCAGAGCGACGGAGGGTCCAGGCAGGCACGCAGGTGCATGGCCGCGCCGGAGGGAGCGGCGGCCACCTCCTGCTGCCGAGTGGCGTGATGAAGACGACAGGGGAGAGTAGCTGGGCTGGGCCTAAGCGACAGCTAAGCTTTTCCATCTTTTTTTTCATTTCTATTTCTGTATTAAATTTTCTGGCATTTGTTTCATTTAATTTTTGGCTCCAAACTATTTCTAAAGTAGTGAAAATAATGTTGGTGCCTTAGTTGTAATATTTCCAAACCGGCATAATATTTTCAACATTTCATAATAACCAGAAATATTGGAAATTAAAAATTTAGTTGATTTCAGTGGCTTTTGTGTTTAAATAAAATGCCAAAAGTATTTTTAAAAAGAAATCCACCCCTGAATTGTGGTTACCAATATTTATCAAAAATGATGGACTTTTATGAAGGCCATTTTGGGTTCATTGATTTGTCACAGCTTTGAATTGTTTTGAATATAGAGTTGCTAGGGTTTTTCTCTTTGATTTCCATTTTCATTTTTAATGCAAGAATGAAAAGATGTGCACAATCTTGCAATTCATCAAAGGGGTAGCTAGGGATGTGACCACTCACCCCCACTCAAAAGAATCTCGTCCAGAGATTTGGAAGTCGTGGGGAATAGCGCGGGATACTCAAGTCGAAGACGGTCCTCTTTTTCCCATGTTGCCTCTTTTTCAGAATGATTTTACCATTGAACTTTATGAAACTTGAGGTTTCGACGTCGAGTGGTATGCTCAGATTGATCAAGAATATGAACAGGGTATTCTCGGTATAAAAGGTTATCTTGGACATCAAGCATTTTGTGGTCCACTTCACGGATAGGATCCGAAAAGCAACAACTGAGTTGCGAGATGTGGAAAACATCATGGAACTTGGAAAGATGCGGAGGAAGTTTCAACTGGTAGGCAACTTCTCCTCGTTTGGCAAGAATGCGAAAGGGGACAATGTAACAAGGAGCCAATTTGCCTTTGATACCGAAACGATGGGTACCCTTCAAAGGTGTAACCCGAAGGTAAGTCTTCTCGTCAACTTCAAAGGTCACAGCCTTATGATGACGATCATACTGGCTCTTTTGACGAGACTGGGCTGTTTTCAACTTTTCATGAATAATGCAAACTTGCTCTTCTGCTTCCTGGATCATATCCGGACCAAAGAGTTGCCTCTCTCCGGTTTCTAACCAATTAAGAGGTGTTCGACATCTTCGTCCATAGAGAACTTCAAAAGGGGCTTTGCCCAAGCTTGATTGATAACTATTGTTAGAAGAAAATTCGGCGAATGGTAGGCACTTCTCCCAATTCATACCGAACGATATAACACAAGCACGGAGCATATCCTCAAGGATTTGATTCACTCTTTCTAGTTGACCACTTGATTGAGGATGTAAAGCACTCCTAAAATATAGGTGAGTCCCCGTGGCATTATGAAAACTTTCCCAGAAGGGAGAAGTAAAAATACTCCCACGATCTGAGTTAATCTCCGGAGGAACACAATGAAGAGGCACTATTCGAGAGATATATAACTCTGCTAGCTGGCTAGCTGTTATACTCTCACAATCTGGAAGAAAATGGGCTACTTTGGAAAGACGGTCAATGACCACAAAGATAGCATTATTTCCTTTCTTGGTCTTGGGAAATACAGTGATGAAATCCATACTGACTTTATCCCATTTCCATTCAGGAATAGCTAAAGGTTGAAGGGTGCTAGCAGGCCTTTGATGTTCTGCCTTAACTCGACGACAAATGTCACAGTTAGCAACGAACTCAGCAATTTCTCTCTCCATCCTAGTCCACCAAAACCTCTGGCGTAGGTCCTGATACATTTTAGTACCACCAGGATGAATAGTGAGAGGAGAATCATGAGCCTCCTTAAGGGTCAACTGCCTTAGATGTGGATTCCTAGGAACCACTAGACGGTTCTAGAAAAACACAACATCTTGATCATTCATGGAGATTTCCTTAGTGTTTCCGCTAATAATATTCTCCTTGATCCGTGATATACCCTTATCACGCCTTTGGCCAGCTAGGATTTGATCCCTAAGAGTAGGTTTCGCCACCAGGGTAGAACGAAATCATTGACGAACAATGTGAAGGTTTAACTTCCGAAATTCCTCATAGAGACGTGGTTGACCTCGTTGTAGCATCAGATTGTTACAATAAGACTTACGACTTAGTCCATCAGCCATAAAATTGGCCTTCCCCGGGGTGTAAGTTATCCCTAAGTCATAATCTGAGATCAACTCAACCCACCGTCCTTGCGTGAGATTCAAATCCGGTTGGGTGAAGATATATTTCAGACTTTGGTGATCAGCGAATATTTCGCAACGATTACCAAGAAGGTAGTGTCACCAGGTTTTTAGTGCATGGACTACAGCTACAAGCTCAAGATCATGTGTGGGATAATTATCCTCATGTGGATGCAACTGTCGAGGTGCGTATGCAATCACATGAAGATCCTGCATGAGAATGCAACCTAATCCTTGTCGCGAGGCGTCGCAATAGATAACAAAGTCCTTAGAGAAATCTGGTGGTAGCAACACAGGTGCAGAAGACAGGCGTCTTTCAGTTCTTGAAAGCTTTGCTCACACTGTGGTGTCCACTCGAACTTTTTATCTTTCTTGAGGAGTTCAGTTAGAGGCTTTGCAACCTTGGGGAAGTTCTCGACAAAGCGGCGACAATAACTCGCTAGACCAAGAAAACTCCTAACTTGCTTAACCGATTCAGGTTGAGTCCAATCAAGGACATCTTGAACTCTCTCGGGATTGACATTAATACCCTTACCATAGATTACATGGCCTAGATAGGTCACTTCTGGTAACCAGAATTTACATTTTGAAAACTTGACATAAAGGCGATGCTCTCGAAGTTTCATCAATACCAGCCTTAGATGCTCGGCATGTTCTTGTTCATTCTTCGAGTAGATGAGGATATCATCGAGGTATACCACGACGAATTTATCCAAATATTCCATGAAGATTGAGTTCATCAAGCGAGAGAAGGTGGCTGGGGCATTGGTTAAACCGAAGGACATGACGGTGTACTCGTATTGGCAATAACGAGTGACAAAGGCCGTTTTTGGAATGTCCCCGTTCTTGAACATGATTTGATGGTAACCCAATCTCAAATCTATTTTGGAGAAGACTGTGGATCCAGCCAGCTGATCATACAGATCGTTGATCCTGGGGAGCGGATACTTGTTCTTTATGGTGACCAGATTAACTGGTCGATAATCTACAACCATCCGGTCTGTTCCATATTTCTTCTTAATGAAGAGGACGGGACAAGCCCAAGGCGAAGAGCTAGGTCGAATGAAACCTTTATTCAAGGCCTCATCTAGTTGCTTCTTAACTTCGGCTAGCTCCAAGGGTGCCATCTTATAGGGTCTTCTGGCTATTGGGACAGTTCCTGGAACAAGGTCTATCACAAACTCCACATCCCTGTCAGGTGGAATTCCTGGCAGTTCTTTTGGAAAAACATCCGGGAAGTCACGGACTACCGAAATGTCTTCAAGCTTTGGGAGAAGTCTAGCATTGAGAGAACAGAGTTGACATTTGGCAACTCGAGTTGAGACATTAACAGTCTCACCTGAGGGATGGGTAAGCTGAACATTTCTAGAATGGGTATCAATCTTGGCATAATGAGCTGACATCCAGTCCATAACCAAGATGATATTGATATCTGAGGATTTCAGGGCTATCGACAATGCTAGAACAACTAGCATGTCTACTAGGATTTCATTGTCATAACTTATCCTAGAAGTTTGCCATTTACTACCAGGGGTTTGGACAACTAAAGGGATTGACATATCACAAAACGACATGTTATGCAACTGTGCATAACTTTCGGAAATGAAGGAATGAGATGACCCAGTGTCAAAAAGAACAGACGTTGGGTGATGATTGACAATGAGCATACCCAAAATGACGTTGGGATCCTCTGCAGCTTTTTCTGCTGAAACATAATTCATGTGACGACGCTCAAGAGTTGGCTTCACGTAATAAGCTTTGCCCGACTTGGCTTTCCCAACAGACTTTCCAGGTTGCTTGGCACCTATATTCTGGGGACACTCTCGTGAATAGTGCCCTCGATCTCCACACTTGTAACAGATCACCTGATTGGCACATGGTGCAACATTGCTAGCTGGACCACCATAGGTCTTTGCTGGAGGGTTGGTCTAGTTCGCCTGAGGTGCCACATAGGATGGACTCGGGGTATATCTTGGCGGCAGAGAGCTATTCGGGACCCACAGCCTGCATTTTGGAAACACGGAACCAGATGAGGAGCCCGAATCGCGAGAGTGATTCTTTGTGGCTTCATAGTCGGTATGACCAGTCTCGGCACTGATCGCCTTGTTGACAAGAGCTTGAAAACTTGTGCATTCATGAGCGCGCAGGTCACGACGAAGTTCGGGGCTCAGACCCTTGCGGAATCTTGCTTGCTTCTTGGCGTCAGTTGACACCTCTTCAGTTCCGTAGCGAGCGAGATTACCGAACTCGCGGCTATAAGCATCCACGGTCAACTTTCCATGGGTGAAGGCACAAAATTGCTCTCTCTTACGGTCCATCAGACCCTCTGGAATGAGGTCCACACGGAAGGCTGCCCTGAATTCTGCCCATGTGGCTGCTGGTCCGGCACGACGCATAGCTTCAAAATTCTCCCACCACAGATTGGAGGGGCCTTCCAAAAAGTACGCAACAAAGGTCACCTTGTCGGCCTCAGAAACATTTGGAGAGCGTAACTTGTGCGATATACTGCACAACCAGTCATCAGCGTCGAGAGGATCGACGGAGTGAACAAGATGATACTACTCATTAGAGGCTTTCCAAGCTTCCTATACATTATTTATCTATGCCTCCGGAACTCATCTCACGACATAGGCATACTCCACAAGACACACGGGACTGTGGAAGTACAACTACTACCATACTACTCTTCCACTCGCGGGTTCAAGCGTCCGCATAAAACATCTCGTAAAGGTTGCCTCCATGGCCTGGGAGCTCAACCTGCAGATCAGGAAATACTCGAGCCTGAGATCCCTAGGAACCGTAAGGGCACGGGTGTGGCCTTGGTTCCCTGACTGGTGGTAGTAGAGGTCCCCGAAGAGGGGTAACTCCTCCTATATCAGGCCAGTCAACATGAGCTGGAAGATGAGTCCTAACAGGGTTCAACATCTCCATATCTCCATACCTAGTCTGAACTACAGGTGCCAGCTGTGTCAAAGCTGTCCACAAATTAGTACAAAGGGCACGAGGATCTCTGTCCCTATTCTCTAACATCTCAGCGGTGGACTGCAGCAGCGCATCCTCCATAGAGGAATCAAAGTAGACCCCACTGAGGTATCCTTCTTCTCTTGGCTGAGAAGTGATACGTCCATTTTGCATCATGCTTACATGCTGATATCTATCGCTTTATGGACTGTTATTGTACTTTGTGGTACCATACTTATGCCTTTTCTCTCTTATTTTGCAAGATTTATTTGAAGAGGGAGAATACCGGCAGCTGGAATTCTGGACTGGAAAAGGAGCAAGTCTGAGTCCTCTATTATGCGCAACTCCAAATGCCCTGAAAATCAACGTGGAATTTTTTGGGAATATATAAAAAATACTCGGCGAAAGAAGTGCCAGAGGGGAGCTGACAGGGGCTCACAAGCCTGGTAGCCGCGGATTACCCCCCTAGTCGCGGCTACAGGGCTTGTCGGAACCCTGGTGGCCCACTGGCCCCCCTCTACTACTATATGAAGAGTTTCGTCTGGAAAAAAATTTAGGGCAGAGCTTTTTCATGGATTCTCTGCCGCCACGAGGCGGAACTTGAGCAGAACCAATCTAGAGCTCCGGCAGGACGATCCTGCCGGGGAAACTTCCCTCCCGGAGGGGGAAATCATCGCCATCGTCATCACCAACACTCCTCTCATCGGAGGGGACTCGTCTCCATCAACATCTTCATCAGCACCATCTAATCTCCAAACCCTTGTTCATCACTTATAACCAATCTCCGTCTCGCGACTCCGATTGGTACATGTAAGCTTACTAGTAGTGTTGATTACTCTTTGTAGTTGATGCTAGTTGGATTACTTGGTGGAAGAGTTTATGTTCAGATCCATGATGCTACTCATTACCTCTCTGATCATGAATACGATTATGCTTTATGAGTAGTTACTTTTGTTCCTAAGGACATGGGATAAGTCTTGCTATTAATAGTCATGTAAATTTGGTATTCGTTCGGTATTTTGATATGTTGTATGTTGTCTTTTCCTCTAGTGGTGTTATGTGAACGTCGACTACATAACACTTCACCATATTTGGGACTAGAGGAAGGCATTGGGGAGTAGTAAGTAGATGATGGGTTGCTAGAGTGACAGAAGCTTAAACCCCAGTCTATGTGTTGCTTCGTAAGGGGCTGATTTGGATCCACTAGATTAATGCTATGGTTAGACGTTGTCTTAATTCTTCTTTCGTAGTTGCGGATGCTTGCGAGAGGGGTTAGTCATAAGTGGGATGCCGGTCCAAGTAAGGGCAGTACCCAAGCGCCGGTCCACCCACATATCAAACTATCAAAGTAACGAACGTGAATCATATGAACATGATGAAACTAGCATGACAGAAATTCCCGTGTGTCCTCGGGAGCGTTTTTCCTCCTATAAGACTTTGTTCAGCCTTGTCCCTTGCTACAAAAGGTATTGGGCCACTTTGCTGCACCGTTTCTATTACTTGTTACTTGTTACTTTTCACCTGCTACGTTTCACCTCACTACACCATCACTTGTTACCGCTACTTTCACTGCTTGCAGTTATTACCTTGCTGAAAACCATTTATCAGAGCCTTCTACTCCTCGTTGGGTTTGACACTCTTACTTATCGAAAGGACTATGATTGATCCCCTATACTTGTGAGTCATTAAGACTCTTTTCTGGCGCCGTTGCCGGGGCGTGAAGCGCCTTTGGTAAGTGGAATTTGGTAAGGAAACATTTATATATTGTGCTGAAATTTACTGTCACTTGTCAATATGGAAACTGTTCCTTTGAGGAATTTGTTCGGGGTATCTTCACTACGAACGGATGCACGAGGATTTGCTCCTCAACCTAAGGTACCTACTGAAAATATCTTTTATGAAATTCCTTCGGGTATGCTTGAGAAACTGCTCGATAATCCTTTTACAGGAGATGGATCATCACATCCAGACTTGCATCTAATCTATGTAGATGAAGTTTGTGGTTTATTTAAGCTTGCAGGTTTGCCCGGGGATGAGGTAAAGAAGAATGTTTTGCCTTTATCTTTGAAGGATAAGGCGTTGACATGGTATAGGCTATGTGATGATACTGGATCATGGGACTACAATTGGTTGAAATTGGAATTTCATCAAAAGTTTTATCCTATGCATTTAGTACATCGTGATCGGAATCATATTTATAACTTTTGGCCTCGTGACAGGGAAATCATAGCTCAAGATTGGGGGGGGGGCTTAAATCAATGCTATATTCATGCCCCAATCATGAGCTCTCGAGAGAAATTATCACTCAAAACTTTTATGTTCGACTTTCTCATGAAGATCGTACCATGCTTGACACTTCTTGTATCGGTTCATTTATGAAGGAGGATATTGACCACAAGTGGAATTTATTGGAAAGAATCAAATGTAACTCTGAAGATTGGGAGATTGAAGAAGGTACGGAGTCAGGTATGAACTTCCAGTTTGATTGCGTTAAATCTTTTGTTGAAACAAGCACTTCCAGAGATTTTAGCCCTAAGTATGGACTTGACTCTGAGATAGTAGCTTCTCTATGTCAATCTTTTGCTTCTCATCTTGATCTTCCCAAAGAGATGTGGTTTAAGTATCATCCTCCTGTAGAAGTCAACATAGTTAAACCCAATCTAGTTGAAGAGAAAGTCATTGCCTATAATGATCCTATTGTTCCTTGTGCCTACAGTGAGAAACCACCATACCCTACTAGGAAAAAGGATTATTCTAAAGCTCCAACTGTGATACGTAGGGGTTACATTAGACCACTTGCACCCCCTGAGGAAATTAGAGTTGAACCTGGTGTTGCTATTATCAAAGATCTCTTAGCTGAAGACATAGACGGGCTTGTTATCAAATTCTGTGAGGACTCCGCTATAATTGCTAAACCTCACGCGAAAGACAAATACGAACCTATAGTTGGCCTGTCCGTTGTTTCTTTCAAGATATGAGGCCACTGTTATGATGGTTTATGTGATATGGCTGCTAGTGTTAGTGCAATACCCCGGTCCCTTTATGATGAAATCAAAGATGAGATTGCACGTGCTGAGTTAGAACCCATTGATGTCACTATTACGCTACCTAATAGAGACACTATCTGCCGTGTGGGAATTGTGAGAAACGTAGAAGTCCTGTATGGTAAGACGAAGTACCCTACTGATTTCCTCGTCCTTGCAACTGCACAAGATAGCTTTTGTCCAATCATATTTGGTAGACCCTTTCTCAACACAGCCAATGCTCATATTGATTGCATTAAACAGACTCTCACTGTTAGTTTCGAGGGTGTGTCTCATGAATTTAACTTCTCCAAGTTTGGAAGATAACCCCATGAAAGAGAGTCGTCTGGTAGGGATGAAATCATTGCTCTTGCCTCTATTTCCGTACCTCCTACGGATCCTTTAGAGCAATATCTGCTTGAGCATGAAACTGATATGCATATGGATGAAAGAGATGAGATAGATAAAACTGTTTTAGAACAATATCCTATTCTTAAGAATAATCTACCTGTTGAACTGCATGGGGATCCTCCCCACCAAAGGGTGAGCCTGTGTTCGAGCTAAAACAGTTACCAGATACACTTAAGTATGCCTATCTTGATGCGAAGGAGATATCCCCTTTATTATTAGTGCTCACCTCTCGAATCACGAAGAGAAGAAGTTATCAAAAACTTTGAGGAAGCATCGTGCTGCTATTGGATATACTCTTGATGATATTAAGGGTATTAGTCCCACTCTATGTCAACACAAGATTAAAACCGATCCTTATTCTAAGCCAGTCGCTGATCATCAACGGAGGTTAAATCCTAGGATGAAAGAGGTCGTGAGAAAAGAAATATTAAAGCTTCTGGAAGCAGGAATCATTTATCCTCTTGCTCATAGTGATTGGGTAAGTCCAATGCATTGCGTACCCAAGATGGGAGGTATCACCGTCGTTCTAATGATAAGAATGAACTAATCCCACTGAGGATTATAACTGGCTATAGGATGGTGATAGACTTCCGAAAACTGAACAACGCAACCAGGAAAGACCATTATCCTTTGCCGTTTATCGACCAGATGCTAGAAAGGCTATCTAAACACACACACTTCTGCTTTCTAGACGGTTATTCAGGTGTCTCGCAAATACCTGTTAAACAATCTGATCAAGAGAAAACCACTTTCACCTTCCCCTTCGGTACCTTTTCTTATAGACGTATGCCTTTTGGCTTATGCAATGCACCTGCCACCTTTCAAAGGTGTATGATGGCAATATTCTCTGACTTTTGTGAAAAGATTGTTGAGGTTTTCATGGATGATTTCTCCGTTTACGGTTCTTCCTTTGACTATTGCCTCAGCAACCTTGATTGAGTCTTACAGAGACGCAAAGATACCAACCTCGTCTTGAACTAGGAGAAGTGCCACTTCATGGTTAATGAAGGCATCGTCTTAGGACACAAAATCTGTGAGAAAGGCATTGAAGTTGATAAGGCTAAGGTTGATGCAATTGAGAAAATGCCTTGCCCCACAAATATCAGAGGTATACGAAATTTCCTAGGTCATGCTGGTTTCTACAGAAGGTTCATTAAAGACTTCTCTAAGATTTCTAGGCCTCTTACCAACCTCTTGCAGAAGGATGTTCCTTTTGTTTTTGATGAGGATTGTGAGGAAGCTTTCGAAATACTTAAGAAGGCCTTGATAACCGCACCTATTGTTCAACCACATGATTGGAACTTGCCCTTTGAAATCATGTGCGATGCTAGTGATTACGCTGTTGGTGATGTTCTAGGACAAAGAGTTGACAAGAAGTTGAATGTGATTCGCTATGCTAGTAAAACTCTACACAGTGCCCAAAGAAACTATGCTATTACGGAGAAGGAATTTTTAGCAGTCGTGTTTGCATGTGAAAAGTTCAGATATTATATAGTTGACTCCAAAGTCATTATTCACTCTGATCATGCTGCTATTAAGTACCTTATGGAGAAGAAGGATGCTAAACCTAGGCTAATCAGATGGGTTTTCCTGCTACAGGAATTTGATTTGCACGTTGTTGACCGAAAGGGTGCTGATAACCCTGTAGCAGATAACTTATCCAGGCAAGAGAATGTCCTTGATGACCCATGACCTATTCATGACAGCTTTCCTGATGAGCAATTGAATGTCATCCGTACTTTACATAGTGCACCGTGGTATGCTGATTACGCAAACTATATTGTAGCCAAATACATACCACCTAGTTTCACCTACCAGCAAAAGAAGAAATTCTTCTTTGATTTGAGACACTACTTTTGGGATGATCCTCACCTTTATAAGGAAGGAGTAGATGGTGTTATTCGACGTTGTGTGCCTGAACATGAACATGGACAGATCCTGTAGAAGTTTCATTCCGAAGCCTACAGAGGACACCATGCTGGAGATAGAACTGCTCATAAGGTATTACAATCAGGTTTCTATTGGCCCACTCTCTTCAAGGATGCCCGTAAGTTTGTCTTGTCTTGTGACGAATGCCAAATACTAGTGAACATCAGTAAACGTGAGGAAATGCATATGAACTATTCACTTGTCATTGAACCATTTGATGTTTGGGGCTTTGATTATATGGGACCCTTCCCGAGTTCCAATGGGTATACTCACATCTTAGTTGATGTTGATTACGTCACTAAGTGCGTAGAAGCTATCCCCACTAGAAATGCTGATCACCACACCTCTATTAAGATGCTTAAAGAAGTCATTTTCCCTAGATATCTGATGACTGATGGCGGTTCACACTTCATTCATGGTGTTTTCCGCAAGATGCTTGCTAAGTATGATGTCAACCATAGAGTTGCATATCCTTATCATCCTCGGTCTAGCGGTCAAGTGGAGTTGAGTAATAGGGAGATCAAATTGATCTTACAAAAGACTATCAATAGATCTCGAAAGAATTGGTCTAGCAAACTTGACGATGCACTATGGGCTTATAGGACTGCTTATAAGAATCCCATGGGCATGTCACCGTATAAAATGGTTTACGGTAAGGCCTGTCATTTACCTCTTGAGCTAGAACACAAAGCTTATTGGGCAATCAAAGAGCTCAACTTTGATTTCAAACTTGCCGGTGAGAAGCGGTTGGTTGATATCAGCTCATTAGATGAATGGAGGGCCCAGGCATATGAGAATGCCAAGTTGTTCAAGGAAAAGGTTAAGAGATGGCACAATAAAAGAATACAAAAACATGAGTTCAATGTAGGTGATTATGTCCTTCTATACAATTATCGCTTAAGATTCTTCGCAGGCAAGCTTCTCTCTAAAAGGGAAGGTCCCTATATTGTCGAGGAAGTATATCGTTCCGGTGCCATCAAAATCAATAACACGGAAGGTAATTTTCCTAGAGTGGTAAATGGGCAAAGAATCAAGCATTATATCTGTGGTACTCCCATAAATATTGAGAGCAATATCATCAATATCATAACTCCAGAGGAGTACATAAGGGATGTTTATCAGCTTGTTTCAGACTCCGAAAACGAAGAGGTATGTGTTTCGGTAAGTAATTGGACTCCAAAACTTTTCCAGTAGGAAATTTTCTTCGTTTTGGAATTTATGGAAAAATAGAAAAATAAAAAGAAGTCCGGAGAGCGCAGGAGGCTGCCACAAGCTTGGTAGCCGCGGCCTCCCCCCTGGCCGCGGCTACAGGGCTTGTGGGCACCTCGTGTGCCTCCCGGACTCTGTTTTCTTGCGGAGCACTCCCTCTGGTCCAAAAATAATAATTATATATACGCCCGAGGGTT
Source organism: Hordeum vulgare subsp. vulgare (assembly GCF_904849725.1). NCBI lineage: Eukaryota > Viridiplantae > Streptophyta > Magnoliopsida > Poales > Poaceae > Hordeum > Hordeum vulgare. The sequence goes on from NC_058519.1 coordinate 126,851,662, forward strand.
TTGATCTCCGTATCACGCAGTTTTCCTCTGTTTTTCATTTCTAGCCTGTTTCTGTTGTAGATCTAGATCGTCATGACTTCCCCAAAAGCTCCTAAGGACAAGATCTTCGAGAGGGTCATCAATCCCTACCTCACGGAAGTGCTGCAACACACTCAATCTATTGAGATGCGTGAGGGGATGTTGCACATCCGTGATGTTGAGGGGCCTAAGAAGACCGGAAGTGTGAAGACAAGGCTCGAAGCAATGGAGCAACAAGTCTTCAAGTGCCAAGGGATGGTGGACCGTGGACTCAACGCCAACCACATGATGATCACGGAGTTCACCAACAAGCACAAGATGGATGCCAATGACATTGGGAAGCACCTCTCCATGCTCTATGACAGGGTTGATCAACTGCAGGGCCAGATCTATGACCTGTAGAACCAAAACTGTGAGTATGAGTATATATTTAAATCAATACAGTTGGCTGCAGATTTGAGGATTCCAGCGACTCGTTCATCCTGCCATGATGGAGCACCTATGCCTTGGAAGACGGAGGATCAAACTCATGTTGCAACTCCACCACCATCACCACCAAAGGAAGACAACTAAGCATTGGTATGGGCAACTCCATTGGCTTGTGCCAAGCTTGGGGGAGTTGCCCTGGTATCGTATCACCTTTATATCTTTTGCTTTTACCTTTGTTTTAGTTCTTTCTTTTTTAGTTTTTACTTTCTTCTCTTAGTGGGTTAAGTATTTAGTGTTTAGTTTGAGTCTTTTGCCTTGTGTCTCCCCCGATGTATTCGAGCTTGCCAGCTATATAATAAAGAGTATCTTAGTCAAGGGCTTTGTTTTGTGCCGTGATCAAAAGTATGAAAAGAACGATAGCATGAAAGATCATGAGATGATCTTATGGAAAGTGATAGCTTCACATATAACAAGTATGATGATTGAAACTTGTTGAGAATAGACCAACATAGACCCCAGTCATTGTTGCAATTAAAAAGAAGTAATAAGGAAAGAGAGGTTCACATATAAATATATCATCTTAGACACTTTCTATAATTGTCAGCACTCACCAAACTATTACATGCTTAGAAGTAGATGTTGGACAAGGAAGACAACATAATGAATTGTGTTTGCTCGGTTCCAAACAATGTTATATGTCTAGAGATCCCTTAGCATTTGACTATTGCCTCCACCACATATTAGCCAAAACTTCCGTACTAAGTAGAAATACTACTTGTGCATCCCTAAACCATCAACCTAGTTTTGCCATGAGAGTCCACCATACCTACCTATGGATTGCGTAAGATCCTTCAAGTAAGTTGTCATCGGTGCAAGCAATAAAAAGTTGCTATCTAAAGTATGTATGATTTATTAGTGTGTGGAAAATAAGCTTTGTACGAACCTGTGATGAGGAAGACAAAAAAGCGACCGACTGCATAATAAAGTTCTTTATCACAGCGGGCAATATAAAGTGACGTTCCTTTACACTAAGAGGTCGTATATCCAAACCTTAAAAGCACATGACAACCTCTGCTTCCCTCTGCGAAGGGCCTATCTTGTACCTTTACTTTTGTCCTTGTGAAAGTCATGGTGATCAACACCAATTCTCTATTCCGTCTTCATCTTGGTGAACGTCATATGCTAGGGAAAGATCTATATTCATATATCAACTTGGAGATGAGTACTTATGCTTTATTATTGTTGACTTTACCCTTGAGGTAAATGGTTGGGAGGCAAAATTATAAGCCCCTATCTTTCTCTGTGTCCAACTGAAACTTTGATACCATGAGTACCACGTGAGTTGTAACAATTGTGGAAAACAAAAGAGATGATTGAGTATGTGGATTTGCTTTACAAGCTCTTATTTGACTCTTTCTGATGTTATGGTAAATTGCAATTGCTTCAATGACTATGGACTGTTGTTGGCTACTTATCGGTAAGGTTTTTCATTCATACTTTGCTTTGTGAAGGAACTGTTACTTTCCCATAAGAATATTTATGACGTATTGTTGTTCTATGTGTGATCATGATGCCCTCATGTCCGTATTATGTTTTGTCGACACCTTCATCCCTAAACATGTGGACATGTTCATGGATCTTGGTTTTCGCTTAAGGACAAGTGAGGTCTAAGCTTGGGGGAGTTGATACGTCCATTTTGCATCATGCTTTCATGTTGATATCTATCGCTTTATGGACTGTTATTGTACTTTGTGGTACCATACTTATGCCTTTTCTCTCTTATTTTGCAAGATTTATTTGAAGAGCGAGAATACCGGCAGCTGGAATTCTGGACTGGAAAAGGAGGAAGTCTGAGTCCTCTATTCTGCGCAACTCCAAATGCCCTGAAAATCAACATGGAATTTTTTGGGAATATATAAAAAATACTGGGCGAAAGAAATGCCAGAGGGGAGCTGCCAGGGGCTCACAAGCCTGGTAGCTGCGGCCTGCCCCCCTAGTCGCGGCTACAGGGCTTGTGGGCACCCTGGTGGCCCACTGGCCCCCGTCTTCTGCTATATGAAGGGTTTCGTCCGGAAAAAAATCAGGGCGGAGCTTTTTCATGGATTCTCCGCCGCCACGAGGCGGAACTTGAGCAGAACCAATCTAGACCTCCGACAGGACGATCCTGCCGGGGAAACTTCCCTCCCGTAGGGGGAAATCATCGCCATCGTCATCACCAACACTCCTCTCATCGGAGGGGACTCGTCTCCATCAACATCTTCATCAGCACGATCTCATCTCCAAACCCTAGCTCATCACTTGTAACCAATCTCCGTCTCACGACTGCGATTGGTACATGTAAGGTTACTAGTAGTGTTGATTACTCTTTGTAGTTGATGCTAGTTGGATTACTTGGTGGAACAATTTATGTTCAGATCCACGATGCTACTCATTACCTCTCTGATCATGAATACGATTATGCTTTGTGAGTACTTACTTTTGTTCCTGAGGACATGGGATATGTCTTGCTATTAATAGTCATGTGAATTTGGTATTCGTTCGGTATTTTGATATGTTGTATGTTGTCTTTTCCTCTAGTGGTGTTATGTCAACGTCGACTACATAGCACTTCACCATATTTGGGCCTAGAGGAAGGCATTGGGGAGTAGTAAGTAGATGATGGGTTGCTAGAGTGACAAAAGCTTAAACCCCAATCTATGCGTTGCTTCGTAAGGGGCTGATTTGGATCCACTAGTTTAATACTATGGTTAGACGTTGTCTTAATTCTTCTTTCGTATTTGCGGATGCTTGCGAGAGGGGTTAGTCATAAGTGGGATGCGTGTCCAAGTAATGGCAGTACCCAAGCGCCGGTCCGCCCACATATCAAACTATCAAAGTAACGAACGTGAATCATATGAACATGATGAAAACTAGCATGACAGAAATTCCCGTGTGTCCTCGGGAGCGTTTTTCCTCCTATAAGACTTTGTTCAGGCTTATCCTTTGCTACAAAAGGGATTGGGCCACTTTGGTGCACCGTTGCTATTACTTGTTACTTGTTACTTTTCACCTCCTACGTTTCACCTCACTACACCATCACTTGTTACCGCTACTTTCAGTGCTTGCAGTTATTACCTTGCGGAAAACCGTTTATCACAGCCTTTTTCTCCTTGTTGGGTTCGACACTCCTACTTATCGAAAGGACTACGATTGATCCGCTATACTTGTGGGTCATCAAGAAGCGGGAACATAATAAAACTCTGAATTCTGCAGTAGTGCATGTCTGGCTCTCATGATGGTCAACATTGAATAGGCAGCATCTTGTACCGCCATGTCAACAGTAACCCCCAATCCATAAGACCAATGGATCGGCTCCTTGGCTCCGGGGTAATCTGGGAAAAACCTAATAGTGCACAGGTACTGACTCTGGTTGAAATCCCGATACTCCTCCTCCACTGTATACTCTGGGTACCAGCGTTAACCGGCTACTGACATCATCCTGGACAGCATGGCCGTGTGACCCGGCACATCGATGCATCTTGTCAGACGGACCACCTGACGAGAAGGACGGCCAGGCATCTGAAATAGAGAGTAATGCAAGAGGCAATAGAGCTTTGGAGATAAAATTGGGCAGCATAACGGTTGTAAATGCTCAAAAACTATTTTGAGACAACCCACAAAAGATAGGATAGCATAACCACTCAACTATCAAGTTCAATTCCATGGTCATCAAAACTTATTTTCTTTTCCTTGGAACAAAATAAACTCGGATTAACTCTCGTACCGTTTTCCTACCATCTACCGATTAGTAACACACGATCCTGAGAGATAGATGAGTGATGACCCACAGGTATAGGGGATCAATCGTAGTCCTTTCGATAAGTAAGAGTGTCGAACCCAACGAGGAGCAGAAGGATCTGACAAGTGGTTTTCAGCAAGGAAAATTTTGCACGCACTTAAATTGTCGGTAACAAGTGATTGTGTGGTGAGATGATTCGTAGCAAGCAACAAGTAACAAAAGTAGCAACAGTGCAGCAAAGTGGCCCAATTCCTTTTGTAGCAAGGGACAAGCCTGGACAAAGTCTTATAGGAGGAAAAACGCTCCTGAGGACACAGGGGAATTTCTGTCATGCTAGTTTTCATCGTGTTCATATGATTCGCGTTCGTTACTTTGATAGTTTGATATGTGGGTGGACCGGCGCTTGGGTACTGCCCTTACTTGGAAAAGCATCCCACTTATGATTAACCCCTCTCGCAAGCATCGCAACTACGAAAGAAGAATTAAGACAAAGTCTAACCATAGCATTAAACTAGTGGATCCAAATCAGCCCCTTACGAAGCAACGCATAAACTAGGGTTCAAGCTTCTGTCACTCTAGAAACCCATCATCTACTTACTACTTCCCAATGCCTTCCTCTAGGCCCAAATGATGACAATTTCCCCCTCCGATGAGAGGAGTATTGGTGATGACGATGGCGACGATTTCCCCCTCCGGAAGGGAAGTTTCCCCGGCAGGATCGTCCTGCCGGAGCTCTAGATTGGTTCTGGTCAAGTTCCGCCTCCTGGCGGCGGTGGATCCACGAAAAAGCTCCTCCCATATTTTTTCCTGGACGAAACCCTTCATATAGCAAAAGAGGGGAGCAAGTGGGCCAGCAGGTTGCCCACAAGCCCTCATGGCGCGGCCTGGGGGTGGCCGCGCCGTGTAGGCTTGTGGCCAACCCATGGCGCCCCTGTGGCGCTTCTTCGGCCCAGTATTTTTTATAAATCCGGAAAAAAATCCTCGTTGATTTTTACGGCATTTTGAGTTGCGCAGAATATGTATCTCAATTTGCTCCACTTTCAGGCCAGAATTCCAGTTGCCGGCATTCTCCCTCTTCATGTAAACCTTGCAAAATAAGAGAGAAAAGGCATAAGAATTGTACCGTGAAGTGAAATAACAGCCCAAGAAGCGATAAATATCAACATGAAAGCATGATGCAAAATGGACGTATCAATGAGTAACCTAGTTCTTAATCCCCGTAGAAAAGACGAGGATGACCGGAATAGAATCACTTGAGAAGAGAAGCAAGAATCTTACGTTCCCTTCCACAAACAATTCCCTTATATATAACTAAAGCAATTCTAGACTCAACTTCGACCAGTTTGGCTTGGTAATCCTACAGTCAGTCAGGCTCTGATACCAATGCTGCCGGGACCCCGATCCTAAGCCATAGGAATCCAGCCTGTAACACATTGCATCCCTTTGCGGTCGCACGCACGGTTAACCCCACGGCTGCCACCTTACCTTAGCCGGGACCGTTTGCACCTTTTGACTCACGTATGCGTTAGTGTCGCTAGCATTCAAATGCCAAAGAACCCGGGTCAACATATCTAGTCATAAACTCAAGTGGCTCGACTATACACAGACAAGCATACATAACCCAACAAAGCAGGTGTCGGTCATCAGCGAGTGTAGACGAGTCGTAGCAAGCTACAAGGACTCCATTACACCGCGTGACATTTCCCCGTGGGGACAGACACAACAACTAAGAAGGATACATGTCAGTCAACCAATGTGTCCGGAGCAGTAGCAAACTACCAAGGCTCATTGGAAGCACAAAGGGGCATTTCCCTGTATAGAAAGCTACTAGGGGCATACGACTAGGTGTCGAATCCCATAAATATCTTAGTGCTTCACACGTACGCATGACATACTCGATATGCATAGATACAACAATGGCATCACAACATAACCATACAACAACACAACATTTATTTAGAAGACTCGGAAGAGTCTTGCATAATATGTTCATACAGGCAGGGGTCACATGACCCGACACTCAAGTCATACAATCAGAGTTATACAAGCCAACAGAAGCATAAAAGTTGTCTGAGTACACACAAATGAAAGGAAAAAGGCATAAAGTCTGACTATCTACAGATCCCTTCTGAAAGGGGCCAGGTCGTAGGTGGGACACCAACTACTCGTCATCATCGATGTCTAGATAGAACCAACATGTTAGCTCGTGGGTGTCCTCTGCAACAATTATTAAGCAAACATGAGTACAAGTGTACTCAGCAAGACTTTAGAACAGATCTATCTCTCATGCTCAGGTATTAATAAACGGGGTTGTGGTGTTTCATGCAGCAACCCAGCTTTGACTCTTGGCTAGGCTAAACTACAATTTTAAATAGTTTTAACAACTTTGATAAGTCGTACACGAGTCCACTACCACCACAACAATACACTATCATGGACTCCTTTTCGTCTCCCTACGGAAATGCCATACATGATACTCACGCTTATCTTGATACTTTTATGAGTAGCCATTAAAGTTATCTATGAACAACATATGTCTCCAAGTAGTCCATATCCGCGGACGCGACTATTCGAGTAGATCATAACCCTGTAGGGGTGTACTTCTTCACACATGCTCTCGCCACTTATCGCCATATGCACGTCATGCACCTCAGCAACCTTCAAGCGGAATCCCAGCGAGGGAGTCGGCCACGACCGTTAACCACACTAATACGTAGTCCAGGTTTATCGCCTATTTGAGGGTGAACCCGCACGGAAGTCCGGCCGAGGTTTGCGCCATGGCCCCAAACGATGTGCGCAGGGTTCCCAAGCCCACCATCCGGCTGCCACTTGGTACACCGTGCCAATGCCTACCACATCATAGCCCACCTCTAAGGTCAGCACTATGCATGGCCTCTAGCATGACTATAACACTAGAAACTACTTGCAACTCCTGGACCAAGTACTATTCAATTAATAAGTCAAGCGGTATCATATTTCAGGGCCCAACATGTGGTAGTAACTCATCTTGGATTACATACATGGAACTCAGTTCCTAAGGACGGTTCCAATGAAACAACCCGCCATGTACTCCTACATAGCCTTTCACCGGTACCTTTACCAAATCAGGTTCCACACTTATTCTTTGTCACTAGAACACATTCATCCATTCCTGTTCATCACCCAGATGAAACAGACCTGACACAAATCTAGGCACAACAAGCATAGCATGAAAAGCACATCATGGCTCAAGCAACTACGAGGTATGCTAGGTTGCAAGGTTTGGCTATTTACTGTGACAATGACAGGTCATGCAAAGGAATAGGTTCAGCTACCGAAGTAAAGCATTTGAAATACTTTGTCCTAATGCAATAAGTGGGAGTAGGAGAAAGACACATGGGATTATATCGGGATGATCAAAAAGGGTGCTTGCCTTGGTGCTCAGCAGTAGGATTAAATCCGTCAGTCGGATATTTGGACGTATCCGGAAGGGCAGAGCCTACCGAAATAATAACAATCAATCAATAACAATCATATGCAACAACATGATGCATGATCATGGCATGAAATGAGATGTAACATGAGCTAGTGTCGTTATCAACCTCAGTATGAATCTGATTTGAATTCAAAATTAAAATCTTAATTAAAGTAATATATTTATCAAATTCATTTAATTGATTTGACCTGATGCTGTTTCATAACTTTGTTTTTCATGCATGAAAATAGCACCATTGTGTTCATTGAATTTTTCTGATCAATTTGCGTATATTATTTGTCAAATTTTCTATGAATTTCCAAAGTTTTAGAATTTTCTGGAATTATATCAAATCAGAATTATAGTTACTGCATCATCATGTTAGTGGTTGTTTAGGTTTTTAATTAATCATTTATTTTATTAACCTAAACTTAATTAGACAGGGGGTGGCCCCACCTATCATAGACCGAGGGGGTCAAACCCACCGGCGATGGGGTCAAACCCATCGGCGGCGAGCCTCAGGTGGCTCCAGGGACGGCGGAGGGCTTCGGGTTTGCTCCTCCAGCGACTAAAAGGACGGCGGAGGGCACCACGAGAATGACACTTCACCCGCGAGTTCATTTTTGCTGGTCTCAGAGGGTGAAGCAGCCGGAGCTGACGCCGGCGACGAGCTCGGCGGCTGCCTGAGCTCGGGCATCATCGAGATCACAGCTACGGGGCCTAACACGCGCGGGTCTGGGCTCCTACAACACCTACATGTCGAGCTGGAGCTCATGGAAGCCTCAGATCGACCAACCGATCACCGGAGCATCACCAGCGACGAGCTCCCGCGGTAGATCTCGTCGGGCTCCGGTGGAATCGGGTGCTAGGGCACGGGATCGAGGGGGAAAACAAGGGGAAAAGATCACTGGGCTCACAGGGATTGCAGAGGCGTCGAGAGCGGGCTCGGGGACGGTCTAGAGAGGGAGAACGACGGCGGCGAGTTTCGGGGGTACGAGGAGGAAGACGATGGCGTTAGGGCAATGCAGGGCTCGAGGGCTCCTTTCCTTAGGCAGGGACGACGAGCTCGTCAAGGCGGAGAGAACGGCATGCTCAGGGAGGCTAGAGGTGGCCAGAGATGACGGCTAGCTCGAGCTCGAGCTCGAGCTCGCTCCAATGGATTCCGAGAGGAGAGGCACAGAGGGGGCGAATGGGGAGAGGGAGAGAGCTGGGATGGGTTGCGGGAGCTTATCCCCTCCTTGCCAGCGCGACGGAGGGTCTAGGCAGGCAAGTAGGTGCGTGGCCGCGCCGGAGGGAGCGGCGACCACCTGCTGCTACCGACTGGCGCGAGGAAGACGACAGGGGAGAGGAGCTCGGCTGGGACTGAGCGACAAGAAAGCTTTTCCATCTTTTTTTCCATTTCTATTTCTGTTTTAAACTTTCTGGCATTTGTTTCATTTAATTTTTGGCTCCAAACTATTTCAAAAATATTAAAAATAATGTTGGGGTGTTAGTTGTAATATTTCCAAACCCACATAAAGTTTTCCACATTTTATAATAACCAGAAATATTTGAAATCAAAAATATAGTTGATTTCAGTGGCTTTTGTGTTTAAAATAAAATTCCAAAAGTATTTTTTAAAATAAATCCACCCCCGAATTGTGGTTTCCAATATTTATCAAAAATGATGGACTTTTATGAAGGCCATTTTGGGTTCATTGAGTTATCACAACTTTGAATTGTTTTGAATATAGAGTTGCTAGGGTTTTTCTCTTTGATTTCCATTTTCATTTTTAATGCAAGAATGAAAATACGAGCACAATCTTGCTATTCATCAAAGGGGTAGCTAGGGATGTGACAACACACCATTACGCTGGGTTGTTCCACGCGGTGTCAACTGTGAAACAATTCCACATTGTCTTAAGTGAGCACCAAACTCGAAACTCAAATATTCACCCCCACGATCAGACCGTAGGAACTTGATCTTCTTGTTACGATGATTTTCAACTTCACTCCGAAATTTCTTGAACTTCTCAAATGTTTCAGACATGTGCTTCATCAAGTAGACATAACCATATCTACTCAAATCGCTAGTGAAGGTGAGAAAATAACGATATCCGCCGCGCGCCTCCACACTCATCGGACCGCACACATCGTATGTATGATTTCCAACAAGTCACTTGCATGGTCCATTGTTCCGAAGAACGGAGTCTTAGTCATCTTGCCCATGATGCATGGTTCGCACGTGTCAAGTGAATCAAAGTCAACTGACTCCAAAAGTCCATCGGAATGGAGTTTCTTCCTGCGCTTTACACCAATATGACCTAAGCGGCAGTGCCACAAAAACATGGCGCTATCATTGTTAACTCTAACTCTTTTGGTCTCAATGTTATGTATATGTGTATCATCGCTATCAAGATTCAATCTGAACAATCCTCTCACATCCAGTGCATGACCATAAAAGATATTACTCATAGAAACAGAACAACCATTATTCTCTGACTTAAACGAGTAACCGTCTCGCAATAAACAATATCCAGATATAATGTTCATGCTTAACGCAGGCACTAAATAACAATTATTTAAGTTCATAACTAATCCTGATGGTAACTGAAGTGAAACTATGCCGACGGCGATTGCATCAACCTTGGAACCATTTCCCACGCGCATCGTCACTTCATCTTTCGCCAGCCTTCGTTTATTCCGTAGTTCTTGTTTCGAGTTGCAAATATGAGCAACAGAACCGGTATCGAATAACCAGGCACTACTATGAGAGTTGGTTAAGTACACATCAATAACATGTATATCGAATATACCTGATTTTTCCTTGGCCGCCTTCTTATTAGCCAAATACTTGGGGTAGTTGTGCTTGCATTGACCTAGTCCCTTCCAATAATAACACTCCGTTTCAGGCTTAGGTCCAGCCTTAGGTTTCTCCGTCGGATTGGCAACAGGCTTGCCACTCTTCCTGGAATTACCCTTCTTGCCTTTGCCATTTCTCTTGAAACTATTGGTCTTATTCACCATCAACACTTGGTGCTCTTTACGAAGTTCTGACTCTGCGACTTTCAGCATCGCGAATAACTCGCCAGGTGACTTGTTCATCCCTTGCATGTTATAGTTCAACACAAAGCTCTTGTAGCTTGGTGGCAGTGATTGAAGAATTCTGTCGGTGATAGCCTCTTGCGGGAGTTCAATCCCTAGCTCAGCTAGACAGTTTGAGTACCTAGACATTTTGAGCACATGATCACTGACAAATGAATTCTCCTCCATCTTGCAAGCATAGAATTTATCGGAGGTATCATACCTCTCAATCCGGGCGTTCTTTTGAAATATAAATTTCAACTCCTGGAACATCTCAAATGCTCCATGACGCTCAAAGCAATGTTGAAGTACCGGCTATAAGCCATACAAGACTGCACATTGAACTACTGAGTAGTCCTCCTTGCGTGTTAACCAAGCGTTCTTAACATCTTGGTCAGCCGCAGCGGGTGGTTCATCTCCTAGTGCAGCATTAAGGACATAATCCTTCTTCCCAGCTTGCACGAGCAACTTAAGATTACGACCCCAGTCTACAAAGTTGCTTCCATCATCTTTCAACTTAGCTTTCTCTAGGAACGTATTAAAATGCAGGGTGACTGTCGCGTGAGCCATTGATCTACAACACAAATATTTCAAAGTGGACTTAAACTATGTTCAAGGTAATTAGAGTTTAACTAATCAAATTACTTGCTAAACTCCCACTCAAAAAGTACATCTCTTTAGTCATTTGAGTGGTACATGAGCCAAATTCACTAACTCAAGTCGGATCATCACGTGAGTTGAGAATAGTTTCACCGGTAAGCATCTCTATGCTAATCATAACAACTATACGATACATGCTCGACCTTTCGGTCTCATGTGTTCCGAGGCCATGTGTGCACATGCTAGGCTCGTCAAACTTAACCTGAGTGTTCCGCGTGTGCAACTGTTTTGCACCCGTTGTATGTAACGTTGAGTCTATCACACCCGATCATCACGTGGTGTCTCGAAACGACGAACTGTAGCAACGGTGCACAGTCGGGGAGAACACAATTCCGTCTTGAAATTTTAGTGAGAGATCATCTCACAACGCTACCGTCGTTCTAAGCAAAATAAGGTGCATAAAAGGATTAACATCACATGCAATTCATAAGTGACATGATATGTCCATCATCTTGTGCTTCTTGATCTCCATCACCAAAGCACCGACACGATCTTCTTGTCACCAGCGCCACACCATGATCTCCATCAACGTGTCGCCATCGAGGTAGTCATGCTACTTATGCTATTACTACTAAAGCTACGTCCTAGCAATATAGTAAACGCATGTGCAAACACAAACGTTAGTTTAAAGGCAACCCTATGGCTCCTGTCGGTTGCTGTAGCATCGACGTGCAAGTCGATATTAACTATTACAACACGATCATCTCATACATGCAATATATCACATCACGTCATTGGCCATATCATATCACAAGCATACCCTGAAAAAACAAGCTAGACATCCTCTAATTTGTTGTTGCATGTTTTACGTGGATGTTATGGGTATCTCGTATGATCGCATCTTAACTACACAAAAACCACAACGTAAATGTGCAAATTGCTATTTAACCTCTCCAAGGACCGCCTTGATCAAAACCAATTCAACTAAAGTTGAATAAACCGACAATCACCAGTCATCTTTATGCAACGAGGTTGCATGTTAGTCGATGAAACCATTCTCTCAAAAGCGTACGAGTAATGTCGGTCTGGGCCGCTTCAATCCAACAATACCGCTGAATCGAGAAAAGACTAAGGAGGGCAGCAAATAGAACATCACCGTCCACAAAACCTTTTGTGTTCTACTCGAGATAACATCTACGCATGAACCTCGCTCATGATGCCACTGTTGGGGAACGTTGCATGGGAAACAAAAGTTTTCCTACGCACACGAAGACCTATCATGGTGATGTCCATCTATGAGAGGAGATTTGAATATACGTACCCTTGTGGATCGCACAGCAGGAAGCGTTAAGAAATGCGGTTAATGTAGTGGAACGTATTCACGTCCCTCGAACCGTCCCATGAACCGTCCCTCGATCCGTCCCACGATCCGTTCCGATCTAGCACCGAACGGACGGCACCTTCGCGTTCAGCACACATACAACTCGACGATGATCTCGGCCTTCTTGATCCAGCAAGCAAGACAGATAAGTAGATGAGTTCTCCGGCAGCGTGACGACGCTCCGGTGGTGGCGATGATCTACTCTTGCAGGTCTCCGCCCGAGCTCCGTAGAAATCCGATCTAGAGGTAAAACTATGTGGTTTAGGGTTGAGTTGCACGTGACAAAAGTTGTTTCAAATCAGCCCTAAAACTCCACTATATATAGGAGGGAGGGGGAGGGGCTTTCCTTGAGGGACAAGGCCCTCAAGGGTGCGCCGGCGCTAGGAGGAGGAGGACTCCTCCAATTCGGTTTGGGAAGGAGAAGTCCTCCTCTTCCTTCCCACCTCCCAATTTCCCTTTTCTTTTTCTTTTCTTTTTGTATTTCTTTAAGTAGCGACATGGGCCCCTTGGGATGACTCCACCAGCCCAATAGGGACTTGTGGCCCCCACCCTATTGCCTTGAGCTCACTCCCGGGTGGGTGGGCCCCTCCCGGTGAACTCCCGGAACCCATTCGTCACTCCCGGTACACTGCCGGAATTGCCCGAAACTTTCCGGTAACCAAATAAAAGCATCCTATATATCAATCTTCGTTTTCGGACCATTACGGAAACCCTTGTGTTGTCCGTGATATCATCCGGGACTCCAAACAACATTCGGTAACCACACACATAACTCAACTATACTAAAACATCGTCGAACCTTAAGTGTGCAGACCGTGCGGGTTCGAGAACTATGTAGACATGCCACGAGGCACTCCTCGGTCAATATCCTATAGCGGGACCTGGATACCCATATAGGATCCTACACATTCTACGAAGATCTTATCGGTTGAACGTGAGTGTCAAGGATTCATATAATCCCGTATGTCATTCCCTTTGTCCGTCGGTATGTTACTTGCCCGAGATTCGATCGTCGGTATCCGCATACCTATTTCAATCTCGTTACTAGCAAGTCTATTGATTGCAATCTCTGGCGATGTCTAGACGAATGCTGATGACAACAGACCTTCCCCTACAACGGTACCAGAAGAATGCTACTAGCACTCCCCAGCAATGAAACTAGAAGAATGTTGTTGACGGCCCACCAGCGCGTGGGTTCGCAACAGTTTTCGAGGGTAGAGTATTCGACCCAAATTTGTTGGTACGCCAGGCAGGAGGTGAGAGGATACTCTCGAGTATTAGCAGCTGAATTTTTCAGATTCAACCGCACCTGAAAGATTAGTATTTTCAAGCAAAGTATTAACAGCAAAGTAACGAGTAACGGCAGTGTAACGAGCAATAGCAGCGGCAAGGAACAGCAGTAGTGACAGCTGTAGCAAGTAGCAACAGTAGAAAGCGACAGTAATAGCAACAGTAGCAGCAGCAGCAGAGCAAAACAAGTAACAGCAGTAGCAACAGTAGTAGCAACAGGAGCAGAGTAAGACAAGTAACAGCAGTAGGACAAACTCGTAGGCAATGGGTCGGTGATTTGTTTGGATGATATTCATCATGCAACAGCTATAACACGGAGAGATATGTGGGTAGCTCCCGTTCGTCAATGTGATGTAGGCATGCATTCCGTGTGTCGTCATACGTGCTTAGGGAAAAGAACTTGCATGACATCTATTGTCCATCCCTCCCGTGGCTGCGGGGTCCAAAAGGAAACTACGGGATATTAAGGTTCTCCTTTTAATAAAGAACCGGACCAACGCATTAGCACTTGGTGAACACATGAACTCCTCGAACTATGGTCATCACCGGGGGTGGTTCCGGTTATTGTCACTCTGGGGTTGCCGGATCATAACACATAGTAGGTAACTACAACTTGCAAGATCAGATCTAAAACACACATATATTGGTGACATCATAATAATTTCAGATCTGAGATCATGGCACTCGGGCCCTAGTGACAAGCATTAAGCATGGCAAAGTAGTAGCAACATCAATATAAGAACATAGTGGATACTAGGGATCAATCCCCATCAAAACTAACTCGATTACATGATAGATCTCATCCAACTCATCATCGCCCAGCGAGCCTACGAATAGATTACTCACGAACGACGAAGAGCTTCATGGAATAGGAGAGGGAAGAAGGTTGATTATGACGATGGCGACGATTTCCCCTCTCCGGAGCCCAAGACGGACTCCAGATCTGCCCTCCAGATGAAGAACAGGTGGTGGCGGCGCCTCCGTATCGCAAACGCGACGAAAACTTCTCTTTTTTTATTTTTTCTGGAACGAAAGGGATCTTATAGACCTGAGATTGGGGGCGGCAGAGCCTTGTGGGCCCCACAAGCCTGCCCACCGCCACCAGGGGGGTGGTGGCGGAGCAAGAGCTTGTGGCCCACTGGCCCACCCCCTGAGGTGGAACTTGGCGCAGATATTTTTGATATTTTCCAAAACTGCTCCCCGTAAATTTTTAGGACGTTTGGAGAACTTTGATTTCTGCACAAATATAACACGACGGCAATCCTGCTGAAAACAACGCCAGTCCAGGTTAGTTCCATTCAAATCATGCAAATTAGAGTCCAAAACAAGGGCAAAAGAGTTTGGAAAAGTAGATACGATGGAGACGTATCAACTCCCCCAAGCGTAAAACCATGCTTGTCCTCAAGAAACTCAGTTGACAAACTGAGAGAGAAAGAAAAACTTTGACAAACTCTGTTTGATTGTTGTTGCAACTATGTCTAACTCATAACCAGAATTTCAGCAAGATCACAAGTTAACCACATAAGCAAATGACACAAAGGTCTCACGGTAAACTAATATCAATGGCATAATCAGCTAACGAGCAAATAATAATGAGTCTCAAATACCAACACTTCAATCAAAACAAGCATGAAGCAATATGAATAGGTGGTATCTCGCTAGCTCTTTCTGAGACCGCAAAACATAAATACAGAGCACTTTCAAAGATCAAGGGCTGACTAAACATTGTAATTCATAGCAACGAAGATCCAGTCATAGTCATACTCAATATCAATCAAAAGCAAAGCATAAAAATGACAGAGGTGCTCTCTAATTGGTGCTTATATAAGAGGAGGATGACTCAACAGGAAAATAAATAGACTGGCCCTTCGTAGAGGGAAGCATTGATTTGCACAGGTGCCAGAGCTCAAGCTTTGAAAACAGAGATAATAATTTTGGGTGGCATGCTTTCATTGTCAACGCAATGACCAAGAGTTCTCAATATATTCCATGCTACTCATGCTATAGGCGGTTCCCAAATAGACAAGTAAAGTTTTAACTCCCCCACCACCAATCAATCACACTACACTGCTAACCGAATCCTTGGGTACCGTCCATACTAACATCAATCCGGGGGGAGTCTTGTTTTACAGTTATGTTTTCGATTTAAGCGTGGAACTGGGCATTCCAATTACCGGCCCCTTTCTCGTGAATGACTGTGAATAAACACATGTCGAGGATAACACTCCTAGCATGGAAGATACCAATAGCCCTCTGTCACCACATGACCGGTTCAGGCATGCAAAACAGATTATTTCTTGAAGGTTTAGAGAGTGGCACATGCAAATTTACTTGGAACGGGAGGTAGATACCGCAAATAGGTAGGTATGGTGGACTCTCATGGAAAAACTTTTGGGTTTATGGGAGTGAATGCACAAGCAGTATTCCGCTTAGTACAAGTGAAGGCTAGCAAAAGACTGGGAAGCGACCAACTAGAGAGCGACAATAGTCATCAAGATGCAATGAGTTTGACTAACATTAAATGCAAGAATGAACAGAATATAAATCACCATGAACACGAAAATCATAGATGATATGTTGATTTTGTTTCAACTACATGCATGAACATGCGCCAAGTCAAGCCACTTGAAACATTCAAAGGAGAATACCATCCTATCATACTACATCATAGTCATCTCAAAATCTATGTTGGCATTCAAGACAAACCATTATAAGCTCTTAGCTAGATAAGCATGGCATCAGAAACTATGATCTCTAAGTTGTCATTGTAAACATGGTTCTCTCACAACAAAGCTAAATCTAGGTCGACAACCTAGTCATATTTACAAAAACAAAATAGATAGAGTTCATACCAGCTTTTCAGTCTCAGTCACTTCATCATATATCATCATTGTTGCCTTTCATTTGCACGGTCGAACGATGTGAACAGTAATAAGCGCATTGGACTAAGCTGAATCTGCATGCAAACACAAAGGAGAAGACAAAATAATATGGCTCTTTGAAATCTAAACAGGTAAGCATGCAAGAACCACTAAACATTGTAACCATTATCTTCTACCTTGACAAAAAGAAAAAGAAAACTATTTACACCGGAAAGCTCCCAACAAGCAAAAGAAGAAAGAAAAATCTTTTTGGGTTTTCTGGAAAGGACACAAAAAAGAAAACGAAAATAAACTAGCATGGATAATACAGTGGCAAAGTGTAAACACCAGCTAACATAGTGAAAGCATAAGCATGAATGTAAAGTCGGTGAGAACACGTACTCCCCCAAGCTTAGGCTTTTGGCCTAGCTTGGTCTACTCCCATGGATGATCTTGGCGAAACCCAAAGTCATAATGGGTGTTATACGGGAGTGCTGCAGCCACTGCCTGAATAGCTGCCTCACGAAGTCGAGCAGCCGTCGCCTCCCTCTCATAATCCTCTGCCTCTCCCATGGTTATGTAGTATCTCCGTTTTACCTGAAAGTCAAAGAAAGCAGGAGCAGGAAGGGTAATATGTAAAACACGCTGCCGGTTAAATATCAAGTGGTATAGGAGGGATCCATGATCTCTCTCAAGGAACTGGTAGCGTGTTAGAGCGACACGATCAAGGTAGGCTGTACGGAGAGGAGGGTGTTCTGGACGGATTGATACCCCAAGAAAATTTGCTAAGCGTGTAGCATAAACTCCACCAAAGAAATCCCCCTCACTGGCATTTTTATTCAGCCTCCTTGCTAGAATAGCTCCCATATTGAAGCTCCTGTCACCTGTTACTGTGCTCTTAAGGATATTAAGGTCGGAAGCGCATAGGTGACAATGTGCACCCTTGCCGTTAATGCACCTACCTATGAAGAGGGCAAGGTAGTGCAAGGCAGGGAAATGGATGCTTCCTATGGTGGCTTGCGTGATATCCCTGGTTTCTCCAACAGTTATACTAGAGACAAAGTCTCTGACCGAAGACTTAGGAGGATCATTAACACTACCCCAATCGGGTATCTTGCAAATCCTATTGAAATCCTCCAGATCCACGGTATAGGATTTATCGTATAGATCGAACAATATGTATGAGTCACGGCCAGCTAAAAATTTAAATCTACGCATGCAAGAGGCAGTGAGCATAGTATACTGTTCACGTTTATCTGAGAGGAATTTTTCTAACCCGGCATTGCGGACAAGTGCATCAAACTCATCCTTGAAACCCGCTTCGATCATGAATTCATCGTAAGGCCATTCACATGGTTGTACCGGTGTGTCCCTTACTTGAAAAGGCCCCGGCTCCCGAAAGGAGAGACGAGGACCCTTCTTACTTGAGGAACCACGACGAAACTTCCTCTTGAACATAATTTCCTTATGCTGAAATTTTTGACGTTCAAGAGAAAAGTGAATAAAGACCCACCACACCTTGTAGAAACTACTCCTACTAGTGCCTAGAGACCGTATCACGCGCTAAAACTACTTGGGACCAGCTAAAATCAACATTTCTAGCTCAAGAACAGGGTCACCAAGGTAGCAAGAATACGCGAAGGATAAAACACTAGAGCAAAAACTAATTGGACCAATGGAGGAGTCACTTACCAAGGAGTAATTTCCCCAAAATAGTTCGGAGAATGGTGCTTTGAGCAAGGAGATCGAAAATCACAGCTAAATGAGCAAGAACACGGGTTTGAGCTGCGAAACAATTTTTTCTGGAGGTGGAAGAAGAGGCTGAGAGCTGGAATGAGTGGAGGGGGTGCCTATGGGCCCCACAAGCTTGCACCCCGCCACCAGGGGGGTGGGTGGCAGTGGCAGGCCTTGTGGCCCACTGGACAGGCCCCCAGGCCAGCTCTCAGGCCCAGAAATTTTCAAAATTTCCAGAAAAAATAATACTAAATTTTCAGGACCATCACAGAACTTTTATTTTCGAGGTATTTTTTCCCGGGACGCTAAAACAGAAAATAGGAAAAACTAAACCAATTCTATCATTTTTCTTCTAAGCAAAAGAAAATGAAGACTCAAAACAGAGGTATGTGACTCTTTGATTCATCCGTTTCATGGTCATCGAAAGAAATCCGTCAATGGGATTGATCAAGTCCTTATGACAAAACCTTCTCGAATCGCAAGAGAGAACGGAGAATTTTCGAATAGCCACTAATTCACCTCAATGGGGATATGTATCTCCCCAACAAGCAAATCATACTTCATCTTGACACGAGGAATAGGGCATTCAAAGCTCCCAATAAGAATCGATGAAGTCTTTTCGATAGCATTGATGCAATGTACTTGGATATCGTTTCTTCGGAAAGTGCATTGTGTGCTCATTACCGTTGACGTGGAAAGTGACATTGCCTTTGTTGCAATCTTTAACAGCCCCTGCAGTGTTTAAAAAGGGTCTTCCGAGGATGACAGCCATGGCATCGTCCTCGGGAATATCCAAGATAACAAAGTCCCTTAAGATACTGGTATTACCAACCACAACAGGCACATGCTCGCAAATGTTGATAGGGAAAGCAGTTGATTTGTCGGCCATTTGCATAGAAATTTCAGTGGGTGTCAACTTATCCAACTCAAGTCTACGATAAAGAGAGAGTGGCATAACTCTAACACCGGCTCCAAGGTCACATAAGGCAGTTCTTACGTAGTTTCCTTTAATGGAGCAAGGTATAGTGGGCACTCCGGGATCACCAAGTTTCTTAGGAGTTCCACCTTTGAAAGTGTAGTTCGCAAGCATGGTGGAGATCTCAAGATCTGGTATCCTCCATTTATTTGTTACGATATCTTTCATGTACTTAGCATACGGAGACATCTTGAGCATATCAGTTAACCGCATCTGCAGAAAGACGGGTTTTATCATCTCAACAAAGCGCTCAAAATCCTCATCATCCTTTTTCTGGGATGTCTTAGGAGGAAAGGGCATAGGTCTGTGAACCCATGGCTCTCTTTCTTTGCCATGCTTCCTAGCAGTGAAGTCATTCTTATCGTACTTCTTAGGTCGTGGATTATCAGGATTAACCGTAGGTTCAATCTCCACATCCTCATCATTGCTAGGTTGAGCATTATTATGAACATCACTGTCCATATTGTCACCAGGTTCATGTTCATCACCAGATTGTGTTTTTGCATTAGACGCAGAGATATCATTAGGTTCTTCTGGTGTGACAGTATTTGGTGAACTGACGTGTAGGTTTCTATCATCCTTCTTCTTCTCCTTGGGATGACTAGGTGTATCACCATTGATTCCTTGAGAGTCTTGATCAATTCTCTTAGGATGACCTTCATGATGCAAAGGTTCCTGAGTCATTTTGCCTCCTCTAGTAATGACTCTAACAGAGTTGTCATTTAGTTCATTGAGAAGGTCATTCTGAGCTTTAAGTACTTGTTCTACCTGAGTAGTAATCATAGAGGCATGTTTACTCAGAAGCTTCACATCATTGACATTTCTATCTACACAAGTGTTGGGGCATAGTTTATGCCTAAGTAATTTCGGTGATGGATGACAGTACCGTAAAGGACTAACCGTGTGTGTTAAGGTTTCAGATAACACACGTCAATGGCACAAGACGACTCGTCTCCTCATTCATGGAATGGAAGCACGGCGCTCTCTACGATTCTGTTTATTTGAGTCATAGGAAAGCCGTACTATTAAGAGGGGATCCGTAGTGGAATGGTTTGGGTGGAATCTATCTTTGCACGCGCACACATCACATATTCTCCCTTACCTTCATTTTTGGAGCGGCCCCCGCCACTGTGTTTCTTTCCTCCTTGCAAATTGGTCCCCAGCGGTAGTACCGCTGGCCCTAGCGGTAGTACCGCTGGAAGGCTAGCGGTAGTACCGCTGCAGCCAGCGGTAGTATCGCTGGCTGGCGGTAGTACCGCTGCAGACAGCGGTAGTACCGCCGGAGCTCGGGCAGAGAGTGGGAAAACGGTTTGATTTTTTCCCCCACTATATAAAGGGTTCTTCTAACTGTGGAACCTTATCTCTTACCCTCTCAAGCTCCATTGTTGCTCCCTAAGCTCAAAAGTGCCCGATCTCTCTCCCTAGCCAATCAAACTTGTTGATTCTTTAGGGATTGGTTGAGAAGGCCTAGATCCACACTTCCACCAAGAGAAAAGTTGATTCCCCCACCAATCCCTTGCGGATCTTGTTACTCTTGGGTGTTTGAGCATCCTAGACGGTTGAGGTCACCTCGAAGCCATATTCCATTGTGGTGAAGCTTCGTGGTCTAGTCGGGAGCCTCCAAGCTTTGTGTGGAGTTTCCCCAACCTTGTTTGTAAAGGTTCGGTCGCCGCCTTCAAGGGCACCTATAGTGGAATCACGGTACCTTGCATCGTACGAGGGCGTGAGGAGAATTCGGTGGCCTTAGTGGCTTTTTGGGGAGCATTGTGCCTCCACACCGCTCCAACGGAGACGTACTTCCTGTCAAAGGGAAGGAACTTCGGTAACACATCCTCGTCTCCATCGGTTCCACTTGTGGTTATCTCTATCCTTTACTTTGTATTTGCTTATGCTTGTGGCTATATCTTACTTGTCTTAATAGCTCTCGTTGTTAGCTTCTTTAGGGTTCACCTCATTGTCGTATTATTTGTGGACCCGTATGTTGTTTACCTTAACTTGCTAAGATTATTTAAAAAGTGGTCGTTGTCTATTCACCCCCCCTCTAGCCAACCATATCGATCCTTACAATTGGTATCAGAGCCACGTCTCTCTATTAAGGGTTTAACCACCCAAAGAGTATGGAAGGCGAAGAGGGAATTAACCATGGGCAACCCGAGGCCATGGACTTGACTTTTGTCACAAGGGACGACTTGAATACGGCTATGGCCGCTCTCAAGATGTCCTTGAGGAACGAGGTCAAGACCATGCTTAAAGAGTTAATTGAGGGATTTAGAAGTTCACCCGAACCGGCTATAGTGGTTAAACCCACCGTTTCCGATTCGGAGGCCAACTCCTCTAAGGAAGCGGCTAAAGGTATGCAACCTCACTCATCTCACGAAAAGGATGGGACTGGAACATATGCCTCAGTTCCACCCCCCATGGTCTATGGAGGATCCGTTCCCGCACCACGTCTTAATCTTGTTGGTCCTCCTCCTAAGCTTGTGATAGGTGACTTTGCTAACTGGGTATTTTCTATTAAGTCTCATTTGAATCACAGCTCAACAAATTTGTGGAGAATCATTGAGCAAGGATATTATCCCCATGATCCAAGCAACCTCACTCCAAGAGAAGATGCAGACAATCAATACAATCACTCTGCTTTGTTTATTCTCCAGTCTGCAGTGCCACCTGAAGATCTTCCTCACTTGCGTCCCTTCACTTTGGCCAAGGATTGTTGGGAGCATATTATGGTGTTGTACAAGGGAAGCTCAAGCATTCAACGATCCAACTATGAAGTGATACTTGATAAGGCCGATGAGTTTGGGATGAAGGAAGACGAGGACCCTTGTGATCTCTATCGGAGGGTGACTGCTATTGCTGTGGCACTCAAGGATCATGGGAGCAAGGATGTGGTTGACACATGGGTCAAACGCAAGTTCCTTAAAGCCATCATGCCTTTCAACAAAGCTATGTCATCAGTCATTCGTCAGCGGCCAGACTTCCACTCCTTGTCTTCCAGTGAGGTGTTGGATGAATTCATTGCAATGTCAATCATGAACGAAACAGCCGACAATGCACTTGCTCGTGTTCGATCAAAGACAACTTCACCCAACCTTGTGTTGAAAGCAAAAGCAATGCTTGAAGAAGAAGAAGAAGATGAGGAAGAGGAGGGCTGCCCTGAGGACACAAAGTATGCCTATTATGAGCACATGGCTCTTGCATCAAGGCAATTCTGGGGCAACAAGAGGAACTCAAGACCCACCTTCACCAAGAACAAGTCAAGTGGATTCAAACCCAAACAACGAGTAAGGACATGCTATAACTGTGGTAACGTGAGTCACTTCGTGGCCGAATGTCCCTATGAGAAAAGGGAAGACAACGGAGGCAAGCTCATTCGCAAAGAAAAAACCAAATCATTTCCAATCAAGAACAACTTTGTGAAGAAACCTCACCCAAAAGGGATGGTGGCCCTTGAAGAGTATCCTTCAGATGATAATGATGATGATGATACAGTGGCAACGACAACTGTTGCTATTGCCACTACCTCTCCCCAGAAGGTGTCTCTCTTCAACGCCCCCAACGAGAACCACATCACCAAGTGCCTCATGACAAAAGGTATCAATCATGTAACTCCCATCATTAAGACCAACATTGCTTCTGCTCCTTCATTGTTAAATTGTGTTGAAGATAGAGATGTTGGGGAACTTAATGAGCATGATCTTGACATGTTTCTGTGCACTATTAAGGGAGAATCCAAGAAGCACTTTGTTGCTCTCTTGGAACAACTGGGTGAGGCCACTGACCTCATTGAGTCTCATGAGGAGACCATCTCCGAGCTTCAGGGACACAGTCGTGACTATGCCGATTAAATTGCCGAATTATCTAATGCTCTAGAAGAGGGGCGCACTCTTCGTTTGGCTCTTGAGGAGTCATATAACGATGACTGCGCTAAAATGCAAAAGAAACCAGATCATGATGTTATTCTTATTCGCATGCTTAAGTCTGAACAGTATGCTCTTGGGGTTGGCCATGACAGACTCAAAGAGGAGTTTGACACACTTGACAAGGCCCACAAGGCCTTGAAAGGTGCTCATTTCTCTCTGAAAGAGTCTCATGATCAACTCCTAGCAGAACTTACCAAGGAGATCTCTACGTGCCCTCCCTTTGTGTTAATTGATAATGCTTGCGCAACTAACCCCTGTTGTGAGCATGTATATCTTGTGGAGGAGAATGCCAAGTTAAAGGAGAAACTTGAGAAGGGCCTTGTGGCATGCATACAAGGTGAGAAGAGTCTGAACGGCCTCTTGAGCACTCAAAAGGGTGTTGTAGGAAAGGAGGGACTTGGACTTACCTCCAAGTCAAAAGGTAAAAGCAGGAACAGGAACAAACGATCTCCCACCCTCATGGACATCTTTGTCAAAGAGGGTGAGGGGACTCAGAAGGTGAACAGGAACAAGGTGGACTATGGAAACCTCAAGAAGGGCAAAACCATTCCTACTAACACAGCCGGCAAATTCAATTCTTCTTATGACTTATGTTGTGCTAGTGATGGGCATGTTTATGCTAGATTTGTTGGTTCCTACGATGAGGATATTGAATGGGCTATCTGGGTTCCTAAGACCCTTGTCTCTAACATGAAAGGACCCATTAAAAAATGGGTACCTAAAACCAAGCCTTGATCTATTGCAGGAGTTTGGTTCCGGTGGGGTGTCATGGTTGCTCGATAGTGGAGCAACAAATCATATGACCGGAAGCAAGGACTTAGTGGTGGATGTGCATCCTTCTCCATCTATGCCCACCCATGTCCAATTCGCCGGTGCATCCTCTTCAAATGTATTGGGATTTTGTAAGGTGGTCGTCTCTCAAGATTTATCTATTGAGAAGGTCATGCTTGTTGAGTCACTTGCCTACAATTTACTTTCGGTTCGTCAACTTGCAATTATGGGTTTTTCCACATTCTTTAATCTTGATACTGTGGTCCTCCTATGGAGCAAGACTCTTAAAGTAGCCTATGTTGGATATATCGAAAATGGTTTTATGTGGTGAACTTCTCAAAGCGACCCACTAAGACCGCGACGTGTTTAATGGCTAAAGTTGATGTGGGCTCGCTTTGGCATCGCCGTTTAGCTCATGTCAATATGAGATCTTTGCAAAGTCTTCTAACAGGGGACCATATTCATGGACTAACAAATGTGAGTTTTGCTAAAGATCGTGTTTGCAGTGCCTGCATTGAAGGAAAGATTCATGAAACTGCTCATCGTCCAACGACTATCATCTACACTAAGAGGCCATTGGAACTTCTCCATATGGATCTGTTTGGTCCTCCATCATTTGATAGTCTTGGAGGCAGAAAGTATTGCTTAGTGATTGTTGACGACTACTCAAGATATACCTGGGTATATTTCTTTAAAAAGAAGAGTCAAACTCAACAAACGGTCATCAACTTTGCTAATGAAGCACAACGTCAACATGAAGCAAAGATCTTGACGATTAGGAGTGACAACGGCACCGAGTTCAAGAACTACACCTTAGATGAGTTTCTAGATGATGAGGGAATAAAACACCAATATTCTGCACCATATACCCCTCATCAAAACGGCGTGGCAGAAAGGAAGAACCGGACCTTGATAGACGCTGCAAGGACAATGATGGCATAATTCAAATCTCCATATAACTTCTGGGCAGAGGCCATCAACACATCATGTCATGCATCCAATCGGCTCTACATCCGCAAAGGCTTGAACAAGACTTCGTATGATATTCTAACTCGAAACAAACCCAATCTCAAGTACTTCCGGGTATTCGGTTGTAAGTGTTTCATTCTCAAGAAAGGAGCACGGTTAGCTAAATTTGATTCTAGAGCACATGAGGGTATCTTTGTTGGTTATGCTACAAACTCTCATGCTTACCGTGTCCTCAACAAGTCCACCGGACTAATTGAGGAGAAGTGTAATGTAGAGTTTGATGAAAATAATGGCTCCCAAGTGGAGCAAAGTGGTCTTTGTGATGTAGGTGATGAAATTCCTCCCCAAGCCATAAGAAGAA
The DNA here is from genome assembly GCF_904849725.1 of Hordeum vulgare subsp. vulgare. NCBI lineage: Eukaryota > Viridiplantae > Streptophyta > Magnoliopsida > Poales > Poaceae > Hordeum > Hordeum vulgare. The sequence continues at coordinate 126,877,270 of NC_058519.1, forward strand.
TGGGGATTGGTCAAATACTCCCCATTGAGGAACCCCTTGTGGCCGAAGGAGAAGGACAATGCTCTACTCAAGTGGAGCCATCACCTTCACAAGCCCCACATTCTTCCGATGAACAAAGAGAAGACTCTCAACAAAATAAACAAGCTCAAGGTCAAGATAAATTGCCCAACAATGATGATGTGTCTCAGGATATTCAAGCACTACCCCAAGACACCGAACCGACTCATGATCAAGATCAAGTGCAACCCCGAGATCCAGACCAAGAAGAAGCACAAGATCAAGAGCAAGAGCAACCACAAATACAACAACAAACTAGTGAACCTGCTCAAGTCGAAGGACAAGATGATCAGGAGACTGTCTCACAATTCCCTTCTGGAGCACCAACAGCCGGCTCAAGACGCAAGGGCAAGCAAAGGAAACAAGTTGATGCTCCCCCGTTTTCTAATGAAGAACTCTTGGAGCGTCGAGCAGCCAAGATTGCGAACAAGCTGAGAGTCAAGTCACATCTTATGAAGGATGTACTTGGCAGTATGAAAAGGGGAGTATCCACCCGACAACAGATTTGGAATTATTGTGAGGATCACGCGTTTGTTTCGTATTGTGAACCTCAACAGGTACAGGAAGCGCTCGATGATGTGGATTGGCATATGGCCATGCACGAAGAACTTAACAACTTCGAGCGCAACCAAGTCTGGGATTTAGTGCCTAGGCCAACGGAGGAACATAATGTCATCGGGACCAAATGGATATTCAAGAACAAGCAAGATGCCAATGGAATTGTGATTCGAAATAATGCAAGATTGGTGGCTCAAGGCTACTCCCAAGTCGACGGTATCGACTACGGTGAAACCTTTGCCCCTGTTGCTTGTCCAGAATCTATTCGCATGTTGCTTGCATTTGCTTCTCATCATAACTTCAAGTTACAACAAATGGATGTGAAAAGTGCCTTTCTTAATGGTCCTTTGAATGAGTTGGTCTATGTCAAACAACCCCCGGGATTCGAACATCCCAAGCTCCCCAATCATGTGTACAAACTCAATAAGGCACTCTATGGCCTTAAACAAGCCCCACGCGCGTGGTATGAGTATCTTACTGAGTTGTTACAAGATCGTGGGTTTGAAATTGGGAAGATAGATCCCACTATTTTTACTAAGAGGGTTAAAGGGGATTTGTTCATATGCCAACTATATGTTGATGATATTATCTTTGGCTCTCCTAACATTTCCTTCAATGAAGAATTTGCTGCACTAATGACTGAGAAGTTTGAGATGTCCATGATGGGAGAGTTGAAGTTCTTCCTCGGGTTCGAGATTGCACAAGGTCTAGAAGGGACATTCATAAAACAAGCCAAGTACACTCAAGACATGCTCAAACGGTTCGAGCTCGAAGATGTCAAACCGGTGAAGTTCCCCATGCCAACAAGATGCAAGCTTGACAGTGATCCCAATGGTAAAGCAGTGGATCAAAAGGTATATCGCTCCATGATTGGATCCCTCCTTTACCTTTGTGCATCTAGACCGGACATTATGTTGAGTGTAGGGATATGTGCACGGTTTCAATCCACACCAAAAGAAAGCCATTACATGACCGTTAAGCGAATCTTTCGATATTTGGCTCATACCCCAAACTTTGGCCTCTGGTATCCCAAAGGAGCAAACTTCAATCTAGTTGGCTATTCTGACTCAGATTGGGCAGGAGACTGTGTGGAGAGGAAGTCAAGGTATGGAGGATGCCAATTCCTTGGTCGCTCATTGGTAAGTTGGTCGTCTAAGAAGCAAAATTGCGTCTCCTTATCATCCACCGAAGTTGAGTATGTGGCAGCTGCAAGTTCTTGTGCACAATTGCTATGGATGAGGGAAACTTTAAAGGATTACGGTGTCACTTGTGACAAAGTGCCTCTTCTATGTGACAATCAAAGCGCTATCAAGATTCCCCTCAACCCAGTGCAACATAGCAAAACCAAACATATTGATATTCGTCATCACTTCATTCGTGAACATATCAAGCTAGGTGATATTGAGGTTCACTTCATCCACACTGAAGAGCAACTTGCAGATATTTTCACTAAGCCTCTAGATGAATCAAGGTTCCGGGAGTTAAGGCATGAGCTAAATATCATTGATTCAAGTAATGTGGATTGAAACTAGGCATGTTGCACCTCACTTCGCATTCCATTTTGGTCTAGATGTAGGCATGGACATAGGGGAGTGTTGTTCTCTCAATGAACTGTCCCTCCCCCCATTATGCATAAATCAATCTAGTCTTTCACTTTAGCCATTGTCAAATGGCACTTGTGCTTCAGAGACGAGCATTGGTCATTAACCCAAGGACAATTCTTCGCGGTGTCATACCGTTGTCTCAAACATACGTGGCCTCGGCCACTGCCCCTCCCACCTTTCTTTTGTATAGAAGAAAGGATATACAATGACAAGTCAGTACATTTTTCTAGGTGTTATCTTGTTTTTACTTACTTGTCATTTACCCAAGTTCTTCTCTTATCCTAGGCCACGTTGTGACATTTGCAGCGGTACTACCGCCACGACCTCAGCGGTACTACCGCCAGGGGTAGCGGTACTACCGCCAGGACCCCAGTGGTACTACCGCCAGGGGTAGCGGTACTACCGCTAGGGATAGCGGTACTACCGCCAGAATTCCCATCTAACACGACCGGCTAGGAAATTTTTAGGGTTGTCTCAAGGGGGAGCGGTACTACCGCCAGGGGGAGCGGTACTACCGCCAGTCAGCGGTACTACCGCTGCATCCAGCGGTACTACCACTAGGTCCTGAGCGGTACTACCGCTGGCCCGTACCTCTTGGGCTATATAAAGGAGGGGGAGCCTGTTTTTGTCAGGCTCTTTCTTCTTTGTCGCGGCTCCTCCCTCCCCTAGCCCGAAATCCCCCTGTTTTGATCTCGTTTCGTGGAGCTCCTTCTCTCCGTTGGATTGGAAGGGTTGCTCCACCTCTCCTTCCTCCTCCAAGGGCCATGAATCCCGGTAAAGCTCCTCCCCTTCTTCTATTTGGTTGATGTTCTTGTTCTAGGGTTAGGAGCATTTGGGGATTGGATCCATGTCTTTGATCTTGTGCCTTGGTCTTGGATGGCATGAAGGAGATATTTGAGGGGAGTGTAGGTCCTATGAATCATTGCTGATTATTTTGCCATGCCCTAGGATTTACTTGTTTTAGATCTAGCACTTGAACTATGTTTGGATTAGCTCTAAAACTTGCTCTCTCTTGCCTAGGCATGTATTTATTTCGGTGATTCCTGTGATCCTCATGTGAGTAGGGCTGGGGTGGAGTTCTTAGTGTTCATATACAGCCCATGCCCCTCGTAAAAATCGTGTAGCCCTATGCATGAGGTCTATTTTTATCTGTCAGATCTGAAAGTCAAACCCCAGCGGTACTACCGCCAGGGGTAGCGGTACTACCGCTAGGCCCCAGCGGTACTACCGCCAGGGGTAGTGGTACTATCGCCAGGACCCCCAGCAGTACTGCCGCCAGGGGTAGAGGTACTACCGCTAGGCCCCAGCGGTACTACCACCAGGGGTAGCGGTACTACCGCCAGGAGGATTCATTGTGCATTCTTTTCATGTGCTTGGCAATGAGTGTTTATTTTTTTCTGCTTTTTCTAAGTTCATTGCCTTGACTCTTTTTGTCGCTTCTTTTTGCTGTGTGTTTTGTGTCACAGGTAGTTCTCGCCGTTCGAACCCCCCACGGGAGACGCAGTCAAAGCAGTTTCGCAACCAAGAAGCTCCCGAGGGGTCTGCCACGTCAGGTCTGCAACCCAAAAAAGCAGTCCTTCAAGAAGACCGCACACAAGGATAAGGGGATCAATGTCCGAACAATGCCCCCCAAGGACTTTCTGCAGTTTCGCACTCAAAACCATTATCTCAAAGAGAAGACTGTGATCAAGAATGTTAACCATGTTTGGGCAAAGGATCAGTGCAGGATCTATCGTGATATTGTCGCGCAGTTCAAGAAGAACTATGTCCCCGTTCAGTGGATTGACCTAGCTCATCTTCAGCGGAACCTGGACTATTTTGGTGATGCCCTCTCTCTGATTGACAAACTGGGCATCAAGGACATCATCACTTTCAAAACAAATTTTGACCCAACTTCTGTTGCTCAGTTCTATGTCACGGTCCACTTCTCTCCTGATGAAGAGCGCTCTATGGTGTGGATGACAGGGTATCAGAAGATGACCGGTTCCTGGCGTGAATTCATGCAACTCCTCAAGGTTGACTTCCAAGGAGCTGACACTCCACTTGGGTTGCGTCCTCATGCTGCCGCCCCCACCGATAGGCCCCCCGCAAAGGAAAGATTGCAGAAACTCTATGTGAGGAAGGGTGTGCTCCCCAAACATCTGGACATCATGCATCGGATCCTTCGCAACACCCTCGTCCCTCGCATTGGTAACTTTGACGAGGTTCATGGCTCTTTGGCTGAGATGCTGCTGCTTTGTGAGGAGGCTATGACTAAGGAGTCTGCCCCTCTTGATATTTCTGATGTGATGTTCATGGAACTCTGGAAGTGCATCATCATGCGTAAGGTTCCCATCTACGGGCCCTATCTGTTCGCTTATATTTGTTAGAAGTGGCAAGAAACTTTTCCAGAGGAGGTGCTCTACGCTCAGTCTAACTACATTGTGCACGACCCAATCAAGCTTCGCATCAAGGAGAAATGGGCCAACCCATCAACTTCCTTTCAGCACATGGATACTGACACAGAGACTGCTGCTGACAGAGGAACCGCCTCTCAGTCCCGCCCTTCTGCCATGCCATCTTGGGCCATCAAACTGCAGGATAAGATGAAGACTCTATTATGTATGCAGGCTAAGGGTCAGTACCAGACGCACGTGGCTCAGAAGGAGAGCCGCCAGAGGCACAAGCGCGTTCTCAGGTCTCTTGATGTGGACATCTCCAGTGGATCAGAGGATGATATCACTCCAGAGGCTACTCGGATGCAGGCTCAAGGTTACCAGTGGTCTGGCGATGAGGAGGAAGAGGAGGAGCAGGATGATCAGGAGGGTACCAACGAGTCTGGCAATGCTGAGGATGAGGAGTAACTACCTGTGGCGTTAGGTGTGCCCCTTTTTGGTGTCTTATGCCAAAGGGGGAGAGAGTCTAGGAGCTGGATTTGCTTTCATAGTCGAACTTTGTTTTGCTTTCCTTTCTTTCGTGGTTTGCTTCGAACTTGGTTTGCTTCTAGTTTGCTATCGTTTGTCAGACATGAACTTATGTGAGATTTATTTCCATCATATGTTGTGAGTCATATGCCCCGTATTGTCATATATCTCTATCTTTTTGTTCTCATATTATTCTCTGTGCAAATCCGGTATTGTCATCAATCCACCAAAAAGGGGGAGATTGTTGGGGCATAGTTTATGCCTATGTAATTTTGGTGATTGATGATAGTACCGTAAAGGACTAACCGTGTGTTTTAAGGTTTCAGATAACACACGTCAATGGCACAAGACGACTCGTCTCCTCATTCATGGAACGGAAGCACGGCGCTCTCTCCGATTCTCTTTATTTGAGTCATAGGAAAGTCGTACTATTCAGAGGGGATCCGTAGTGGAAAGTTTTGGGTGGAATCTATCTTTGCACGCGCACACTTCACATATTCTCCCTTACCTTCATTTTTGGAGCGGCCCCCGCCAGTGTGTTTCTTTCCTCCTTGCAAATTGGTCCCCAGCGGTAGTACCGCTGGACCTAGCGGTAGTACCGCTGGCTGGTGGTAGTACCGCCCCTGGTCAGCGGTAGTACCGCTCCAGGAGCTCAGTACTGCCTGCCTAGCGGTAGTTCGTGGACGGACCTTTTTGCGAAGACTTTCTTGGCGGTGGTAGTGCTTTTGCACTACCAGGGGCCCAGCGGTAGTACCGCTGGAGTTCCAGCGGTAGTACCGCTGCATCCAGCGGTAGTACCGCTAGGCGGCGGTAGTACCGCCCCTGGTCAGCGGTAGTACCGCTGGAGTGCCAGCGGTAGTACCGCTGGAGCTCGGGCAGAGAGTGGGAAAACGGTCTGATTTTTCCCCCACTATATAAAGGGTTCTTCTAGCTGTGGAACCTTATCTCTTACCCTCTCAAGCTCCATTGTTGCTCCCTAAGCTCAAAAGTGCCCGATCTCTCTCCCTAGCCAGTCAAACTTGTTGATTCTTTAGGGATTGGTTGAGAAGGCCTAGATCCACACTTCCACCAAGAGAAAAGTTGATTCCCCCACCAATCCCTTGTGGATCTTGTTACTCTTGGGTGTTTGAGCATCCTAGACGGTTGAGGTCACCTTGAAGCCATATTCCATTGTGGTGAAGCTTCGTGGTCTAGGTGGGAGCCTCCAAGCTTTGTGTGGAGTTGCCCCAACCTTGTTTGTAAAGGTTCGGTCGCCGCCTTCAAGGGCACCTATAGTGGAATCACGGTACCTTGCATCGTGCGAGGGCGTGAGGAGAATACAGTGGCCTTAGTGGCTTTTTGGGGAGCATTGTGCCTCCACACCGCTCCAACGGAGACGTACTTCCTGTCAAAGGGAAGGAACTTCGGTAACACATCCTCGTCTCCATCGGTTCCACTTGTGGTTATCTCTATCCTTTACTTTGTATTTGCTTATGCTTGTGACTATATCTTACTTGTCTTAATAGCTCTCGTTGTTAGCTTCTTTAGGGTTCACCTCATTGTCGTATTATTTGTGAACCCGTATGTTGTTTACCTTAACTTGCTAAGATTATTTAAAAAGTGGTCGTTGTCTATTCACCCCCCCCCCTCTAGCCAACCATATCGATCTTTCAACAAGCACTTAAATGGCTAAGCATACGAGTACTTCGTTCCAAGTGTCTGCTAACATAATCATTGAAACTCTGTTGTTTGGCAACAAAGTTGTCAAATTCATCAAAGCATAGGCTAGCAGGTTTATCAAAAGGAATATCACTCTCATCAAACCTACGCTGAGAATTCACTTCCACTACCTGTATCGGGTTATCGAGACCATGGATCTCTTCGATAGGTGGTAGATTTTTGACATCTTCATATCTAATGCCTTTCTCTTGCATGGATTTCTTGGCTTCTTGCATATCTTCGGGACTGAGGAATAGAATACCTCTTTTCTTAGGAGTTGGCTTAGGAGGTGGTTCGGTAATACTCCAAGCATTATCGTTGATCAAGAGGTTATTCAGTAGAGTCTCAGCTTGTTCTACAGTTCGTTCCCCAAAAAACACAACCGGCACAACTATCTAGGTGGTCCCTAGAGGCATCGGTAAGTCCGTTATAGAGGATATCAAGTATCTCATTCTTCTTAAGAGGGTGATCAGGCAAAGCATTTTGTAGCTGGACCAGTCTCCCCCAAGCTTGTGGAAGACTCTCTTCTTAGAGTTGAGCAAAGTTGTATAATTCCTGTAAGGCAGGTTGCTTCTTATGGCCAGGGAAATATTTCTCACAGAAGTAATAGACCATCTCCTGGGGACTACGCGCACATCCAGGAGCAAGAGAGGTGAACCAGGCTTTAGCATCATCCTTTAGAGAGAAAGGAAACAACTTAAGGATATAGTAGTGGCGGATCTTCTACTCATTAGTGAAAAGGTTGGCTATTTCGGATAGTTTGGCAAAATGGGCTATGAACGTCTCAGACTCATAACCGTGAAAAGAATCAGATTGGACTAGAGAAATTATCTCAGGGTCGACAGAGAATTCATAATCCTTATCGGTGACAAAGATAGGCGAAGTGGCAAACTTCGGGTCATTTTTCATCCTAACTTCCCGAGATTTTTCCTTCCACTTGAGAAGTAATTTCTCAATGTCATAGGCATCCTTACACGCAAGAAAATCCTCAGCTATCTCTCCCTCCATAACGTAACCCTCAGGTATATCAAGCAATTCATATCTAGGAGAGCTAGATCTAGCAGGAGCAAAAGCAGGTTCTATCTCAATGGTATCGGTAGTTTCAAAAGCATCATGAGCATTGGCAGTAACTCTAGCAATATGAGCATCAAGGAACACTCCTTGTGGAACATCAGGCAAAATAGTATCTCTAGCAGTATCAAGCATAGCATCATCAGGAAAAATAGCATCTCTAGCATCATCAGGTAAAGCAGTATCAAGCATAGCATCATCAGGCAAAATAGCATCTCTAGCATCATCAGGTAAAGCAGTATCAAGCATAGCATCTCTAGCAGTATCAGGCATAGTATCAAGCATAGCATCTCTAGCAGTATCAGGCATAGTATCAAGCATAGCATCTCTAGGAGTAGCATCATAAGCATCATCAAGCACAGGCGACATATCAAGATTTCTAGCAGGAGGTGATGTCGCAAACATACTCATAACCGAAGGTGAATCAAGTGCAGACCTAGATGGCAATTCCTTACCTCCCCTCGTAGTTGAGGGAAAGACTTTGGTCTTCATAGTGACCAGCAGATATAAATCCCAAGTGACTCAGAGAATATAGCAATACCTCCCCAGCAACGGCGCCAGAAAAATGCTGATTGCAATATCTGGCAATGGCTAGACGAATGCTGATGACAACAAACCTTCCCCTGCAACGGCACCACAAGAATGCTACTAGCACTCCCCTGCAATGAAACTAGAAGAATGTTGTTGACGGCCCACCAGCGCGTGGGTTCGCAGCAGTTTTCAAGGGTAGAGTATTCGACCCAAATTTGTTGGTACGCCAGGCAGGAGGTGAGAGAATACTCTCGAGTATTAGCAGCTGAATTTGTCAGATTCAACAGCACTTGAAAGATTAGTATCTGCAAGCAAAGTATTAACAGCAAAGTAACGAGTAATGGCAGTGTAACAAGCAATAGCAGCGGCAAGGAACATCAGTAGTGACAGTAGTAGCAAGTAGCAACAGTAGCAAGCGACAGTAATAGAAACAGTAGTAGCAGCAGCAGAGCAAAACAAGTAACAGCAGTAGCAACAATAGTAGCAGCAGCAGCAGAGCAAGACAAGTAACAACAGTAGGACAAACTCGTAGGCAATGGGTCGGTGATTTGTTTGGATGATATTCATGATGCAACAGCTATAACACGGAGAGATATGTGGCTAGCTCCCGTTCGTCAATGTGATGTAGGCATGCATTCCGTGCGTCATCATACGTGCTTAGGGAAAAGAACTTGCATGACATCTATTGTCCATCCCTCCCCTGGCAGCGGGGTCCAAAAGTAAACTACGGGATATTAAGGTTCTCCTTAATAAAGAACTGGACAAACGCATTAGCACTTGGTGAACACATGAACTCCTCAAACTATGGTCATCACCGGGAGTGGTTCCGGTTATTGTCACTCCGGGGTTGCCGGATCATAACACATAGTAGGTAACAACAACTTGCAAGATCGGATCTAAAACACACATATATTGGTGACAACATAATAATTTCAGATCTAAAATCATGACACTCGGGCCCTAGTGACAAGCATTAAGTATGGCAAAGTAGTAGCAACATCAATCTCAGAACATAGTGGATACTAGGGATCAATCCCCATCAAAACTAACTCGATTACATGATAGATCTCATCCTACTCATCACCGCCCAGCGAGCCTACAAATAGATTACTCAAGAACGATGAAGAGCTTCATGGAATTGGAGACGGAAGAAGGTTGATGATGACGATGGCGACGATTTCCCCTCTCCGGAGCCCAAGACGGACTCCAGATTTGCCCTCCAGATGAAGAACAGGTGGTGGCGGCCCCGTGATTTACACTTAGTCACATTGCTTGCAAGGCTTGTGTGTGATGTTATATTACCGAGTGGGCCCCGAGATACCTCTCCATCACACGGAGTGATCCATACTAACTCAATGGACACCTTCGGAGATACCTGTAGAGCACCTTTATAGTCACCCAATTACGTTGTGACGTTTGATGCACACAAGGTATTTCTTCGGTGCGAGTGAGTTATATGATCTCATGGTCATTGGAATAAATACTAGACACACAGAAAACAATAGCAATAAAACGACATGATCAATATGCTACGTTTATAGTTTGGGTCTAGTCCATCACATCATTCTCCTAGTGATGTGATCCAGTTATCGTGTGACAACACTTGCATATAGTGAGAAAACCTTGACTATCATTCATCAACTGGCTAGCCAACTAGAGGCTTGCTAGGGCCACTATTTTGTCTATGTATCCACACATGTATCTATGTTTTCATTCAATACAATTATAGCATGGATAATAAACAATTATCTTTAAACAGGAAATATAATAATAACTATTTATCATTGCCTCTAGGGCATATTTCCAATAGTACAATTACCTCATAAAGTTCTATCTTCCTCCTACTTACTTCTTTTGAGAGAAACTCTTCTCTAGAAAGGATCCGTTCTTGGCAACAAAGATCTTGCCTTTGGATCTAAGATAGAAGGTGTACCCAATAGTTTCCTTAGGATATCCTATGAAGATGCATTTTTCCGCTTTGGGTTCGAGCTTCTCTTGTTGAAGTTTCATCACATAAGCATCGCAGCCCCAAACTTTCAGAAACGACAGCTTAGGTTTCTTGCCAAACCATAATTCATACGGTGTCGTCTCAACGGATTTAGACGGTGCCCTATTTAAAGTGAATGCGGCAGTTTCCAATGCATATCCCCAAAATGATAGCGGTAAGTCAGTAAGAGATATTGTAGATCGCACCATATCCAATAAAGTGCGATTACGACATTCAGACACACGGTTACGTTGTCATGTGCTAGGCGGCGTGAGTTGTCAAACAATTCCACATTTACTTAGGTGTGTGCGAAACTTGTGACTCAAATATTCTCCTCCATGATCAGATCGTAGAAACTTTATTTTCTTGTCACGTTGATTCTCCATCTCACTCTGAAATTCCTTGAACCTTTCAAAGGTTTCAAACTTGTGCCTCATTAAGTAGACATACCCATATATACTTAAATCATCAGTGAGGGTGAGAACATAATGATAGCCACCGCGAGCCTCAACGCTGATTGGACTACATACATCGGTATGTATTATTTCCAATAAGTTGGTTGCTCGCTCCACTATTCCGGAGAACGGAGTCTTGGTAATCTTGCCCATGAGGCATGGTTCGCATGTGTCAAATGATTCAAAATCAGGAGACTCCAAAAGTCCATTTGTATGGAGTTTCTTCATAAGCTTTACGTTGATATGACCAAGGAGGTAGTGCCACAAGTATGTGGATCTATCATTATCAACCTTACATCTTTTGGTACTCACACTATGAATATGCGTAACGTCACGATCGAGATTCATCAGGAATAAACCATTGGTCAGTGGGCCATGACCATAAAACACACCACTCATAAAAATAGAACAACCATTATTCTCAGATTTAAATGAGTAGCCATCTTGCATCCAGGGAGATCTCGATACAATGTTCATGCTCAAAGCTGGTACTAAATAACAATTATCAAGGTTTAAAACTAAACCCGAAGGTCGACGTAGATGTAGCATGCCGACGGATATCACATCAACCTTGGAACCATGCCCGACGCGCATCATCACCTGTACCTTAGCAATCCTACGCTTGTTCCGCAGTTCCTGCTTAGAGTTGCAAATGTGAGAAACAACATCGATATCAAATATCGAGGAGCTACTACGAGCGCTGGTAAGGTACACATCAATAACAAGTATAGCACATATACCTTTGACGTTGCTGACCTTCTTGTCGGCTAAGTACTTTGGGCAATTCCGCTTCAAGTGACCGGTTCCCTTGCAATAATAGCACTCAGTCTCAGGCTTGGGTCCTCTCTTTGGCTTCTTCCCGGCAACTTACCCTTGCCCTTCTTGAAACCGGTGGTCTTATTGACCATCAACACTTGATGTTCTTTCTTGATTTCTACCTCCGCAGATTTCAGCATTGAATATAACTCGGGAATAGTCTTTTCCATCCATTGCATGTTGTAATTCATCAAAAAGCCTTTGTATCCAGGTGGAAGCGACTGGAGGATTCTGTCAATGACCGCATCATCCGAAAGTTCAACTCCCAGCTGAGTCAACCGGTTGTACAACCCAGACATTCTGAGTATGTGCTGACTGACAGAACTATTCTCCTCCATCTTACAGCTAAAGAACTTGTCAGAGACTTCATATCTCTCGACCCTTGCATGAGCTTGAAAACCAAGTTTCAGCTCCTCGAACATCTCATATGCTCCAAGTTGCTCAAAACGCCTTTGGAGCCCTAGTTCTAAACTATAAAGCATGCCGCACTGAACGAGAGAGTAGTCATCACTCCGCGACTGCCAGGCGTTTCTAACATCCTGGGTTGCCGCGGGAACAGGAGGATCACCTCGCGGTGCATTAAGGACATATGCCTTCTTGGAAGGAGTGAGGATGAGCTTTGAGTTATGAGCCCAATCCGCATAGTTTCTCCCATCATCTTTCAGCTTAGTTTGCTCTAGGAACGTGCTGAAGTTGAATGAGACATTTGCGTTGGCCATTGGATCTACAATATTTGTAAAGATAATTTTAGACTAAGTTCATGATAATTAAGTTCATCTAATCAAATTACTAATGAACTCCCACTCAGGTCGACATTCCTCTAGTCATCCAAATGTTACATGACCCACTTCGACTAGTCCGATCATCACGTGAGACGAACTAGTCATCAATGGTGAGCATCTCCATGCTGATCGTATCAACCATACGACTCATGTTCGACCTTTCGGTCTCCCGTATTCGACGCCATGTATGTACATGCTAGGCTCGTCGAGTCAACCTAAGTGTTTTGCGTGTGTAAACTGGCTTACACCCGTTGTATGCGAACGTTAGAATCTATCACACTTGATCATCACGTGGTGCTTCGAGACAACGATCCTTCACTACGGTGCACACTTAGGGGAATACTTATCTCAAAATTTTAACGAGGGACCGTCTTATCTTTGCTACCTTCATTCTAAGCAATAAGATGAAAAACATGATAAACATCACATGCAATCATATAGTGACATCGTTGTGTCGTTGCGAAGTCGTCTCGCCAACTATTACTTGTACTAATATAGCTATCGGTTTAGCAATGAAGTAAAGTAATCACATGGCGTTGCATCTCATACAATAAATTAAGACAACTCCTATGGCTCCTGCCGGTTGTCATACTCATCGGCATGCAAGTCATGAATCCTATTACAAGAACATGATCAATCTCATACATCACATATGTAACATCACATCCTTTTGGCCATATCACATCACATAGCATACCCTGCAGAAACAAGTTAGACGTCCTCTAATTGTTGTTGCAAGTTTTACGTGGCTAATTTGGGTTTCTAGCAAGAACACTTCTGACCTACGTGACAGCCACAACGTTGATATGCCAATGCTATTTACCCTTCATAAGGGCCCTCTTCATCGAATCTGGTCCGACTAAAGTGGGAGATACACACACCCGCTGGCCACCTTATGCAACAAGTGCATGTCGGTCGGTGGAACCAGTCTCACGTAAGAGTATGTGTAAAGTCGATCCGGGCCGCTTCATCCCACAATGCCGCCGAATCAAGATAAGACTAGTAACGGCAAGCAATTGACAAATCAGCGCCCACAACTTTTGTGTTCTACGCGTGCATAGAATCTACGCATAGAACCTTGGCTCGGATGCCATTGTTAGGAAACGTACTAATTTCAAAAAAAATCCTACGCCACACAAGGATCTATCTATGGAGAAACCAGCAACGAGAAAAGGGGTAGAGCATCTTCATACCATTGAAGATCGCTAAACGGAAGCGTTGCTAGAACGCGGTTGATGGAGTCATACTCGCATCGATTCATATCGCTGTGAATTCCGATCTATGTGCCGAACAACGGCGCCTCCGCGTTCAACAAACGTGCAGACCGATGACGTCTCCAACGCCTTGATCCAGCAAGGAGGGAGGAGAAGTTGAAGGAGAACTTCGGCAGCATGATGGCGTGGTGACGATGGAGCTACGTGGCACTCCGACAGGGCTTCGCCAAGCACTACAGACGAGGAGGAGGAGGAGGAGGAGGGCTGCGCCATGGAGAGAGGCAATTGTGACTCAAAACAACCCCAAGACACTCACTATATATAGGAGGAGAGGGAGGAGGCTGCCCACCCTTAGGGTTTCCCACCCTAAGGGTGCGGCAGCCCTAGATGGTTTTGGGGCGGTGGCCAAGGTGGTGGAGGCACCCTAGGGTGGGCCTTGAGGCCCAAGGTGGCCTCCCCACCTAGGGTTTGGCCCGCTCCACCTCTTGTTGTGCCTTGGGCCCTTAGTGGTGGCACACCAGCCCACCAAGGGATGGTTCCCATACACTTTTGGCCCATGTAGCAGTTTGGGGCTGGTGGCCCTTCCCGGTGGACCCTCGGAACCCTTCCGGTGGTCCCGGTACATTACTCGCGTCGCCCAAAACACTTCCGATGACCAAAATCATCACTTCATAAATATATAAATCTTTACCTCCGGACCATTTCGGAACTCCTCTGACATCCGGGATCTCATCCGGGACTGCGAACAACCTTCGATAACCATGTACACTATTCCTCTATAACCCTAGCGTCATCTAACCTTTAGTGTGTAGACCCTACGGGTTCGTGAAGCATGCAGACATGACCGAGACACCTCTTCGGTCAATAACCAACATCAGGGTCTGGATATCCATGTTGGTTACCGCATGTTCCTCGATGATCTCATCGGATGAACCATGATGTTGGGGATTCGATCAATCTCGTATGCAATTCTCTTTGTCTATCGGTATGATACTTGCCCGAGATTCGATCGTCGATATCCCTATACCTTGTTCAATCTCGTTATCGGCAAGTCTCTTTACTCGTTCCATAACACATCATCCCGTGGCTAACTCCTTAGTCACACTGAGCTCAATATGATGATGTATTACCGAGTGGGCCGAGAGATACCTCTCCGTCACACGGAGTGACAAATCCCAGTCTCGATTCGTACAACCCAACAGATACTTTGAGAGATACATGTAGTGCATCTTTACGTTGTGACGTTTGATACACTCAAAGCACTTCTACGGTATCCGGGAGTTGCACAATCTCAAGGTCTAAGGAAGCGATACTTGACATTAGAAAAAGCTTTACCACACGAACAACACGATCTAGTGCTATACTTAGGATTGGGTCTTGTCCATCTCATCATTCCCCAATGATGTGATCCTGTTATCAATTACATCCAATGTCCATGATCAGGAAACCATGATCATCTATTGATCAATGAGCTAGCCAACTAGAGGCTCACTAGGGACACATTGTGATCTATATATTCACACATGTATTATGGTTTCTAGTTAATACAATTATAGCATGAATAATATACGATTATCATGAACCAGGAAATATAATAATAACCACTTTGTTATTGCCTCTAGGGCATATTTCCAAAAGCTACTTACATGCACTTGTGTATCTTCCTACTCGATTGATACATGGGTTTCTTAACTGAGGGAAATACATTTCATCGCTGTGCTCCATCACCCTTTAAGCTTGGAAGGAAACTAACGCACCTGCGAGGAACGTAAAGATTTCTAGCATCGTTGACGGGGAAGATCAAGTGAAGATCTATGAGGTTCCTACACACAACTCTTGTCTCCTTGCAATTACACCATTTACCATTTGGCGCCCATTTTCCTCTCCCCCGCTTCACAACAACTGGCCCTTTTATTTGCTTTCTTTCTTTTTGCCTTTTTCTTGCTTGCTTTCTTCTATTGCCTTCATGTCAACACTCGAAAACATAAGAATAAACAAGAGAAGTGAAGATATATGGATCCTCATCCACCTGCTAATCTTTTCAAAAGATCTGATTATCTTGAATCAATTGCTAGTGAGTTGAGTGCTCTTGATTATTTTTGTGAAGTTTTGCTTGAAAATTGTGAATTTGAATATTGTTAAAGAGTTAAAAAGATGAAATTATTGAAGTGATTCATGATATCTCCTTGAATGAAAAAGCATGATTGCAATGTTGTTATTATAAATTATATTAATGTCAATCATGCTAATAATATGCAAAACTACAAGATTGGGGATGGCAATTTTGCCATGTCCACTACTCATTGTAATGATCATGTTCGGGGTCATGCTTCTTATTATCTTGAAAATTTATTTATTTCTCATGATAAATATTGTATTGATAATAATGATTGCAATAAAATTAAAAGTGGGTTTGGAAGAGTGTCAACTTTAGGTAATAATTATCCCGATATTTTGTAAAATTATCTATCTCTTGAATTTAACTATAAAAGTGGGTTTGGAGAGGTCATGACTTTAGTGAATGTTAATCCCACTACCTTGGAAGATTATAATACTTTTATGCATGTGTATAATGAAGAGCATATTTTATGTGATAGCTATATTGTTGAATTTGAATATGATCCTACATGTAGTTATTATGAGAGAGGGAAATCTAGTTAGAGAAATATTCATGTTACTAAATTATCTCTCTTCATGTTGAGATTGCTATTGTTTCTTTCTTCTTCCCTGCATATGTTAGATGTTTCTTATCTTGATAACTTGTTTTCTTATGAGATGCCTATGCATATGATGTATGTTAGAATTAAATGTCTTTGTCTTCTGCTATATGATGCTCTCTTTATGTTTCAACTACTATCTTTCATGTGAGCATCAATTAAATCTCAAGCCTATCTTAATGGCTATAAAGAAAGTTCTTGTTGGGAGGCAACCCAATGAATAAAATTTATTTTTACTTTTGTTTCTGTTATTGAGTGTTTACGAAATTATTCTACTGTTATAATTGTGTTTTTTGTGTTTAATTTAGTGATTGTACCAAGCAAAGCCTTTGGGATCACATGGGGTATTAGTTGCTTTAATCATGTTAAAAACAGAAAATTTTGCGTCCAGTAGAAAAAACCCTAAAAATCATAGAAACACCAAAGGTGTCTGAATTGCTTACACAAGATTAATATACAAATTTCCTACAATGTCCTGTTTTTTTAAAAAAATGGAGTTACAGAAGTATAAGTAAATTTTGAATCTTTACAGATTGTTCTGTTTTTAGCAGATTCTATTTTCTTTGCGTTATGTGCTTATTTAAATGATTCTATGGTTTATGTCGGGGCACATAAGCTATGGTAAAGTTATATACAATAGGTATAATGCAAAAACAAAATTGGAATGGGTTTTCAACAGTGTGTATAGTAAGGTTTAGTTTTCTTATACTAACGGATATCTCGAAATTTTGTTGAGTTTTGTGTGATTGAAGTTTTCAAGTCTTGAGTGAGATCATGATGGATTATGGAATAAACAGTGATAAAATCTTAAGCTTGGGGATGCCCCATGGCACCCCAAGGCAATATCTAAGGAGTACCAAGAAGCTAAGCTTGGGGATTCCCGGAAGGCATCCCCTCCTTCTTCTAGAAACCATCATTAATTTTACTTGGAGGTATTTTTTTATTCGTCACAGATCATGAGTTTTTCTTGGAGCGTCTTGTATCATTTGTGTCTTTGGTTTATTTTCTGGTTAGTTTTTTGATAATAAACCTTGCTGGACACACCCATTTGAGAGAGCTAAATTATGCTAAGATTTGTTAGAATCGCTCTTTATGCTTCATTTAAAATTTTTGAGCCATGGAATTGTTCAAGTGCTTCACTTATATATTTTGGAGAACGGTGGTGTTGTTATTTTGAAGAAAATTACTCACATGCTTCACTTAGATTATTTTGAGAGTTGCTGAAATTTTGAAGAAATCCTCTCTTGCTTCACTTATATAATTTTGAGAGTTGAAAATTTTAGAGAAACTTATGCTCTCGTGCTTCACTTATACTTGTTTGAGGGCTTGTTATTTGCATTGGTAATTTGGTTTAAATGAAAATTAGTTCCAAAGTGATGAATGTCCAGGAAAGATATAATAAAAACTTCTATGAAGATCATTGGATTTTATGCTTTATTCTTTGCAATAGTTTTGCGACATGAAGATAGTGATATGTGAGTTATGTTGATGAATAATTATGCTCTACTAAGAATATTGGTGTTAAGGTTTGTGATTCCCTATGCATGCCCATGAAGTAAAAAATTATGCTATCAAATTACATCATACTTAAGTTGCATTATTCGCTATTAGTTATATTTAATGTTCACTTATGATGATGTTTGTTCATTGGGTGGGCGCTTCTCAATCTATGGCTATCCTTCACTTGTACTAAGCGGGAGAACTGCTTGTGCCAAATGAGTCCAGCATACCTACCTATATGTGGTACTTCAGTGCCGTTCCAAGTAAATTTGCAAGTGTCAACTCTAAAGTTCAAAATAAATTTATGTTTTGTGTGCCAGCACCGCTCACGAAGCGGGGAGGGGTGGCCGGTATCTTCCATGTTAAATAGGTTATTCTCAAGATGAGTGTTTATTCAGTTATCATTACACGAGAGTATGGAGATAATAGGGATGCCCAGTCCCAAAAATAAAAAATATTTTATGTTATTAAATAATAAATTCCTTCAAAAGTGTTGGTATGGACGATACTCGTGGATACGGCTAGCTGTGGAATGTGAAAGAAAGGTGGAAAAGGAATACCCTTTATTTTCAGTTTGGGAACCTCCTATAATTTGTTTAGCATAGAGGATATTGGGAACTCTTAGTTGTTCTCGTTGACAGGAAAAGCATGCCACCCAAGAAACATTTATCTCCAAGTTTTTCACTTTGTGCTCTGGCACCAATACAAATCTCTACTTCCATGTGCGAATGGCCTATCTATTTACTTTATGCAATTTTTTATTTTTTGAATTTGAGCCTCCATCTTCTCTTATAAAGCACCAACTAAGGAACACCATTATCACACTTGAGAACCGGATGTAGTTTAATATTTGAGTGTGTTGCATGAATGGATCAATAATAGAGGATGATCGCCTAGGGATAACGTTCTTTAGTGTTGATATTTTCAAAGACTTGGTTGCTTGCTGGTATGCTTGAGTATTGAAATCTTCATGTCAAATTATAGACTATTGCTTTGCATCATCTATAAGTACATATGTCCATGCTGAAAGCAAAAGAATATGATGAATATATGAGGCAGCATTCCACATTAAAAATTCTGTTTTTATCATTTACCTACTTGAGGACGAGCGGGGATTAAGGTTGGGGATGATGACGTTGGATAACGTCGCATGGGAAACAAAAAATTTCCTACACGCACGGAGACCTATCATGGTGATGTCCATCTACGAGAGGGGATATTCGATCTACGTATCCTTGTAGATCGCACTGCAGAAGCGTTAGTGAACGCGGTTGATGTAGTGGAACGTCCTCACGTCCCTTGTCCGCCCCGCGAACCGTCCCGCGATCAGTCCCACGATCTAGTGCCGAACGGACGGCACCTCCGCGTTCAGCACACGTACAGCTCGACGATGATCTCGGCCTTCTTGATCCAGCAAGAGAGACGGAGAGGTAGATGAGTTCTCCGGCAGCGTGACGGCGCTCCGGAGGTTGGTGGTGATCTAATCTCAGCAGGGCTCCGCCCGAGCTCCGCAGAAACGCGATCTAGAGGTAAAACCGTGGAGATATGTGGTCGGGCTGCCGTGGAAAAGTTGTCCCAAATCAGCCCTAAAACCTCCGTATATATAGGGGGAAGAGGGGGAGCCTTGCCTTGGGGTCCAAGGAGCCTCAAGGGCGTCGGCCGAGCCTAGGGGGGGAGTCCTCCCCTTCCAAACCGAATCCAACTAGGTTTGGAAGGAGGAGTCCTTCCCCTTTTTCCCACCTCTTTTTTTTTCTTTTCTCTTTGATTTTCTTCCTATGGCGCATTGGGCCTTCTTGGGCTGTCCCACCAGCCCACTAAGGGCTGGTGCGCCACCCCCAAGGCCTATGGGCTTCCCCGGGGTGGGTTGCCCCCCCCCCCGGTGAACACCCGGAACCCATTCGTCATTCCCGGTACATTCCCGGTAACTCCGAAAACCTTCCGGTAATCAAATGAGGTCATCCTATATATCAATCTTCGTTTCCGGACCTTCCCAGAAACCCTCGTGACATCCTTGATCTCATCCGGGACTCCGAACAACATTCGGTAACCAACCATATAACTCAAATACGCATAAAACAACGTCGAACCTTAAGTGTGCAGACCCTGCGGGTTCGAGAACTATGTAGACATGACCCGAGTGACTCCTCGGTCTATATCCAATAGCGGGACCTGGATGCCCATATTGGATCCCAGATATTCTACGAAGATCTTATCGTTTGAACCTCAGTGCCAAGGATTCATATAATCCCGTATGTCATTCCCTTTGTCCTTCGGTATGTTACTTGCCCGAGATTCGATCGTCAGTATCCGCATACCTATTTCAATCTCGTTTACCGGCAAGTCTCTTTACTCGTTCCGTAATACAAGATCCCGCAACTTACACTACGTCACATTTCTTAGAAGGCTTGTGTGTGATGTTGTATTACCGAGTGGGCCCCGAGATACCTCTCCGTCACACGGAGTGACAAATCCCAGTCTCGATCCATACTAACTCAACGAACACCTTCGGAGATACCTGTAGAGCATCTTTATAGTCACCCAGTTAGGTTGCGACTTTTGATACACACAAAGCATTCCTCCGGTGTCAGTGAGTTATATGATCTCATGGTCATAGGAACAAATACTTGACACGCAGAAAACAGTAGCAACAAAATAACACGATCAATATGCTACGTCTATTAGTTTGGGTCTAGTCCATCACATGATTCTCCTAATGATGTGATCCCGTTATCAAGTGACAACACTTGCCTATGGTCAGGAAACCTTGACCATCTTTGATCAACGAGCTAGTCAACTAGAGGCTTACTAGGGACAGTGTTTTGTCTATGTATCCACACATGCACTGTGTTTCCAATCAATACAATTATAGCATGGATAATAAAAGATTATCATGAACAAATAAATATAATAATAACTAATTTATTATTGCCTCTAGGTCATATTTCCAACAGTCTCCCACTTGCACTAGAGTCAATAATCTAGTTCACATCACCATGTGATTTCAACGAATCCAACACCCATATAGTTCTGAGGTATGATCACGTCTTGCTCGTGAGAGAGGTTTTAGTCAACGGTTCTGAAACTTTCACATCCGTGCGTTCTTTACAAATCTTTATGTCATCTTATAAATGCTGCTACTACATGCTATTCGGAAATGCACCAAATATCTACTCTGCTATACGAATCCGTTTCACTACTCATAGTTATTCGGATTAGTGTCAAAGCTTGCATCGATGTAACCCTTTACGACGAACTCTTTAACCACCTCCATAATCGAGAAAAAATTCCTTAGTCTATTTAGTTACTAAGGATAACTTTGACCGCTGATCAGTGATTCAATCCTGGATCACTCTGTGTACCTCTTAACAGACTTGCTGGAAGTCACACATCAGGTGCGGTACTCAGCATGGCATACTTTAGAGTCTACGACTAAGGCATAGAAGACGACCTTCGTCTATTCTCTTTATTCTGCCGTGGTCGGGTTTTGAGTCTTACTCAAATTCACACCTTACAACGCAACCAAGAACTCCTTCTTTGCTGATCTATTTTGAACTCCTTCAAAAACTTGTCAAGGCATGCATCTTGTTGAAACTTCCATTATGTGCTTTTGATCTATCTCCATAGATCTTTGATTCTCAACGTTCAAGTAGCGCAATCCAGGTATTCCTTTGAAAACTCCTTTCAAACAACCTTGTATGCTTTACAGAAATTCTACATTACTTTCTGATCCACAATATGTCAACCACATATACTTATTAGAAATTCCATAGTGCTCCCACTCACTTCTTTGGAAATACAAGTTTCTCATAAACCTTGTACAAACCCAAAATCTTTGATCATCTCATCAAAGTGTATATTCCAACTCCGAAATGCTTGCACCAGTCCATTGAAGGATCACTGGAGCTTGCATACTTGCTAGTATCTTCAGGATCGACAAAACCTCCTGGTTGTATCACATACAATGTTTGCTCAAGGAAACCGTCAAGGAAACAATGTTTTGACATCCTACGTGCAATATTTCATAAATAATGCAGCAACTACTAACATAATTCTAACAGACTTTTAGCATCGCTATGAGTGAGAAAGTCTCATCATAGTCAACTGTTTGATCTTGTCGGAAACATCTTTGTGACAAGTCGAGCTTTTCTTAATAGTGACTTATCACCATCATTGTCTGTCTTCCTTTTAAAGATCCATCTTTACTCAATAGTCTTACTACCATCAAGTAGTTCTTCCAAAGTCTAAACTTTGTTTTCATACATGGATCCTCTCTCAGATTTCATGGCCTCCATCCATTTGTCGGAATCCGGGCCCACCATTGCTTTCTCCATAACTCGTAGGTTCACTGTTGCTCAACAACATGACCTCCAAGACAGGGTTACCGTACCACTCTGCAGCAGTACGCGACCTTGTCAACCTATGAGATTTGTAGTAACTTGATCCGATGCTCGATGATGACCATCATCAGCTTTCACTTCAATTGGAGTAGGCGCCACAGGAACAACTTCCTGCGCCCTGCTACACACTGGTTGAAATGATGGTTCAATAACCTCATCAAGTTCTACCATCCTCCCACTCAATTCTTTCGACAAAAACCTTTCCTCAAGAAAGGATCCGTTTCTAGAAACAAACACTTTGCTTTCGGATCTGAGATAGGAGATGTACCCAACTGTTTTGGATATCCTATGAAGATGCATTTATCCGCTTTGGGTTCGAGCTTATTAGACTGAAACTTTTTCACATAACTGTCGAAGCCCCAAACTTTCAAGAAACGACAGTTTAGATTTCTCTAAACCTCAGTCTATATTGTGTCATCTCAGCGGAAATACGCGGTGCCCTATTTAAAGTGAATGCGGTTGTCTCTAATGCATAACCCATAAATGATAGTGGTAATTCGATAAGAGACATCATAGCATGCACCATACCAAATAGTGCATGGCTATGACATTTGGACACATCATCACACTATGATGTTCTAGGTGGCATGAACTGCAAAACAATTTCCACATTGTCTTAACTTCGTACCAAAACTCGTAACTCAGATATTCATTTCTATGATCATATCGTAGAGAGTTTATCCTCTTGTTACGACGAACTTCACTGCGAAACAGAATTGAACTTTTCAATATTTCAGACTTGTGATTCATTAAGTAAATACTCTAGTATCTACTCAAATCGTCATTGAAGTAAGAACATAATGATATCCACTGCGTGCCTCAGCACCCATTGGACTGCATACATCAAAATGTATCACTTCCAACAAGTTACTATCTTGTTTCATCTCAATGAAAACAAGGCCTTGCTCATGTGGTATGATTTGCATGTCACTAGTGATTCAAAATCAAGTGAGTATAAAGATCCATCAGCATGGAGGCTCTTCATGCAATTTACACCAACATGACTCAAGCGGCAGTGCCACAAGTAAGTGGTACTATCATCATTACCTGGTATCTTTTGGCACCAATATTATGAACATGTGTAACACTACGATCGAGATTCAATAAACCATTGAAGGTGATTTATTCAAGAAAATAGAGTAACCATTATTCTCTTTAAATGAATAATTGTATTGCAATAAACACGATCCAATCATGTTCATGCTTAACGCAAGTACCAAATAACAATTATTTAGGTTTAACACCAATCCCGATGGTAGATGGAGTGTGCGACGTTTGATCATATCAACCTTGGAAATACTTCCAACACGTATCGTCACCTCGCCTTTAGCTAGTCTCCGTTTATGACGTAGCTTTCATTTCGTGTCACTAATCACTTAGCAACCGAACCGGTATCTAATACCCTTGTGCTACTAGGAGTACTAGTAAAGTACACATCAACATCATGTATATCAAATATACTTCTTTCGACTTTTGCCAGCCTTCTTATCTACCAAGTATCTAGAGTTGCTCCGCCTCAGTGACTGTTCCCCTCATTACAGAAGCACTTAGTGTCGGGTTTGGGTTTAATCTTGGGTCTCTTCATTAGTGCAACAACTGTTTTGTCGTTTCACGAAGTATCCCTTGTAGCCCTTGCCTTTCTTGAAACTTAGTGGTTTTACTAACCATCAACTATTGATGCTCCTTCTTGATTTCTTCTTTCGCAGTGTCAAACATCGCGAATCGCTCAAGGATCATTGTATCTATCCTTGATATGTTATAGTTCATCACGAAGCTCTCACAGCTTGGTGGCAGTGACTTTGGAGAACCATCACTATCTCATGTGGAAGATTAACTCCCACTTGATTCAAGCGATTGTCGTACTCAGACAATCTGAGCACATGCTCAACGATTGAGCTTTTCTCCTTTACATTGTGGACAAAGAATCTTGTCGGAGGTCTCGTACCTCTTAACAAGGGCACAAGCATGAAATCACAATTTCATCTCTTTAGAACATCACTTATGTTCCGTGACATTTCAAAACGTCTTCGGCACCTTGCTTCTAAGCCATTAAGTATTTTGCACTGAACTATCGTGTAGTCATCAGAAACGTGTATGTTGGATGTTCACAGCATCCACAGACGACGCTCGAGGTGCAGCACACCGAGTGGTGCATTAAGGACATAAGCCTTCTTTGCAGCAACGAGGACAATCCTCTGCAAAGTTTGCTACTATCAACTTTCAACTAAATTTTCTCTAGGAACATATAAAAACAGTAGAGCTATTGCGCAAGCTACATCGTAATTCGCAAAGACCATTAGACTATGTTCATGACAATCAGTTCAATTAATCATATTACTTAAGAACTCCCACTCAAAAAGTACATCTCTCTAGTCATTTGAGTGGTACATGATCCAAATCCACTATCTCAAGTCCGATCATCACGTGAGTCGAGAATAGTTTCAGTGGTAAGCATCTCTATGCTAATCATATCAACTATACGATTCATGCTCGACCTTTCGGTCTCATGTGTTCCGAGGCCATGTCTGCACATGCTAGCCTCGTCAAGCTTAACCCGAGTGTTCCGCGTGTGCAACTGTTTTGCACCCATTGTATGTGAACGTTGAGTCTATCACACCCGATCATCACGTGGTGTCTCGAAACGAAGAACTGTCGCAACGGTGCACAGTCGGGGAGAACACAATTTCGTCTTGAAATTTTAGTGAGAGATCACCTCATAATGGTACCGTCGTTCTAAGCAACATAAGGTGCATAAAGGATTAACATCACATGCAATTCATAAGTGACAAGATATGGCCATCATCATGTGCTTCTTGATCTCCATCACCAAAGCACCGGCATCATCTTCTTGTCACCGGCGTCACCGCATGATCTCCATCAACGTGTCGCCATCGGGGTTGTCGTGCTACTCATGCTATTACTACTACAGCTACGTCCTAGCAAT
This sequence comes from Hordeum vulgare subsp. vulgare, assembly GCF_904849725.1. Taxonomy (NCBI): domain Eukaryota; kingdom Viridiplantae; phylum Streptophyta; class Magnoliopsida; order Poales; family Poaceae; genus Hordeum; species Hordeum vulgare. Next base: position 126,902,504 of record NC_058519.1, read on the forward strand.
ATAGTAAACGCATCTGCAAGCACAAATGTTAGTTGAAAGACAACCCTATGGCTCCTGCCGGTTGCCGTACCATCGACGTGCAAGTCGATATTAACTATTACAACATGATCATCTCATACATCCAATATATCACATCACATCGTTGGCCATATCACATCACAAGCATACCCTGCAAAAACAAGTTAGACGTCCTCTAATTTTGTTGTTGCATGTTTTACGTGGGGACCATGGGTATCTAGTAGGATCGCATCTTACTTACGCAAACACCACAACGGAGATATATGAATTTATATTTAACCTTATACAAGGACCTCCTCGGTCAAATCCGATTCAACTAAAGTTGGAGAAACCGACACTTTCCAGTCATCTTAGAGCAACGGGGTTACTCGTAGAGATGAAACCAGTCTCTCGTAAGCGTACGAGTAATCCGGAAACCCTCGTGACGTCCGTGATCTCATCCGGGACTCCGAACAACATTCGGTAACCAACCATATAACTCATACACGCATAAAACAACGTCGAACCTTAAGTGTGCAGACCCTGCGGGTTCGAGAACTATGTAGACATGACCCGAGTGACTCCTCGGTCTATATCCAATAGCGGGACCTGGATGCCCATATTGGATCCCAGATATTCTACGAAGATCTTATCGTTTGAACCTCAGTGCCAAGGATTCATATAATCCCGTATGTCATTCCCTTTGTCCTTCGGTATGTTACTTGCCCGAGATTCGATCGTCAGTATCCGCATACCTATTTCAATCTCGTTTA